>NC_088331.1:32685000-33352500 GCF_036884655.1 Musa acuminata AAA Group | reverse complement strand
ATTCAAGAAATCAAGATGAAATATATCGACTTTACTTAGTATATGAATTCAATTAATTACAATGCATTAATGGAGCTGAGAGATAATTAGGAACTTCAATTGATCAACATTAAATAACTGACCTGAACTGATTAAGGCAAACCAAGTAGAGAATGAAAGAAGATGCTTACAGGTCAGTGAGTCGTTTTGATGTAAAAAATAACTGACTTAATAATTGAGGAATGTGACTAAAGAAACTCGCTAGTAACGATACAAAGAACAAGCTTGGTGCCACAAAGTCAAACTACAAGGAAAAGCACCAATAAGCTAAATGGATTCTTATTGTGTTATCTCATTAGAAATGTGATGTGAGTTATCTGAAAATTGATCATACAGGGATTTTATTAGGAAAGATATTATTGTAAAAAATAAATCATGATAAAATTATAATCATCCTTTCAATATTTTGATACTATGTTATCATAATTCTAAATCATAGAATTTATAATAACATATTATCATGATAAAGATCATGATCTCAATGTGATCTCCTAAATCATGAAATAATTTAGTAAAATTTTATATCTATTATTGATTGAGAAAATTATGTAATTATCATAGTTTATAATCTCTCTATGTATATATAAATTTCATACTCACTATCAATAAAATTTAATTAGTCATTTATTCTCATGTGGTATCAGAGCCATAGTTGCTCTAAAGAGGTTTTTTTTTAATCCTCTCTTTAATATTATTGTTTTGTCCCTCGTCCTTCATCGTGGTCGAAGGTAGCATTGCAACTCTTTGCTACTGTTGCTTTGCACCTCCTCATTCATCGTGGTTGAATGTAGCTTTGCAACTTCTATTGAGATTTATGCTCTAGCAAACCTCTCTTTCTCGTAAGCGGCTCGAAATATATTTCTTCCTCACTTTTCAACATGACCGGTAATGCCTTTTCAACTAGCCACTCATCTTATATCACCCCCAACTCCTCTGTTCCTAAAAATACTCTTGTCTCCATTAACATTATAGTGTAAGCTCCTTTCAAACTCACATCCATAAACTATACCTCTTGATATACTCAACTTTATTCTCTTTTAATGGACTATGATCTTATAGGTTACGTAGATGACACCATCACTAGCCTTTACCAAATGATTAGAGAGAATAATTTTAAAGTTGTTAATCCTAAATACACTTTTTGGATCTATCAACATCATTTCTTAGAAGTGCTATCATTGACTCTCTCTCTCTCTCTCTCCTCATATCATTCTCTATGTAACTTCTACAAAATTCTCTTATGAAGTATAGTCCAAGCTTATAACAATGTTTGCTAACCAATCTTGTGGTCACCTTATGTAACTTCGAGAGACTCTATAAACTTTTTAAAGGCACAAAATCTATTTCTAATTACTTGCAGGCTATCAAAACTCAAGCTGATGCATTTGTTATGGCTGATGCACCTTTTGATGATAAAAAGATGTTTTTCATATATTAAATGATCTTGGTTCATATTATAAGGAGATCTCGACTATGATTCATACTCACGATGGTCCTATATCTTTTGAAGAACTTTATGATATGCTTTCTAACTATGAAGCTTATCTTAAGCGAGAGTCACTATCTTCTATTGCTGCTTCTATCACCACCAATATTGCTAATAAAGCCAATTCTTACAACAAAGACAAGATCCACAACCAATAAGACAATCATTCAAACAATCTTATTGGAGGTTGTTGGAAAACCTGAGGTGACATCACATGTACAACAAAAAAATAGAAAACAAAATATCAAATTTCTATAGAAAATAGTTCCTTTTCATTGTGCGAAGATTGGTATGCAAAAATCTGTAAAACAAAAAAAACCACATATGTTAAGAGATGTGTGTTACCTAGGGAGATCGTATATCTCTGAAATCTTACAGATCTATAGAAGATGATGAAGGAGGTCAACTATCATTCTCTCTAATGGTTATCCACATGGTAGGAGTTGCAAATACGTTCCTTAAATCATTGTACAAACCTCCTCTTCACACTTACCAAAGGATCAAGAAGGGGCTAGCCCTTCTTGTTATCCATGCGCCCCAAACAAGGGTTGCTAGCTGAGGAAAAGAGGGTAGAGGAGAAAAGGAGGTGACAACCAAAAGGGTCTAGCGTATAGCCCTTTAGTTCCTTCTTATTTATAGAGGCTCATTATCAACTTAACCATAATGGATCCTACCTTATTGGGTATTGGATCTTCATCTAACTACCTAAGTCTCTTAGATTATTGGATCTCTTCCCAATAATCTCTCATTAGCTCTTATTATATCTTATCCATAGGATCAAATAATTCAGAGGCTTATTGGATATCCAATAAGATAGGGGCTCTAGTGAATATCTTATATTCGAACTCTACTCATCATAACACCTACCATATGTGTGTGACCCTCTAAGCCCAATATCAAGCTGGCCATGAGTCATACATATCAGAAATCTTTCTAGCCTAGTGAATTATTATCTCTATAATAATTCACTTGATTCATCGATTACGAATGTACTAGGCCACTACACCGTAGTCCATAGACAAAAGAGGAAATCTAATATTTTAGACCTATCTGTCTTAGTTACCATGTATCTATAGTCCTTTATACTAGTCATAGATGTCATGTAAGCTAATCACGTGAATATGATATGTGTAACATAACACACAATCTTTTTACTTGTTATTATTATGATATTTTCTCACCTTATATTGCTTAATGCATAAATATATTATGATGTCCATAGATCTATGCAATAGGAATCAGATCGTGATGAGATTACGATAATGAGACCGATTCACCTCTAAATACAGGCCCTAAAAAATTCTGGTCATATGTTACTTGAGAGGGACATCGAGATAACCGGACAGACTTGTGTGTTGTATACCCATCCATATGATAGAGGTAGCTGGTCTCATAGCTACTTATGTGGGAACACTAGGGCCATAGTGCAAGTGCTCATTGGATAATGAGTTCACTGATTGATCTGCTCATAGAATGTTGGATGGTTGATAATACCTTATTGTCAAATAACGATTCCATCATCCTAGTAGTGTACCTGGTTCTTAGACTTGAGACACCAAAAATGTCTTGTATGAGTACTTCACTCTTTGATATTGGACTTATAGGTTTTGAAGTTTCAGATCTTGCATAATTGATCATCAAGAGTGATAGTTAATCTTACAAGGGTTATTAAGTGTCGATAGAGGATCATTTATTCTCAATATCATGAAAGGATTATCCTATGTATTCTTAGTCAAACAAATCTTTAGTCAAGGTCATTCAGATTGAGAGAGAAAGAGTTCTTTGAGAGAATTCGATTAGAGCGAGACTCGATGAGAAACCGTATGTGCCTGACAACACCATGCCTGGTGTACGGTCTGTGAAATGTTAGATAGATGAGGGACTATAGGTATACAGTAACTGATGACAAATAGATCCAAAGAATTAAATTTCTCTGTATCGTATAGGGACTACGACATAGTGGCCTAGTATGTCCGCAATCGATGAGTCGAGTGAATTATTATGGAGATAATAATTCATTGAGCTAAAAGGAGTTCTGATAGGTTTGACTCATGGCTAGCTTGATATTGGGCTTAAAGAGTCATGCATATATGTTAGGTGTTGTGACGAGTAGATATTCAAATATAAGATATTCGTTAAAGCCTCTATCTTATTAGATATCCAATAAGCTCCTAAATTATTGGATCCTTTAGATAAGATCCAATAAGAGTCAATGAGAGATTATTGGATAGAGATCTACTAATCTAAAAGGCATGGATAATTGGATAGAGATCCAATATACAATAAGGTATGATCCATTAGGGTTAAGTTGATATAGGGTCTCTATAAATATGAGAGAACTAATGGGCCATAGGTTAGGCTTCTTGGTTGCCACCTCCTATTCTCCTTTCCCCTTCTCCTCCTCAAATAATAGATGTAGAGATTTGGGCAATAATTTAAGGAGCATCTTCACAGCCTCTCCCACAAATAATAGATGTAGATGCTTAACCTCTTTCATCCTCTCCCACAAATATGCAGAAATTCAGGGATATATGATCTATTTAGGTAACACAATATCTCACACATGTTTTTTAATTTCATAGGTTTTTATGCACCAATCTTCGCATGACGATGAACACCTTTTAAAAAAATTAGGATTTTTATTTTTTGTTCTTCCGCACATGTGATGTCACCCCTAGATTTCCCTATAATGGTATCAGAGCCAGGTTGTTCATACGAAAGATTGATTTTAAAATGCATGTGTTATGTTTTAGAAAGACTTTTGGCGTCAAAATCATTGATACAAAAGCGAAAAAGGGCAGCACCTGTTGCTACCCTCGTAGATGGCAGCCTTGGCTGCCATCTACATGTATGTAGGCTGCCTACAATGGTGGCCACAAGGCCGACCACCCACAGGTGCTACGATTGCAATACAAGCGACGACACCTATGGGTGTTACCTATGGGCACACTGCTCACGGGGGTGGCATCATCCATGGGCAAGTTGCCTGCTTGCACGGGCGACATCGCCCGCATGCGAGACGGCCCCGGGCAAGGGTGGGGCCCACTCCCCCCCATAGAGGTCACTGTTGGTAGGGTGGTGACAATCACAATGCAAAGGCAGGGAAGGGATTATTTTTTAGCAAAAGATACTTTTGCCCTTATGAATTTTAAAAATTTCATAATATGTCTTATTTATCTAAATTACCTAAATACACTTCATAATTCATAAAATTTTCTACATGTCCTAAATTTTAGAAAAATATTAGTTAATTAAAAGGTTTAATTAACTATTGTTATTTATCTAGTAGTCCTATATGAAAATATATACATGTGATGTATGATGTGGACGGATGATTATAGACCATGTGATGTGTTGTGATTATGATTATTATTATTTTTGGGGCATACGAGTCTCTAATTTATTTTTCATTTATTATCAGGCTTGCGTGCCTATGATTAAGTTGTAATTATATGAGGAGGTGCAGCGGGAGCGTGGAGACGATAGTGGGACCCACGACACCGAGACAAACGATCACGACACATGAAGATATGTCGAGATGCCAACGGAACCGACAAGGACGAGATGAATGATCACAGGGCATGGAGATGCGCTGCTACACACATAGATCTTGATGTGAATGATTAGGCTAACTAGCTCGGGCCTGATCACATTAGATCATTGTCCATGATCATCTAGTGTGATTGCTCATGTGATGTCTGATTACTAATACACATACTATATATATATATATATATATATATATATATATTTGTATTGTGATATAGATATATATTAAATATGTATGTGTGTGACACGTCATATTAAGAGACCAAATCAAAATTCCCTCTCTCGATAATATTAAGTCGGTAAACGTAAGGTAATTAGATTGACTCATGTGGTTTTTTATCGTTATAGGTAGGAACTAATTCCTAATGTAGGTTGAGTTGGTCGAGTTCCTTAAGACTTACTTATATCGTGATTCGATATCTCTCCTACGATATAGAGTTGAATCTCGGATTTTGATTATGAAATCAATTTATGATCTAATCCATGTTTTGACAAAAGTGATGCAGGACTAACTATGATCATGAAAAGGTAAAACAATTAAAGCAGAATAATTGGACATTGGGCTAGAGTCAAAGATTGCGCATCGGGTTGAAAGAATCGAACGTTGCACCAAGATTAGATATTGTAGGAGTCAACATGCCGATAGAACGAGCGATACATCGAAGGTTCGGACAATCCACTAGAAGTTCGCTGGGAGTTGGATGAACAAATGACTTGTCAGATAACTGAGATTGCTTGTATTGTAATTATTTAAGCCTTAATTATCATAGTTAGGTCTTAATTTAAGTTAGTTTTTAGAGTAATCCTACTAACTTAAATAGGGGCCAATTGGGCCTGAATTAGGGTTGAATTAGGCCTGTTGGTTAGCCCATTCAATGACCTGGAGCCAGGTTAGGCGGTGGAACCGCCAAAAGCTCGGCCTCCCAAGTAGTGTTTGGGCAATGGTATCGCCCAAACTGGTAGTGGTACCGCCCAATATCAAAGATAACACCACTAGAGCCCGGTCTTCAAGGCTTTGTCAAGTGATCGTATTGCTTAGATTAGCGGTGGTACTGCTAGTATCCTAAAAACCCAGGATAAGATTGTTTTGACTTCAAATTTGAATCCATTTGGGGCATATTAATATCCCACTCATCCTTGCTCGGTTGACAAAGAACTTAAACCAAAATTTGTGTGAAAATGCTGTTGTAATTCCTTAAGAGTTTCCCTTCTCTAGCTCTAAGTTTTGAATTCAGTTTAAGAGAAGGGTGAAAGAATTCTAAAGGTTATCTCCTAAACCTATGAGAAGGAGAAAAAAGTTGTAAGAGGGCATTTGATCTTTGCCCATTGAAAGAAGATCAATAATGGAAGTCAGTGACCTCGATGAAGGAGGAATCGAGGACGTAGGTCACGATGACCGAACCACTATAAATTTGGTATGCCCTTTTCTCTTACTATCTATCTCCATTGCTTTCTTATTTAACTGTCTACTACTTTTGCTTGCACTCTTATGAATGTTTTTAAGTTTAAACGTATTTTCATTACGGGCTTTATCGAATGAAAATTTTTAAACCGATGTTTTTACCAAAAGTACTAATTTAGCCCCCCACTTAGTTCCGATTCGATGGTATCAGAGCCAAGTTTTTCTCTATTAGTTTAACACTGAAGAGAGATATTTTTTTTGACAACCAAGAGGGCCACTCTATCACTCGTTCTCCTATGTTCAATGGGACAGACTACACGTATTAAAAAATACGAATAAGAATTTTCTTGCTTTCTATGGATTTTGATTTATGGAATATTATGGAAAGCGATTTTCAAAAGTCTTCTAATCCAATGAACGAATGGAATGATATAGAGAAAAAGACTTTCTCTTTGAATGCTAAAGCGATAAACGCTTTGTTTTGTGCTTTAGACAAAAATGAATTTAATTAGATTTCTGTATGCGAAATTACACATGATATTTGACACACACACTCGAAATCACACACGAAGGTATAAGTAGAGTTAAAGAGTCAAAAATTAATCTTTTGGTACATAGTTATGAGTTGTTTCGAATGAAACCAAGCGAGACCATTAGAGACATGTACACCTATTTTATAGATGACGTCAATGGTTTAAAAGCACTTAGTAAAAGTTTTTCTAATTTTGAACTTATAAATAAAATACTAAGATTCCTTCTAAAAAATTGGGATCCAAAAGTAATGGAAATACAAGAAGTAAAGGACCTGAACAATTTTTTGCTTAAATAACTTATCGGGTCTTTAATGACCTATGAAATGACATTTATGGCATATGATGAACATAAGAACAACCTTCCAAATAATAGGAAGAACATGACACTTAGAACCAAAGAAGACCACTCGGGAGAAAACTCAAGTGATGATGATGATGACTTAACACTTCTTACAAGAAAATTTTAAAAAAAATCTTAAAAAGGAACAAAACAAAATAAGACACTAAGAATAAAAATGAACTCAAAATGGACCCAATAATATACTATGAATGCAAGAAGCAATGACACTTCAAAAGTGAATGTCCTCAAGTGAAGAAGAAACCGCCAAAGAAAAAGAAAACACTCAAAGCGACTTGGGTCGATTCAAGTGCATTCAAAGATAAGAAGCCAACCAATAAAGAAGTTGCAAACTACGCATTAATGACATTTGACAATAAGGTATGTAACTCAAATGAATCTTCCTTATTATATGATGAATTACTCAATAAATTTCATGAATTATTTGATGAATTTAAATTAGTTAGTAAAAAGTATAAATTGTTAAAAAAGGATCATGCCTCTCTTGCTAGAGAATTTAAAAAATTAAAAAATGAGCATGATAATTGAATGTTAACTCCTTGCACTAAGTGTAAAGAGTTAGATTCACTTAAGAAAGAAAATATTTTACTACAAAAAATATTAGAAAAAATTAAAATTGATAACAAATCTTTAAACATGATCCTTGCTAACAAAGGTCATGTTCAAAGAAAAGTAAGAATCGACTTTGTGAATAGAAACACTCAACAAAAGCCGACTATATTTACTAAAGGACCCATATTACATGTTTCTCCTAAAAATAGATGTAATTTTTGTAGTAGATTTAGACATTATGCCTATAGATGTTCATTTAAAAAGTATAATTCACATAAATTAGTTTGAGTTTCTAAAGGAATCATAAATAATTCAATACCAATAGTTAAGATATGTAGATATATTTATGAGGGGCCTATTGAATCTCAAATTTTGATGATAAAATAACTTGATAGGTTAATTGATCTAATCCATATTATTGAGTTAAGTGTGCAGGATTAATTACGATAACCAGAAAACATAAAACAAGAATACCAGAGTCAAGTTCGATGGACGTTTAAGAGTCCGAAGAATCGTCGGAGATGCTGCCGGAACCAACCAAGAAGAAATCAAGAACTTGTCAGAATTTTCGAAAGTTCGCTGAAGAGATCGTCGGAGGTTCGCGGAGATCACCGAGAAGTCTCGGCTACTCGTTGAAGTCGTCACAAGATCGGGAGCCTGTTGGGAGTCCATCGGAAGAAATTCGAGGGCATATCGGAAGGCCGTTGGAAGTTCGTCGGAAAGCTTGTTGGAACAAGACTCGACGTTCGCGGTTGAAAACTTGATTGGGATGTTTTTAGTTATGTAGTTCACATGTAATTAGGATTAGGATTAAACGATAATCCTATATCTTGGTTAGGAGCCAACTGGGCCCAAAATCAGACTTGGTTTGGGCTGAACTTAAAGCCCAACCTGTGAACCGAAGGGTTTGGCGGTGGCACCGCCCAGCACTCGAGAGCCAAGCAGTGGCACCGCTTGGCTGGGTGGTGGCACCGCCAGTACACTGTCAGTGTCAGACACTGACAGGCGGTGGCACCGCCAGCATCGGGAACCAAAGAGAATTCAAATTTTGGAGCCCAAATTTGAATCCTCTTGAGGCCTAAAAATACCCCTCAATTCTCAGCTAAGATCACAACTTTTTGAGAAGCAATTGATTGAGAGAAAAGTCTTAGAAAAGTCTTAGCAAGTCTTGTTTTCAATTTTCTAGAGTGTTCACCTCCTTCTTTCTTGCTAAAAATTTGTAAGAGTGTGAACCGCTTGTAAAAGGTTGTAAGAGGGGTATTTACCCTTCCCCTTCAAGAGATTTGCTAGTGGAAGGTGGGAGCCTCATCGAAGAGGGCCTCGCAAGTGGATGTAGGTCATTTGACCGAACCACTTTAAAAATGGCGTGATCTCTGGTTTGCATTTTCTTATTGCTATTTATATTACTACAAACCTTCTTACGTGCTTTATTTCCTCATTACCTTTGTTGCATACCTTTACAAACACGCGTTCAAGTTAAGCTTTTCAAGTTCGGTTTTTATCGTATCAAAAGATTTGTCGAAACCAAAATTTTAATCCGCTGCACTAATTCACCCCCCCCCCCCTCTTAGTGCCGCTCCGATCCTAATAATTGGTATCAGAGCAAGGCTCACTCTCATATTTGGTTTGATACCCAAGAGAGATGGCTTACTCCGGCATACATGAGGTTCATTCTATCACACATCCACCCATGTTTAATGGGTCAGATTATACTTATTAGAAGACTCGTATGAGGATCTTCCTCATTTCCATTGATTTCAAGCTTTGGACTATTGTCAAAAATGGATTTCAAAAATCTTCTCTTCCGATGAGTGAATGGAATGAATCGGAGAAGAAGGTTTTTGCTTTAAATGCAAAGGCTATAAATGCCTTGTTTTGTGCACTAGACAAAAATGAATTTAATCGTGTTTCAATTTGTGATTCGGCTTTTAATATTTGGAGAACTCTTGGGGTCACTCATGAAGGCACTAGCCGAGTGAAAGAGTCCAAAATCAACATCCTTATGCACTCTTACGAACTTTTCCGAATGAAACCAAGTGAGTCCATCAGAGACATGTACACCCAGTTCACGGATGTCATCAATGGACTCAAAACTCTTGGTAAATATTTTACTAACTTTGAACTAGTAACTAAAATCTTAAGATCCCTTCCTAAAAGTTGGGATCCAAAAGTTACGACCATTCAAGAGGCCAAAGACCTTAAAACATTCCCTCTTGAAGAACTTATTGGGTCTCTAATGACCTACGAAATGACATGTCAAGCTCATGACGAGCTCGAGAACCCCCTTCCAAAGAATAGGAAGGATATGACACTCATATCACAAGAATATCACTTGAAAGGAACATCAAGTGATGGCGACAATGATAATGACATTGCACTTTTGACTCAAAAATTTAAAAAATATTTAAAAAAGAACAAATTTAAAAATAATACAAAAAATAAATTTGAACACAAGAAGGACCAAGTGATTTGCTATGAGTGCAAAAAATCGGGACACTACAAGAACGATTGTCCTCAAGCCAAAAAGAGAACATCAAAGAAGAATGCGCTTAAGGCAACGTGGGATGATTCAAGCGTGTCCGAAGAAGAGGAGTCCAACACCGAGCAAGTTGCTCATTACGCCCTAATGGCCATCGGAGAAGAGGTAACAGATTTAATTGATGCAGATTTACCATATCATGAATTATTAAATGCCTTCCATGAGTTATTTGATGAATGTAAGACAATTAGTAGAAAATACAAATTGCTAAAAAAGGAGCATGATAGTCTCACTTGTAATTTTGATAAATTAAAGGCTGAATATCATGATAGTTTAGCTCCATGTATAAAATGCCATGATCTAGAAACTCTCCAAAAGGAGAACTTGCTACTTAAGGACACCTTGAAGAAATTCGAGGTTGGTAGTAAGTCTTTAAACATGATCCTTACAAATAAGGGTCACGTTCCTAAAAGAAGTGGAATCGGATTTGTGAGAAGTCCTCACCAAAATCCAACCACCTTCATTAAAGGCCCTGTCTTACATGTTTGGCACCAAAGCAATTGTAACTTTTGTTGTAAATATGGACATAAAACTTATAAATGTCCATTCAAGAAAATTAGTCCAAACAAACTAATTTGGGTTCCTAAAGGAACTATGATCAATTCTATGCAATATGATGAACAAGTCAGATCAGTTTTTAAGGCACCCAAAAGAAAATGGGTACCTAAAAATAATCCCTTCTTGTAGAAACATACACCATCACAAGCTAGGAGCAAGAGATGGTATCTCGATAGTGGATGCTCAAGACATATACCTGGAGATCCATCTCATTTCTCTATGCTCACTAGCAAAGAAGAAGGGTACGTCACCTTCGGAGACAACAACCAAGGCAAAATCATTGGCAACAGAACCATAGGTAACAAATTAAAATTTTCTATTGATGATGTCTTACTAGTTGATGGATTGAAACATAATCTCTTGAGTGTTAGTCAATTATGCAATAAAGGTTATATCGTTAGATTTGAATCAAATGTGTGTATTATTGAAAAACCAAACCATAACATAACTATGATTGCATTAAAACAAAATAATGTCTACACCATCAACCTTGATGAACTAAGTAATGAAATGTGCTTCTCCGCTTTAAATGGTGATGCTTGGCTTTGGCATAGGAGACTAGGCCATGCAAGCATGAAACTAATATCTAAGATCTCATCTAGAGAATTAGTACGAGGAATTCCAAATATGAAGTTTATTAAGGACAAAGTATGCGATGCATGTCAACTAGGTAAACAAATAAAGACTAGTTTCAAACCAAAAATTCAAATTAGCACTACTAGACCATTACAATTGATTCATTTGGACTTATTTGGATCAATTGACACGACAAGTCTAGGAGGAAGCAAATATGCATTTGTAATTGTGGATGACTATACTAGATACACTTGGACCTATTTCTTAGCTCACAAAAGTAATTGTTTCAAGTGTTTCTCTAAATTTTGTAAACTCACTCAAAACGAAAAAGGCTTCATGATTTCATCAATTCGGAGTGATTATGGTGGTGAATTTCAAAACTGTGACTTTCAAAACTTTTGTGAAGTTAATCGATACAATCACAACTTCTCCACACTCCGAGAAATCCTCAACAAAATGGAGTAGTTGAAAGAAAAAATAGAAACCTACAAGAAATGACAAGAACAATGTTAAATTAACATAGTCTACCCAAGTATTTTTGGGCCGAAGCCGTGAATACGACTTGCTACATCATGAATAAGGTTCTAATAAGACCATCCCTATCAAAAACTCCCTATGAATTATGGAATAACAAAAAACCAAATGTTTCCTATTTTAAAATTTTCGGTTGTAAATGCTTTATTTTGAATGAAAGGGATGCCTTAGGAAAATTTGATGCTAAATCCAATGAAAGCATCTTTCTTGGTTACTCTTCCGTTTCTAAGGCTTTTCGGGTTTTTAACAAAAGAACCTTAGTAATGGAAGAATCTATTCATGTAGTTTTTAATGAAATTTCTAATTTAAAGAAAAATAATTTTGATGATGATTTTGGTTTTGATAATTTGAATTTAAGTGAACCCCCTCCTCAAAATAGCAACTTGGATGCACCTTCTTCCGAAATTTCCTTACCCAAGGAATGGAAGTATATAGATGCTCATCCAAAGGAGCTAATTATAGGAGATACATCAAAAGGGATTCAAACTCATTCATCTTTCAAGAATTTTTGTGCTAACACCGCCTTCCTTTCTTAAATCGAACTTAAATGCATTGACGAGGCCTTAAAAGATGATTTTTGGGTTATTGAATGCAAAAGGAATTAAATCAATTTGAGAGGAATAAGGTATGGAAGCTTGTTCCTAAACCCAGTGACCATTTAGTCATTGGTACTAAATGGGTCTTTAGAAATAAGTAAGACGAAAATGGTATCGTGGTTAGAAACAAGACCAGATTAGTGGCCAAAGGTTTCAACCAAGAAGAAGGTATTGACTACGAAGAAACCTTCGCTCCTGTGGCAAGATTAGAAGCCATTAGGATGCTCCTTGCCTATGCTAGTAGCAATAATTTTAAACTGTTTCAAATGGATGTTAAAAGTGCCTTTTTGAATGGTTTTTATTTCCGAAGAAGTATATGTCGAACAACCTCCCGGATTTGAAAATTCTCTTCTTCCTAATCATGTATTCAAATTGACTAAGGCTCTCTATGGCTTGAAACAAGCTCCTAGAGCTTGGTATAAAAGGCTTAGTTCCTTTCTTATTTTAAATAATTTTACCAAAGGCAAGGTTGATACTACATTATTTATCAAACATTTTGAAAATAATTTTTTTATTGTGTAAATTTATGTTGACGATATTATTTTTAGCTCTTCGGATGAATCACTATGTGAATCATTTGCCAAATGTATAAGTCATGAATTTGAAATGAGTTTAATGGGTGAATTAACTTTCTTTTTAGGATTACAAATCAAACAACTTAGTGATGGTATATTTCTTAACCAATCTAAATATACATTATAATTGTTAAAACGATTTAACATGGATAATTCAAAAGCAACAAACACCCCGATGAGTACTTCGACTAAGTTAGATATGGATGAAAATAGTGAAAATTTTGATCAAAAAACATATAGGGGAATGATAGGTAGTCTACTCTACCTCACCGCGACTAGACCGGATATTATGTTTAGTGTAGGACTTTGCGCTAGGTTTCAATCTAATCCTAAATTATCTCATCTTAAGGGTGTTAAAAGAATATTTAGGTATCTTAAAGGAACTCCAAATTAAGGATTGTGGTATCCAAAATCTGAAAAATTTGATTTAATAGCTTATACAGATGCCAATTTTGGCGGATGCAGGATAGATAGAAAAAGTACATCCGGAACATGCCAATTTTTAGGACATGCACTTGTTTCTTGGACTTCCAAGAAACAAAATTCAGTTGCACTATCTACGGCGGAAGCCGAATACATTGCTGCAAGTGCATGCTGTACACAAGTTGTTTGGATGAAAAATACATTAGAAGACTATGGAATTCACTTAAAAAATGTTCCGATAAAATGTGATAATACTAGTGCTATATGTCTTACCAAAAATCCAATTTAGCACTCTAGATCTAAGCATATCGATATTAGGCATCATTTTATACGCGATCATGTCCTTAACAATAATGTTGTTTTAGAATTTATTGACACAAAGCATCAATTGACAGATATTTTTACAAAAGCCTTAAATGAAGACCAATTTGAATTCATTAGAAGGGAACTAGGCATGTTAAATTGTCCCTAAAAATAAGCTTGTTTGAATATATTTTTCGAAAAATGTCTTATCCTTTTCCGTTCTTCTATGGATTTGACTTCATCATTCTCCTTCGATTCAAAATGATATATTGAAGTACAACTCATTATCTTAACCTATCTTGAGTGAAACACCTCTGAAAAACAAAAGGGGGAAGAAAGGATTTTTTTTTCTTCTTCTTCTGCAGCACGCCAACGGTGGCATCGCCAGAACTAGCAGTAGCACCGCCTGAGCGCTCGGGCGCCAAGCGGTGGCACCGATCGGTTTGGCGGTGGCACCGCCCGAGACACCCTTTAAATACCGAAGGGTTAGGGCCGGCGGTGACACCGCCCCCAACCCGTGAAGGCCTCCCTCAAACTCTCCCAAAAACTTTCTAACTCTCATTCTAACCTCTAGAAGTCTTGGAGAGGGATTCTTATTGGTCCAAGCTCTCCATCCTCCAAGAAACATTCCATAAGGTAAAACCTTTCCTTCCTCTTCTCATTGTTTTACCTACTCATTACAATTTCATATTTTTTGATCTATCATCTTGTCTAGATAATGACTCCTAAGAGATCAAAAGGGAAAAGGATTGAAGGAGATTCATATGACCACGATATTTTTAGATCCAAAGAAGTGGCCCTTAGGTTTCCAAAATTCGAAACAAGATGTATCCATAAGGGTAAACACATTGATCTCGATGAACTAGGAGACTTAGAACCCATTAGGTGGTTTGCTCATCTAGAGGCCCTATCTCTCCTACAAATAGATGAACCAATTTATCCTAGGTTAGTTAGGCTCTTTTATGCAAACTTATGGGTAGATAACGATAGCCTAAGTACTTACCTTTTAGGAACACAAATTAGGATTTTTGATAGTACTATTTGTGAACTAATTCGAATCACTAAAAAAGATAGGGGCTGCTATTTTAGAGGTAAATGAGATGTTAATATAATCGGAGCAACTTACACCGAAGCTGTTGAAACTATTTTTGCAAACTCGGACCTCAGAATAATACCCAAGAGTTACGAACACTTACTACCTTTTAACTCTAAGATTCTTCATCCTATCATAACAAGCATACTATTCCCTAAGTAATTTCATCTTGATGAAATGAGTCAAATAGAGATAAGTACCATATATTGGATTATGACCGGTCAACATAACTATTTTGGATACTCAATCCGGCAACACATGCAGGATATTATAGTTAAAGGTACTATGTTGCCATATGGGGGGTTAATCACTAGATTTCTTCTTGCCTATGACATTTGTATGCCACCCAATGAAGAAACAATTCAAAGTGATAGATATAACATCATCAATAAAAATCTACTGAAAAGACTTAGGTGCACATTTAATAATAGAATATAAGTAAGGCAATCTAGAAGGACTGATCCTATTCCTCCACCAGTAGAACACCCAGAAACATCAATTCTTATGGGAAATGAATCTCCTCCTCCCAGTCCCTTTGGCACAGCACCTTCAGCTCCTGTTTCATCCTCTAAAGGACTCATTATGGCAGAACTGTCTTAGATCAAATTCCAACAAGACCAACTCAAATCGCAGCAAGAACAAATTCAACTCCAGCAAATTGAAATTTTGAAGGAACTACGACAAATGAATCAAAAAATAGATGCTATGTATCAGCACTATGGATTACCTCCTAAGGATTAATTGATGTATCTTTTTATTCTGTTCTGTTTACTCTTAATATCAAGTTCGAAGCTTGTCATCTTTTGAACGAAAACTGAACCTTCTTTTTAGATGTATTTTGAAAATTCTGGATATATGCTGATTTTTTTTTTGGATGAATGCTGATTTTTTTAAGATGAATTCTGGATAAATATTTTTGGAAAATTTGAATGATTAATCTTAATGCTGAATTCTTTCTCTAATGATTTTATGATCACAAATTATGTGCTTCAAAGTCTCATCTCCTTTTTATTGATGACAAAGGGGGAGAAAAGTGATGACTTGTACCATTTTGATAGCATGACTTATATGAATTACAAAAGCTTGTGTGATACAAATGTTTTATATGCCTTGCAAAATCTTTGAGAATATCGTAAGATTTATTGATCATATTGAAAGCATGCCTTACATCTATATCATAAAATTCATGTTAAAAATCTTTATCTCCTGTCGTAGTAAAAATCGTCCCTTATCATTCGACTTGAAAATGATTTTCATTGAAGTTTCATATTTACTATTGCTTAATGAGAATAACGATAAGTTCTACGGTTAGAACTTATCGGTTTATGCTTGAATTCAATGGGATGGAATTCAAGTGTTTTTATCTTCTCATAATATGACATATAGATAGGGGGAGTTATGTTTAACTCCATCATCAATTGATTGTCATCATAAAAAAGGGGGAGATTATTGAATCTCGGATTTTGATGATAAAATCAATTGATGGGTTAATTGATCTAATCCATATTATTGAGTTAAGTGTGCATGATTAACTACGATAACAAAAAAATATAAAGCAAGAATACCGGAGTCAAGTTCGATGGATGTTTAAGAGTCCGAAGAATCGTCGGAGATGCTACCGGAACTAACCGAGAAGAAATCAGGAACTTGTCGGAATTTTCGGAAGTTCGCTGAAGAGATCATCGGAGGTTCGCAGAGATCACCGAGACGGCTCGGCTACTCGTTGAAGTCGTCACAAGATCGGGAGCCTGTTGGGAGTCCGTCAGAAGAAATCCGAGGGCATATCGAAGTTCGCCGAAAGTTTGTCGGAAAGCTCGCCGGAACAAGACTTGATGTTCACAGTTGAAAACTTGCTTAGGATGTTTTTAGTTATGTAGTTCACATGTAATTAGGATTAGGATTAAAAGATAATCCTATATCTTGGTTAGGGGCCAACTGGGCCAAAAATTAGACTTGGTTTGGGCTGAACTTAAAGCCCAACCTGTGAACCGAAGGGTCTGGCGGTGGCACCGCCCAGCACCTGAGAGCCAAGCGGTGGCACCGCCAAGCTGGACGGTGGCATCGCCCAGCACCCGAGAGCCAGGCGGTGGCATCGCTTGGCTGGGCGGTGGCACCGCCAGTACACTATCTGTGTCAGACACTAACAGGCGGTGGCACCGCCAACATCGGGAACCAAAGAGAATTCAAATTTTGGAGCCCAAATTTGAATTCTCTTGAGACCTATAAATACCCCTCAATTCTCAGCTGAGATCATAACTTTTTGAGAAGCAATTGATTGAGAGAAATGTCTTAGAAAAGTCTTAGCAAGCCTTGTTTTCAATTTGCTAGAGTGTTCACCTCCTTCTTTCTTGCTGAAAATTTGTAAGAGTGTGAACCACTTGTAAAAGGTTGTAAGAGGGGTTTTTGCCCTTCCCCTTCAAGAGATTTGCTAGTGGAAGATGGGAGCGTCATCGAAGAGGGCCTCGCAAGTGGATGTAGGTCATTTGACCGAACCACTTTAAAATTGGCGTGATCTCTGGTTTGCATTTTCTTATTGCTATTTACATTATTACAAACCTTCTTACGTGCTTTATTTCCTCATTACCTTTGCTGCATACCTTTACAAACACGCGTTCAAGTTAAGCTTTTCAAGTTTGATTTTTATCGTATCAAAAGATTTGTCGAAACTAAAATTTTAATCCGCTGCACTAATTCACCCCCCCCCCCCCCTCTTAATGCCGCTCCGATCCTAATAGGGCCTAAAGTTAAATGGGCACAAAAAAGAAAACCTTCTAAGAGTAAGAGATTATACCTTGATAGTGGATGCTCAAAGTACATGACCAGAGATCCAATATACTTCTCTAAGCTCACTAGCTAAAACGAAGGATATGTCACATTCGGAGACAACAATAGGAGAAAAATTATTAGCAAAGGAACTATAGGTAATAAGTCAAACCTCTTGATTGAAGATATGTTATTAGTAGATGGTTTAAAACATAATCTACTAAGTATTAATCAATTATGCGATAAAGGATATATTATCAAATTTGAATCTAATTCTTGCATATTAGAAATACCACACAAAATAGATTTATGATTGCCTTAAGAAATAATAATGTGTATACTATTGATATTAATGATTTTTGTGATGAAATATGTTTTTCGGCTTTAAACGATAATGCATGGATTTGGCATAGGAGACTAGGTCATGCTAGAATGAAACTAATCTCACAAATTTCAACTAGAGAACTCGTAAGAGAGTGCCTAGTATCAAATTTGTCAAAGACAAAGTTTGTGATGCATACCAACTAAGTAAACAAATAAAAAGTAGTTTGAAATAAAAAAAAATCAGATAAGTATCTCGAGATCATTACAATTAATCCATATGAATTTGTTTGGACCAATTGATACAACAAATCTAGGAGATAGTAAATATGCTTTTGTAATTGTTGATGATTATAGTAAATATATTTGGACATACTTCTTGACATACAAAAGTGATTGCTTTAAATATTTTTTAAAATTTTGTAAACTTGTTCAAAATAAAAAGACTTTATGATTTCATTTATTCATAGTGATCGCAGTGGTGAATTTCAAAATTATGATTTTCAAGATTTCTGTGAATCAAATGGGTACAACTATAATTTCTCTACTCCAAGAAATCCAAAACAAAATGGAGTAGTTGAGAGAAAAAATAAGAGCTTACAAGAGATGACAAGAACCATATTAAACGAACATAGTTTACCTAAATATTTTTGGGCCGAAGCCATTAACATTGCATGTTATGTCATAAACAGGGTTCTTGTAAGGCCATTACTTTTTAAAACTCTTTATGAATATGGAATAATAAAAGACCAAATATTTCATATTTTAAAATTTTTTATTATAAATATTTCATTTTAAACGAAAAAGATACCTTACGAAAATTTGATGCAAAATTCGATGAAGACATATTTCTTAGATAATCCACTATTTATAAGGCTTATCGTGTTTTTAATAAAAGAACTCTAATAATTGAGGAATACATTCATGTTGTTTTTAATGAGCTTTTTGAATTAAAAAAATAGTTTTAATGATGATTTTGATTTTGATGATTTAAATTTGAATAAAAACTGTCCTCCCCCAAGCAACTTGGATGCATCTTCTTCCAAAGAATCATTATCTAAGGAATTGAAGTATGTAGATGCCTATCCTAAATAGCTAATCATTGGAGATACATCAAAAGGTATTCAAACTCATTCTTTATTTAAAAAATTTTATGTTAATTCTGCCTTTTTGTCTCAAATTGAATAAAAATGCATGACGAAGCTCTAAAAGATGATTCATGAGTTATTACAATGCAAGAGGAGTTAAATCAATTTGAGAGAAATGAGGTATGGAAGCTTGTTTCTAGACCTAGTGACAATCTTATAATTTACACTAAATGGGTCTTTAGGAATACGCAAGATGAAGTTGGTATCGTGGTTCGAAACAAGGCTAGATTAGTAGCCAAAGGTTTCAATTAAGAAGAAGATATCGATTATGATGAACCCTTCGCTCTTATGGTTAGACTTAAAGCCATAAGAATTCTACTTGCCCTATACATATTGTAATAATTTTAAGTTATTTTAAATCGGTATTAGAAGTACTTTTCTTAATGACTTTATTTCCGAAGAAGTTTATGATGAACAACCACTCGGTTTTGAAAATGTTCATTTTTTAAATTATGTTTATAAGTTATCTAAGGCTCTCTACAGATTAAAGCAAGCCCTTAGGGTTTAGTAAGAGAGATTTAGTTCATTTCTTATTAAAAATAGTTTTTTGAAAGGTCGATACTATATTATTTATTAAATATTTTAAAAATAATTTTTTATCATTCAAATTTATATTGATGATATCATTTTTGAATCTTCAAATGAATCTTTATGTGAATCTTTTATAAAAGATATGAGCCAAGAATTTGAAATGAGTTTAATGGGTGAATTAACTTTTTTTCTTAGGATTGTAAATTAAATAATTAAGTGATAAAACTTTTATTAGTCAAATTTAGTATGCTTTATATCTATTAAAATGATTTAATATGGATAGTGCTAAGGATATTAACATACCAATGAGCACCTCCACAAAATTAAATATGGACCATGATGGAGAATGTTTTGATAAAAAAACTTATAGGGGTATGATAGGAAGTTTACTATGCCTCACAATAACTAGACCAAATATTATGTTTAGTGTTGGACTTTGCACTAGACTTCAATCTAATCCTAAACAATCTCATTATAAAGCAGTCAAGAGGATTTTTAGATATTTAAAAGGAACTCCTAATCTAGGACTACAATATCCAAAATCTAAGAATTTTGAATTAATTGCTTATGTTGATGTTGACTTTGCTGGATATAAAATAGATAGAAAAAGTACATCTAGAATATGTCAACTTCTAGGTCATGCATTTGTTTCTTGTTCTTCCAAGAAACAAAAATTTATTGTATTATCTATAGTTGAAGCTAAATATATAGAAGCAAGTGCATGTAGTGCACAAGTTATTTGGATAAAAAAACTTTAGAAGATTATAGACTTTACTTGAAAAATATTCCTATAAAATTTGATAATACTAGTGCTATTTGTTTTGATATCTCATTCAATACTCTAGAACTAAACATATTGATATTAGACATCATTTTATTATAGATCATATTAATAATCATGATATATCTCTAGAATTTATTGGTACAAAACATCAATTAGCTCATATTTTTATAAAACCATTGAATGAGGAATAATTTAATTTTATTAGAAGAGAATTAGGCATATTAAATCTTCTTAATACATGAATTCCTCTTATATATTTTTTAATTTTTTGGTTTTTTGTAACTTGAGTTTTCTTTTTAAATCGAGATCGGTTCCTATTATTCCTTCTTCATGCTATTTACAAAAGAAGATATTTGATTCATGGACTTTTGGTATTCATAACTTGATCTTTTGTTTTTCATGTGATGATCATTTCATATGAATCCTTCCTCTTTCTATTTGCAAAGGTAGAGCTTTGATTTATGGACTTTTGGATTCATGATTTGATCTTTCTTTCGTTCGTGTGATATTTGAAATATTTACACCATTGAATCATTCCCTTCTCCTTTCTTTCTTTCTTTAATGACAAAGGGGAGAAAGAGAATTGCTAGTATTATTAGGACCGTTTTGGCACTAAGTGTCATGCCCCCCTTTTCGATAATATTAAAAATTTTTATCATAACATATCAATTTAGGATCCAAACTAACATTTGAGGATACTGAGAAACATTCAAACATCAATCACATTCATAAAACCTATATAGTTTATGATCATATATCATATCACTCAATAATTCACATTTATGAAACCTAAACTAACTTAACAAAACATTAATAACACTTATAAATCCACAAGCTAAATAATTTATACAATCAGAACTCCAACCATTTACCTCCAATTCATGTCATTGTAAACTAAACTTAACATTACGAAATTTCAAATAAGAGAGATCTTTGAACACTTTTACATGATATATCCATTCAGGTTCATCGATAACATTTCATTACATACAAAATATGCTTATACAATAATAACCATAATACAAACTAATAAGATTTGCCCATAATTTCGAATAGCTCTCCATTGCCTTAGCCCAATACAAACATCTCAAAGAGTGATAAGTTAATCTGAAAGATTTATATAGAAATAGAGTGAGCTAAAAGGTTCAACAAGTGATAAAACATATCCAGAACAAAAGGAATAGTTTCAAACAAGTAAGGTATCATAATGCAAGGTAGAATACAAAAGATTCAAGGGCTCATTAGATATAGAATCATAATGTCATTTCATTCAAAATATATTTGGTTTATAACAAATGGAATAGAGAGAAATCAGAGCATATCAATGGTGTATGGGATATTTCAGAGCATATCAATGGCAAATGAACTCATTTCGGAGCATATCAATAACAAATGAAACATTTCAAAGCTTATCAATGGTGTATGAAATGTTTCGGAGCATATCAATGACAAATGAAATATTTTAGAATATATTAATGACATATGAAATTTTTTAAAGTGTATTAATGGCGTATGAATATTTCAGAGGCATAGGGAGCATTTCGGAACATATTAATGACATATGAAATATTTCAGAGCATATCAACAGCATATGAACCATTTCGGAGCATATCAAAGAATAAATACGAAACAGAAGCTCAAATATCATATTTGACGTTACATTCATATCATTCTTATCTAAAACATGTATAGAAACATATAACCAAAACTCTAGATATCATATCAAACATACAAAAGGTGTAGTGGGATCACAAACAGAATGTGATTCATCCATTTCTGAATGACCACCAGACAGAAGTCTCCCACATCTTGGAGCTCCATCCACCTACGTCTAGGTGAAGTTAGAGGGGGCCGACAGAGTATCGCAGGCTCTGTGCATAACTCCCTTTACCATTTCTGGCAAAGGCTCACAGTATTTCACAAACACTAGAGTACAAAGGGATAGTGTGAACAATAAAATTAGCATATATCAGAAGCACATGCAGAACAACGAAACGTACATGTGCCTTTATGAGTTAATATAATGCAAACATAATCTTTAACAAATGTATTCAAATTTGAAAGGAAACAAAGGCAAGAGAATACAAAGATTTTAGCACATATCGGACGCATATGTAGAACAATGGAACATATATGTGCCCATCTGAAATGATGCGATACAACATAAACTTTACATAATAGTTTTCAAGAATGTAAATAATTTAAGGAAAAGAACATACAAGAATTCAAAGTAGTAATATAAAGCTCAATTGAATAAAGAATGCTAGATGAAATTAATTTCTAAAGGGAATGAAACAAGAATAGGCAAAATTAACCAAAACTTGATTTCTAGTAGAATTTGAGAGACACATTGAACAAATGATTCAAACTATCAATTGTACTCCAATTTACTCAAAAAATATATCATTAGAAAGATATTTTAATCTACTTTCAGATAAAATATGCTTCAAATGAATTGAAATTTCCAATAGAGAGTTATAAATAATTTGGTAACCCAAAAGTCAGATAACAAAATCTCTATTTTGCAAAATTTATCAGGTCAACTTCAATAGAAAACTAGGTAGGTGTTTAGACTCCAAATCTTTTGATCCAAGTATCAAAAGAAAGAGCTGTGAGTTTGGTTTCTAATGAAATAAGTTTCGAACAAATCAGAATTTTTAATAGGGACTTATAAGCAGTTCGGTATCAAAAGGTCAGAAGTTATGGTCCCTATTTTACAGAATCTATAAGGTTAAATGAAACATAAATCTGGGTGAACAATTAGACTATAAATTTACCAAACTTAGTATTAAAAGAAAGGTTTACGAGTCTATATTCAGATCAAACTATCTTTATCAAAATTGAAACTATGTGTAGGGATTTATAGCTAAAACAAGATGGAAGGGTCAAAATCTTAAAAGTTTTTCAGATTCAAATCGTTACATCTAAACAAGAGATGTATCAAATGTAAGGTTAGAACAATTCAAAATTTCTCATATTCAAAGCAAATGTAGGGAGAAAATCGTAGTAAAGAAGGATCATGACACTTGCAATAGGAAAGATCAGAACACTTGCAATAAGAAAGATTAGAACACTTGCAATAAGAAAGATCAGAACACTTGCAATAAGAAAGATCATAAGACTTGCAATAGAAAAGATCAAAACACTTGCAATAGGAAAGATCAGAACACTTGCCTTTCGAAGGTTTTGATCAAATATTCGAAGAAGGTATAAGCCCAAATCCTTCTTCTACTTTTCCTCCATCTCCTCTTCTTGTTTCATTTTCTGCACCTATCTTCTTTTTCCTGGCCGCAGCTGCCATTGCCATAGTGGCAGCCGCAACCGCAGCCACGATCGTAGTTGCATCCATCATCGCAGCCCCTTTCACTATGCTACTTCCTTTCTCCCTTCTCTCATTCCTTCTTTTTCTTTCCCAAATGCAACTACCGCAGCAATAGTCGTAGCCACAGCCACCTTCCCCTCTTCCTCTTCTTCCCTCTCCTCTCCCTCTTTTTCTTCCTTTCCTTCTCTTCTTTCCCAGCTACTGTTAGGAATGAGTTGACACTAAGAAGAGGAGGGGGCGGG
Organism: Musa acuminata AAA Group; assembly: GCF_036884655.1. NCBI lineage: Eukaryota > Viridiplantae > Streptophyta > Magnoliopsida > Zingiberales > Musaceae > Musa > Musa acuminata. Next base: position 33,328,273 of record NC_088331.1, on the reverse strand, counting down.
GGGGCTGTGTGTGGTGATGAATTAGTGCAGCGAAAAAATCACTAGTTTTGATATTTCTTCGTACGATGAAAAATTGATTTCGACGAAAACCATTTCGTAAAAATAAATTTAACTTGAAAGGGTACTGAAGAGTGTATTGAGAAGATAAAGAAAGTAAGGCAGTTTGCAATATAAGTAAAGAGCTTAAAGTAAATACAAACCGAGTTTTATAATGGTTCGGTCATCGTGACCTATATCCTCTCCGCTGATTCCCCTTCTGTCGAGGCCACAGGCATCCACTAACGATCTTCTTTCAATGGGCAAAGATCAATTACCCTTTCAACTCGATTCTCCTTTTAATAGGTTCAGGAGAGAACCTTTACACCCCTTTTTTACAAAGCTTCCCTCATAATCTCACTTAGAATGGTCTCTAAATTTTAAGAGGAAGGACTCTATATTTTACAAGTGTTTTCAACTCTAGAAACATAGAATTTTTGTTCACTTTTCTTCCTACTCCATGTAGGAATAGCTGGGGTATTTATAGACCCCAAATGACTTCAAAACTTAGAGCTAAAATTCAAATCTCCGAAATTTCGGGGTACGGGTGGTACCACCGCCTACATTGGGTGGTACCATCGCTTGTAGCCTGACACTGGGTGGTACCACCACCTAGACTGGCGATACCACTACTTTACAATCTTGGAGACTGAGTCTGGGTGGTACCATCTCCTAAACTAGCTGTACCACCACCTAATACAGTCTTAGAGACTGTGCCATGTTAGTTCCAATTAAATTATTGGGTCACTATTTGGGCCTTTCACTTGGCCCAATATAACTCAAACTTGGCCCAATTGGCCCGTAATTGATTTGGCCCAATTCCAACCCAATTATGTGCTAACTACAAATTTTAAGATATTTACTAAGCTAAATAAGTCGGTAAGTCTAGGTTTCTTCCGGCGAGCTTCCGATGATCTCTCGGCAATGTTCCAGCAGACTCCCAATAAGTTCTTGGACTTCACGATGATCTTCTTGACGAGTTCCGATGAGCTTCTCTAGCAAGCTCTTGGACTTCTCGGTCAATTCTGACAGAACTTCCGATGAACGTTCGGACTTCCGACAAACTCTCGAACTCCCAACGAAATCTCGTTCTTGACTCCGGGACTTCATTTTGCTTTATACCTTGATCACTATCATCATTAATCATGCACAAATTAAACCCACTTCAATCTAGATAATTATTAAAAAGTTAATCAAATGTTTTCTGGCATGTCATTGGTTTCTCGATGCTTCATCTGATTATTTGGTGCATCGTCCTCTCTTACGGCCTATTGCCCAATCGGTTAGTTGACGTCTATAACTCCGATTTTCTTGGCACAATTTTCGCTCTTCTTGGCCCAATGCCCGAACCCATGGCTCGAAGCCTTCTATCAATACGTCGACCGATCCTTTGGCTCGACGTCCAATATTCTAATATGTTTTTCTCTGGCCTAGCATGATTCTTCCTACTTTAATAGTCTCTCCCTGATCAAAGCTTCATGCATCACTCAAAACGTAGATCAAATCATAAACACTATCAATTAGTTTCATCATCAAAATCCGAGATTCAACAATCTCCCCTTTTTTAATGATGACAACCAATTGATGACGGAATTAACCTTAATTTCCCCTATCAACATGCCATATTGATAAAACATTGAATTCAAGTCAAAGCAAATTTAATCAAAAAATAATTATGAGTCCAAGCAACATAAAATCATACATAATCAAATTTTCAATACATTATTCAATGCATGATCATCAACATAACTTCTCCCCCTTTGTCATCAACAAAAAGGAGAAGTGCATCTAGCAAATTTTTTAAGATATAATTTTAAATCATTGTAACATAATCTCAAGTTTTATCATCATGCAAGCTAATAATTTTCTTTCATCTCTTTTAAGTAGTTCATTTTTTTTTTTGCTTCCTTTACAAGTTAGCAAGTTATGCTTCTTGAGATAGCACTTTTGCTTTTCTTGAGATTGCAAACTAGTAATTCTTGGTGATGTTTAAGATAGCAAGTTCTTTCTTCTCTTTTGAGAAGTGTAATTTTTTACTTCCTTTGCAAAGCACAAGCTAGCAAAATTTTACATCATTTTACAACATGCAAGCTATCAATTTGGCAAGTATTACTTCTCTTTTAAGTATGAAGGCTAGCAAGTTTTTGAAAAGAATGCAAGATAGTAAGCTAGCAAGATAGCAATGCATCATTTTAGAATATGCAAGCTAGCAAATTTTATATTATTTTAAAGCATGCAAGCTAGCAAATTTTAAAATATAAAAGTTGACAAAAATTTTTGCATCTTTTGAGATGAGCAAACTTTTTTGCTTTTCTTTAGATGTGCAAGTTAACAAATTTATCTCCCCTTTTGTCATTGTCAAAAAGAAAAGAAGAATACAGTTTTGTAATTCTTTTCTGTTTACATCAGTTTTCACATCATGACAACAATAAATTTACATAATCTCAAGTTTTATCATTCAAGCTAGCATATATATATATATATATATATATATATATATATATATATATATATATATATATATATATATATATATATATATATATATATTGTTCTCATTTGCAATGTGAAAGCTAATAATTTCATTTTTCTTTTACAACAATGATTCAATCATATCATGCGATATACAAATCATAAATATTTCAAATTATGATGGTATCAAAATGTCAAATTACATTGCATTCTACCATGCATGATCATAAATTCTCATTTATATGCATCAACATAGTATCATGAGTATTTCATGCTTAATTTCATAACATCACAATAAAATCATAAGTATTGCATGTATCATTCCGAATCATTTATTTTCTCATGCATGATACTAAAAGTAAATCAATCATCACTATGTGCATATCATACATGATACTCAAGCATTCATGATATATCATTTTGGCAACAAATCATAGTGCTAAGACATTGAAAATTTTAAGCATTTATCATTTCATGTATTAAATCAGCATTTTGATAATTTATTTTCTCTTTAGCAATTGGCAAAAAGAGACATAGGAGAAAAATAAAATGATATAATATCTTGATTTATGCATAAGAAATATCAAGTTATAAATCTCGAAAACTCAAGATAAAGCTCATTCAAATTCAAATCATCAAATCAAAATCATTTTCAAGAGATTCATACAAAAGAAAACATAGATAGATTCATTAATCTCTCCTCTTTAGATAAATGGTAAGAAGAAACATAGGAGTTCAAAAACAAAATCTTAATTCATATAAAAATCTCATGTATCAAATATTGAGAAATCAAGAGGATGATTTATAAAAAATATCATGGGTTTAATTCATAAATACCGAAAGAACATTCATGATTCATTTGGATAATTTTTCTCTTTAATAAATGACAAAAAGAAGCATAGGAGATATAAGATTTTGATTCATAAATCTCAAGAATATGTGAAAGATTTAGATAAAAGTCATTCAAATTTAAATCATCAAAATCATATAGTCCAAGAGATTCATAAAAATGATTCAAAATTCATCAATCTCCTTTTTGAAAACTCGATAAGGTAGGGATTGAAAAGTTTTCAAGAAAAAAAAAAATATATTTTTTATTTCATACAAGCATGCCTTTGTCATTTATGCCAAATCAAAGCATATATCATCATTTAAACCAAAAAACAAATTTCATCATCATGACAAAAAATATAACACATTAAACATAAGGCTTCTTTAAACAAGAGATTTGGTTTATCATTTTGATTCCAATGATAATACATTTTTCTTTTTATGTGTTTCATTTTATGTGATTGATTTCATATTAGGATGCTCAAGTTTTTCATATGAAAACCATACATCATAGTTTAAAATCGAAAGAGCAAGAAAAATCATAGAAATCATCAAGATCAATAAATATCATCATGATACACATTCATGCTTCTTAAACATATACATAAGATTAATCTTACTAGGTCTACAAGTATTAGATTAACATTTTATTCATTTATCATAAAACATGCAATTTTTATAATCATTTTCAAAATTACTAGCATGATCCCAATATTTTATTTTTATTTTTATTTATTTCTAAATTTAAAGATAACTCATGAAATGTATCATGTAATTTTGAAATAAAGTAAAGGGGTTTTGTTTGAGTTGTTTATCTTGTTGATAAAAGCCGTCAAAGCGTAGTTCGCCACCTTACCCTTGTTGGTTTGCTCCTCATCTTCGGAGGTATTCGTTTCATCCCAAAGTGATTTCTTCTTCTTACGTTCATAGCAAGTAGTTGCATTCTTTTTAAGTTTAATTTTAATTTTTAATTCTTATTTTAAAAACTTTTTAATCTTTATTGTGAGAAGTTCAAGTTTACCGTCACTTGAGCTTTCGCTCGAGTGGTCTTCTTTTGTTCTAAGTGTAAAATCCTTTATGTTCTTTGGAAGGTTGTTCTCAAGTTCGTCATGTGCCACATTGGTCATTTCGTAGGTCATCAAAGACCCGATAAGTTCTTCGATCGAAAAAGTATTCAAATCCTTGATCTCTTGAATGACCATTACTTTAGAGTCCCAATTTTTATAAAGAGATCGTAAAACTTTATTAACAAGTTCAAAGTCAAAAACATTTGCCAAGTGCTTTTAGACTATTAACGATATTCGTAAAACAGGTGTACATGTCTCTAATAGTCTCACTTGGCTTTATTTGAAATAGATCAAAATTATGCATTAAAAGATTGACTTTGTGAGTGATTTCGAGTTTGTGCCAAATATCAAAAGTCATTTCGTATGTAGAAACCCGATTGAATTCATTTTTATCTAAGGCGCAAAATAGAGTATTCATAGCTCTAGCATTTAAAGAGAAAGTCTTCTTCTCCAACTTATTCTAATCATTCATTGGAAGAGAAGACTTTTAAAAATCATTCAACTATATTCCATAAATTGAGATTAGAAAGATCCAGAGATCACGCCGATTTTACAGTGGTTCGGTCAAATAACCTACATCCACTTGTGAGGCCCCTCTTTGATGAGGCTCCCACCTTCCACTAGCAAATCTCTTGAAATGGAAGGGCAAATACCCCTCTTACAACTTTTTACAAGCGGTTCACTCTGTTACAGATTTTCAGCAAAAAAGAAGGAGGTGAACACTAGCAAATTGAAAACAAGACTAGCAAAGACTTTTCTAAGACCTTTCTCTCAAACAATTGCTGCTCAAAAAGTTGTATTCTCAGTTGAGACTTGAGGGGTATTTATAGGCCTCAAGAGGATTCAAATATGGGCTCCAAAAATTTGAATTCTCTTATGTTCCCGATGCTGGCGGTGCCATAGCCCAGCCAAGCGGCGCAACCGCCCAGCCCAGGAGGTGTCACCGCCCAACTCTCGGGTGCTGGGCGGTGCCACCGCCTAGGCCAATTCAGCTCACTGGTTGGGCTCCAAACTTGGCCCAAACCAGTCCGAACTCGGGCCCAATTGGCCCCTACTTGGGTTATAAGATTAACACCTAATTCTAACCCTAATTAATGTACTAACTATGAATTTAAAGATATTTTCTAAGCTATTACAAAGTCTGTAAGTCAAGACTTCTTCCGGCGAGCTTCCGACGAACTTCCGGCGGTCTTCCGATAAACTCTCAGAAACCATTCTGCGGACGCCCGGCAAGCTCCTAGACTTCATGATTTGATCTTGGCGAGTTCCGATGAGCTTCTTCGGTAAGCTCCGATCTTTCTCAGCGAGCTCCGCGAACTTCCAACGAACCTTCCGGCGAACTTCCGAAAAACCCTTCGGTAAGCTCCCTACTCATTCTTGGCTAGTTCTGGCAGCATTCCCGACGAACCTTCGGACTTCCGTCGAACTCTCGAACTCACACTGAATCCTTCGTGCTTGACTCCGATACTTTGTTTTGCTTTAAGTCTTCATCGTTATCGTAGTTAATCCTGCATACACAAGCAAAAACTCTACTCCGATCTAGACAATTATTATAAAGCGAATTAACATTCTGTTGCCCGGCACGTCATTGGTTGGCGCTTCGTCTGATTCTTCGGCGCATCGTCCTCTCTTGCGGCTTTTTGCCCAATCGACGGTTGACCTCCGCAACACCGATATCCTTGGTGCAATTCCACTCTTGGCCCGATGCCCGACGTCCGAAGCCTTCTGCCATCCAATATCCTAACGTGATCTCCTCCGGCGCAACGTCAATTCCTCCTACCTTAATTGTCTAATCTTGATCGAGTAGACCTGCATCACTCAAAATATAGTTAAACATAAACATAATTATCAATTGGTTTCATCATCAAAATACGAGATTCAACAATCTCCCCCTTTTTGATGATGACAACCAATTGATGACGGAGTTAAACTTGACTCCCGGAGTTTAAACAAACTCCCCCTATCAATATGCCATATTGATAGAACCTTGAATTCAAACTGAATTTAAGTCATTGTAATATTCATCATGAATACTTGTAACACATCATTATGAACTCATGCATAGACTTATGCACATCATGTCATCAACATGCTTCTCCCCCATTGTCATCAACAAAAAGGAGAAGTACAACTATTCTTTGTAATATAAGTTCAACTCAGTGCATGAAAAACATAATATTAAGTTTTATCATCATGCAGTTTTGAAGCTAGAAAATTTAGTAAGTAATGCATCATGCTTAGGACATTCAAGCTATCAAGTTTTAGATATGCAAGTTTTACAGCATACAAGATATCACTTTTGGTAATGTTCAAGATAGCAAGTTCTACATCATGCAAGCTAGCAATATTGAGATGTTCAAGAAAGCAACTCTTGCTTCTTGAAATATGCAAATTTGTCAAGTTTTGCTAGATGTGCAAGTTAGCATTTTTGCCTCTTAAGATAGGCAAGATAGCACATTTGCTTCTTTTGAGATAGCAACTTTTTACTTCTCTTTAGACTACAAGCTAGCAATTTTTACGATATGTAAGTTTCACAATATACAAGCTAGCAAAAATTTCGAAAGCAAATGCAAGATAGCTTTCTTGTGTAAGCTCATAATTCTTGCTTCCTATTGCAATGTGCAAGTTGCAAGTTTTGCTTCTTGAGATAGGCAAGATAACACTTTTGCAATTTTTGTTTCTTAAGATAGGCAAGCTTGTGATGTTCAAAATAACAAGCTCTTTCTTCTAGAAGTGTCATTTTTGCTTTCTTTGCAAAGTGTAAGCTAGCAAAATGTTTGAAAAAGTGATCAAGTTTTGCAACATACAAGCTAGCAAAAATGCCAAACTAGCAAGAGATAATGTTTTACATGAGGCAAGCAAACAATTTGGCAAATGTTACATTTGCATCTTCTCTTTTGAGAAGTGTAATTTTTGCTTTCATCTTGAATTGTGCAAGCTAGTTAGTTTGCCTCTTTTCATGATGTCCACGCTAGAAATTCTTGCTCCCCCTTTGTCATTGTCAAAAAGAAGGGAAGACCCTTATATCAATTTTCATATTATGACAAAGGTAAGTATAATTCTTATTTGTGTATCATTATATATTCAAATTAAAACATACACAATTTCAATAACCTTATTTTTCATGCACGATACCGAAAAATAAATCAATCATCATTAATAAGCATATCATACATGATACTCAAACATTAAAATTTTTAAGCATTTATCAACATGTTGATCATGATACCAAACATTCATCATTTAAAGCATTCATGATACACATCATATGCAATAAATACATCATGTACATCATTATCAAGTATTGCATACATCATTTTAACTTTATGAATATTTCATCATTGCATACATTATACCAAAACATTTCAAGACATGCAAGCCATAAATACAAAGAAATCATGTATAAAATCATTTGAATACCAAAAGACATGATTCATATAGTAAATATCTTCTTTAAATAAAATATCAAGAAAAATCATAGGAGTACAAAGAAGAGATCTTGTTTTAAAAGAAAAATCAAGTAATAACTCCAAGAACTCACAAGGAAAAATCATGATTCATTTAGAAAATCTCCTCTCAAGAGAATATCAAGTAAAATCGTAGAAGATCGATTAATGAGAAATTTTGATTTATAATAAAATCTCATATATCGAATGTCGAGAAATCAAAATGATGATTTATATAAAAAATATCACAAGTTATATTCAAGAGAAAAATCATCATTCATTTTCAACTTATTCAATTTGTCACATCAATATTTCTTAGATATGCATGATACCAAAACATGGTTTTAAATCTTTAACATATAACATGCATAAATTGAAAGAAGAAGGGAAGAATTCAAATGTACAAAGATTTCAACCATCTCATAAACAAATGTAAGACCAAGTCATGAATCCAAAATTCCATGAATCAAAATGATCATCAAAGGTAATCTCATGTTATTCCAAGAAATCAATATCATAATTTTGATAAAACTCATTTCAAATTTAAATCATCAAAATCAGCAAACTATCAACATTACTTTCAAGAGATTCAAAATGGTATACATAGATTTATCATAATAAACATCAAGATCAATAGGATAGAGAAAAATAAATTTTCAAGGAAAAAATATTTTCCTCTTTTTAGTTGTTTCAATTCATATGATTTTATTTCACTTATACCAAATAAAAATATGTATAATGTTTAAAACCGAAAGTGTAAGATTTATTACAACAAAGATTAATAAGGCACTTTCATTATGGTAAAAATCAATAATCCATAAATCACAAGATTCATATGCATAATTTCGAAATTTATTAAGCATGATCATTATGCATGACACTAAAACATGGTTTCAAAATGTTTAATATTTTCATTACATCATTATGCAATGGTTTCATTGAACATAATTTTGAATGATTCTTATAGATAACTAAAACTTCTTTAGTTTTAATTTATATGATTGACTTTATATTAGCATGCTCAAGTTTTGTTCTTATGTCAAAAACATACATCATGTTTGAAAACCAAAGACAAGGTTTTTTAAAAAAATCATTAAGCCTTCCATATAAAAACCATGCATCATCATTGAAGGTTAATATGGAAATCATCAAAATACACATTCTTGCTTCTCAAGCACATATATATATATGATTATTTAAATCTAACATTTTATTCTATTAACATAAAACATACAATTTTCAAGAAAAATAATTATTCAAAAGAAAAGAGAAAATGCATCATGGAAAACATCAAGTAATTTCAAAATAATTCAAGAGAGTTGAGTTACTTACCTTGTAGTCGAAGCCCGTCAAAGCCCAATTCGCCGTTTCATTTTTGGAAGTTCTTGATTCATCCTTGGGTGCCTTCCTTTTCTTTGGCCTCTTCCTCCGTTCAAGTTCATTATTTATTTTAGATTTTTGTTTAATGAACTTATTAAGAGTTAGTGTTCGAAGTTCAAGTTCATCATTGTCCTCATCACTTGAGTCATCGCTCAAGTGGTATTCATTTGTTCGGAGTTCCAAAACCTTCCTATTCTTTGTAAGGTGGTTCAAGTGTTCATTGTGTTCATCATGTGCATTGCACACCATTTCATATGTCATCAATGAGCCGATAAGTTCTTCAAGTGGAAAAATATTTAAATCTTTTGTTTCTTGTATTGCCATTACTTTTGATTCCCAAGCTTTAGAAAGTGATCGTAAAACTTTACTAACAAGTTCAAAATTCGAGAAACATTTGCCAAGAGCTTGTAAACCATTGACGACATCCGTAAAATGGGTGTACATGTCAACAATGGTTTCGCTCGGCTTCATTTGAAAAAGCTCGAAATCATGCATTAAAATGTTAACTTTCGAGTCTTTGACTCTACTAGTTCTCTCATGCGTGATTTCAAGTGTTTGCCAAATATCAAAAGCCGTTTCGCATGTAGAAATCCGATTGAACTCATTTTTGTCCAAAGCGGAAAATAAGGCATTCATAGCATTTGCGTTTAAAAAAAAATACATCTTCTCCAAATTCGAACATTCGTTCATCGGTTTAGAGGGAAGTTGAAAATCGTTTTCAACGATATTCCATAAATCTAAATTCATAGAAATCAAGAAAACTCTCATTCGAGTTTTCCAATAAGTGTAGTCCAATCCATTAAACAATGGTGGACGAACAACCGAAAAGCCCTCTTGAAAGCCATGAAGAGCCATTTCTCTCGGGTGTAAATCCGAAATGAGAAATACCGGGCTCTGATACCAATTGTTAGGATCGGAGCAGCACTAAGAGGGGGGGTGAATTAGTGCAGCGGTAAAGTGTGATAAACTTTTGACGATTTAAACACTTTCGGAAACTTCGTACGATAAAAATAATGTTTTCGTTTGAAACCGTTTCAATTGCGTTTTAACTTGAAGATATAAGTAAGACGGAGACAAAGAAGTAGAGCATTAAAGTGCAAATAGTTTGCAGTAATGTAAATGACAATAAGTAAATGCAAACCAGAGATCACGTCGATTTTATAGTGGTTCGGTCAAATAACCTACATCCACTTGCGAGGCCCCTCTTCGATGAGGCTCCCACCTTCCACTAGCAAATCTCTTGAAATGGAAGGGCAAATACCCCTCTTACAACTTTTTACAAGCGGTTCACTCTTTTACAGATTTTCAGCAAGAAAGAAGGAGGTGAACACTAGCAAATTGAAAACAATACTAGCAAAGACTTTTCTAAGACCTTTCTCTCAAACAATTGCTACTCAAAAAGTTGTATTCTCAGTTGAGACTTGAGGGGTATTTATAGGCCTCAAGAGGATTCAAATTTGGGCTCCAAAAATTTGAATTCTCTTATGTTCCCGATGCTGGCGGTGCCACTGCCCAGCCAAGCGGTGCCACCGCCCAGCCTTGGAGGTGTCACCGCCCAGCTCTCGGGTGTTGGGCAGTGGCACCGCCTAGGCCAATTCAGCTCACTGGTTGGGCTCCAAACTTGGCCCAAACCAGTCCGAACTCGGGCCTAATTGGCCCCTACTTGGGTTATAAGATTAATACCTAATCCTAACCCTAATTAATGTACTAACTACGAATTTAAAGACATTTTCTAAGCTATTACAAAGTCTGTAAGTTAAGACTTCTTCCGGCGAGCTTCCGACGAACTTCCGGCGATCTTCCGATAAACTCTCAGAAACCATTCTGCGGACTCCCGGCAAGCTCCTAGACTTCACGATTTGATCTTGGCGAGTTCCGATGAGCTTCTTCGGTAAGCTCCGATCTTTCTCAGCGAGCTCCGCAAACTTCCAACGAACCTTCCGGCGAGCTTCCGAAAAACCCTTCGGCAAGCTCCCTACTCATTCTTGGCTAGGACCGGCAGCATTACCGACGAACCTTCGGACTTCCGTCGAACTCTCGAACTCACAATGAATCCTTCGTGCTTGACTCCGACACTTTGTTTTGCTTTATGTCTTCGTCGTTATCGTAGTTAATCCTGCACACACAAGCAAAACCTCTACTCCGATCTAGACAATTATTATAAAGCGAATTGACATTCTGTTGCCCGGCACGTCATTGGTTGGCGCTTCGTCCGATTCTTCGGCGCATCGTCCTCTCTTGCGGCTTTTTGCCTAATCGGTGGTTGACCTCCGCAACACCGATATCCTTGGCGCAATTCCGCTCTTGGCTCGATGCCCGACGTCCGAAGCCTTCTGCCATCCAATATCCTAACGTGATCTCCTCCGGTGCAACGTCAATTCCTCCTGCCTTAATTGTCTAATCCTGATCGAGTAGACCTGCATCACTCAAAATGCAGTTAAACATAAACATAATTATCAATTGGTTTCATCATCAAAATACGAGATTCAACACTTTGAACTTGTTAGTAAAATCTTAAGATCCCTTCCAAAGAGTTGGGATCCTAAAGTAACGGTCATTCAAGAGGCCAAGGATTTAAATAACTTTCCTCTCAAAGAACTTATCAGGTCATTAATGACCTATGAGATGACTTGCAACACTCATGAAGAGCTTAGGAAACAACCTTCTAAAGAATAGGAAGGACATAACACTAAGAACTCATGAAGACCACTTGAAAGAAAATTTAAGTGATTAGGACTATAATTATGACTTGGCACTCTTGACATAAAGTTCAAAAAATCATAAAAAGGAATAAATTTAAAAATGACACTAAAAATAAAATTGAACCTAAGAAAGAACAAGTTATATGCTACGAATGCAAGAAGCTGAGATATTTCAAAAGTGAATGTCCTCAAGCAAAGAAGAAGCAACCAAAGAAGAAGAAGGCTCTTAAAGCAACTTGGGACGACTTAAGTACATCCAAAGAAGAGGAGCCAACCATCATATAGCAAGTTACTCACTACGCACTAATGACTATCGGAGATAAGGTAAGCAGTTCATTAGATGCAAATTTATCTTTTGATGAATTACTTAGTGCTTTTCATGATTTATTTGATGAATGTAAATTAGTTAGTAAAAAATATAAATTTTTGAAAAAAGAGTATGCATCTCTTGTTAGTGATTTTGATAGATTAAAAATTAAGCATGATGATAGTTTAGCTCCTTGCACAAAATGTGATGAATTAGAAACGCTTAAAAAGGAGAATTTACAACTACATGAAACCTTAGAAAAATTTGAAATAGATAGTAAATCCTTAAATATGATTCTTGCAAGTAAGAATCATGCTCATAGAAGAAATGAAATCGGCTTTGTGAATAACAATCGTAAAAATTCAACCATCTTTGTTAAAGGCCAAACTTTACATGTTTCACCCCGAAATAAATATAACTTTTGTTGCAAATTTGGACATGTTGCTTATCAATATCCGTTTAAGAGATGTAGTCCACACAAATTGATTTGGGTTCCTAAAGGAACTGTAAAAAACTCCATGCATATGACTAGAGATCCATCTCAATTCTCTAAGCTCACTAGCCTAAACGAAGGGTATGTTACCTTCGGAGACAACTACAAGGGTAAAATCATTGGCAAAGGAACCATAGGTAACAAATCCAACTTTTTTATTGAAGATGTATTGTTGGTTGATGGCTTAAAGTATAATCTTTTGAGCATTAGTCAATTTTGTGATAAAGGATACATTATTAGATTTGAATCCAATGATTGTATTTTTGAAAAATCACACAAAAACATATCTGTGATTGCCCTAAAACAAAATAATGTATACACTATTGATATTGATAATCTTTGTAATAAAATATAGTTTTTGATTTTAAATGATGATGCCTGGCTTTAGCATAGAAGATTAGGTCATGCTAGCATGAAAATAATCTCTCAAATCTCATCTAAAAAACATGTAAGAGGTATTCCTAACATCAAGTTCGTTAAAGATAATGTGTGCGATGCAAGTTAATTAGGAAAACAAATAAAAGGTAGTTTCAAACCAAAGAATCAAATAACCACCTCTAGACCATTGTAATTGATCCAAATGGATTTATTGGACTAATTGATACATCAAGCCTAGGAGGTAGCAAATATGCCTTTGTAATTATGGACGATTATAGTATATACACTTGGATAGACTTTTTGGCACACAAAAGTAATTGCTTTAGATATTTTTCTAAGTTTTGTAAACTTATTTAAAATGAAAAAGGCTTTATGATTTTATCAATTCGGAGTGATAACGATGGCGAATTTCAAAACCGTGATTTCCAAAATTTTTATGAATCTAATAGATACAACCACAATTTCTCTACTCTGAGAAATCCTTAACAAAATGTAATAGAAAGAAAAAATAGAAATTTATAAGAAATGACAAGAACCATGTTGAACGAACATAGCCTACCCAAATATTTTTGGCTGAAACTGTTAATACGGCATGCTACGTTATGAATAGGGTTTTAGAAAGACCATTACTTTCTAAAACTTCTTATGAATCGTGGAATAACAAAAAATCTAATGTTTTATATTTTAAAGTTTTTGGTTGTAAATGTTTTATCTTGAATGAAAAAGATGCCTTAGGAAAGTTTGATGCAAAATCCGATGAAGGGATTTTTCTTGGCTACTCTTCTATTTCTAAAGTCTTTCATATCTTTAACAAAAAAACTTTAGTTATAGAAGAATCTATTCATGTTGTCTTTAATGAAGTTTCAAAATTTAAGAAAAATGAGTTTGATGATGATCTTAATTTTAATGCTTTGAATTTAAATGAACCCTCTCCTCCAACTAGCAACTTAGATATATCTTCTTCCTAAACATCCTTATGCAAGAAATGGAAGTATGTAGATGCTCATCCTAAGGAGCTAATAATAGGAGACACATCAAAAGGGGTTCAAACTCGTTCTTCTCTTAAAAATTTTTATGCCAATATCGCTTTTCTTTCTCAATTGAACCTAAATGCATTGATGAGGCCTTGAAAGATGATTCATAAGTTATCGCAATGCAAGAAGAGTTGAACAAATTTGAGAGAAACGAGGTGTGGAAGCTTGTTCCTAGGTCAAATGACCATTTAGTTATTGGTACTAAATGGGTTTTTAGAAATAAGCAAGATGAATATGGTATCGTGTTTAGAAATAAGGCTATATTAGTGGCCAAGGGTTTCAACCAAGAAGAAGGTATTGATTTTTATGAAACCTTTACTCTTGTGGCACAATTAGAAACCATAAAGATGCTCCTTGCCTATGCTAGTAGTAATAATTTTAAGTTATTTCAAATGGATGTCAAAATTATTTTTCTTAATGACTTTATTTCCGAAGAAGTTTATGTTAAACAACCTTCTGGATTTGAGAATGATAACTTTTTGAATCATATGTTTAAATTGACTAAAGCTCCCTATAGATTAAAACAAACCCCGAAGGCTTGGTATGAGAGACTTAGCTACTTTCTTATCTAAAATAATTTCTCTAAAGGCAAGGTCGATACTACATTATTTATTAAAAATTTTAAAAATAATTTTCTTATTATTTAAATTTATATTGATAATATTATTTTTGGTTCTACAAATGAATCTTTATGCGAATCATTTGCCAGGAGTATGAGTCAAGAGTTTGAAATGAGTTTAATAGGTGAATTAACTTTCTTTTTAGGCTTATAAATCAAATAACTTAGTGATGGTATTTTTCTTAGTCAAACAAAATATGCATTAGACTTGCTAAAACGATTTAATATGGATAGTTCAAAGGCTATCAATACTCCTATGAGTACCTCCACTAAGTTAGATATTGACGAAAGTGGAGAAAGCTTTGATCAAAAAGCTTATAGAGGTATGATAAGAAGTTTACTATACCTCATCGCAACTAGACCGGACATCATATTTAGCATAGGACTTTATGCTATGTTTCAATCTAATCCTAAGATATCTCATCTTAAAGCAGTTAGAAGAATTCTTAGATATCTTAAACGAACTATTAATCTAGGATTATGATATCCAAAATCTGAAAACTTTAAACTAATTGCTAACGTTGATACGGATTTTGTCGGATGTAGAATAGATAGAAAAAGCACATCTAGAACATATCAATTCTTAGGTCATGCACTTGTCTCTTGGTCTTCCAAGAAACAAAACTCAGTTCTACTATTTACAACTGAAGCCGAATACATAGTGGCAAGTGCATGTCGTGCACAAGTTGTATGGATGAAAAATACATTAGAATATTATAAGATTCACCTTAAGAACATTCCCGTAAAATGTGATAATACGAGTATAATATGTTTAACAAAAAATCCTATTCAACACTCTAGAACTAAATATATTAACATTAGGCATCATTTCATAAGAGATCATGTTAATAACCATAACATATCTTTAGAGTTTATTGATACAAAACATCAATTAGCCGATATCTTTACAAAACCTTTAAATGAAGAATAATTTGATTTTATTAGAAGAGAGTTAGGGATGTTAAATTGTCTGAATGCATGAGTTAACGATTTTTGATACACTTAATCACTTCACTCATGGAATTTATTGACAAATGTATCTCTCACAGATTTCACTCTTGTGAATTTCTAATGAGAAACTGATTTGATCTATGAAGCTTTATTCGTGAATTTCTTTTTCATATGATGCTCTCTTCCTATGAATTCTTCCTTACTCTTCCCTTCAAAGATGAATTTTGGTGTGTGATGATTACTTGCAAGAATGACGATTTGATTTCACATGGATATCTTGATCCTTTTCATGAATCCCTTCTCTTTGTTAAATTGAAACATGATTTAATAAAACTCATTTATTATTTTGAATTTGACTTGATTCAAATTATTTCATGTTTTTGGCTCTTAATAGATTCTTTCCTTACCTTTCTTCCTCTTCTTCTTATTTTTATGACAAAAAAGAAGAAAGAAACTTGCACATCTAAAGAAGAACAAAAAAAACCCTAGAGTAAAAATATTAGTTTATCCAAAATGGTTATCATGCAAAGTTTTTGCTTATCTTCCTTTATGGTTTGGATAAATTGGTTAATTTTATTTATCACACTTATATTGTTGAATAGTTCTCCTTTTTGTTGATGACAAAAGGGGAGAAATGATACTAAAATGTGGCGAATTGATGACAAATTGGCATTGTAAATATTTGAAATATATTTTCATAAATGCTTGTATCTTATCATAAATGCTTGTATGTTTTACGAATGCTTAAAATATAATTAGAATTGTCAAATACATCGCAACACATCGTAAATGCTTGAAACATATCAAAATGTATTTCATATGTTTTGTAGAAACTTGAAATATTTCATAAATGCTTGATAATTGTCTATCATTATAATAAGGTATCGTAAGCTTAACTTGCTATTTACAATTGATATCATGCCTCAAAATAATGAATTGCTATCTTTTATCAAGAATTGTCATCTTGCTAAATTTTATATTTTAAATTTGTATCATACTTGAAAATGATGATTGTCTATCATCATTGGACTTGAAATTGAATGTCAAGCCTTGACATCATTTTTTTATTGATAAATACGTGGTAATGTATTTTGAATTGGTAAATCATGATAAGTATCATGATGTGCATGTTGATAAGTTTAAATGAATATAACTTATCGGTTTGATGCTTGAATTTAAAGGTCTTGAATTCAAGAGAGTCTTTTCTCAAGTATGGCATATAGATAGGGGGAGTTAAGGTTAACTCCGTCATCAATTGATTGTCATTATAAAAAAGGGGGAGATTGTTGAATCTCGAATTTTGATGATGAAATCAATTGGTAAATTGTTTGATCTAATCCATATGTTGAGAAAAGTGTGCAGGATTAACTACAATAGCAGTAAGACATAAAGTAGATGTTGGGCTAGAGTCAAGATCAAGATTTCGTTAGGAGTTCGAGAGTTCATCGGAAGTCCAGACGTTTATCGAAAGTTCTGCCAGAATTGACTAAGAAGTCCAAGAGCTTGCCAAAGAAGCTCATCGGAACTCGCCAAGAATATCATCATAAAGTCCAGGAGCTTGCTAGGAGTTCGTTGGAACATTGCCAAGAGATTGTCGGAAGTTCACCAGAAGATCACCGGAAGATCGCCGGAAGTTCACCGGAAGAACAATTAACATACCAGGCCAAGATTACTTAGTTAATATCTTAAATTATCGTAGTTAGACCTTAAGTTGAGTTAAGATTAGGAGGTAATCCCACTAACTCATTTAGAGGCCAGTGGCCCTTAACAGGGCTGAATTGGGCCGGTTGAATAGTCCATTCAGCACCGGAAGTCATGGTTGGCGGTGGCATCGCCTAGTTACTCGGTCTCCTAAGTGGTCTGGGCGGTAGTACCATTGGCAGTTAATGCTACCAAGTAGTGGTACTGCCCTTGTTAGGCGATTGTACCGCCTAGTGTCAAAGTGTCAGGCGGTGGTAACACCCAATAATGGTGGTGGTATCGCCAGTACCCTGAAATCTAGGGATATGATATTTTTTTGCTCCAATTCTGAAGTCATTAGAGCCCATAAATATCCCACCCTTTTTTGCATGAAAGGATAACAAAAGTGCAATGAAAGTGTTGAAAAATTTTAAGTGTTGGGGTGTTAAAAGTATTGTAAAAGTGAGAAGAGTTCTCCTCCTCCCTCTCCTTAGATTTGTAATCATTCAAGAGAAGTGTGAGGCCTGTAAGGGTTATCTCCTAAACTCGTGAAAATGATAAAGTGTTGTAAAGAGGTGGTTGGTCTTCACCTATTGAAGAAAAAACATTAGTGGACACCGGTGACCTCGATAGAGGGGGAATCAGAAGTGAATGTAGGTCACAATGACCGAACTACTATAAATTCTAATTTGCATTTCTATTATTGTCATTTACTTACTCTGCAATTGCTTCACTTCCTCCTTACTTGGCTTTTACTACCCTTATGAACAAACATACTTTCAAGCTATCTTCCTAGATCGATTTTTGTTTTAATATACGAAGTTTCCTTAAACCCGCAATTTTATCCACTGCACTAATTCACCCCCCCCCCCCTTAGTGCCGACTCGATCCTAACAATGGCCACCTCCCTTTCTTCTCCCTCTTCCCTCTCTTCTCCTTCTTCCTCTTTTCTTCTCTTCTTCCTCTTCTTCTTCTTCTATTCCTCTCCTCTTCTTCCCTTCTCCTCCCCAATGCCCCACACCTCCTCGTTGCAGCCCTTGTCGCAACCATCCTCTTTTCTTCCTCTTCTTCTTCTTATTCTTCTTCTTCTCTTCTTCACCTCTACTTCCCTTCTTCCCGATGCCCCACACATCCTCTCCTCTGTTTCCTCCTGTGGGAAACAAAGGTGCCGTAGCCACCTCCTTCCTCTTCTTCTTCTTCTTCTTCTTCTTCTTCTTCTTCTCCTCTTCTTCCCTTCTCCTCCCCAATGCCCCACATATCCTCTCCTCTGATTCCTTCTACGAGAAATAGAGGTGTTGCAGTCCTAGCTACTATAGCTACCTCCCTCTCGTCTCCCTCTTCCCTCTCTTCTTCTTCTTCTTTCCTTCTCTTCTCCCTCTTCTTCTTCTTCCTCTTCTTCTTCTTCTTCTTCTTCTTCTTCTTCTTCTTCTCCATGTGATAAAAATGCTATTTCCCTTTTTTTTTTTTCTGCAGCCTAATAGTTTAATAACTATATTTACTATATTTACATATAGGTCCTTCGATTTACAAATACGTTCTTATAAATAAATTTCAGAAGTGAGGGATATTATACTCTCCCCCCCTTAAAAGAAAATTTAGTCCTCTAAATTGGTTATACCTTAATCGATAAAAAGATGAGGATTATATTTTATTTATTTCCTCCTCCAGCTCCCATATAGTTTCATTAATAGAATGCAATTACATAATCATCTAAGAGTGATTGAAATATCCTCCTCCTTGATCTTCAATAGATGGTAACCCGACCTCCGATCAATCTTGAAAAAATACTTATGCACCGTGCAATTGATCAAAGAAGTCAGCACTTCTGGTTAAAGGATACATGTTTTTTATGGTCACTTGATTCAATTGTCTACAATTAATGTAAAGCCTCAATGTTCCATCCTTCTTCTTAACTAATACCGAAGCACCCTATGATGAAATACTAGGCCAAATAAAATCTTTATCTAATAGTCCTTATAGTTGCTTTTTCAATTCCACTTACTCAAATGGTGTCATTCCATAGAGAGGCTTAGATATTAGAATTGTCTCAAGGATCAAATCAAAAGCGAATTCGCCCTCTCTGTCTAGAGGTAATCCGAGCAAGTCATATAAAAATTATGACATAAGATATACAAACATAAATACATATGAGTCATATAAAAATTATGATATGAAAGATGTTAATATGAAAGATCGTAAAAGATCAAGTCATGAATATCAAAAGACATGATTCACTTTGACAAGTCTTCTTAAATAACGAAAAGAAATCTTGGGAGATCAAAGATCTTGATTCATAAAAAAAAATCTCAAGTATCAAGTTAATGACTCGAATAAAACTCAATCAAATTTAATTTATCAAATCATCAAAGTCACTTTCTTAGTTCAAGAGATTCATAAAATAGATTCATCACTAAGAATCACTTGTTGAAAAATCGAAAAGCTTTAGAGATATTTTTAAGAAAAAATGCATTCTCCCCCTTTTGTTTCAATTTAAGCGATTGATTTATACAAGCATGCCTTTGTCTTTTATACCAAATAAAAACATTCATTATCATTTAAACCTGAAAAAGTAAATTTTATCACGACAAAGATCAATAGTATAACATATTAAAAAATAAAACATCTTCAATCAAAAGATTTGTTAATAATTCTAATTATAATGATCTTTTTTTATTATTTCATCTAGTGAGCTTTGAAAAGTGTATTGGATCTCCGGTCATAAGCCTTGAGCATCTACTATCAAAATATCATTTTTACTCCTAGCTTTCGATTTTAGAGATGTCTACAAGAATGGTGGGTTTATTCTAGGTACCCATTTAGCTTTGGGTCTCTCATGGTTGGATCTATATATCTTAATTTTTGACATTAAGTTATTCATGGTTCATTTAAGAACCCAAACCAATTTATGTGAGTCATACTTTTTAAATGAACGTTTATATACAAAATGACCATATCTACCACAAAAATTACACTTAACCTTAGGGATAACATGCAATATGGGCCTTTAACAAAAATAGTTAGCTTTTGTTGAGTATAGTTACTCATAAAGCCGATTCTTTCCTTTCTATGAACATGACCCTTATTGGCAAGAATCATATTTATGATTTGCTACCAATTTCAAATTTTTCTAACAATTATTGTAATACTACATTTTCTTTCTTAAGTGAATCTAATTCTTCACACTTAATGCAAGGGGTAAACAAGCATTTATCATACTTATGTTTAAAATTTTTAAATTCATTAGAAAGAGAAGTATGATCCTTTTTTAATAATTTATATTTTTTACTAACTAATTTACATTCATCAAACAAATCATGAAAGACATTAAGTAATTCATCATAAAGTAAATAAGATTCGTTTGAATTGCTTACCTCATCATTGAGATCCATTAAGGCATAATTCACCACCTCGTCTTTATTGGTTTACTCCTCATCTTCGGATGTACTCGATTCATCCTATGTCGCCTTAAATGCTTTCTTCTTCTTTGACAACTTCTTTTTTAGTTTTGTATACTCATCTTTGGAGTGCCCTGGCTTCTTGCGTTTATACAAGTGATTGTGTCCTTTTTGAATTCATTTTTAGATTCTTGTTTTAATTCAATCTTGTTCGGACTTTTTAAAATTTTTTTGTGAGGAGTTCTATGTCATCTTCACTTGACCTCTCGCTTGAATGGTCTTCTTTGGTTCTAAGTACAATAACCTTTCTATTTTTTGGAAGGTTGTCATCATGTTTATCATATGCCAAATATGATATTTGATAGGTCGTTAAAGACCCAATAAGTTATTCAAGTGAAAAATTGTTTAAGCCTTTTCCTTCTTATATTGCCATTACTTTAGGATCCCAAATTTTTGGAAGGGATCTTAATATCTTGTTAACAAGTTCAAAATTAGAAAAACTTTTACTAAGTATTTTTTTACCATTGATGACATCCGTAAAATTAGAAAAATATGACTCCAATGGTCTCGCTTGGTTTCATATGAAACAACTCATTGCTATAAACCAAAAGACTAATTTTTTACTTTTTAACCCTACTTGTGCCTTCATGTGTGACTTCAAGCATGTGCAAAATCTCATGTGCAGTATCGCATATATAAACCCGATTAAATTCGTTTTTATCAAGAGCGTAAAACAAAGCGTTCATTGCTTTAGCATTAAAAAATAAAGTCCTCTTCTCCAAATCATTCCATTCATTCATTAGTTTGGAAGACTTTTCAAAATTGCTTTCAATAATGTTCCATAAAATGAAATCCATAGAAAGCAAGAAAATTCTCATTCTAGTTTCAATATGTGCAGTCCGTCCCATTAAATATAGGAGGATGAATGATAGTAAGACCCTCTTGATTGTCGATAAATGTCGGTAAAAGCCATTTCTCTTGGTTGTTAAACCAAACGAGAAAAACCTTAGCTCTAAGACTAATTGTTAGGACTGTTTTGGCACTAAGAGAGGGGGTGAATTAGTGCTTTTGATTAAAAACGTTGATTTTAGAAAATCATCGGTCGACAAAAATGATAATTAAAGCAAGCTTGACTTAGAGTAAGTGAACTAAGCAATTAACTCAAAATCTAATAGCAATGAAATGTAGAAAGAAAGTTTAAACTGATTTATAGTGGTTCGATTGTCATGACCTACGTCCACTTTCGATTCCTCTTCCGTCGAGGCCACCGACTTACATTAATGATCTTCTTTCGATGGGCAAAGATCAACTACCCTCTTACTGTAGGGAAATCTTAGGGGGGCAACATTACATGCGCAGCGGAAGAACAAAAAATAATATCCTCAATTCCCAAAGATATGTTCGTCATTGTGCGAAGATTGGTATGCAAAATTCATAAAACTTAAAATTACATAAATGAAAGACTATGTTTTCTAGGGAGATCGTATATCCCAGAATCTATACAGATCTCTAGGAGAGGGTGAAGGAGGTCAAGTGTCCTCTTCTCTAGTGATGATCCACACAGTAGGGCTGCGATAATGCTCCTCAAAACTTGAGGCCTGCTATCTAAGGTGGAGAGAGGGAGGAGAATAGGATAGGCAACCAAAAAGCCTTGCCTATGAACCATTGAATCCCTCCAATTTATAGAGGTCCCCTATCAACTTAACCTTAATGAATCCTACCCTATTGGGTATTGGATCTCCATCCAACTACCCAAGTCTCTTAAATTAGTGGATCTCTATCCAATAATCTCTCATTGGCTCTTATTAGATCTCATCCATAGGATCCAATAATTCAGGGGCTTATTGGATATCCAATAAGATAAGGGCTTCGGCAGATATCTAATATCCAAACCTCTACTAATCGTAATGCATACCATATGTGTATGATCCTTTAGGCCCAATATCGAGCTAGCCGTGAGTCATACCTGTCAGAACTCCTTTTGGCTCAGTGAATTATTATCTCTATAATAATTCACTCGACTCATCAACTACAGACATACTAGGCCACTACGCCACAGTCCCCAAACGATACAAGAGAATCCAATCCATTGGATTAGTCTATCCTTAGTTACCAAGTACTTATAGTCCCTCATCCATCTAATATCCCATAGACCATATACCGGGCACGGTGCTGTTAGACCCATACGATTTCTAATTGAGTCTCGCTCTAATCGGATTCTCCCAAAGAACTCTTTCTCTCTCAATCCGAATGACCTTGGCTAGGGATTTGTTTGAGCAAGAACACATGTGATATTCCTCTCATGACACCAAGAGTGAATAATCCTCTATTGACACTTAATAGTTCTCATAAGGTTAGATACCACTCGTGATTACCGTTTGTGCCAGATCTGGTGTTAGGATCAGATTCGGTGTTAGGATCAGATTCGACACTAAGAGGGGGGGGTGAATTAGTGTAGTGGTAAAATCATGACGGTTTAAAAACTTTCGTACGATAAAACTGTTTTCGACGTAAAACCATTTTCGGAAACTTAACTTAAATTGAAAGCATATGGAAGTGTAGTTGATGTAAAGCAATGGAGGCAGTTTGCAGTTAAGATAAATAGTAGAAAGTAAATACAAACCGAGATTTAGAGTGGTTCGGTCAATCTTGACCTACATCCACTTTTGGCTTCCTCCTTTGACGAGATCATCGACTGTGAGAACCCTTGCAGATTCTAAACTTGGGGTTGATCTCTTTAGGGGATCGGCCTCCTTGGAACTCTATAGGGGTTCCTCCCTCCAATTTGCTGCTCAAATGCTGTAGAAAAGATTCATCTATTGCTTATCAAAAGAGGTGGAATACATGACTATTTATATGGCTTCTAAACCCTAACTCCTAATAGGACTCTTACTTAAGACTCATACTTCTAACCAACTCCTGACTCCTACTCAAGACTCCTACTTCTAACCAACTCCTAATATGACTCATACTCAAGACTCCTATTCCTTTATAACTCCTTATTCTTCTCTAAGAAATAACCTCCTAACCCTAGCCGACCACTTCACCTCTTTAATAGGGGTTGGCTTAGGTAGGTTTTACATGAATGTCCCTCTCAATTAGGACTCTCTTAGCTAGAGTCCTAACAAACCCGCCCTCTTTAAATCAGCCTTGTTCTCGAGGCTGACGATTCATGAATTTTGCGAATTTGATCTTCAAGTCATCATAGTTCTCCCAAGTGGCATCTTCTGTTAGTAAGTTTGCCCACTGTATTAGCAATTCAGTAGTGGATCGTCGTCGTTGAGTCACGATCCGTCGATCAATAATGACACTTGGCTGAGTTTGAAGTTCTCCTTAGGTAGTCATATTTGGTGGGTGGCTTTGGGCTATCTCCAAGCACCTATTTACAACTTCCGTCTGGCCGTCGGTTTGCGAGTGATATGCCATACTCCTTTTCAATTTAGTACCCTGCATATGGAATAACTTTATCCAAAATCTGCTCGTGAAGATGAAAGTAGAATTTATCATAAGCACAATGCGTCCCTTATAGTGTAATTCTTTTAAGTCCCAATTGTAATGAGCCATGGGGCTTGGTGCTTCCTCCAATTTTTTTATAATCTTACTAGTCTCTGAATCTTCCTGCCATTCCATCTTAATATCCTTAAGAAAGTCGCTGGTCGGAAGTGAAATGGCCGAAACTTCAACTTGCTCGGGTAGTTGCGAAAGCGCATCTGCAAGAACATTCTCTTTCCCCTTTTTGTAAGTTATTTCATAATCAAATCCAAGAAGTTTTGTTACCCAATTTTGCTACTCAGGGGATGATATCTTTCGCTCCAAAAAGTACTTGAGGCTTTTATGGTCGGTTTTAATTTAAAATCGTCGGCCAATCAAGTAGGGTCTCCACCTCGTTGCTAAGTGCACAATGGCGAGTATCTCCTTATCATATGTTGACTTATTTTGATATGAGGGAGATAATGCCTTGCTAGTGTATGTGAGTGGTCGACCATATTGCATGAGAATGGCTCCAATTCCAACTCCAGATGCGTCGGTCTCAATAATGAAGGGTAAGTTGAAATCTAGTAGTGTTAGCACCGGTGTCGTCGTCATGGCTGCCTTAAGTTTGTCGAAGGCAGCGGAGGCTCTGTCCGACCATTGGAAGACATCTTTTTTCAGTAAGGAAGTAAGTGGTGTACTGATCTCTCCATAGTTTTTCACGAACTTACAGTAGTAGCCTGTTAAACACAGAAAGCCATGTAGCAATTTTATGTTCCTCAGGGTTAGCTAGTTTTGCATTGCTCCAATTTTGAAGGGGTCTACTAGCACACCTTCCTCTGATATGATATACCTAAGATATTCCACCTTCTTTTGAAGAAAGTAAAAATTCATAGTGGTTGTTGTGTGTTCAAAAGGTGGTTTTCGGTATGTCTTCTTCGCATACTCGTATTTGATGATACCCGGATCGAAGGTCCAGCTTTGTGAAGATTTGTGCTCCCTTTCATCTAGCAACTCATCTACTACTGGAATAGGGTATTTATCCTTGATGGTTATACCATTGAGAGCTCGGTAATCAACACATAATCGCCATATTCCATCCTTCTTTCGTATGAGGAGCACCGGTGAAGAGTAGGGGCTACAACATGGCCAAATAACTTCTGTTTTGAGCATCTCTTTTACAATCCTTTCTATTTCATCCTTCTGGAGATGTGGATACTGATATGGCTGAGCATTTGCTGGAGATTTGCCTGGAAGAATCGTTATATAATGATTATGCCGACGGGTAAGAGGTAGGTTACACGGTTCGTCAAATATATCTGAAAATTCAGCAAGCAAAGGAAGTAGATTTGGATCTTCAAATTTTGTTGGCTCTCCCTTAATTTGCTGCTCAAGTTGTACCAAAAAGCCATTGCATGCTTTATGCAAAATCTTCTCCATTTGTTGTGTGCAAATCATTGTTACGTCGCCCCCACGTTTCCCGTTCAGTATCACATGTTTCTCCTTATTGTAAAATTTCATAATTAGTTGCATAAAATTCTAAGAAATATCACCTAATGTCATCAACCATTTAATTATGAGCATGGCCTCATGATCATCAAGAGGGAGAAGGAAGAAATATGCAATTATCTCTTGGTAAGGCCTCATGATCAGCAACAGTTTCACTTGCGGGCGCCTACGATCATACTTCAAAATCCAACCATCGGCGGCCTTAACGTCAAACCTACTGAAATTCTCAATAGATAAAGCCATCTGGATAGCAACCATACTATTTAGAAAGTTATTAGTATTGCCCATGTCGATGAGAACAGTGATCGGTTGTTGTTTGAGAAGGCCTCCAACTTTCATCATTTGCGGGTTTGAGTAGCCGGCTAGTGCATGTACCGTAACTTCGGTTGGTTGTGGCTCTTTTTCTACATCTTCTTCTTCATGTTCAAGGCTCTCTTCTGGATATTCATGTTGAATCTCGGATTTTGATGATGAAGTCAATTGTCATTTGTTATCTAATCTATGTGTTGAGATAAGTGTGCAGGATTAACTACGATAAGAGTAAGACAAGCAGCAGGTGTTGCGCCGGAGTCAAGATCATGATCACGTTGGGAGTTCGAGAGTTCGACGGAAGTTCGGACGGTCGTCGGAGGTTCAGCGAGAACAGATCCGAGAAGTCCAGAAGCTTGCCAAGCGAAGCTCGTCGGAACTCGCCAAGTGGATCGTCGCAAAGTCCAGGAGTATGCCGGATGTCCGCAGAAGGATCACCGAGGGTTATCGGTTGATCGACGGAAGTTGGCCGGAAACTCGCCGGAAGAAGCGATTGACGCATCGGAGCAAAGCTGCAGAAGTTGTCTTAGAGTTAATCGTAGTTAGCATGATGATTAAGCATGAAAATGAGAGGTGATCCCATTAGCTTAATCTTGGGGCAATTGGGCCCCTGAAAAGATTCAAAGTGGGCCGAATGGAGTGAACCATTCGGACCCTGATTGCACCAGGAGGTGCAACCGCCCCAGCCAGGAGGTGCAACCGCCTGGGCTGTGGGGTTGGGAGGTGCAACCGCCCCAGCCAGGAGGTGCAACCGCCAGGGCTGCGAGGTTGGGAGGTGCAACCGCCCCAGCCGAGAGGTGCAACCGCCCAGAGCTCAGTCTTCGAGCTAGACTGGGCGGTGCAACCTCCTCTGCCAAGAGGTAGCACCGCCAGAGCTCAAGTTTCGAGCTCTGCCAGGCGATGCAACCACCGAGCTCAGTCTTCGAGCTCTGGCAGAGAGGTGCATCAGCCTGAGCTCAGTCTCGAGCTCTGCCAGGTGATGCAATCACCGAGCTCAGTCTTCGAGCTCTGGCAGAGAGGTGCATCAGCCTGAGCTCAGTTTGGAGCTCTGCCAGGTGATGCAACCACCGAGCTCAGTTTCGAGCTCTGCCAGGTGATGCAATCACCAAGCTCAGTCTTCGAGCTCTGCCAGGTGATGCAACCATCGAGCTAAGTCTTCGAGCTCTGGCAGAGAGAAGCAATCGCCTGAGCTCAGTCTTCGAGCTCTGCCAAGCGGTGCCACCTCTCCAGTCAAGATGTGCAACCGCCTGATCCCAGAATTCTGGGATTTGATCGATTTGATCGTTTTGAGCTCGAATTTTGAATTGGGTTGGGGCCTATAAATACCCCACCCATTCAGCACTGAAAAGATACAGACCTACACCGAAATCTTGATCTTTTCTGTGATTCTAAGAAGCTCAAAAGTGTTGTAAAGCCTTTAAGTCTCCTCCTTCTGTTCTTCAAGTTTTCAGTTGTAAAGTGAGGAGAGAAAGGACTGTAAAGGTTGTCTCCTAAGCCTGTCAAAAGGAGAGAAATTGTAAAAGGGCAGTTTGGCCTTCGCCCATTGAAGGAAGGCACCTAGTTGACGTCGGCAACCTCATCGGTGGAGGAAGCCAAAAGTGGAGTAGGTCAAGGCTGATCGAACCACTCTAAATATCTGGTTTGCGTTTATTTTCGAGCACTTTATCATTACTGCAAACCTCCCTCATTACTACTGCTCTCTGCGCTTTCACGAACAAGTTCTAAGTGCTGTTCTTCCGAATCTGCATTCAGACGTAAATTCGTATTTTCATACATTACAGTTTACGTTTACGTTTGATTCTGCAGAACTGTTTTCCGTGCTTTTACAAACGAGCTTCTTTGCAGTTTACACTTACATTTTAATCCTATTGATAATTGCAATCTGTCCTCTACGATTTTACGAACGAGTTTCAGCATTTAGACGTAAAACTGCATTCAGACGTAAATCGGCTTTCCTCGCTCAATCATCAGATCTCAGTTCACATTTACGTCTTGATTCCAACTGCATACTGCCTTCTGCGAGTATACAAACAAGTTTTTGAGTTTAGACGTAAATCTGCGTTTAGACGTAAAACTGCGTTTAGACGTAAATCTGCGTTTAGACGTAAATCTGCGTTTAGACATAAATCTGCGTTTAGACGTAAATCTGCGTTTAGACGTAAAACAGCGTTTAGACGTAAATCTGTGTTTAGACGTAAATCTGCGTTTAGACGTAAAACAGTGTTTAGACGTAAATCTGAGTTTAGACGTAAACTGCGCTTAGACGCAAAACTGCGTTTAGACGCAATCTGCGCTTAGACCCAAACTGCACTTAGATACAAACTTAGAATTTGCTTTTGCATCATTACAGTTTTTGAACGAACGCAACTTTTGGTTTTTAATCGCTGTAAGATTTCCGTTGCACTAATTCACCCCCCCCCTCTTAGTGCTCTCGATCCTAACAATTGGTATCAGAGCAAGGTTAACTCTCTAAAGGATTAAAACCCTAGAGAGATGGCATACGCCGGAAACCAAGAGGGGCATTCGATTACACGTCCACCCATGTTCAGTGGAACGGACTACACTTACTGGAAGACCCGAATGAGGATCTTTCTTATTTCTATGGATTTTGAACTGTGGAACCTTGTTGAAAATGGATTTTCAAAATCTTCTCTTCCAATGATCGATTGGAACGATTTGGAGAAGAAGGCTTTCGCTCTTAATGCAAAGGCTATGAATGCCTTATTTTGCGCACTTGATAAAAACGAGTTTAATCGTGTTTCAACTTGCGAAACTGCTTTTGATATTTGGCACACACTTGAAGTGACCCACGAGGGCACAAGTAGAGTGAAAGAGTCAAAAATCAATCTGTTGCTGCATTCTTTTGAACTTTTCCGAATGAAACCGAGTGAAACCATTGGCGACATGTTTACCCGTTTCATGGATGTCGTCAACGGTCTAAAAGGACTCGGAAAAAGTTTTTCGGATTTTGAACTCGTAAATAAAATACTAAGATCCCTTCCTAAAAGTTGGGATCCTAAAGTCACCGCCATTCAAGAGGCAAAGGATCTGCGCAACTTCCCTCTTGAAGAACTAATCGGGTCATTAATGACCTACGAAATGACTTGCAAAGCTCATGAAGAGCAAGAAGACATCCTTCCAAAGAACAGGAAGGATATGGCACTTAAAACTTCTGAATGCCACTTGAGAGAAAACTCAAGTGATGAGGACTGTGATGATGACTTGGCACTTTTGACAAGAAAGTTTAAGAAATTCTTCAAAAGAAACAAGTTTAAAAACGATGTGAAAAATAAACTTGAACCCAAGAAGGACCAAGTGATCTGCTACGAATGTAAAAAGCCGGGACACTACAAAAGTGATTGTCCCCAAGTCAAGAAAAGAACAACAAAGAAGAAGGCGCTCCAAGCAACATGGGATGATTCGAGCGCATCTGAGGAAGAGGAGTCCAACACCGAGCAAGTTGCTCATTACGCCTTTATGGCCATCGAAGAGGAGGTAACGGATTTATTAGATGCTGATTTATCTTTCGATGAATTATTAAATGCCTTCCATGATTTATTTGATGAATGCAAAGTTATAAATAGAAAATACAAGTTGCTAAAAAAGGTACATGATAATCTTACTTGTGAGTTTGATAAGTTAAAAGTCGAACATCATGATAGTTTAAATTCATGTATCAAATGTCATGATTTAGAAACTATACAAAAAGAAAACTTGCTACTTAAGGACACCTTGAAGAAATTCGAGGTTGGTAGCAAGTCATTAAACATGATCCTTACAAACAAGGGTCATGCTCCCAAAAGAAGTGGGATTGGATTTGTGAGGAGTCCTCACCGAAATCTAACTACCTTTGTAAAAGGCCCCATCTTACATGTTCAACACCAAACCAAGTGCAACTTTTGTTGCAAATCTGGACACAAGACACATTGTTGTCCATTCAAGAAAATAAGTCCAAACAAATTAATTTGGGTTCCTAAAGGAACCATGATAAACTCTATGCAACATGATAGAAAATGTAGATCTATTTATGAGGCACCCAAAAGCAAATGGGTACCTAAACATCATTCTTTCTTGTAGAAAACTAAACAATCGCAAGCTAGGAGCAAGAAATGGTACCTTGATAGTGGATGCTCAAGGCATATGACCGGAGATCCATCTCAATTCTCTAAGCTCTCTAGCATAGACGAAGGATATGTCACCTTCGGAGACAACAACAAGGGTAAAATCATTGGCAAAGGAACCATAGGTAACAAATCCAACCTCTCTATTGAAGATGTTTTACTAGTTGATGGTCTAAAACATAACCTCTTGAGCATTAGTCAATTATGTGATAAAGGATATATTATAAGATTTGAATCTAATGCCTGCATCATTGAAAAACCACACAAAAATGTATCTATGATTGCATTAAAACAAAACAACGTATACACTATTGACATCAATGACTTATGTGATGAAATGTGCTTTGCCGTTATGAATGAGGATGCTTGGCTATGGCATAGAAGATTAGGTCATGCTAGCATGAAACTAATCAATCAAGTATCATCTAGAGAACTTGTAAGAGGAATTCCTCATATCAAGTTCATCAAAGATAATGTATGTGATGCTTGCCAATTAGGTAAGCAAATTAGGGGTAGCTTCAAAGCTAAGAATCAAATAAGCACCTCTAGGCCCTTACAATTGATCCATATGGACTTGTTCGGACCAATCTCTACATCGAGTCTAGGAGGTAGCAAATACGCCTTTGTCATTATTGATGACTACAGCAGATATACATGGACCTACTTCTTAAAACAAAAAAATGAATGCTTTAGACATTTTGCCAAGTTTTGTAAACTTGTTCAAAATGAGAAGGAATCTATGATTTCGTCAATTAGAAGTGATCACGGTGGAGAATTTCAAAACCATGACTTCCAAGAATTCTGTGAACTCAATGGATACAACCATAACTTCTCTACTCCAAGAAATCCTCAACAAAATGGGGTAGTAGAAAGAAAAAATCGAAATTTGCAAGAAATGGCAAGAACCATGTTGAATGAACATAGCCTACCCAAATATTTTTGGGCCGAAGCTGTAAACACTGCATGTTATATTTTAAATAGAGTCCTAGTAAGACCCTTACTCACCAAAACTCCCTATGAGTTATGGAATAACAAAAAACCCAATGTCTCATATTTTAAAGTCTTTGGGTGTAAGTGTTTTATCTTGAATGAAAAGGATAACTTAGGAAAATTCGATGCTAAATCTGATGAAGGAATCTTTCTTGGTTATTCTTCGGTTTCTAAAGCTTTTCGCATCTTCAATAAAAGAACCTTAATTATTGAAGAATCCATCCATGTTGTTTTCAATGAGATTTCAGAAATTAAGAAAAATGATCTTGATGATGATGTTAATTTTGATTCCTTGAATTTAAACGAAACCCCGTCTCCAACTAGCAACTTGGTTGCATCCACTTCCAAAACATCCTTACCCAAGGATTGGAAGTATATTGATGCTCATCCTAAGGAGCTAATCCTAGGAGACACATCAAAGGGGGTTCAAACACGATCTTCTTTTAAAAACTTTTGTGCCAACGCCGCTTTTCTCTCCCAAATTGAACCCAAATGTATTGATGAAGCCATGAAAGATGATTCATGGATTATCGCAATGCAAGATGAATTAAATCAATTTGAGAGAAATGAGGTGTGGACGCTTGTTCCTAGGCCAAATGACCATTTAGTAATTGGTACTAAATGGGTCTTTAGAAACAAGCAAGATGAAAATGGTATCGTGGTTAGAAACAAGGCTAGATTAGTGGCCAAAGGTTTCAACCAAGAAGAAGGTATCGATTACGATGAAACCTTCGCACCTGTGGCTCGATTGGAAGCCATAAGGATGCTCCTTGCCTACGCTAGTTGCAATAATTTTAAGTTATTTCAAATGGATGTTAAAAGCGCTTTTCTAAATGGTTTCATTTCCGAAGAAGTTTATGTTGAACAACCTCTTGGATTTGAAAACAATGGCTACCCTAATCATGTGTTTAGATTAACTAAAGCTCTCTATGGTTTAAAACAAGCCCCAAGGGCTTGGTATGAGAGACTTAGCTCTTTTCTCATTGAAAATAATTTCATAAAAGGCAAGGTTGATACTACATTATTTATCAAGAATTTTGAAAATGATTTTCTCATTGTTCAGATTTATGTTGATGATATTATCTTTGGTTCTACAAATGAATCTCTTTGTGAATCCTTTGCGAAAACTATGAGTCATGAATTCGAAATGAGTCTAATGGGAGAGTTAACATTCTTCTTAGGCCTACAAATCAAACAACTAAGTAATGACATCTTTATTAGTCAAACCAAATATGCTGTGAGTTTGCTAAAGAAGTTCAAAATGAATAATTCAAAAGCCATTGACACTCCTATGAGCACCTCCACTAAGTTAGAAATTGATGAGAATGGAGAAAGCTTCGATCAAAAAACCTATAGGGGTATGATAGGAAGTTTACTTTACCTCACTGCCACCAGACCAGACATCATGTTCAGTGTAGGACTTTGTGCTAGATTTCAATCAGACCCTAAGATATCTCATCTCAAAGCAGTCAAAAGAATACTCAGATATCTTAATGGAACTACCAATCTAGGATTATGGTACCCAAAATCAAAAAATTTTGAATTAACAGCTTATGCTGATGCGGACTTCGCTGGCTGTAAACTAGACAGAAAAAGCACATCAGGATCATGTCAATTTTTAGGACATGCCCTTGTATCCTGGTCATCTAAGAAACAAAACTCGGTTGCCCTATCAACAACCGAAGCTGAATACATTGCAGCAAGTGCATGTTGTGCACAAGTTGTATGGATGAAAAACACTTTAGAAGATTACAAAGTGAATCTTAAAGATATTCCCATTAAATGTGATAACACGAGTGCAATATGCTTAACTAAAAATCCTATACAACACTCAAGAACAAAACACATTGATATCAGACATCACTTTATACGAGATCATGTCTCTAATCATGATGTAACCATAGAGTTCATTTATACCAAACATCAACTGGCTGATATCTTCACAAAACCCCTATGTGAAGAACAATTTGATTACATAAGAAGAGAATTAGGAATGTTGAAGTGTCCGAATACTTTAACTAGTTAAAATTATTTTTCGGATGTTATTATTATTACATGCCTTGACAAACGCTTGATCAAATAACATGTTGCAAATTATGTGACAAATATTTTTAACCAGATGCATGTAAGAAGTTCATTTTTCGGTTTGTATGCTAAAAATGGGATGTTCTTGTACACTCTTATGAAAACTCTTTGAAAAATGACTTTCCTCCGTCAAGCAAAAACAATAAAAAGATATATGTGTCATGACTTCCTTTATATGCTTGATAATGCTATCATGCTTTTTGTTGATGACAAAGGGGGAGAAACATATGAATTGATAAACACTATGTCATAGCTGAACTGCCATAATCATATCTATGTCATAGTTGCAAATACTTGAGTGATGCTATAAACAATGTTATGCCATCCTTGCATCACCAAGAGATATGTGAACATGTGCTATAGTTTGCATCATATCTTGATTTGATATTCTATAGAAAATGCAAACTTGCTAGAAAATCTCAAATGTGTGCATCATGTAAAAAGTCCTTCGAAGCTTTATATTATTACATGATGAATTGTTACAAACACCATCATACAAACTTGATGATGAATGTCATGCTTTGACATCATTCTTGAAGAGATACATCATGATGGGCATCATGATGAGAGTATTGATAAGTTTAACTGATCTAACTTATCAATACGTCACTTGAATTCTTCGGTCTTGAATTCAAGGTTGACTTATCTCAACTATGGCATATAGATAGGGGGAGTTAAGGACAACTCCTTTATCAATTGATTGTCATCATCAAAAAGGGGGAGATTGTTGAATCTCGGATTTTGATGATGAAGTCAATTGTCATTTGTTATCTAATCTATGTGTTGAGATAAGTGTGCAGGATTAACTACGATAAGAGTAAGACAAGCAGCAGGTGTTGCGCCGGAGTCAAGATCATGATCACGTTGGGAGTTCGAGAGTTCGACGGAAGTTCGGACGGTCGTCGGAGGTTCAGCGAGAACAGATCCGAGAAGTCCAGAAGCTTGCCAAGCGAAGCTCGTCGGAACTCGCCAAGTGGATCGTCGCAAAGTCCAGGAGTATGCCGGATGTCCGCAGAAGGATCACCGAGGGTTATCGGTTGATCGACGGAAGTTGGCCGGAAACTCGCCGGAAGAAGCGATTGACGCATCGGAGCAAAGCTGCAGAAGTTGTCTTAGAGTTAATCGTAGTTAGCATGATGATTAAGCATGAAAATGGGAGGTGATCCCATTAGCTTAATCTTGGGGCAATTGGGCCCCTGAAAAGATTCAAAGTGGGTCGGATGGAGTGAACCATTCGGACCCTGATTGCACCAGGAGGTGCAACCGCCCCAGCCAGGAGGTGCAATCGCCTGGGCTGTGGGGTTGGGAGGTGCAACCGCCCCAGCCAGGAGGTGCAACTGCCAGGGCTGCGAGGTTGGGAGGTGCAACCGCCCCAGCCGAGAGGTGCAACCGCCCAGAGCTCAGTCTTCGAGCTAGACTGGGCGGTGCAACCTCCTCTGCCAAGAGGTAGCACCGCCAGAGCTCAAGTTTCGAGCTCTGCCAGGCGATGCAACCACCGAGCTCAGTCTTCGAGCTCAGGCAGAGAGGTGCATCAGCCTGAGCTCAGTCTCGAGCTCTGCCAGGTGATGCAATCACCGAGCTCAGTCTTCGAGCTCTGGCAGAGAGGTGCATCAGCCTGAGCTCAGTTTGGAGCTCTGCTAGGTGATGCAACCACCGAGCTCAGTTTCGAGCTCTGCCAGGTGATGCAATCACCAAGCTCAGTCTTCGAGCTCTGCCAGGTGATGCAACCATCGAGCTCAGTCTTCGAGCTCTGGCAGAGAGAAGCAATCGCCTGAGCTCAGTCTTCGAGCTCTGCTAGGCGGTGCCACCTCTCCAGTCAAGAGGTGCAACCGCCTGATCCCAGAATTCTGGGATTTGATCGATTTGATCGTTTTGAGCTCGAATTTTGAATTGGGTTGGGGCCTATAAATACCCCACCCATTCAGCACTGAAAAGATACAGACCTACACCGAAATCTTGATCTTTTCTGTGATTCTAAGAAGCTCAAAAGTGTTGTAAAGCCTTTAAGTCTCCTCCTTCTGTTCTTCAAGTTTTCAGTTGTAAAGTGAGGAGAGAAAGGTCTGTAAAGGTTGTCTCCTGAGCCTGTCAAAAGGAGAGAAATTGTAAAAGGGCAGTTTGGCCTTCGCCCATTGAAGGAAGGCACCTAGTTGACGTCGGCAACCTCATCGGTGGAGGAAGCCAAAAGTGGAGTAGGTCAAGGCTGACCGAACCACTCTAAATCTCTGGTTTGCGTTTATTTTCGAGCACTTTATCATTACTGCAAACCTCCCTCATTACTACTGCTCTCTGCGCTTTCACGAACAAGTTCTAAGTGCTGTTCTTCCGAATCTGCATTCAGACGTAAATTCGTATTTTCATACATTACAGTTTACGTTTACGTTTGATTCTGCAGAACTGTTTTCCGTGCTTTTACAAACGAGCTTCTTTGCAGTTTACACTTACATTTTAATCCTATTGATAACTGCAATCTGTCCTCTACGATTTTACGAACGAGTTTCAGCATTTAGACGTAAAACTGCATTCAGACGTAAATCAGCTTTCCTCGCTCAATCATCAGATCTCAGTTCACATTTACGTCTTGATTCCAACTGCATACTGCCTTCTGCGAGTATACAAACAAGTTTTTGAGTTTAGACGTAAATCTGCGTTTAGACGTAAAACTACGTTTAGACGTAAATCTGCGTTTAGACGTAAATCTGCGTTTAGACGTAAATCTGCGTTTAGACGTAAATCTGCGTTTAGACGTAAAACAGCGTTTAGACGTAAATCTGCGTTTAGACGTAAATCTGCGTTTAGACGTAAAATAGTGTTTAGACGTAAATCTGAGTTTAGACGTAAACTGCGCTTAGACGCAAAACTGCGTTTAGACGCAATCTGCGCTTAGACCCAAACTGCACTTAGATACAAACTGAGAATTTGCTTTTGCATCATTACAGTTTTTGAACGAACGCAACTTTTGGTTTTTAATCGCTGTAAGATTTCCGCTGCACTAATTCACCCCCCCCCTCTTAGTGCTCTCGATCCTAACAATTCAATGATCTCTTTTTCTATTGGTTCAATCATAAGAAGTCTCCCTTTACTACAGCGATGCTCACGGCTCCACGGCTCGTCGCAATGCCAACATAACCCCTTCGTATATCGCTCCCGAAGCTCTTCTCTTATTAACCTCTTTGGTGTAGGGACTCGGTCGATAGTAGGGGGGGCTGAGAGCTTCAATATTGCTAGTTGAGGAGCGACCCTAGTCCTCCGAGCTTCATGGTTCAGTTGCTCCTCTTGATGTCATGCAAATGAGATGGCTGCTATAAGCGTGTACGGTTGTCGTGCTTTAACTTCTCCTCGGATCTCCGGCTTCAAGCCCTCAATCAAGGTCCTCAATAGCTACTTTTGAGACCAAACATGAGTTTGATTAGATAACCTTTCAAACCTGGTTTGGTACTCCTGAATGGTGGAGGTTTGTCGGATCTTTGCTAGTTGTTCATCAATATTTTCATAATCCGTTGGTCTGAAGCGGATCAACAGTCCTTCTTTGAATTATCACTATGAAAGGACTCCATAAGTGTGTTTAAACTAATCAAACCACCGTATGGCATCTCCTTCAAGATGTATAGCTACAATTTTCATCATAGATGCGTCCGCGGTTTTGTGGTACCGAAAATATCGCTCCACGCGTGAGATCCAACCAATCGGGTCTCATTCTTCCCATCTAGGAAAATTTACCCTCATGCATGGATAGTTGGGGTCGGTCATAGAGCCTCCCCTCCCTTGGAACTCATCTCTTCGGGCCTGGTGTGATTGGGCAAAGCTCTCTCCTTGATATGATTTTTTCGGGCTTCGTGGTTGGCCCAATCTGAGTTCGGTAAAGAGCATCCGAATCTTATCCTCCATTCGCACCTCCAAGGCTTCGAATTTAGCATTGATTGCCTCCTTAGATGCCATAGTATATGCCTCCAAATCTATGATGTTAAGATCTCTCTTTTGTTGTTAGGTTAAAGGCATGTATAAGTTGAGAGAAGTGATGGTCGAAAGGGTTGGTGGATCGGTGGATGTAGGCTACGATTTAGGCTTGTTTTGTGGCTGTTTTGGGTGCAGTTTGAGGGCGTGGTTTAGTGAAGTTTTAGGGCTATGGATGAAAGTTTTGGATCTATGGTAGATGGCAGCAAAGGTTTGATATACATCAGTAGAAGTTGTGGCAAGTATGTGCTGTCTTGTAAGAGTAGAATTGTCGTCAAAGAAACAATGGTCTCTCGATGTAATTTCTACCAAAAACTTAAGAGAACTGAGGATGGAATTGATAGAAAAATCACAGTATATATGACAGCAAGGATGTCTAATTTAATCAAGAGAATTTCGGTAGTATAATAGCAAGAAAATTGGTACAAGTTGTGATAGCAGAATTATCGTCGAAAAATTTCAGCGGCTTACGACGAAAATTTGCAGCAACACAAAATTGTTTTTAGAGATGAATTTCTCAATAGATCAATTTTATATGGAAGCCAAGATAATCTATGAAGTATATAAGAAATTTTATTCAAAAAAGATTACAAATAGATGGGTTAAAGCAACAATATGCGGCTGAAATTTTCTGCAGCATAGATTTTCAAGTGTAGCAGATTGAACATAAAAGATCAGTAGTTTATATTGAGAATTTTTCGATGAAACCAAAGGAAAATCCACTGTTAGGAAGTGTTAAAGATGTCATAAAAATTTCATAGAAATTTGGATAGAAAAAGTACAATAGCAAGATCAAACAGATGGTGCTATGCGGCTGGAATTCTGCAATGTATCTTTCATCGTAGAGATGAAAACTTTGTGATGAAAAGTTTATGCAGCAATATAGGAACAGTTTTTTTGGAATTTTTGAATAAGGATAACTAGATTGCAGCAGTAGTAAGATTGAAAACTAGAACCTGTTGCAATTCATGGGGAGATCAAGGGATGATTCGTGGTGGTGGAGATGATGGCGAAATTTGGCGACGATCTTTTAAGCAATTGTGGGAATTGCTTTGGGTGGCTGTGGAGGGTTGATGGATGGCTGTGGAAGGGCAACGAGACACCAAGAACACTGCTCTGATACCAAGTGTTAGAACCCTTACAGATTCTAAACTTAGGGTTGATCTCTTTAGGGGATCGACCTCCTTGAAACTCTATAGGGGTTCCTCCCTCCAATTTGCTGCTTAAATGCTACAAAAAAGATTCATCTATTGCTTATCAAAAGAGATGGAATACATGACTATTTATATGGCTTCTAAACCCTAACTCCTAATAGGACTCTTACTTAAGACTCCTACTTCTAACTGACTCCTACTCAAGACTCCTACTTCTAACCAACTCCTAATAGGACTCCTACTCAAGACTCCTATTCCTTTACAACTCCTTATTCTTCTCTAAGAAATAACCTCCTAATCCTAGCCGGCTACTTCACCTCTTTAATAGGGGTCGGCTTAGGTAGGTTTTACATGAATGTCCCTCTCAATTAGGACTCTCCTAGCTAGAGTCCTAACACCGACGTCCACTATAGCCTTTCTTCAATAGACGAAGGCCAACCACCCTTTTACAGTTTTACTCCTTTTGACGGGCTTAGAAGACGACCCATACAGATTTCCACTCCTCTCTTGAATGGTCAAAACTTAGAAGAAAAGAGGGAGAAGAACTTCTAGCCTTTTACAACACTTTTAAGCTCTTAAATTCTTAGAATAAATGCAAGCTTTTGATGCCCTTTCATGCAGGAAAGGGTAGAGTTTATATAGGCCCAAACTGATTTGAATTTGGAACTCAAAAGTGTCATCTCCCGGATTTTCGGGGTCTTGGCGGTACCACCGCCAGAACTAGGCGGTACTACCGCCTGACACTACTCAGAGACCAAGCTCAGGCAGTACCACCACCTGACAGGGGCGGTATCACTGCCTGACTTCGCTCAGAGACCGAGCTTCTCGGCGGTGCCACCGCCGGCCAGGAAATCTGGGTCCGAATGGGCTGATCCATTCGGCCCAATTTAGGTCTGTTAAGGGCCCAATTGGCCCCAAATTAAGTTAATGCGATCACCTCCTATTCCTAACTTAATTTTCATGCTAACTATGATATTTAAGACATTAATACTGCAACTCGTGTTCCGGTGCATCAATCGTTTCTTCCGGCAAGCTTCCGGCGAACATCCAACGAACCCTCGGTGATGCTCTAGTGGACTTTCGGCAAACTCTTGGACTTACGACGATCCTCTTGGCGAGTTCCAACGAGCTTCTTTGGCAAGCTCCTGAACTTCTCGGATTTGTTCCCGCAGAACCTTCGACGACCGTCCGGACTTCCATCGAACTCTCGAACCCCCAATATGAATCTTTGTCTTGACTCCAACTCAACACCTACTGCATATCTTATTGCCATCATAGTTAATCCTGCACATGTAAAACAATCTCGATCTAGACAATTAATACTAAGCATTAATCAAGTTGTCCGGCATGTTATTGGTCCCTCGACACTTCGTCCGATTCTTCGGCGCATCGTCCTCTCTTGCGGCCTATTGCCCAATCGGCCAATTAACTCCGTAACTCCGATATCCTTGGTGCAATAGATATTCTTCTTGGCCTGATGCTTGAATCCACAGTCTGAAGCCTTTTGTCAATACGTCGATCGATCCCTCGGCCCATTGTCCAATCTTCTGACATGTTCCTCCAGCCCAACATGATTTTTTTTGCTTTAATTGTCTCATCATGATCGAAGCATCCTACATCACTCAAAATGCAGATTAAAATATAAACATAATTATCAATTGGTTTTATCATCAAAATATGAGATTCAACAATCTCCCCCTTTTTTATGATGACAACCAATTGATGATGGAGTTAAACATAACTCCTGGAGTTTAAACAAACTCCCCCTATCAATATGCTTATTGATAGAACTTCTTGGATTCAAAAATCTAAGCAACATGTCATGATCAAATCATACATGTCATCAACATACTTCTCCCCCTTTGTCATCAACAAAAAGAAGAAGTACCACAATCAATTGTTTGTAATATATGTTCTAATCATTTGCATGATAAACATAATCTCCATTTTTATCATCATGCAATTTTTCTATCATCATAAATATGTAAGGTAGTAAGATAGCATGTTCTATTTCATACAAGCTAGCAAATTAGATATGTGAAAATTTAACATGTTTTGCTTCTTGAGATAGGCAAGATAGCACTTTTGCTTCTTTTGAGATAGCAATTCTTTACTTCTCTTTAGATCACAAGTTAGCAATTCTAGCAAATTTTACATTATATAAGGTAGCAAATTTTTGGTGATGTTTAAGATATAGCAATTTTTGCCTCTTCTTGAAATTTCAAACTAGCAATTCTTGGTGATGTTCAAGATAGTAATTTCTTTCTTCTCTTTTGAGAAGTACAATTTTTGTTTTCTTCTTGAATTGTGCGAGCTAGAAAATTAGCTTTCTAGTATGTTTTGCTTCCCCTTTATCATTATAAAAAAGAAAGAAAGACCCTTTACGTTAATTTCTAAATTATGATAAAGGAAAATAGCATAGATGAAAATTCAAGTCATGAATGTCAAAACAATTATTTTTTCATGAATATTTCATCATTGCATGCATCATTACCATAAGTTAAAGTATTGCATGCATAATTCTAAATCATCATGTATATAAAATCATCATTACATGCATGATTCCAAATCATCATTTATTTCACATCATGAATTTTGTCAAATTACATCCTACCATGCATGATCGAAACTTCTTATTT
Source organism: Musa acuminata AAA Group (assembly GCF_036884655.1). Lineage (NCBI taxonomy): Eukaryota > Viridiplantae > Streptophyta > Magnoliopsida > Zingiberales > Musaceae > Musa > Musa acuminata. Next base: position 33,287,253 of record NC_088331.1, on the reverse strand, counting down.
GTATACATCAAAATAAATTAATGAATATTTCATGTATTCATATCGTCACATAAGGAATATCAAGAAGAATTATTAGGTGATGAGATAAATATTTCATAAACATAATGAATTGCTTAAAAATTATATCATGAAAAGATAAAATCATGTGAATACCAAAAGATATGATTCATTTTGTCACATCTCCTTTTTAAAAAATGAAAGAAATTCTTAGGCGATCATGAAAGGAATTCTTAGGCGATCATGGTATAGATAAAATTCATTCAATCTTGTAGGAGAACAAGATATTAATTCAAGCATATAATATTTCTCAATTCATTATGAATCATAAAAAAATTATGGTTCCGAAAAATCATGATTCATTTAGAAAAATTTTCTCTTTAGTACACGACAAGAAGAAATATAGCAATGATACCAATCATGATTCATTTGGATGGTAGATGGCAAAAAGAAACATTGAGGATAAAAGAATTTGATTTTTATAGAGTAAATCTCAAGTTATAAATTTCAAAAAATCAAGATAAAGCTCATTCAAATTCAGATCATTAAGTTATAAATTTGATTTTTATAGAGTAAATCTCAAGTTATAAATTTTCAAGAAAAATACTTTTCTCTATTTAGTTGTTTCATACAAGCATGCCTTTGTCCTTTTTGTGCCAAAAAATATATATATTATCAATCATTTAGGATCGAAAAATAAATTTCGTCATAAAAACCATCAAGATTAATAAACCACAAAAATTATTATGTATAACTTTAAAATCTCATGTATAAAATTGTCAAATTATGGTATCAAAATTTTAATATTTTCATTACAACTTTATGGATCATTAAGTATACAATCGTCAAGCATAACACTTACGCTATTTCATATAAGCATACCTATTTCATTTTTGTCAAATCAACACATGCATCATTTTTTAAACCGAAAAAGCCACTTTTATTATTGTGAAAATTGATAATCCATAAATCACAAAAATCATTATGCATCATTTCAAAAGAAAACTCATTAAGCATGATTGCATTACTTCAAATCAAACATAATTTCATTTATTTTCAAAATATTCATCATGATAGGACATACATGGCAAAGAAATCATTAAACATAAAGCATATTCATCAATCATGGTTTCATTGAGCATAAGGTATTTTCAACCAAAATCATTTTGTTATTTGTTGTAGTCATGCATTTTTCTTTTTAGGTGAATCTATCTTTTCATGCTTAGTTTTCCATACAAAAGCCATGCATCATCATTAAGCATGATATTAAACTTCTTAATATTTTCATTAAGACATCAAGCATGGTTTCAATCAAAATCGGAAATCATCAAGATACACATTTTTTCTTCTTAAAAGAAACATACATATGATCATTAGATTTAAATCTAACATTTTATTCCATTAACATAAAACATGTAATTTTCATTATTATTTTTAAAATTACGACCATGATCATATTATTGTATTTTCATATTTTTTTTAAACATGTAATTTTCAAGAATAATTATTCTAAAAAAAAGAAAATACATCATGGAAAACATCAAGTAATTTCAAAATAAATTAAGGGGGTTTCAATTACCTTATCGTTGAATGTCGTTAAGGTGTAGTTTGCCATCTCGCCTTTCTTGATTTTCTTCTCATCTTTGGATGAACTCGATTCATCCCAATTTTTGTTCATCTTCTTGCATTCAAGGCAAGTAGTTCCTTCTTTTTGTTCTTAAGTTTTTGTTTCATTAACTTTTTAAATTTCTTAGTGAGGAGTTCATGTTCACCATCACTTGAGCTTATTCTCGAGTGGTCTTCAAATGTTCTAAGTTCAAAATCCTTCCTGTTCTTTGGAAGGTGGTTCTCAAGTTCTTTACGTGCATTGTATGTCTTTTCATAGGTCATCAAGAACCCTATTAGTTCTTCGAGTGAAAAATGGTTCAAATCATTAGCCTCTTGTATAGCCATTACTTTAGAGTCCCAAGTTTTATTAAGAGATCGTAAAATCTTGTTTACGAGTTCAAAATCCGAAAAATATTTACCAAGAGCTCTTAAACCATTGACGACATCCGTAAAACGGGTGTACATGTCAACAATGGTTTCACTTGGCTTCATTCGAAAAAGCTTGAAATCATGCATTAAAAAGTTGATTTTGAATATTTAACTTTAGAAGTGACTTCGGGTGTGATTTCAAGAGTGTGCCATATGTCAAAAGTCGTTTCGCACAAAGAAACCTGATTAAATTCATTTTTATCTAAGGCGCAAAACAAGCATTCATAGCCTTTACATTTAGAGAAAATGTCTTCTTCTCCAAATCATTCTAATGGTTCATTGGAAGAGAAGGAAGATCCTCATTCTAATGTCTTCTTAAAATCCATAGAAATAAGGAAGATCCTCATTCGGGTCTTCCAATAGGTGTAGTCCGTCCCGTTGAACATGGGCGGATGTGTAATAGAGTGACCCTCTTGGTTTCCAGTATATGCTATCTCTCTTGGGTTTTAATCCAACTAAGAGTAAACTCGCTCTGATACCAATTGTTAGGATCATATTCGGCACTAAGAGGGAGAGTGAATTAGTGCAGCGGTAAAATCACGATGGTTTAAAAACTTTCATTTGATAAAATTGTTTCCGACGTAAAACCATTTTCAGAAACTTAATTTAAATTAAAAGCATATGGAAGTGTAGTTGATGTAAAGCAATAGAGGTAGTTTGTAGTTAAGATAAATAGTAGAAAGTATATGCAAACCGAGATTTAGAGTGGTTCGGTCAATCTTGACCTATATCTACTTTTGGCTTCCTCCTCCGACGAGGTTACCGACGTCCACTAGAGGCCTTCCTTCAATAGGCGAAGACTAACCACCCTTTTATAGCTTTACTCTTTTTGACAGGCTTAGTAGATAACCCTTACAGATTTCCACTCCTCTCTTGAATGATCAAAACTTAGAAGAAAAGAGGGAGAAGAACTTCTAGCCTTTTGCAAAACTTTTAAGCTATTAAATTCTCAGAATAAATGCAAGCTTTTGGTGCCCTTTTATGTAAGAAAGGGTGAGGTTTATATAGGCCCCAACTAGTTTGAATTTGGAGCTCAAAAGTATCATCTCCCAAATTTTTGGGGTCCTGGCGGTACCACCACCAGAACTAGGCGGTACTATCGCCTGACACTGCTCGAAGACCGAGCTCAGGCAGTACCACTGCTTGAATTCGCTCGGAGACCGAACTTCTAGGCGGTGCCACCGTTGGCCAAGAAATCTAGGTTCAAATGGGCTGATCCATTCGGCCCAATTTGGGTTTGTCAAGGACCCAATTGGCCCCATATTAAGTTAATGGGATCATATCTCATTCTTAACTTAATCTTCATGCTAACTATGATATTTAAGACATTAATATTGCAACTCGTGTTCCGGTGTGCCAATCGCTTCTTTCAGCGAGCTTCCGGTGAACTTCCGGCGAACATCCAACGAACCCTCGGCGATGCTCCAACGGACTTCCAGCAAACTCCTGGACTTATGATGATCCTCTTGGCGAGTTCCGATGAGCTTCTTTGGCAAGCTCCTGGACTTCTCGGATTTATTCTCGTAGAACCTCCGACGACCGTCCGGACTTCCGTCGAACTCTCGAACCCCCAACATGATCTTTGTCTTGACTCCGGCTCAACACCTGCTGCATATCTAATTGCCATTGTAGTTAATCCTGTACATTAAAATAAACTTCGATCTAGATAATTAATACTAAGAATTAATTAAATTGTCTGGCATGTCATTGGTCCCTCGACGCTTCGTCCGATTCTTCGGCGCATCGTCCTCTCTTGCGGCCTATTGCCCAATCAGCCAATTGACTCTACAACTCCAATATCCTTAGTGCAATACCCGCTCTTCTTGGCCCGATTCCCGAATCCATGGCCCAAAGCCTTCTATCGATACGTCGACCGATCCCTCGGCCCGACGTCCAATCTTTTGACATGTTCCTCCGGCCCAACATGATTTTTCTTGCTTTAATTGTCTCATCCTGATTGAAGCATCCTATGTTACTCAAAACGCAGATTAAAATATAAACATAATTATCAATTGGTTTCATCATCAAAATATGACATTCAACATCTGGAACCTTTAGACCTATAAGTATGGTATCATAGAATGGAGTACTCATAGAGGACATCCTTGGTGTCTCAAGTCTAAGGACCATATACACCACTAGGACTACGAAATCGTTGTCTGATAATAAAGCATTATCAACCATCCAACATTATGTAAGTGGATCAATCAATTAACTCATTCTCCAATGAGCACATGTACTATATCCCTAGTGTCCCCACACGAGCAGCAATGAGACCAACTGTATCCATCATATGGACGGGTATATAGCACACCAGTTTATTTGGTTCTCTCGATGTCCCTCTCGAGTAACCTATGACCGGGATTATTTAGGATATATGTTTAAAGGCAAATATATCTCATTATTATGATCTTATCATGATCTGATTCTCATTGCATAGACCCATTACGTTACAATATATTCAAGCAATAATCAATATAAAGTGATAAAATATCAAAATATAATAATAAATAAAAAGACTGCATGTCAAGTCACACGTGTCATCACTCATGTGATTGACTTGTAGGGCACCTATGACTAGGAATCTCTCACTTGACCTAAAGCCAATTACCTATGTATTTGATCCCCATCATACCCCTATGATGCTCAAAGACAATCTGAGACAATGACTTTGTTAGTGGATCTGCAATGTTATCTTCGGATGAAACTCTTTCCACTCTTACATCTCCTCAGGTCACGATCTCTCTGATCAGGTGGAACCTCCTAAGAATACTTCTGATGAGACCTAGGTTCCTTCGCTTAAGTAATCGCCCCTTAGTTGTCATAATATAAGGGAATCAGCTCCTCGTTGCCCGGCATGACTCCCAAGTATATGACGAACTTCTTCATCCAGACTCCCTCCTTTGTTGTCTCTGTTGTAGCAATGTACTCCGCCTTTACGGTCGAGTCAGCACTAGTATCTTGCTTGACACTCTTCCAGTATACTGCTCCTCTATTCAAGGTGTATATATACCCCGAATTCGACTTGCTATTATTGACATCGGATTGGAAACTCAAGTCCGTGTAGTCTTCAACCCTGAGGCTACTATCTCCATATACCAGTAAAAGATCATTAGTCCTCTCAAGTACTTAAGGATACACTTTAGTGCTTTATAGTACTCCAAGTTTGGATCCGCTTGATACCTGCTCGTGACACTCAAAGCATATGATATATCAGGTCTGGTATAGAGCATCACATACATGATAGATCCTATCCATGTTTGCCCTTTCTTCAGAAGTTTTTGGGGACATACTCCTAGAAAGCGATATCTCATGTCTCATCGGTATAAGATCTCTCTTCGAATTTTTCATGTCAAACATTTTGATAATAGTGTCTATGTACTTGGATTGAGAAATTATTAATTGTCAAGCTGGTCGTGAGTCATACCTGTCAGAACTACTTATGACTCAGTGAATTATTATCTACATAATAGTTCACTCGACTCATCAAATACGGATGTACTAGGCCACTACACTGCAATCCCCAAACGATTCAAGGGAATCCAATCCATTGGACCTGTCTATCCTCAATTATCATGTACCTATAGTTTGTCATTCATCTAATATCCTAGAGACAATATACCGTGTTAGGATTGAGTCGGCACTAAGAGAGGGGATGAATTAGTGCAGCGGATAAAAGTGTCATTAAAAAATGATCTCGAAAGATAGCTTGAGGGCGTGTTTGTTCGTAATGTTAGGATCGAGAGCACTAAGAGGGGGGGGGGTGAATTAGTGCAGCGGAAATCTTACAGCAATTTAAAAGCTAAAGCAGCGTTCGTCCGATAAAAAATGATTTCGATATAAAAGTAGAATCACAGTGCAGTTTGCGTCTAAGCGCAGTTTTGCGTCTAAGCGCAGTTTGCGTCTAAGCACAGTTTGCGTCTAAACTCAGTTTTACGTCCAAACGCAGTTTTACGTCAAAACGCAGTTTTACGTCTAAACGCAGTTTTGCGTCTAAACGCAGTTTTACGTCTAAACGCAGTTTTACGTCTAAACGCAGTTTTACGTCTAAACTCAGTTTTACGTCCAAACGTAGTTTTACGTCAAAACGCAGTTTTACGTCTAAACGTAGTTTTACGTCTAAACGTAGTTTTGCGTCTAAACGCAGTTTTACGTCTAAACGCAGTTTTACGTCTAAACGCAGTTTTACGTCTAAACGCAGTTTTGCGTCTAAACGTAGTTTTACGTCTAAACGTAATTTTACGTCTAAATGTAGTTTTGCGTCTAAAAGCAGTTTTGAACCTTGAAAAGCGTTTTACGTAGAAAGCAATTTGCAGTTATAAATGGAATCCGAATGTAAGCGTAAACTGCAGTGTGAAGATCGTACGAAAACACGATTTACGTTTGAATGCAGATTCTGAAAGATCAGAGCTTAGAAACTCGTTCGTAAAGGCGCAGAGGGCAGTAGCAATGTAGGAGGTTTGCAGTAATGATAAAGTGCTCAAGGTAAAAGCAAACCAGAGATTTAGAGTGGTTCGGTCAGTCTTGACCTACTCCACTTTTGGCTTCCTCCTCCGACGAGGTCACCGACGTCAACTAGCTGCCTTCCTTCAATGGGCGAAGGCTAACTGCCCTTTTACAGTTTCTCTCCTTTTGACAGGCTTAGGAGACAACCTTTACAGATCCTTTCTCTCCTCTCTTTACAACTCAAGACTTAAAGAACAGAAGGAGGAGAACTTTAGGACTTTACACAAATTTGAGCTCTTAGAATCACTGAAAAGATCAAGAATTCGGTGTGGATCTGTATCCTTTCAGTGTTGAATGGGTAGGGTATTTATAGGCCCCAACCCAATTCAAATTTGGAGCTCAAAACGATCAAATCCCGGAATTCCGGGATCAGGCGGTTGCACCTCTTGACTGGAGAGGTGGCACCGCCTGGCAGAGCTCGAAGACTGAGCTCAGGCGATTGCACCTCTCTGCCAGAGCTCAGTGGTTGCATCGCCTGGCAGAGCTCGAAGTCTGAGCTCGGTGGTTGCATCACCTGGCAGAGCTCGAAACTGAGCTCAAGCTGATGCACCTCTCTGCCAAAGGTGGTTGCACCTCTCTGCCAGAGCTCGAAGACCGAGCTCAGGCGATGCATCACCTGTCCAAAGAGGTTGCACCTCTCTGCCAGAGCTTGAAGACCGAGCTCGGTGGTTGCACCTCTTGGCAGAGCTCGAAACTTGGGCTTTGGCGGTGCTACCTCTTGACAGAGGAGGTTGCACCGCCCAGTCTCGCTTGGAGACTGAGCCCTGGGCGGTTGCACCTCTTGGCTGGGGCGGTTGCACCGCCCAGTCCCGCTGGAAGACATGGCCTGGGCGGTTGCACCGCCTGGTGCAATCAGGGTCCGAATGGTTCGCTCCATTCGGCCCAATTTGAATCTTTTCAGGGGCCCAATTGCCCCAAGATTAAGCTAATGGGATCACCTCCCATTTTCAAGCTTAATCATCGTGCTAACTACGATTAACTCTAAGACAACTTCTGCAGCTATGCTCCGATGCGTCAGTCGCTTCTTCCGGCGAGTTTCCGGCGAACTTCCGTCGATCATCCGATAAACCCTCGGTGATCCTTCTGCGGACATCCGGCATACTCCTGGACTTTGCGACGATCCACTTGGTGAGTTCCGATGAGCTTCGCTTGGCAAGCTTCTGGACTTCTCGGATCTGTTCTCGCTGAACCTCCAACGACCGTCCGAACTTCCGTCGAACTCTCGAACTCCCAACGTGATCATGATCTTGACTCCGGCGCAACACCTGCTGCTTGTCTTACTCTCATCGTAGTTAATCCTGCACACTTATCTCAACACATAGATTAGATAACAAATGACAATTGACTTCATCATCAAAATCCGAGATTCAACAATCTCCCCCTTTTTGATGATGACAATCAATTGATAAAGGAGTTGTCCTTAACTCCCCCTATCTATATGCCATAGTTGAGATAAGTCAACCTTGAATTCAAGACCTAAGAATTCAAGTGACGTATTGATAAGTTAGATCAGTTAAACTTATCAATGCTCCCATGATGCCCATCATGATGTATCTCTTCAAGAATGATGTCAAGGCATGACATACATCATTAAGTTTGTATGATAGTGTTTGTAACTATTCATCATGTAATCATATAAAGCTACGAAGGACTTTTTACATGATGCACACATTTGAGATTTTCTAGCAAGTTTGCATTTACTTCACAAAATAGAATATCAAATCAAGACATGATGCAAACTATAGCACATGTTCACATATCTCTTGGTGATGCAAGGATGACATAACTATAACATTGTTTATAGCATCACTCAAGTATTTGCAACTATGACATAGACATGATTATGGCAATTCAGCTATGACATAGTTTTTATCAATTCATATGTTTCTCCCCCTTTGTCATCAACAAAAAGCATGATAGCATTATCAAGCACATAAAGGAAGTCATGACACATATAATTCTTTGAATATCTCTTTATTGTTTGTTGCTTGAAGGAGGAAAGTCATTTTTCAAAAAGTTTTCATAAGAGTGTACAGGAACATCCCATTATTAGCATACAAACCGAAAAATGAACTTCTTACATGCATTTGGTTAAAAATATTTGTCACATAATTTGCAACATGTTATTTGATCAAGCGTTGTCAAGCCATGTAATAGTAATAACATCCGAAAAATAATTTTAACTAGTTTAAGTATTCGGACACATCAACATTCCTAATTCTCTTCTTATGTAATCAAATTGTTCTTCACATAGGGGTTTTGTAAAGATATCAGCTAGTTGATGTTTGGTATCAATAAACTCTATGGTTACATCATGATTAGTGACATGATCTCGTATAAAGTGATGTCTAATATCAATGTGTTTTGTTCTTGAGTGTTGTATAGGATTTTTAGTTAAGCATATTGCACTCGTGTTATCACATTTAATGGGAATATCTTTAAGATTCACTTTGTAATCTTCTAAAGTGTTTTTCATCCATACAACTTGTGCACAGCATGCACTTGCTGCAATGTATTCAGCTTCGGTTGTTGATAGAGCAACCGAGTTTTGTTTCTTAGATGACCAGGATACAAGGGCATGTCCTAAAAATTGACATGATCCTGATGTGCTTTTTCTGTCTAGTCTACAGCCAGCGAAGTCCGCATCAGCATAAGCTGTTAATTCAAAATTTTCTGATTTTGGGTACCATAACCCTAGATTGGTAGTTCCATTAAGATATCTGAGTATTCTTTTGACTGCTTTGAGATGAGATATCTTAGGGTCTGATTGAAATCTAGCACAAAGTCCTACACTGAACATGATGTCTGGTCTGGTGGCAGTGAGGTAAAGTAAACTTCCTATCATACCCCTATAGGTTTTTTGATCGAAGCTTTCTCCATTCTCATCGATTTCTAACTTAGTGGAGGTGCTCATAGGAGTGTCAATGGCTTTTGATTTATTCATTTTGAACTTCTTTAGCAAGCTCACAGCATATTTGGTTTGACTAATAAAGATGCCATTGCTTAGTTGTTTGATTTGTAGGCCTAAGAAGAATGTTAACTCTCCCATTAGACTTATTTCGAATTCACGACTCATAGTTTTCGCAAAGGATTCACAAAGAGATTCATTTGTAGAACCAAAGATAATATCATCAACATAAACTTGAATAATGAGAAAATTGTTTTCAAAGTTCTTGATGAATAATGTAGTATCAACCTTGCCTTTTATGAAATTATTTTCAATAAGAAAAGAACTAAGTCTCTCATACCAAGCCCTAGGAGCTTGTTTTAAACCATAGAGAGCTTTAGTTAATCTAAACACATGATTAGGGAGACTATTATTTTCAAATCCAGGAGGTTGTTCAACATAGACTTCTTCGTAAATAAAGCCATTAAGAAAGGCGCTTTTAACATCCATTTGAAACAACTTAAAATTATTACTGCTAGCGTAGGCAAGGAGCATCCTTATGGCTTCCAATCGTGCCACAGGAGCGAAGGTTTCTTCGTAATCGATACCTTCTTCTTGGTTGAAACCTTTGGCCACTAATCTAGCCTTGTTTCTAACCACGATACCATTTTCATTTTGCTTGTTTCTGAAAACCCATTTAGTACCAATAACTAGATGATCGTTTGGTCTAGGAACAAGCTTCCACACTTCATTTCTCTCAAATTGATTTAATTCATCTTGCATTGCGATAATCCATGAATCATCTTTCATGGCTTCATCAACGCATTTGGGTTCAATTTGGGAGAGAAAGGCAGTATTTGCACAAAAGGTTTTAAGAGAAGATCGTGTTTGAACTCCCTTTGATGTGTCTCCTAAGATTAGCTCCTTAGGATGAGCATCTACATACTTCCAATCCTTGGGTAAGGAAATCTGAGAAGTGGATGCATCCAAGTTGCTAGTTGGAGACGGGGTCTCGTTTAAATTTAAAGAGTCAAAATTAACATCATCGTCAAGATCATTTTTCGTGATTTCAGAAGTCTCATTGAAAACAACATGAATGGATTCTTCAATAATTAGAGTTCTTTTATTAAAGATATGAAAGGCTTTAGAAACTGTAGAATAACCAAGAAAAATTCCTTCATCGGATTTAGCATCAAATTTTCCTAAGTTGTCTTTTTCATTCAAGATAAAACACTTACACCCAAAGACTTTGAAATATGAAACGTTGGGTTTTTTATTGTTCCATAACTCATAGGGAGTTTTGGTTAGTAGAGGTCTCACTAGAACTCTATTTAGGATATAGCATGCAGTATTTACGGCTTCGGCCCAAAAATATTTGGGTAGGTTATGTTCATTCAACATGGTTCTTGCCATTTCTTGTAAATTTCGATTTTTTCTTTCTACAACTCCATTTTGTTGAGGGTTTCTAGGAGTAGAGAAATTATGGTTGTATCCATTGAGTTCACAAAGTTCTTGGAAATCATGGTTTTGAAATTCACCACCATGATCACTTCTAATTGACGAAATCATAGAACCTTTCTCATTCTGAACGAGTTTGCAAAACTTGGTAAAAGATCTAAGGCATTCACTTTTCTGTTTTAAAAAGTAAGTCCATGTGTATCTGCTATAGTCATCTATGATGACGAAAGCATATTTGCTACCTCCTATGCTTGATGTGGAGATGGGTCCGAACAAGTCCATATGGATCAATTGTAAGGGCCTAGAGGTGCTTACTTGATTTTTAGATTTGAAGCTACTCTTAATTTGTTTACCTAATTGGCAGGCATCACATACATTATCTTTGATGAACTTGATATGAGGAATTCCTCTTACAAGTTCTTTGGATGATATTTGAGTGATTAGCTTCATGCTAGCATGACCTAATCTTCTGTGCCATATCCAAGCATTCTCATTTAAAGCAGAAAAACATGTTTCATTACATAAATCATTGATGTCAATAGTGTATACGTTATTTTGTTTTAATGCAATCATAGATATGTTTTTGTGAGGTTTTTCAATGACGCAAGCATTAGATTCAAATTTGATGATATATCCTTTATCACATAATTGACTAATGCTTAGGAGGTTATGTTTTAGACCATCAACTAGCAAAACATCTTCAATAGAAAAGTTGGATTTGTTACCTATGGTTCCTTTGCCAATGATTTTACCCTTGTTGTTGTCTCCGAAGGTGACATATCCTTAGTTTATGCTAGAGAGCTTAGAGAATTGGGATGAATCTCCGGTCATATGCCTTGAGCATCCACTGTCAAGGTACCATCTCTTGCTCCTAGCTTGCGATGGTTTAGTTTTCTACAAGAAAGGATGATGTTTAGGTACCCATTTGCTTTTGGGTTCCTCACAAATAGATCTACATTTTTTATCATGTTGCATAGAATTTGTCATGGTTCCTTTAGGAACCCATATCAATTTGTTTGGACTCCATTTCCTGAATGGACAATAATGTGTCTTGTGACCAAACTTGCAACAAAAGTTGCATTTGCTTCTAACATGTAAGATGGGGCCTTTTACAAAGGTAGTTGGATTTTGGTGAGGACTCCTCACAAATCCAATCCCACTTCTTTTGGGAGCATGACCCTTGTTTGTAAGGATCATGTTTAATGACTTGCTACCAACCTCGAATTTCTTCAAGGTGTCCTTAAGTAGCAAGTTTTCTTTTTGCATAGATTCTAAATCATGACATTTGATACATGAATTTAAACTATCATGATGTTCGACTTTTAACTTATCAAACTCACAAGTAAGACTATCATGCATCTTTTTCAGCAATTTGTATTTTCTATTTATAACTTTGCATTCATCAAATAAATCATGGAAGGCATTTAATAATTCATCGAAAGATAAATCAGCATCTAATAAATCCGTTACCTCCTCTCCGATGGCCATTAAGGCGTAATGAGCAACTTGCTCGGTGTTGGACTCCTCTTCTTCAGATGCGCTCGAGTCATCCCATGTTGCTTGAAGAGCCTTCTTCTTTGATGTTCTTCTTTTGACTTGGGGACAATCATTCTTGTAGTGTCCCGGCTTTTTACATTCGTAGCAGATCACTTGGTCCTTCTTGGGTTCAAGTTTATTTTTCACATCGTTTTTAAACTTGTTTCTTTTGAAGAATTTCTTAAACTTTCTTGTCAAAAGTGCCAAGTCATCATCACAGTCCTCATCACTTGAGTTTTCTCTCAAGTGGCATTCAGAAGTTTTAAGTGCCATATCCTTCCTGTTCTTTGGAAGGATGTCTTCTTGCTCTTCATGAGCTTTGCAAGTCATTTCGTAGGTCATTAATGACCCGATTAGTTCTTCAAGAGGGAAGTTGCGCAGATCTTTTGCCTCTTGAATGGCAGTGACTTTAGGATCCCAACTTTTAGGAAGGGATCTTAATATTTTATTTACGAGTTCAAAATCCGAAAAACTTTTTCCGAGTCCTTTTAGACCGTTGACGACATCCGTGAAACGGGTAAACATGTCGCCAATGGTTTCACTTGGTTTCATTCGGAAAAGTTCAAAAGAATGCAGCAACAGATTGATTTTTGACTCTTTCACTCTACTTGTGCCCTCGTGGGTCACTTCAAGTGTGTGCCAAATATCAAATGCAGTTTCGCAAGTTGAAACACGATTAAACTCGTTTCTATAAAGTGCGCAAAATAAGGCATTCATAGCCTTTGCATTAAGAGCGAAAGCCTTCTTCTCCGAATCGTTCCAATCGATCATTGGAAGAGAAGATTTTGAAAATCCATTTTCAACAAGGTTCCATAGTTCAAAATCCATAGAAATAAGAAAGATCCTCATTCGGGTCTTCCAGTAGGTGTAGTCCGTTCCACTGAACATGGGTGGACGTGTAATAGAATGCCCCTCTTGGTTTCCGGCGAATGCCATATCTCTTGGGTTTTAATCCTTTAGAGAGTTAACCTTGTTCTGATACCAATTGTTAGGATCAAGAGCACTAAGAGGGGGGGGGTGAATTAGTGCAGCGGAAATCTTACAGCAATTTAAAAGCTAAAGCTGTGTTCGTCCGATAAAAAATGATTTCGATATAAAAGCAGAATCACAGTGCAGTTTGCGTCTAAGCGCAGTTTTGCGTCTAAGCGCAGTTTGCGTCTAAGCGCAGTTTGCGTCTAAGCACAGTTTGCGTCTAAACGCAGTTTTACGTCTAAACGTAATTTTACGTCTAAATGTAGTTTTGCGTCTAAAAGCAGTTTTGAACCTTGAAAAGCATTTTACGTAGAAAGCAATTTGCAGTTATAAATGGAATCCGAATGTAAGCGTAAACTGCAGTGTGAAGATCGTACGAAAACACGATTTACGTTTGAATGCAGATTCTGAAAGATCAGAGCTTAGAAACTCGTTCGTAAAGGCGCAGAGGGCAGTAGCAATGTAGGAGGTTTGCAGTAATGATAAAGTGCTCAAGGTAAAAGCAAACCAGAGATTTAGAGTGGTTCGGTCAGTCTTGACCTACTCCACTTTTGGCTTCCTCCTCCGACGAGGTCACCGACGTCAACTAGCTGCCTTCCTTCAATGGGCGAAGGCTAACTGCCCTTTTACAGTTTCTCTCCTTTTGACAGGCTTAGGAGACAACCTTTACATATCCTTTCTCTCCTCTCTTTACAACTCAAGACTTAAAGAACAGAAGGAGGAGAACTTTAGGACTTTACACAAATTTGAGCTCTTAGAATCACTGAAAAGATCAAGAATTCGGTGTGGATCTATATCCTTTCAGTGTTGAATGGGTAGGGTATTTATAGGCCCCAACCCAATTCAAATTTGGAGCTCAAAACGATCAAATCCCGGAATTCCGGGATCAGGCGGTTGCACCTCTTGACTGGAGAGGTGGCACCGCCTGGCAGAGCTCGAAGACTGAGCTCAGGCGATTGCACCTCTCTGCCAGAGCTCGAAGACTGAGCTCAGTGGTTGCATCGCCTGGCAGAGCTCGAAGTCTGAGCTCGGTGGTTGCATCACCTGGCAGAGCTCGAAACTGAGCTCAGGCTGATGCACCTCTCTGCCAGAGGTGGTTGCACCTCTCTGCCAGAGCTCGAAGACCGAGCTCAGGCGATGCATCACCTGTCCAAAGAGGTTGCACCTCTCTGCCAGAGCTTGAAGACCGAGCTCGGTGGTTGCACCTCTTGGCAGAGCTCGAAACTTGGGCTTTGGCGGTGCTACCTCTTGACAGAGGAGGTTGCACCGCCCAGTCTCGCTTGGAGACTGAGCCCTGGGCGGTTGCACCTCTTGGCTGGGGCGGTTGCACCGCCCAGTCCCGCTGGAAGACATGGCCTGGGCGGTTGCACCGCCTGGTGCAATCAGGGTCCGAATGCTTCGCTCCATTCGGCCCAATTTGAATCTTTTCAGGGGCCCAATTGCCCCAAGATTAAGCTAATGGGATCACCTCCCATTTTCAAGCTTAATCATCGTGCTAACTACGATTAACTCTAAGACAACTTCTGCAGCTATGCTCCGATGCGTCAGTCGCTTCTTCCGGCGAGTTTCCGGCGAACTTCTGTCGATCATCCGATAAACCCTCGGTGATCCTTCTGCGGACATCCGGCATACTCCTGGACTTTGCGACGATTCACTTGGCGAGTTCCGACGAGCTTCGCTTGGCAAGCTTCTGGACTTCTCGGATCTGTTCTCGCTGAACCTCCGACGACCGTCCGAACTTCCGTCGAACTCTCGAACTCCCAACGTGATCATGATCTTGACTCCGGCGCAACACCTGCCGCTTGTCTTACTCTCATCGTAGTTAATCCTGCACACTTATCTCAACACATAGATTAGATAACAAATGACAATTGACTTCATCATCAAAATCCGAGATTCAACACGTAAGGGTAGTGAAAGCCAACGAGGAAGCGAAGCAATTGCAAAGTAAGTAAATGACAATGATAGAAATGCAAACCAGAATTTATAGTGGTTCGATCATTGTGACCAACATCCACTTCTGATTCCTCCTTCAATAGGCGAAGACCAATCACCTCTTTACAACGCTTTCTTCTTTTCATGAGTTTAGGAGATAACCCTTACAAGTCTCACACCTCTCTTGAATGATTACAAAACTAAGGAGAGGGAGGAGGACTTTTCTCATTTTTATAACACTTTTAACACCCCAACACTTAGAATTTTTCAATACTTTGATTGCACTTTTGTTGCCCTTTCATGCAAAAATGGGTGGGCTATTTATAGGCCCCAATGGCTTCAGAATTTGAGCCAAAAAATATTGCATCCTCAGATTTTGGGATATTGGTGGTACCACCACCATTATTGGGTGGTACAACTGCTTGACACTCTAACACTGGCCGATACCATCGCCTAACAGAGCTTGGAGACCAAACTCTAGTAGTACCATTACCTCGCAGTATTAACAACCGACGGTACCACTGCCCAAACCACCTGGGAGACTGAGTTACTAGGTGGTACCACCGTCGGCCTTGATTTCAAGTACTGAATGAGCTGTTCAACCGACCCAATTCAGCCTTGTTAAGGGCCCAATTGGCTCCTAATTGAGTTAGTGGGATTACCTCTCAATCCTAACTCAACTTAGGGTCTAACTATAATAATTTAAGACATTAAGTAGTTTTGGTCCGGTATGCCAATTGTTCTTCCGGCGAACTTTTGATAATCTCTCGGCAATGTTCCAACGGACTCCTAGCAAGCTCTTGGACTTTACGACGATCTTCTTGACGAGTTCTAATGAGCTTCTTTGGCAAGCTCCTGGACTTCTTGGTCAATTCTGGCAGAACTTCCGATGAACATCCGGACTTCTGACAAACTCTCAAACTCCCAACGAAATCTCGATCTTGACTTCGGCCCAACATCTGTTTTATGCCTTACTACTATTGTAGTAAATCCTACACACTTTTCTCAACATATAGATTAGATCAAATAATTTACTAATTAATTTTATCATCAAAATCTGAGATTCAACAATCTCTTCCTCTTTGATGATGACAATCAATTGATGACAGAGTTAATCTTAACTCCCCCTATCTATATGGTATACTTGAGAAAAGATACTCTTGAATTCAAGGCCTTTGAATTCGAGTATGATAAGTTATATTCATTTGAACTTATCAAAATGCACATAATGATACTTATCATAATTTATCAATTCAAAATACGATACCACATATTTATAAAAAAGAATGTCAAGGCTTGACATCCATTTTAAAGTCCAATGATAGTAGACAATCATCATTTTTAAGTATATTACAAATTTCAAATATGAAATTTTGTAAGATGACAAAGATAGCAATTTATTATTCCAAGGTAAGATATCAATTGTAAATAGCAATTTGAGCTCATGATATTTTATCATAGTAATAGACAATTATTAAGTATTCATAAAACATTTCAAGTATCTACAATACATATAAAATACATTTTGATATGTTTCAAGCATTTTAAAAAGGAGAATGAGCGAGGCGACGAACATTGACCATGTCTCCATAAATGACCGTGTGTGTATATATATATATATATATATATATATATATATATATATATATATATATTCAAAAAATATGAATGAATTTTTAGAAAAAAAACTTCAATTTTAGAAAATTTTCATAAAATATTCCTATTTTGAAAAATTCTAATGGAGCATCCCTTGTTCACGAACTTTATTCTTTTACCCTTGGACAACTAAGTCATTGTTTTCCGGCTCAAAACAAAAGCTTTTCGATTATTGGTTTATTAAGAATTTAATATTAGTGGGTGGTGCTGAGCTTGACGAAGAGCCATCTTTTTTTCTTCTCTTTTGTCTCTTTTCTTCTTATTCTTCTTTTTTTTCTTTATTTTTTTCCTTTCTTTTAGTTCTATACATGGGTGGTGCTGCTCCTTCCTCTTTCCCCATCTTTCTTTCTTTGTCTGTTTTAGCATTACATCAAGAAGACAAAAAAACTTCATATATGTATATTGTTGTCTTTGTTACTGTTCGATCATTTAATAGTTATTTAGACATGATAAAATGAATCTAGGATTTTCATGATAATAGTGATATTTAAATCATTTTGTTCTGTCAACAAACTGGTATTTAAATCTTCTTTTCTTGTTTGATTTTTTTTTATTTCATTTTTTTGTGAAATCTGGAAGATGTTATAACCCATTTTACTATTACATTGGTCCGTGGATTATTAAGTTATATGATTTTTTTTATGATCTCATTATGAGGAGGATTTATATTTTAAAATAATATTTTAATTCTTAATGATATTGATAGATAGACAGACATTAAATGAGATATCATATTTGGATGAAAATCAATGGATAAATAGCATAGGTTTTGGCACTCATACTATAGACTTGAATAACTCATTTGATTATGATAAAAATGATTATAGTAGTGATATCTTTGTAAACGAATTGGTTAAAGAAAGAATGCAAGAAAAGGTTGAATGTGACATTAATCATAATATTCATAATGCATTAGATATTATTGGTTAATAAGTTACTTTAAGTGAGGATATATATATGATAATATTGAATAAGTACTTCCTAAATATGATTGTAGCTAAGATAATAGTGTGTCGTTAAACACACCAGTTCCTTTTGCTGAAGATGATGATTATTCATATATTGATCTTTTTGTTAGTTAGTTATAATATTTGAATGACATTAAAATTATTTTATTATATATGTATATTATTTTGTAACCCAAATAATGTCTTTGTATAGGTATTTCAATATATAGATGAATTTAAAAGACCTTAAAAGCCTATGTCATTCAAAGAAATTTATTGTAACTAAAAGTTATAAGATAAAAGAAATATATATAATTTTTTATTTTCAATGGATGTTAGTAGCTCATGGTGGAATTGGTAGTTTTAGATTTACCAAGCTTCATAAAGAGCATGAATGTAATTTACCAAGATTAAATAGAGATAATAAGAAATATAAAATTTTCTTCATTGTAAATCAAATCAAAGATTAAATTATTATAAATATTGATTATACTATAAAGATGATTATTATTGATATTCAAAAAATACTTAAAGTTAGCTGTATCATATAAGAAGGCTTATCTTGCAAAAGAGATTGCATTTAATGAAGTTCATGGTGATTTTAACCGGTCTACATTGATATAATTTTATTTCTAATGGAGTTAAAATTGCATGACTTGAGACTCATATTCAAATGATAATTTCATCAAAAAAATATTTTTAAAAAATATTTTAGGTCTTTAGACTTATTTTAGTAGTTTCAGATTATATATATGGCCTGCTTTTAGTATTCTATTATGTAAATATTTTGATGCTTTGATGATGAATACAATTATTGATGGTTGTAATAAATTATTTCTAATTACATTTGCTGTTATACAGATTAAGTGTAAAGAGTATTTCTTGCATCAATTCAGAATATATACTATGAGATACGAAAACTTGACTATTATCAGTGATCGAAATCTAAGCATTCTTTCAATTGTGAAGGAGATCTTTCGCATGAGCATATCATGATTATTGTATAATTTATCTATCAAAAAAATTTTATAATCGATATATAAGACAGAGAGGCTAAAGCTGTCATCGGCAGCTGCTAGAGCCTCTATTATATGCAAGTTTAACGAATGCATACAAAAGGTGAGAAAAAATCATGAGAAAAAATTCATATGGATATATGAAATTGAGAAGAAGAAATGGTCTACTACATATTTGTCTGATCATCTTTATATAATGCTCCCAATAAATAGATGGATGTTATATTTCTTACTATATTAAATCTTTTATGCTTACTAGAACTAACTTGTACGACACTAAGTTTCAATACCATATTAGTCTATCATCAATCGTATTGCTATCGGTTTAAGATTTTAATTTTTTGATCTGTATATTTTTACCAATGTTTGCAACAATATCAGTTTACTAATCTAACAACTTCACAATCAAAGCAAATTGGATGGTACACTCGGCCTATATTATTTCAGTCTTTTATGTATCAACCTAAGCTCTAATCAGTATATTATTCTTTTTAAGAAGACTAAAAAATATTAAAAATAAAAAATAATTATAATATACAAAAGATCATCCTCCACCACACCAAGGATGTGCAAAGCATTGAATATATAACTAGAACATGCAAAGGACCCATAAGAGTTATCTCAATGTTGTATTTTCCCTTTTTCACATCAACTACAATTAGCTTTCATAATTCAAATGGAAACTTTGAAGGGGGCAAAAAATACCTTCTCCTTGTTACACATGGGTGAGGAAGTTAGCTTCTCGAATGAAAATTCTAGAATATCAAAGCACTCTCAAATAGAATGAATATACTCGAAAATAGTCTAACGTCTCTATGGTGGACAATAGTGCCACGGTAACTTATGAATCAAACCGAAGTTGCATAGAGTGATATTTTCTTCTTCTAGCTTTAGATAAACTGAGGATGACCTGAAATTCATGTAGTAGAATGGAACGTTCCTTCAATTTATCTTCGGTCACTACACAAAGGGGACTTCCAAAATGATCCCAAAAAATATATTCCAACCTAATCACGGAAGCAGTAAGAGAGGCATTAGTATGCATCCTCTGTGGGGATTTAATGGTGCCATTTGAACTCAAATATTACAAAGTTTAGATATAGATTCTAATTTGCAACAATGGCTTGAGTTAACGTAATGTTTATTATAGTTGTGGATTTGTTCTGAAGTTTCCTGCCCACGTCTTGCATAATGGCTGAGATAATAACATGGCATCTAGAGATATATGATTACTTGATTTATATCTATGGTTCCTCTCAATTATGATATATAGTAGCTTTGAAGGATAGTTTTCCTATTCGGATTATGAAACTAATGTTATTCCAATGGCTACATATTCCACCCCTGTGGAGAGTGAGAAAAATTGTATTGCTCAAAATAGCTCGTCACACTTGTGTTGGGAAAGTTGGAATCACATGGAAGAACATACATTTTTCACAGAAAAAAAATGTTTCTTATCATCATGCAAATATTGATGTATAAAAAATTATAAAATCAAAAACTACGAATAAGATAATTACCTAGAAAGGTCGGATATCCTTGAATTCCTATAAACATATAGGAGAGGATAAAGAATGTCAAGTGCCCTCCTCTATAGCAGTGATCTATATGACAGGGGCTACGAAGACACTCCTCAAATCATCGCTCAATTCTCCTTGTTGCATGTACTACACAATCAAGAAGGGGCCAACCCTTCTTGTTGTCCACACACCCCAAGCAGTCCACACACCCCTTGTCCACACACCCCAAGCAGGGGCTATTGGTTGAGGAGGAGAGAGGGAGAGGAGAATAGGAGGTGGCAGTCAAAAACCCTAGCCTGTGGCCCTTTGGTTCCATCCTACTTATAGAGGTCTCCTATCAACTTAATCCTAATGGATCTTACCCTATTAGGTATTGGATCTTCATCTAATTATCCAAACCTCTTAGATTAATGGATTTCTACCTAACAATCTCTTATTAGCTCTGATTGGATCTCATTTATGAGATCCAATAATTTAGGGGCTTAATAGATATCTAATAAGATAGGGGCTCTGGTGGATATCTCATATTCGAACATCGACTCGTTGTAATACCTACCATATGTGTGTGACCCTCTAGGCCCAATATCGAGTTGGTCATGAGTTACACTTGTCAGAACTCTTTCTAGCTCAATGAATTATTAACTCCATAATAATTCACTCGACTTATTGATTGCAGGTATACTAGGCTACTACGTCGTAGTCCCTAAACGACACAAGAAAATCCAATCCTTTTGATATATCTATCCTTAGTTATCGTGTACCTATAATCCCTCATTTATCTAATATCCTAGAGCTGTATACTGGGTATGGTGCTGTCAGACTCATATGGTTTCTCCTTGAGTCTCGCTCTAATCGGATTCTCCCGGAAAACTCTTTCTCTCTCAATCCGAATGACCTTGGCCAAGGATTTGTATGAGCAAGAATACATGAGATATTCCTCTGATGATACCGAGCGTAAATGATCCTCTATCGATACTCAATAGTCTTCGTAAGGTTGGCTATCACTCCCGATGACTAGTTGTGCTAGATTTAGAACTTCCAAACATATAAGTCTGATATCAAAGAGTGGAGTACTTATACAGGATATCCTTAGTGTCTCAAGTCTAAGGACCAAGTACACCATTGGGATGATAAAATTACTGTCTAATAATGAGGTATCATCAATCATCCAGCATTTTGTGAGCGGATTAATCAGTAAACTCATTTTCCAATGAGCACTTGCACTTTAGCCCTAATGTCCTCACATGGGCAACTATGAGACCAGTCGTCTCCATCATATAGACGGGTATATAATATACCAGTCTATTCAGTTATCTCGATGTCTCTCTTGAGTAACCTATGACAAGGATTATTTAGGGTCTGTATTTTAAGGTGAATCGATCTCATTATCGTAATCTTATCATTATCAAAATGCCTTTCACAATTCAAAAAATTCCCTACATGTCTCCAATTTCAAAAAGTATTAGTTAATTAAAAAGTTTAATTAATTATTATTATTATCTAATAGTCCTATATTATGATATGTACATGTGATGTATGATGTATACGGATGATCATGGATCATGTGATGTGTGTGTACATGTGATGTAATTATTATTATTGGGGTCTGCGAGCTTCTAATTTTATTCTTGTTTATTATTGGGCCTACGTGCCTATGATTAAGTTTTAATCACATGAGGAGGTACAACGAGAGTATGGAAGCGATAGAGGGACCCACGAAGCCGAGATAGACGATCATGACGCATGGAGATACATCGAGATGCCGATAGAACCGACGAGGATGAGATGGACGATCATAGGGCATGAAGATATATCACTACACATATAGACCTTGATGTGAGTGATTAGGCCTACTAGCTCATGCTTGATCACATTAGGTTGTGGTCCATGATCATCTGGTGTGATTACTCATGTGATGTGTGATTGCTTGTATACTTACTAGATATGTATATATATTTGCATGCGATATAGATATATATTAAATATGTATGTATGTATGTGACATGTCACATTAGGAGACCAAATCAAAATCTCCTCTCTCGACAATATTAAGTCAGTAAACGTGACACAATTAGATTGACCCACGTGGCCTTCCATCGTTATAAGTAAGGATTGATTCGTAACATAGGTTGAGTTGATCGATGCTGGTTATAGGTGCCTTACAAGCCAATCACATGAGTGATGGCATGTATGAA
Source organism: Musa acuminata AAA Group (assembly GCF_036884655.1). Classification (NCBI taxonomy): domain Eukaryota; kingdom Viridiplantae; phylum Streptophyta; class Magnoliopsida; order Zingiberales; family Musaceae; genus Musa; species Musa acuminata. Next base: position 33,264,591 of record NC_088331.1, on the reverse strand, counting down.
ATGATATACATTCTTTTTACTTATTATATTTTGGTATTTTATCACTTTATATTACTTGTTATATATATATATATATATATATATATATATATATATATATATATATATATATATATATATATATATATATATATATATATATATATATATTGCGATGTCTATGGATCTGTGCAATGGGAATCGGATCATAATGAGATCATAATAATGAGACTGATTCGACTTTAAACACATATCTTAAATAATCCCGATCATAGGTTACTTGAGAGGGACATCGAGATAACCGGACAGACTAGTGTATTGTATACCCGTATATATGATGAAGGTGGTTGGTCTTATAACTACTCGTATGGGGACACTAGGGCTATAATGCATGTGCTCATTGGAGAATGAGTCTTGTTGAATCTCGTATTTTGATGATGAAACTACTTGATATATGTTTATGATTTAATCTGCGTTTTGAGTGACGCAGGATGCTTCGATCAGGATGAGACAATTAAAGCAGGAAAATCATATTGTGCCGAAGGAACATGTCAGAAGATTGGACGTCGGGCCAGTGGATCGGTCGACGTATCGACAGAAGGCTTCGGGCCGTGGACTCGGGCATCGGGCCAAGAAGAGCGGGTATTGTGCCAAGGATATCGGAGTTGCGGAGTCAACTGGCCGATTGGGCAATAGGCTGCACGAGAGGACGATGCGCCGAAGAATCGGACGAAGCGTCGAGGGACCAATGACATGTCGGACAACTTGGTTAATTGCTTAGGATTAATTGTCTCGATTGAAGTTTTGTTTTAAGTGTGCAGGATTAACTACGATGAGAGTAAGACAAGCAGCAGGAGTTGCGCCGGAGTCAAGATCATGATCACGTTGGGAGTTCGAGAGTTCGACGGAAGTTCGGACGGTCGTCGGAGGTTCAGAGAGAACAGATCCGAGAAGTCCAGAAGCTTGCCAAGCGAAGCTCGTCGGAACTCGCCAAGTGGATCGTCGCAAAGTCCAGGAGTATGCCGGATGTCCGCAGAAGGATCACCGAGGGTTATCGGTTGATCGACGGAAGTTGGCAGGAAACTCGCCGGAAGAAGCGATTGACGCATCGGAGCAAAGCTGCAGAAGTTGTCTTAGAGTTAATCGTAGTTAGCATGATGATTAAGCATGAAAATGGGAGGTGATCCCATTAGCTTAATCTTGGGGCAATTGGGCCCCTGAAAAGATTCAAAGTGGGCCGAATGGAGTGAACCATTCGGACCCTGATTGCACCAGGAGGTGCAACCGCCCCAGCCAGGAGGTGCAACCGCCTGGGCTGTGGGGTTGGGAGGTGCAACCGCCCCAGCCAGGAGGTGCAACCGCCTGGGCTGTGGGGTTGGGAGGTGCAACCGCCCCAGCCAGGAGGTGCAACCGCCAGGGCTGCGAGGCTGGGAGGTGCAACCGCCCCAGCCAAGAGGTTGCACCGCCAGAGCTCAAGTTCCGAGCTCTGCCAGGCGATGCAACCACCAAGCTCAGTCTTCGAGCTCTGGCAGATAGGTGCATCAGCCTGAGCTCAGTCTCGAGCTCTGCCAGGTGATGCATTCACCAAACTCAGTCTTCGAGCTCTGGCAGAGAGGTGCATCAGCCTGAGCTCAGTTTCGAGCTCTGCCAGGTGATGCAACCACCGAGCTCAGATTTCGAGCTTTGCCAGGTGATGCAACCACCAAGCTCAGTCTTCGAGCTCTGCCAGGTGATGCAACCATCGAGCTCAGTCTTCGAGCTCTGGCAGAGAGAAGCAATCGGCAGAGCTCAGTCTTCGAGCTCTGCCAAGCGGTGCCACCTCTCCAGTCAAGAGGTGCAACCGCCTGATCCCAGAATTCTGGGATTTGATCGATTTGATCGTTTTGAGCTCGAATTTTGAATTGGGTTGGGGCCTATAAATACCCCACCCATTCAGCACTGAAAAGATACAGATCCACACCGAATTCTTGATCTTTTCAGTGATTCTAAGAGCTCAAATTTGTGTAAAGTCCTAAAGTTCTTCTCCTTCTGTTCTTCAAGTTTTGAGTTGTAAAGAGAGGAGAGAAAGGATCTGTAAAGGTTGTCTCCTGAGCCTGTCAAAAGGAGAGAAATTGTAAAAGGGCAGTTTGGCCTTCGCCTATTGAAGGAAGGCCCCTAGTTGACGTCGGCAACCTCGTCGGTGGAGGAAGCCAAAAGTGGAGTAGGTCAAGGCTGACCGAACCACTCTAAATCTCTGGTTTGCGTTTATTTTCGAGCACTTTATCATTACTGCAAACCCCCTTCATTACTACTGCTCTCTGCGCTTTCACGAACAAGTTCTAAGTGCTGTTCTTCCGAATCTGCATTCAGACGTAAATTCGTATTTTCATACATTACTGTTTACGTTTACGTTTGATTCTGCAGAACTGTCTTCCGTGCTTTTACGAACGAGCTTCTTTGCAGTTTACACTTACATTTTGATCCTATTGATAACTGCAAACTTTCCTCTACGATTTTACGAACGAGTTTCAGCATTTAGACGTAAAACTGCATTCAGACGTAAATCGGCTTTCCTCGCTCAATCATCAGATCTCAGTTCACGTTTACGTCTTGATTTCAACTGCATACTGCCTTCTGCAAGTATACAAACAAGTTTCAATGTTTAGACGTAAATCTGCGTCTAGACGTAAAACTGCGTTTAGACGTAAATCTGCGTTTAGACGTAAATCTGAGTTTAAGACGTAAATCTGAGTTTAGACGTAAATCTGCGTTTAGACGTAAAACTGCGTTTAGACGTAAATCTGCGTTTAGACGTAAATCTGCGTTTAGACGTAAATCTGCGTTTAGACGTAAAACTGCGTTTAGACGTAAATCTGCGTTTAGACGTAAATCTGCGTTTAGACGTAAAACTGTGTTTAGACGTAAATCTAAGCTTAGACGCAAACTGCACTTAGATACAAACTGAGAATTTGCTTTTGCATCTTAATAGTTTTTGAACGAACGCAGCTTTTGGTTTTTAATCGCTGTAAGATTTCCGCTGCACTAATTCACCCCCCCCCCCTCTTAGTGCTCTCGATCCTAACAATTGGTATCAGAGCGGGGTATTTCTCATTTCGGATTTACACCCGAGAGAAATGACTTTTCAAGAGGGCTGTTCGGTCTTTCGTCCACCGTTCCTTAACGGATTGGACTACACTTATTGGAAAACTCGAATGAGAGTTTTCTTAATTTCTCTAAATCTGGATTTATGGAATATCATTGAAAACGGTTTTCAACTTCCCTCCAAACCGATGAACGAATGGTCGGATTTGGAGAAGAAGAATTTTTCTTTAAACGCAAAGGCTATGAATGCCTTATTTTGCGCATTGGACAAAAATGAGTTCAATCGGATTTCTACGTGTGAAACGGCTTTCGATATTTGGCGCACTCTTGAAATCACGCACGAGGGAACTAGTAGAGTCAAAGACTCGAAAGTTAATATTTTACTGCTTGATTTCGAGCTTTTTCATATGAAACCAAGCGAAACCATTGTTGACATGTACACCCGATTTACGGATGTCGTCAATGGTTTGAAATCACTTGGTAAAAGCTTTTCGGATTTTGAACTCGTTAACAAAGTTTTGCGCTCACTTTCTAAAACTTGGGATTCAAAAGTAACTGCTATTCAAGAATCGAAAAACTTGAACCATTTTCCACTTGAAGAACTAATTGGTTCATTGATCACATATGAAATGACGTGCAATGCACGTGAAGAACTTGAGAACCACCTTCCAAAGTACAGGAAGGATTTGGAACTCTGGACAAATGAATGCCACTTGAGCGATGACTCAAGTGATGAGGACAATGATGAACAAACCAACCTTCCAAAGAACAGGAAGGATTTGGGACATAGAACATTTGAAGACCACTCGAGCATAAGCTCAAGTGATGATGAACTTAAAATGAAACGAAAATTAAAAAGCAAAAAGAATGGAACTACTTGCTTTAAACGCAAGAAGAAGAACAAAAATTGGGATGAATCGAGCTCCTCCGAAGAAGAGAAAGTCAACAAAAGCAAGGCGGCAAACTACGCCTTAACAGCCTACAATGATGAGGTAATCGAAATCCCCCTAATTTACTTCGAAATTACATGATGCATTTCATGATGCATTTTTCTTTTTCTTTAAAATTTTCTTGAAAATTATATTTTTAATAATTTAATAATGAAAATGCAAAAATATGATCATGCTTGTAATCTTGAAAATGATAATGAAAATTGCATGTCTCATGTTAATGCAAGATAGAAATCTAATGATTTTACACCTAGTGAGATTAATCTTATTTATGTGCTTGAGAAGCAAGAATGTATATTTTGATGATTTTCATATTGCTTTTCAATGACGATACATGGCTTTTGTCTGGAAGGCTTGATATTTTTCATTGTCTTTGTTTATTAAATATAATGTATGGTTTTGACATAAAAATAAAAGCATGCTATTATAAAGTCAATCATAAATTAAAACTAAAGAAGTTTTAGGCATTTATAAAACTCATTCAAAATTATGTTCAATGAAACCTTGCTTAATGTTGCAATGAAAATATTAAAGTTATACTTGATGATTTCAGATTTGACAAATGCTACACTTTAAATATGAATCATTCTTCAATCAGATTAAATGCTTCAATCATTTTCTATCTCTAAGAGTTCTCGATTTTGGTGAAATACAAGTGATAAATTCATTTATAATATCTTGTAAATCACTTGAATTATGAATGATTTTTTCTTTTTTATGATGTGTTAAAAGAATCACTTAAAAAGAAAATGTTTTTCCCATTTTATCGAGATTAATGATTTCATGATATTATGTGAATCTCGAAACTGATTTTGATGAAATAGTAATAACGTTATTCATGTTATGAATCTTAAAAATGATAATATGCTTCATGTGATAATATGAATACATGAAACACTTATGATATTCTGTGTATTCATAAAATATTTATCTCATCATCCAATAACTCTTCTTGATATTCCTTATGAGATGAAATGAAATAATGCATGAAATACAAATGAGGAGTTAATGATCATGCATAATAGGATGTAATGAATTCTAGATACCATCGTTTGAATATCTATGATCATGCTGCCAAAATGATATATCATGAATGCTTGAATATCATGTTTGATATGCTCATGATGATAATTGATTTTTCAGTATCATGCATAAATCTTTTGAAATGTAATGTTAATGAATTTGTGCATTGAAACTATAATGATGCACAAATAAGAATGATTACTTACCTTTGTCATGATTTAGAAATTGATGTAAAGGGTTTTTCCCTTGTTGACAATGACAAAGGGGGAGATAGCTAGCTTGTACAAGTCAAGAAGATGCAAAAACTTGATTTGCTAGCTTACCTATTTTAAGAAGCAAAGATTGCTAACTTGCTTATTTCAAGAAGAAAAATTGTCTTCTTGAACATCACTATCTTGAATATCTCAAGAAGCAAAACTTGCAATTTGCACATTGTAATAGGAAGCAAGAATCATGAGCTTACACAAGAAATTTATCTTGCATTTGCTTTCGAAATTTTTGCTAGCTTATATATTGTGAAACTTGTATATCGTAAAAATTGCTAGCTTGTTGGTCTAAAGAGAAGCAAAAAGTTGCTATCTCAAAAGAAGCAAATGTGCTATCTTGCCTATCTCAAGAGGCAAAAATGCTAACTTGCGCATCTAGCAAAGTGAGCAAAATTTTCAAGAAGCAAGAGTTGCCTTCTTGAACATCTCTAATTTGCTAGCTTGCATGATGTAGAACTTGCTATCTTGAACATTACCAAAAGTGCTATCTTATATGCTATAAAACTTGCATATCTAAAACTTGATAGCATGAATGTTCTAAGCATGATGTAACACTTGCTAAATCTTCTAGCTCCAAGATTGCATGATGATAAAACTTGATACTATGTTTTTCATGCAATGAGTTGAACCAATATCACACACACTTGATTGTAGTACTTCTCCTTTTTGTTGATGACAAAGGGGGAGAAGTATGTTGATGAAAGTATGTTGATGACATGACATGTGATGCATAAAGTTTATGCATATGTTCATGTTGACGTGTTGCAAGTATTCATGATGAATATTGCAATGACTTGAATTCAGTTTGAATTCAAGGTTCTATCAATATGACATATTGATAGGGGGAGTTTGTTTAAACTCCGGGAGTTAAGGTTAACTCCGTCATCAAGTAGTTGTCATCATCAAAAAGGGGGAGATTGTTGAATCTCGTATTTTGATGATGAAACTACTTGATATATGTTTATGATTTAATCTGCGTTTTGAGTGACGCAGGATGCTTCGATCAGGATGAGACAATTAAAGCAGGAAAATCATATTGTACCGAAGGAACATGTCAGAAGATTGGACGTCGGGCCAGTGGATCGGTCGACGTATCGACAGAAGGCTTCGGGCCGTGGACTCGGGCATCGGGCCAAGAAGAGCGGGTATTGTGCCAAGGATATCGGAGTTGCGGAGTCAACTGGCCGATTGGGCAATAGGCTGCACGAGAGGACGATGCGCCGAAGAATCGGACGAAGCGTCGAGGGACCAATGACATGTCGGACAACTTGGTTAATTGCTTAGGATTAATTGTCTCGATTGAAGTTTTGTTTTAAGTGTGCAGGATTAACTACGATGAGAGTAAGACAAGCAGCAGGAGTTGCGCCGGAGTCAAGATCATGATCACGTTGGGAGTTCGAGAGTTCGACGGAAGTTCGGACGGTCGTCGGAGGTTCAGAGAGAACAGATCCGAGAAGTCCAGAAGCTTGCCAAGCGAAGCTCGTCGGAACTCGCCAAGTGGATCGTCGCAAAGTCCAGGAGTATGCCGGATGTCCGCAGAAGGATCACCGAGGGTTATCGGTTGATCGACGGAAGTTGGCAGGAAACTCGCCGGAAGAAGCGATTGACGCATCGGAGCAAAGCTGCAGAAGTTGTCTTAGAGTTAATCGTAGTTAGCATGATGATTAAGCATGAAAATGGGAGGTGATCCCATTAGCTTAATCTTGGGGCAATTGGGCCCCTGAAAAGATTCAAAGTGGGCCGAATGGAGTGAACCATTCGGACCCTGATTGCACCAGGAGGTGCAACCGCCCCAGCCAGGAGGTGCAACCGCCTGGGCTGTGGGGTTGGGAGGTGCAACCGCCCCAGCCAGGAGGTGCAACCGCCTGGGCTGTGGGGTTGGGAGGTGCAACCGCCCCAGCCAGGAGGTGCAACCGCCAGGGCTGCGAGGCTGGGAGGTGCAACCGCCCCAGCCAAGAGGTTGCACCGCCAGAGCTCAAGTTCCGAGCTCTGCCAGGCGATGCAACCACCAAGCTCAGTCTTCGAGCTCTGGCAGATAGGTGCATCAGCCTGAGCTCAGTCTCGAGCTCTGCCAGGTGATGCATTCACCAAGCTCAGTCTTCGAGCTCTGGCAGAGAGGTGCATCAGCCTGAGCTCAGTTTCGAGCTCTGCCAGGTGATGCAACCACCGAGCTCAGATTTCGAGCTTTGCCAGGTGATGCAACCACCAAGCTCAGTCTTCGAGCTCTGCCAGGTGATGCAACCATCGAGCTCAGTCTTCGAGCTCTGGCAGAGAGAAGCAATCGGCAGAGCTCAGTCTTCGAGCTCTGCCAGGCGGTGCCACCTCTCCAGTCGAGAGGTGCAACCGCCTGATCCCAGAATTCTGGGATTTGATCGATTTGATCGTTTTGAGCTCGAATTTTGAATTGGGTTGGGGCCTATAAATACCCCACCCATTCAGCACTGAAAAGATACAGATCCACACCGAATTCTTGATCTTTTCAGTGATTCTAAGAGCTCAAATTTGTGTAAAGTCCTAAAGTTCTTCTCCTTCTGTTCTTCAAGTTTTGAGTTGTAAAGAGAGGAGAGAAAGGATCTGTAAAGGTTGTCTCCTGAGCCTGTCAAAAGGAGAGAAATTGTAAAAGGGCAGTTTGGCCTTCGCCTATTGAAGGAAGGCCCCTAGTTGACGTCGGCAACCTCGTCGGTGGAGGAAGCCAAAATTGGAGTAGGTCAAGGCTGACCGAACCACTCTAAATCTCTGGTTTGCGTTTATTTTCGAGCACTTTATCATTACTGCAAACCCCCTTCATTACTACTGCTCTCTGCGCTTTCACGAACAAGTTCTAAGTGCTGTTCTTCCGAATCTGCATTCAGACGTAAATTCGTATTTTCATACATTACTGTTTACGTTTACGTTTGATTCTGCAAAACTGTCTTCCGTGCTTTTACGAACGAGCTTCTTTGCAGTTTACGCTTACATTTTGATCCTATTGATAACTGCAAACTTTCCTCTACGATTTTACGAACGAGTTTCAGCATTTAGACGTAAAACTGCATTCAGACGTAAATCGGCTTTCCTCGCTCAATCATCAGATCTCAGTTCACGTTTACGTCTTGATTTCAACTGCATACTGCCTTCTGCAAGTATACAAACAAGTTTCAAAGTTTAGACGTAAATATGCATCTAGACGTAAAACTGCGTTTAGACGTAAATCTGCGTTTAGACGTAAATCTGAGTTTAAGACGTAAATCTGAGTTTAGACGTAAATCTGCGTTTAGACGTAAAACTGCGTTTAGACGTAAATCTGCGTTTAGACGTAAATCTGCGTTTAGACGTAAATCTGCGTTTAGACGTAAAACTGCGTTTAGACGTAAATCTGCGTTTAGACGTAAATCTGCGTTTAGACGTAAAACTGTGTTTAGACGTAAATCTAAGCTTAGACGCAAACTGCACTTAGATACAAACTGAGAATTTGCTTTTGCATCTTAATAGTTTTTGAACGAACGCAGCTTTTGGTTTTTAATCGCTATAAGATTTCCGCTGCACTAATTCACCCCCCCCCTCTTAGTGCTCTCGATCCTAACAAGTCTACTAATTGATCCGCTCACGGAATGTTGGATGGTTGATGATGTCTTATTATCAGACAATAATTCTGTCATCCTAGTGATATATTTGGTCCTTAGACTTGAGATACCAAGGATGTCCTATATGAGTACTCAACTCTTTGATACTAGACTTATAGGTCTAAAGGTTCTAAATCTAGTATAGCCGCTCATCAGGAGTAATAACCAACCTTACGAGGGCTATTGAGTATTAATAGAGGATCATCCGCTCTTAGTGCCATGAGAGAAATATCTCATGTGTTCCTGCTCAGACAAAACTTTGGCTATGGTCATTTGGATTAAGAGAGAAATAGTTCTCTGGAAGAATCCGATTAGAGTGAGACTCGTATAGAAACTATATCGACCTGATAACACCATACTCGGTATATAGTCTCTAGGATATTAGAAATATAAGAGACTATATATATATATATATGATAACTAAGGATAGATAGGTCCAAAGGATCGGATTCCCCTGTATTGTTTGAGGACTGTGCGTAGTAGCCTAGTACGTTTATAGCCAATGAGTTGAGTGAATTATTATGAAGATAATAATTCATTGAGCTAAATGAAGTTCCAACAGGTATGACTCATGGCTAGCTTGATATTGGGCCTAGAGGGTCACACACATATGATAGGCATTGCGATGAGTAGAGGTTCGGATATGAGATATCCGTTGGAGCCCCTATCTTATTGGATATCCAATAAGCCCTTGAATTATTAGATCCTATGGATGAGATGTAATAAGAGCTAATAAGAGATTATTAGGTAGAGACTCACTAATTTAAGAGGCTTGGGTAGTTGGATGTGTTGAATCTCGGATTTTGATGATGAAGTCAATTGTCATTTGTTGTCTAATTTATGTGTTGAGATAAGTGTGCAGGATTAATTACGATGAAAGTTAGACATGCAGCAGGAGTTGCACCGGAGTCAAGACAATGATCACGTTGGGAGTTCGAGAGTTCGACGGAAGTTCGGACAGTCGTCGGAGGTTCTACAGGAACAAATCCGAGAAGTCCATAAGCTTGCCAAAAGAAGCTCGTCGGAACTCGCCAAGTGGATCGTCGGAAGTCCAGGAGTTTGCCGGAAGTCTGCAGGAGCATCACCGAGGGTTCATCGGATGATCGACGAAAGTTCACCAGAAACTCGCCGGAAGAAGCAATTGACGCACCGGAGCAAGCTGCAGAAATTGTCTTAGGAATTATCGTAGTTAGCACATTGATTAAGTTCGAAATAGGAGGTGATTCCATTAACTTAATCTTGGGGCAATTGAGCCCCTAAAAAAACCCAAATTGGGTCGAATGGATCAACCCATTCGGACCCTAATTGCTGTGGGAGGTGCAACCGCCCAAGCCAGGAGGTGGCACCGCCTGGGCTAAGTCTCCCAGCGAGACTGGGCGGTGCAACTGCCCTAGCCAGGAGGTGGCACCGCTTGGGCTCAGTCTCCGAGCGAGACTAGGCGGTGCAACCTCCCCTGACAAGAGGTGGCACCGCCTGAGCTCAGTCTTCGAGCTCTGCCAAGCAGTGCAACCACCTCAGTCAGGAGGTGCAACCGCTTGAGCTCGGTCTTTGAGCTCTGGCAAGAGGTGCAACCGCCCTTGACAAGACATAGCACCGCCTAGAGGCTCAGTCTTCGAGCTCTGCCAGGCGGTGCAACCGCCCCAGTCAGGAGGTGCAACCGCCTGATCCCAGAATTCCAAGAATTGATAGTTTTGAGCTCCAAATTTGAACTGGGTTGGGGCCTATAAATATCCCACCCATTCAACACCGAAAGAGCATGAACTTACACTGAAATCTTGATCTTTCTATTTGATTCTTAGAGCTCAAAATTGTTGTAAAGGCCAAACGTTCTTCTCCCCCTATTCTTCCAAGTTCTGAGTTGTAAAGAGAGGAGAGAAAATTCTGTAAGAGTTGTCTCCTAAGCCTGTCAAAAGGAGTGAAACTGTAAAATGGTGGTTGGCCTTCACCTATTGAAGGAAGGCCTCTAGTTGACGTCGATGACCTCGTCGGTGGAGGAAGCCAAAAGTGGAGTAGGTCAAGATTGACCGAACCACTCTAAATCTCAGTTTGTATTTACTTTGAGCATATTATCTTTACTACAAACCTAATCTATAGCTTAATGCTTTCTATCCGGTTTCAAGCGTTGCACTTTCCGAATCAACGTTTAGACGTAAAACTGTTTTTTCGTACAATCATCATATTCATATTTCAGTTTGTGTTTACGTCTTGATTTCAATCATAACTGCAAATTGCCTTTATGTCCTTGCTTAAACTGCATCTAGCCTAATCAAGTGATTTATGAATCAGCATTTAGACGTAAATCAGCTTCTTCGTACGAACGTTATATTTTAGTTTGCGCTTATATTCTGGTTTTCATCATAACTGCAAACTACCTTCATAAGATTGATTTTAACGTCATCTCACTTAATCTTAAGTTAAAGTAATCTTAGAATCGGCTTTCAAACCGAAATCATTTTTATCGTTCGAACGTGTTTTATCCTTGAAAGATTTCCGCTGCACTAATTCACCCCCCCCCCCCCCCCTCCCCCCTCTTAGTGCTCTTGATCCTAACAATTGGTGTCAGAGCGGGGTTAACTCTCAAATGGATTAAAACCCAAGAGAGATGGCTTACACAGGAAACCAAGAGGGCCATTCTATTACACGTTCACCCATGTTCAATGGGACGGACTACACCTATTCGAAGACCCGAATGAGGATCTTTCTTATTTCTATGGATGTTGAACTTTGGATTCTTGTCGAAAACGGTTTTTCGAAGTCTTCTCTAGTTAGGATCGAGAGCACTAAGAGGGGGGGGGGGTGAATTAGTGCAGCGGAAAACTTTCAGCGATTAAAATCGAAAGCTGCATTCGACCGATAAAACCAACTTCTATATGAAAGTTGATACTAATCAATGTTAATGTCAAACTAAGCAGCCAGTTTGCAGCTATGATGAAAACCAGAATATCGACGCAAACTGAAATCCGAAGTTCGTACGAAGAAACTGATTTACGTCTAAATGCTGATTCGTAAATCACTTGATTAGATAAGACACAGTTTAAGCAGGAGTATAAAGGTAGTGTGCAGTATTGATAAAGCTTAAAATGTAAACGCAATCTGCAATAAGATGATCATACGAAAAAGCAGATTTACGTCTAAACGCAGATTTACGTCTGAATGTTGAAACTCGTTCGTAAAATCGCAGAGGGCAGTAAGCTATTGAAAAGTTTGCAGTAAAGGTAAAATGCTCAAAGGAAATGCAAACCGAGATTTAGAGTGGTTCGGTCAATCTTGACCTACTCCACTTTTGGCTTCCTCTACCGACATCAACTAGAAGCCTTCCTTCAATAGGCAAAGGCCAACCACCCTCTTACAGATTCACTCCTTTTGGCGGGCTTAGGAGACAACCCTTACAGAAGTTTTCTCTCCTCTCTTTACAACTCAACCTTTGAAGAACAGAAAGAGGAGAACTAACAGTTTTGAGCTCTAAGAATCACAGAAAGACAATAAGATTTCGAGTGTGTGTTCTGTTCTTTCAGTGCTGAATGGGTGGGGTATTTATAGGCCCCAACCCAGTTCAAATTTGGAGCTCAAATCTGTCAATTCCCGGAATTCCGGGATCAGGCGGTTGCACCTCCTGACTGGGGCGGTTGCACCGCCTAGCAGAGTTCGAAGACTGAGCCTCTGGGCGGTGCCACCTCTGTCAGGGGCGGTTGCACCTCTCTGCCAGAGCTCGAAGACCGAGCTCAGGTGGTTGCACCGCCTGATTGGGGAGGTTGCACCGCCTGGCAGAGCTCGAAACTTGAGCTCTAGCGGTGCTACCTCTTGACAGAAGAGGTTGCACCGCCCAGTCTCGCTCGGAGACTGAGCCCGGGGCGGTGCCACCTCTTGGCTGGGGCGGTTGCACCGCCCAGTCTCGTTGGGAGACATAGCCTGGGCGGTGCTACCTCCTGGCTTGGGCGGTTGCACCTCCCACAGCAATCAGGGTCCGAATGGGTTAATCCATTCGGCCCAACTTGATTCTTTCAAGGGCCCAATTGCCCCAAGATTAAGCTAATGGGATCACCTCCCATTTCTAACTTAATCAATATGCTAACTATGATTATTTCCTAAGACATATTCTGCATCTTGCTCCGGTGCGTCAATCGCTTCTTCCGGCGAGTTTCCGACGAACTTCCGTCGATCATCCGACTAACCCTCGGTGATCCTCCTGCGGACTTCCGGCAAACTCCTGGACTTGCGATGATCCACTTGGCGAGTTCCGACGAGCTTCTTTGGCAAGCTCTTGGACTTTTCGGATTTGTTCCCGCAGAACCTCCGACGACCGTCCGAACTTCCGTAGAACTCTCGAACTCCCAACGTGATCATTGTCTTGACTCCGGCGTAACTCCTGCTTCATGTCTTTCTTCCATCGTAGTTAATCCTGTACATGTAAAACAAAAACTTCGATCGAGACAATTAATCCTAAGCAATTAACCAAGTTGTCCGGCATGTCATTGGTCCCTCGACGCTTCGTCCGATTCTTCGACGCATCGTCCTTTCCTACGGCCTATTGCCCAATCGACCAGTTGGCTCCGCAACTCCAATATCCTTGGCACAATACCCGCTCTTCTTGGCCCGATGCCCGAGTCCACGGCCCGAAGCCTTCTGTCAATACGTCGACCTATCCACCGGCCCGACGTCCAATCTTATAACATGTTCCTCCGGCACAACATGATTTTCTTGCTTTAATTGTCTCATCCAGATCGAAACATCCTGCATCACTCAAAACGCAGATTAAATCATAAACATATATCAAGTAGTTTCATCATCAAAATACAAGATTCAACAATCTCCCCCTTTTTGATGATGACAACCACTTGATGACGGAGTTAAACTTAACTCCCGGAGTTTAAACAAACTCCCCCTATCAATATGCCATATTGATAGAAACTCTTAGATTCAAAAATCTAAGCAACATGTCATCATAAACGGAGTTAACCTTAACTCCTAGAGTTTAAACAAACTCTCCCTATCAATATGCCATATTGATAGAAACTCTTGGATTCAAAAATCCAAGCAACATGTCATCATAAACGTATGCATAACATGTCATGTCATTAACATACTTCTCCCCCTTTGTCATCAACAAAAAGGAGAAGTACCACAATCAAGTGTTTGTGATATAAGTTTAACTCATTGCATGAAAAACATAATATCTATTGTTATCATCATGCAAGTTTGCTATCATCAAATGGTAAGATATCAACATGTAAAATTGTGATTCAAGTTCTTGATATCTTAACATGATATGACATTCATAGCACCTATTCATATGAATGTTGCTTTTGATATCTCATCATAATATGGCATTCATGACATCTATTCATATTCTTCAAATATGGCACTCATAGTATCAATTTATATATTTCTCCCCCTTTGTCATCAACAACAAGGAGAACGATATAAGCAAATTTTAAATATAAGTGCGATGTCATAAGTTGGTTTATGTCATTTTCCAACAGTGAGTGATAGGATACCAATTATGCAAACATCTCGAGGAAAACATGACATGGAGATAGCTTTTATTGCTTCTTCCTTTTTATTTGTTATCTTTTTACATGAAGGAGGAAAGCCATATGTGAAGTTCAAATTGATAAGATATTAAAGCACACTTCATTTTTGCAAGGATTAAGATATGTAAGTGAGTCAAATCCTTGTATGTAAAAATATCTTCCTTTTATAAGAGGGAATCATCAAATATGTTTCTCGAAAAATATTTTTCACATGATAAGTGCATTTGCTAGATGATTCCATATGTCAAAAATCAATTATGTGAATTAAACTTGATATGACATATGTTTGTTAAGTTCGGAAGAGGATAATGTATCAAGAAAATCCAATTGTTAGGATCAAGAAAATCCGAAAATGAAATTTGACACTTTCATACATTCAGACAGGGTTTTACTAGAGATATTCAATTACAATCATGAAGGTAAAACATGCTTATTATCAGGGAATTTTTTGTATTCAAGCACATAATTTCCAACATGTAATCATGGCAAGTAATTGTGTAAAATCATTATGGCAATCAAGTGATTTGATCATTCAATCAAAAAAGTCCGAAAAATAATTTTAACACATTTAATCATTCGGACATATTTTTGCCATAGTTTTTCAAATATAATCATGAAGATAAGGCATGCTCATCATCATGGTAGTATGATAGCAAGTTTACCATATACAAGCTAGCAAAAAATTTCTACATTTTAAGGCCTGTAAGCTAGCAATTTTGAGATGTTCAAGAAAGCAACTCTTGCTTCTTGAAATATAAGTTTTGCTAGATGTGCAAGTTAACGTTTTGCTTCTTGAGATAGGCAAGATAGCATTCCTTGGTGATGTTCAATATAGCTAAGTTCTACATCATGCAAGCTAGTGAATTTTATAACATTTTAGAACATGCATAATCACCGAAGCATCATAAATTTTAATGATGTGCAAAATTACAAATTTTGCATGATTGCATTTGTGTGTCTTGAGATTTGCAAGATAGCACTTCTTGGTGATGTTCAAGATAGCAATTTCTTCTCTTTTGAGAAGTGCAATTTTTGCTTTCTTCTTGAATTGTGCAAGGTAGCTATCTCCCCTTTTGTCATTGTAAAAAAGAAGGGAAAAACCCTTTATATCAATTTTTAAATCATGACAAAGGTTAGTATCAATCTCATTTATGCATCATTATATTTTCAAATTAAAACATGCACATTTTCAAAACATATAAACTCATTATTATATGCATGATTCCAAATCATCATTCATATTATTTCAATCATTGTTTCACTCATCACTATAGCTTATCATGCATAGTAAAACCATCTAACATGATATAAACATTTATTTATTTAATTTTTTTTAAGCATTCATGATACACCTCATACATTATCATAATAAAAAGCATATGCATCATTCCAAGTCATAAATATTTCAAATCATTATGGTATTAATTTGTCACATTGCATCCTACCATGCATGATCGAAACTTCTCATTTGCATACATCAAAATAAATTCATGAATATCTCATGCATTCATATCATCACTTGAGGAATATTGAAAAGAAATAATTGGGTGATGAGATAAATATTTCATGAATACAAAGAATTACATAAAAATCATATCATGAATACAAGGAATACAAGTCACAATCATTCAAGAGAAAAAATCATCATTCATTTTCAATTCCTTCAATTTGATAAATCAAGATCATGATTTTGATAAAACTTGTTTCAAATTTAAATCATCAAAATCATTTTTATGGCTCACAAAATTTATAACATAAATAGATTCATGATTTCATTGATAATATATTTTCCCCCTTTTTAAGTGTTTCATTTTAAGTGGTCGATTTCATGTTAGCATGCCTTTTCATTTATGAAAACATGCATCAATTTTTTTAAAGCCACTGTTATTATCATGAAAATCGATAATCCATAAATATCAAAATCATCATACATAATTTCAAAAATATATACTCATTAATCATAACTTCAAATTAAACATGATTTCATATACTCAAAATCGAGAAATAACAATGGAAATCAACATGATACACATTATTACTTCTCAACCACATATAGCATGATTTCATAAGGTATTTTTAATCAAAATCATTTTGTTTATCATAAACATGCAATTTTCATGATTATTTTCAAAATTACTAGAATGATAAGCATGATTCCTAATTGTTTGTATTTTCATTATAAAATTATTAAACATGTAATTTTCAAGAAAATTAAAAAGAAAAATGTTTTATGAAAAGCATCATGTAATTTCAAAGTAAATTAAAGGCATTTTGATTACCTCAGCGTTGAAAGGCGTAAAGGCGTAGTTTGCCACCTCGCCTTTGTTGATTTTCTCCTCATCTTCGGAGGAGCTCGATTCATCCCAATTTTTGTTCTTCTTCTTGCGTTCAAAGCAAGTAGTTTCGTTCTTTTCACTTTTTAATTTTTGTTTCATTTGTAGTTTAAGTTCACCATCACTTGAGATTATGCTCGAGTGGTCTTCAAATGTTCTATGTCCCAAATCCTTCCTGTTCTTTGGAAGGTGGTTCTCAAGTTCTTTACGTGCATTGCACGTCATTTCATATGTGATCAATGAACCAATTAGTTCTTCAAGTGGAAATTGGTTCAAGTTTTTCGATTCTTGAATAGCAGTTACTTTTGAATCCCAAGTTTTAGAAAGTGAGCGCAAAACTTTGTTAACGAGTTCAAAATCCGAAAAGCTTTTACCAAGTGATTTTAAACCATTGACGACATCCGTAAAACGAGTGTACATGTCAACAATGGTTTCACTTGGTTTCATATGAAAAAGCTCAAAATCATGCAGCAAAATATTAACTTTCGAGTCTTTGACTCTACTAGTTCCCTCGTGCATGATTTCAAGAGTGCGCCAAATATCGAAAGCCGTTTCGCACAAAGAAACCCGATTGAACTCATTTTTGTTCAAAGCGTAAAATAAGGCATTCATAGCCTTTGCGTTTAAAGAAAAATACTTCTTTTCTAAATCCGACCATTCGTTCATCGGTTTAGAGGGAAGTTGAAAACCGTTTTCAATGATATTCCATAAATCCAAATTCAGAGAAATCAAGAAAACTCCCATTCGAGTTTTCCAATAAGTGTAGTCCAATCCGTTAAAGAACGGTGGACGAAAGATCGAAAAGCCCTCTTGAAAGCTATGAAGAGCCATTTCTCTTGGGTGTAAGTCCGAAATAAGAAATACCGGGCTCTGATACCAATTGTTAGGATCGAGAGCACTAAGAGGGGGGGGGGTGAATTAGTGCAGCGGAAAACTTTCAGCGATTAAAATCGAACGCTGCGTTCGACCGATAAAAACAACTTCTGTATGAAAGTTGATACTAATCAATGTTAATGTCAAACTAAGCAGGCAGTTTGCAGCTATGATGAACACCAGAATATCGACGCAAACTGAAATCCGAAGTTCGTACGAAGAAACTGATTTACGTCTAAATGCTTATTCGTAAATCACTTGATTAGATAAGACGCAGTTTAAGCAGGAGTATAAAGGCAGTGTGCAGTATTGGTAAAGCTTAAAACATAAACGCAATCTGCAATAAGATGATCATACGAAAAAGCAGATTTACGTCTAAACACATATTTACGTCTAAACGCAGATTTACGTCTAAACGCAGATTTACGTCTGAATGTTGAAACTCGTTCGTAAAATCGCAGATGTCAGTAAGCTATTGAAAAGTTTGCAGTAAAGGTAAAATGCTCAAAGGAAATGCAAACCGAGATTTAGAGTGGTTCGGTCAATCTTGACCTACTCCACTTTTGGCTTCCTCCACCGACGAGGTCACCGACGTCAACTAGAAGCCTTCCTTCAATAGGCGAAGGCCAACCACCCTCTTACAAATTCGCTCCTTTTGGCGGGCTTAGGAGACAACCCTTACGGAAGTTTTCTCTCATCTCTTTACAACTCAACCTTTGAAGAACAGAAAGAGGAGAACTAATAGTTTTGAGCTCTAAGAATCACAGAAAGATAGCAAGATTTCGAGTGTGTGTTCTGTTCTTTCAGTTCTGAATGGGTGGGGTATTTATAGGCCCCAACCCAGTTCAAATTTGGAGCTCAAATATGTCAATTCCCGGAATTCCGAGATCAGGCAGTTGCACCTCCTGACTGGGGCGGTTGCACCGCCTAGCAGAGCTCGAAGACTGAGCCTCTTGGCGGTGCCACCTCTGTCAGGGGTGGTTGCACCTCTCTGCCAGAGCTCGAAGACCAAGCTAAGGCGGTTGCACCGCCTGACTGGGGAGGTTGCACCGCTTGGCAGAGCTCGAAACTTGAGCTCTAGCGGTGCTACTGTTGGGAAATCTTGGGGGCGACATCACATGCGCAGCGGAAGAACAAGAAAACAAAATCCCCGATTCCCTTATGATGTTCGTCATCATGCGAAGATTGGTGCGCAAAATCCGTGAAACATGAAAGCTGCGTATAGAGTAGGTTGTGTTACCTAGGGAGATCGTATATCCATGTTTCCTTGCAGATCCTTAGGAGAGGGTGAAGGAGGTCAAGCGTCCTCCTCTCTAGCGGTGATCCACACAGCAGGGTTGCGACGACGCTCCTCAAGAAACTCTAGGCCTGATCTGAGGTGGAGAGGAAGAGGAGAATAGGAAAGGCAAGCAAAGGCTCTAGCCTATGAGGCTGTGAATCCCTCCTATTTATAGAGATCCCGTGTCAAACCCTAATGGGTCCTTCCCTAGTGGGTATTGGATCTGCATCCAATAAGACAAGGACTCCGTCGGATATCTCATATCCGAACCTCTACTCATCGCAATGCCTACCATATGTGTGTGACCCTCTAGGCCCAATATCGAGCTGGCCATGAGTCATACCTGTCAGAACTCCTTCTAACTCAGTGAATTATTATCTCTATAATAATTCACTCGACTCATCGACTACGGACGTACTAGGCCACTACGCCGTAGTCCCCAGACGATACAGGGGAATCCAATCCATTGGACCTGTCTGTCTTCAGTTACCATGTACCTAGAGTCCCTTATCCATCTAATATCCCAGAGACCATATATCGAGCATGGTGCTGTCAGACCTATACGGTTTCTACTCAAGTCTCGCTCTAATCGGATTCTCCCGGAGAACTCTTTCTCTCTCAACCCGAATGACCCTGGCCAGGGATTTGTCTGAGCAAGAACACATGGGATATTCCTCTCATGATGCCGAGAGTGGATGATCCTCTATCGACACTCAATAGCCCTCGTAAGGTCGACTACCACTCCCAATGACCAGCTGTACTAGATCTGGGACAGCCAAACCTATAAGTCTGGTATCAAAGAGTTGAGCACTCATACAGGATATCCTTGGTGTCTCAAGTCTAAGGACCAGATACACCACTAGGACTACGGAATCGCTGTCTGACAATAAGGCATCATCAACCATCCAACATTCCGTAAGTGGATCAATCAGTGAACTCATTCTCCAATGAGCACCTGTACTGTATCCCTAGTGTCCCTACACGAGCAGCTATGAGACCAGCTGCATCCATCATATGGACGGGTATACAGCACACCAGTCTATCCGGTTATCACGATGTCCCTCTCGAGTATCCTATGACCGGGATTATTTAGGATATGTGTTTAAAGGTGAATCGATCTCATTATCGCGATCTCATCACGATCCGATTCCCATTGCACAAATCCAAGGACATCACAATATATATGCATTTATGCAATAGTTATAAAGTGATATACGCCAAAATATAATAAGCAAAAAAAGATTCTGTATCAAGTCACACGTGCCATCACTCACGTGATTGGCTTGCTAGGCACCTATGACTAGCAATCTCCCACTTGACCTAAAGCCAATCACCTATGTGTCTGATCCCCATCAGACTCCTGTGATGCTCAAAGACAATCTGAGACAATGGCTTTGTTAGTGTATCTGCAATGTTATCTTCGGATGGAACTCTTTCCACTGCTACATATCCTCGGGTTACGATCTCTCTGATAAGTTGGAACCTCCTCAGAACACTTCTGATGAGACCCGGGTTCCCTTATTTGAGTAATTACCCCGTTATTATCACAATATAAGGAGATCGGCTCCTCGCTACCCGACACGACTCCCAAATCTGTGATGAACTTCTTCACCCAGACTCCCTCATTTGCTACATCTAATGCAGCAATGTACTCCGCCTCTGTGGTCGAGTTAGCACTGGTATCTTGCTTGGAACTCTTCCAGCACACTGCTCCTCCATTCAAGGTGTACATATACCCTGAATTCGACTTGCTATCATCGACATCAGACTGAAAACTTGAGTCAGTGTAGCCTTCAACCTTAAGGCTATTACCTCCATATACTAGTAAAAGATCCTTAGTCCTTCTCAAGTACATAAGGATACACTTTACTGCTTTCCAGTGCTCCAAGCCTGGATCCGCTTGATACTTGCTCGTGACACTCAAAGCATGTGTTATATCAGGCCTAGTACATAGCATGACATACATGATAGACCCTATTGCTGAGGCATAAGGTATCATATCCATGTTCGCCCTTTCTTAGAATTTTCAATGCCAAACATTTTGACAATGGTTTCTATGTACCTGGACTGGGACAAGCCAAGCATCCTCTTGGATCTATCTCTATAGATTCTAATCCCCAAGATATAGGATGCTTCTCATAAGTCCTTCATGGAGAAGTGTCTAGATAACCAAGCCTTTACTGTGGATAGCATTCCTATGTCATTCCCAATGATGAGGATGTCATCCACATATAACACCAAAAAGGTGATAGCGCTCCCACTTACCTTTCTGTATACACAAGGCTCATCTTCGTTCTTAACGAAGTCATAAGATATGATTGCCTCATTAAATCTTATGTTCCAACTTCGGGAAGCTTGCTTTAGTCCATAAATGGATCTAAGCAACCTACACACCTTATCTGGGCAGTTCTTGGACACGAATCCCTCAGGTTGCATCATATACACCTCCTCCTCGAGGTTCCCGTTGAGGAATGTGGTTTTCACATCCATCTGCCAGATCTCATAATCATAGTGTGCTGCAATAGCCAATAGAATTCTGATGGATTTTAGCATTGCTACGGGTGAGAAAGTTTCGTCGTAGTCAACACCTTACCTTTGACGATACCCCTTAGCCACTAGCCTTGCTTTATAGGTCTCTACCTTTCCATCTACTCCGATCTTTTTCTTAAAGATCCACTTGCAACCGATGGGTACAATACCTTCGGGCGCATCAACTAGGTTCCAAACCTTATTGGAGTACATAGAATCCATCTCAGAATTCATGGCTTCTTTCCACTTCCCGGAGTCTATACTCATAATAGCCTCCTCGTAGGTTTGAGGATCAATATCCTCTACATCCTCTACTCTAATATGTCCCACATATCTCTCAGGAGGATGGGATACTCTATCAGACCTGCGTAAAGTTGATACTTGTGTATTAGGTACCTGAACAAACTCGGGCTGTAGAGTGGTACTTGAGCTTGGTTCTCCAACCTCGCTCAATTCTATCATTCTCCCACTGTCTCCGTCAAGAATGTGTTCCTTCTCAAGGAACACTGCTCTCTTAGCTACAAAGACCTTTTGGTCCTCGAGATGATAGAAATAATATCCACAAGTTTCCTTGGGGTATCTCACAAATTTGCATCGCTCTGTCCTTGATTCTAACTTATCGGGGTTGTGTCTTCTAACATGGGCAGGGCAGCCCCAAATCTTAACAACCTTAAGATCAGGCTTCTTCCCTTTCCATATCTCATATGGTGTAGACACTACCGACTTAGTTGGAACTCTGTTCAGAAGGTAAGCTGCGGTTTCTAGGGCATATCCCCAGAATGAGATGGGTAGGTCAGCGAAACTCATCATGGACAGTACCATATCTAATAATGTACGATTTCTCCTTTCAGAGACACCATTGAGCTGAGGTGTATAAGGAGGTGTCCATTGGGATAATATCTCATGGTCCTTGAGGAACTGAGTAAACTCTGTACTTAAGTATTCACCTCCTCGATCTGATCGAAGAGTTTTAATACTCTTTCCAGTCTGGTTCTCCACCTCATTCTTATACTCTCTGAATTTTTCAAAGGCCTCGGACTTGTACTTCATTAAGTACACATATCCATACCTTGAGAAATCATCAGTAAATGTAATGAAGTAGGAGTAACCTCCAATGGCATGAGTTGACATGGGTCCACATACATCACTATGTATGAGTTCCAACAACTCATTGGCTCTCTCTCCAATTCTACTAAATGGAGATTTGGTTAGTTTTCCACGAATGCAAGGCTCATAAGTTGCATATGACATATAGTCGAATGGATCTAGATATCCATCATTTAGCAACTTTTGAATCCTTCTTTCATGGATGTGACCTAGCCTACAATGCCACAGGTATGCACTGTTCAACTCATCTCGTTTCCTTTTGGACACATTTACATTCATGATATGTGGAGTGGTGTCTAACATAAATAAACCATTATGCAATGTTCCTTTCGTGATGATCTTATCATCTAATAATATCGAACAACCATTGTTCTCAAAAACAAATTTATATCCACTAACTGTTAAACATGAAATGGAGATAATGTTTTTGATAATAGAAGGAACAAAATAACATGTATCTAATACAATAAAAGCTCCACTAGGCAGATGTAGAGCGACCTCGCCAACAGCTAATACAGCAACTTTTGCTCCATTACCCATCTTGAGGTCCATCTCGCCTCTCTCTAGTCTCCTAGGCCTTGCCAGAACCTGCAACGAATTGCATATATGATAAGCACTACCGGTATCCAATACCCATGTGTTATCATAAGAGTCTGACAAATGGAGACTGATCATGAATGTACCTAAAGCTTCATCAAGCTTTTGTTTCGCCCTTTCTGCAAGGTACTCTTTGTAGTTTCTCTTCCAATGCCCATCTTTACCACAGTGGAAGCACTGGCCTTTGTCCTTTGTTGGGTCTTTCTTAACAACCTTTGCTTTACCTTGTTTGTCCTTGCCCTTTCCCTTCTTAAGGGACCTTTCTGCATTCCTTTTCTTTCTGGTCTCACCAGTGTAGAGAACTGGCTTCTCTTTCTTAATAGTACTCTCTGCCTCCCTCAACATATTGAGGAACTCTGGGAGAGTCACCTCAAGCTTGTTCATATTAAAATTCATTATGAACTGTGAAAAGGAATCTGGTAGGGACTGAAGCACAATGTCCACACACAAGTTATCCTCTAGGACCATTCCTAGACCTGTGAGTTTCTCTATCCACTCAATCATCTTTGGGACATGGTTCTGAACCGGTGTCCCCTCAGTCATCCTAGCGGGGAAAAAGGCTCTTGGATATCTCATATCGTTGAGTCCTTCCCTGTTCCTCAAACAATTTGCGGACATGTACGAGAATGGATCTGGCATCCATCTTTTCATGTTGTCTCTGTAACTCTGGAGTCATAGAGCCCAACATATAGCACTGAGCAAGAGTGGAGTCATCAATGTACTTCACGTAGCGAGCGATCTCATCCTCGCTTGCCCCTTCTTCGGGCGTAGGCATCACTGTATCAAGGACGTACATGATTTTCTCCGCTTTGAGAACAATTCTCAAGTTATGGAGCCAATCCGTATAATTTGGACCAGTGAGGCGGTTGACATCAAGTATGCCACATAAGGGATTTGAAAGCGACATTTTCTGAAAATAAAGATGTAGCAGAAATGAATAACATGCAGATTTTGCAAGAAATAAACTATCAAGATATGGACTTCTATCTTAATATGCTCCCACTATTTTACTAACGAGTCACGCGACACCCTCAGCACGTGAAACGGAAGTCTCCGGCAGACTTCTAGTGGGGATCAGGATCCAATCAGCATCTTAGTGTAACCTCGAGGGACTCGACCAATCACACTAAGCCTAAAAGGTAGGCAACTCTTGCCGATCACAACTCCTTGTGATTCCCGTCCTATTCGGCCTTCGAATCACCATGGCCTCGAGAGACTCGACCAACCATGATGCTCGGTTAAGTCAACACCTTCGTTACAAGATGAGTCTGATTTGATGATATACCCTCGAGGGACTCGACCAAGCATACCATGCCCTCAGGTCACCGGTGACATCTCTATGTCGTAAGCAAGATAGCGAATCGCGATATAGGTGAGTCTCGAGGGACTCGACCAACTCAACCTACACCGGGAATCGGTTCCTACTCATAACGATGGAAGGCCACGTGGGTCAATATAATTGCCTCACGTTTACCGACTTAATATTATCGAGAGATGTTTCTATAATTTGGTCTCCTAATATGACATGTCATACATATACATATTTAATATATATCTACATCGCATGCAAATATATATACATATCTAGTATGTGTATAAGCAATCACATCAGATGATCATGGACCACAACCTAATATGATTAGGCCCGAGCCAATAGGCCTAATCACTCACATCAAGATCTATGTGTGCAACGGTGCATCTCCATGCCCTGTGATCGTCCATCTCATCCTCGTCGGTTCCGTCGACATCTTGATGCATCTCCATGCATCACGATCGTCTGTCTCGTGGGTCCCGCTATTGCATCCACGCTCCCGCTACGCCTCCTCATGTGATTACAACTTAATCATAGGCACGCAGGCCCGACAATAAACGAGAAATATAATGGAGGTTCGCATACCTCAATAATAATAATCACAAGTACACACATCACACGGTCCATGATCATCCGTCCACACATCATACATCACATGTATAAATAATCATCATCATGTAGGACTACTAGATAATAATAAAAATAATAATCAACTAAACCTTTTAATTAATTAATATTTTTTCTGAAATCAGGGACATGTAGGGAATTTCTTAATTCCTAAGGGTATTTTCGTAATTTGGACAAAAGACAGAAACTAGAATTTCTCAAATTCCGAGGGGCAAAACTGTCTTTTGCCCAGAAAACCCTAATACCCTTTCCCCTTTTCGCTGCTGCCGCCGCCGCCACCTTGCCGGCGGCGGCCTATGCGGCGGGGCAAGGGCACTGCCCTCGCCTACAGGCGGCACGCCCGCTGGCGGCGATGCCGCTGCGGGTGGGTGCCCCCTTCGGGCGCCGCTGCCTCCGCAGACGGTGTTGTACCGCCGGGCGGCCGCCCCTGTGGGGGGGTTTCCCCCGCGGGAGCAGCGGCGGCAAGCGTCGCTGCCCTGCGGCGCCTCTGCCCGTGGGCAGCCAGCCCCGCTAGCAGCAAGCCTGCTGCAAGCAGACCGCCGGCCGGCTGCTACAGGCACAGCGGTTGCGTATGCGCCGGCGCTGTACTACCTGGCTGCGACTACGGCTGCCGCTGCAGGTGGCTGCAGGCATGCAGATCGAGGGTAGCAACTATTGCTGCCCTTCCTCGCTTTTGCGTCAACGATTTTGATGTCAATATTCTTCCTAAACACAACACACGCAGTTCAAAACTAATTATTCGCACGAACAACCTGGCTTTGATACCACTGTTGGGAAATCTTGGGGGCGACATCACATGCGTAGCGGAAGAACAAGAAAACAAAATCCCCGATTCCCTTATGATGTTCGTCGTCATGCGAAGATTGGTGCGCAAAATCCGCAAAACATGAAAGCTGCGTATAGAGTAGGTTGTGTTACCTAGGGAAATCGTATATCCCTATTTCCTTGCAGATCCTTAGGAGAGGGTGAAGGAGGTCAAGCGTCCACCTCTCTAGCGGTGATCCACAAAACAGGGTTGCGACGACGCTCCTCAAGAAACTCCAGGCCTGATCTGAGGTGGAGAGGAAGAGGAGAATAGGAAAGGCAAGCAAAGGCTCTAGCCTTTGAGGCTGTGAATCCCTCCTATTTATAGAGATCCCGTGTCAAACCCTAATGGGTCCTTCCCTAGTGGGTATTGGATCTGCATCCAATAAGACAAGGGCTCCGTCGGATATCTCATATCCGAACCTCTACTCATCGCAATGCCTACCATATGTGTGTGACCCTCTAGGCCCAATATCGAGCTGGCCGTGAGTCATACCTGTCAGAACTCCTTCTAACTCAGTGAATTATTATCTCTGTAATAATTCACTCGACTCATCGACTACGGACGTACTAGGCCACTACGCCGTAGTCCCCAGACGATACAGGGGAATCCAATCCATTGGACCTGTCTGTCCTCAGTTACCATGTACCTATAGTCCCTCATCCATCCAATATCCCAAAGACCGTATATCGAGCATGGTGCTGTCAGACCCATACAGTTTCTACTCAAGTCTCGCTCTAATCGGATTATCCCGAAGAACTCTTTCCCTCTCAACCCGAATGACCCTGGCCAGGGATTTGTCTGAGCAAGAACACATGGGATATTCCTCTCATGACGCCGAGAGTGGATGATCCTCTGTCGACACTCAATAGCCCTCGTAAGGTCGACTACCACTCCCAATGACCAGCTGTACTAGATCTGGGACAGTCAAACCTATAAGTCTGGTATCAAAGAGTGGAGCACTCATACAGGACATCCTTGGTGTCTCAAGTCTAAGGACCAGATACACCACTAGGTCTACGGAATCGCTGTCTAACAATAAGGCATCATCAACCATCCAGCATTCCGTAAGCGGATCAATCAGTGAACTCATTCTCCAATAAGCACTTGTACTGTATCCCTAGTGTCCCTACACGAGCAGCTATGAGACCAGCTGCATCCATCATATGGACGGGTATACAGCACACCAGTCTATCCAGTTATCACGATGTCGCTCTCGAGTAACCTATGACCGGGATTATTTAGGATATGCGTTTAAAGGTGAATCGATCTCATTATCGTGATCTCATCACGATCCGATTCCCATTGCACAAATCCAAGGACATCACAATATATATATGCATTTATGCAATAGTTATAAAGTGATATACGCCAAAATATAATAAGCAAAAAAATATTCTGTATCAAGTCACACATGCCATCACTCACGTGATTGGCTTGCTGGGCACCTATGACTAGCAACTACCTCTTGACAGAAGTGGTTGCACCGCCCAGTCTCGCTCGGAGACTGAGCCCGGGGCAGTGCCACCTCTTGGCTGGGGCGGTTGCACCGCCCAGTCTCGCTGGGAGACATAGCCTGGGCAGTGCTACCTCCTGGCTTGGGCGGTTGCACCTCCCATAGCAATCAGGTCCGAATGGGTTAATCCATTCGGCCCAATTTGATTCTTTTAGGGGCCCAATTGCCCCAAAATTAAGCTAATGGGATCACCTCCCATTTATAACTTAATCAATATGCTAACTACGATTATTTTCGAAGACATATTCTGCAGCTTGCTCCGGTGTGTCAATCGCTTCTTCCAGCGAGTTTTCGGCGAACTTCCGTCGATCATCCGACGAACCCTCGGTGATCCTCTTGCGGACTTCCGGCAAACTCCTGGACTTGCGATGATCCACTTGGCGAGTTCCGACGAGCTTGTTTGGCAAGCTCCTGGACTTCTCGAATTTGTTCCCGCAGAACCTCCGACAACTCCGGCGCAACTCCTGCTTCATGTCTTTCTTCCGTCGTAGTTAATCCTGCACATGTAAAACAAAAACTTCGATCAAGAGAATTAATCCTAAGCAATTAACCAAGTTGTCCGGCATGTCATTGGTCCCTCGACGCTTCGTTCGATTCTTCGGCGCATCGTTCTTTCTTGCGGCCTATTGCCCAATCGGCCAGTTGGCTCCGCAACTCCGATATCCTTGGCACAATACCCGCTCTTCTTGGCCCGATGCCCGAGTCCACGGCCCGAAGCCTTCTGTCGATACGTCGACCGATCCACCGGCCCGACGTCCAATCTTCTAACATGTTCCTCCGGCACAACATGATTTTCCTGCTTTAATTGTCTCATCCAGATCGAAGCATCCTGCGTCACTCAAAACGCAGATTAAATCATAAACATATATCAAGTAGTTTCATCATCAAAATACGAGATTCAACATCTCTTCCAATGATCGATTGGAATGACTTGGAGAAGAAGGCTTTCGCTCTTAATGCAAAGGCTATGAATGCCTTATTTTGTGCACTTGATAAAAACGAGTTTAATCGTATTTCGATTTGTGAAACCGCATTTGATATTTGGCACACACTCGAAGTGACTCATGAAGGCACAAGTAGAGTGAAAGAGTCAAAAATCAATCTTTTGTTGCACTCTTTTGAACTTTTCCGGATGAAACCGAGTGAGACTATTGGCGACATGTTTACCCGTTTCACGGATGTCGTCAACGGTCTAAAAGGACTCGGAAAAAGTTTTTCGGATTTTGAGCTCGTAAATAAGATTCTAAGATCCCTTCCTAAGAGTTGGGATCCTAAAGTCACTGCTATTCAAGAGGCGAAAGATCTAAACAACTTCCCTCTTGAAGAACTAATTAGGTCATTAATGACCTACGAGATGACTTGCAAAGCTCATGAAGAGCAAGAAGACATCCTTCCAAAGAACAAGAAGGATATGACACTTAGAACTTCAGAAGACCACTTGAGAGAAAACTCAAGTGATGAGGACTGTGATGATGACTTAGCACTTCTAACAAGAAAATTTAAAAAATTCATTAAAAGAAACAAGTTTAAGAATGACACAAAAAAAAAACTTGAACCCAAGAAGGACCAAGTCATTTGCTATGAGTGCAAAAAGCCGGGACACTACAAGAGTGATTGTCTCCAAGTCAAAAATAGAACATCAAAGAAGAAGGCGCTCAAAGCAACATGGGATGATTCGAGCGCATCCGAAGAAGAGGAGTCCAACACCGAGCAAGTTGCTCATTACGCCCTAATGGCTATCGAAGAAGAGGTAACGGATTTAATTGATACAGATTTACCTTATCATGAATTATTAAATGCTTTCCATGAATTATTTGATGAATGTAAGACAATTAGTAGAAAATACAAATTGCTAAAAAAGGAGCATGATAGTCTTACTTGTAATTTCGATAAGTTAAAAGCTGAATATCATGATAGTTTAGGCTCATGCATAAAATGCCATGATCTAGAAACTCTCCAAAAGGAAAACTTGCTACTTAAGGACACCTTGAAAAAATTCGAGGTTGGTAGCAAGTCATTGAACATGATCCTTACAAACAAGGGTCACGTTCCCAAAAGAAGTGGAATTGGATTTGTGAGAAGTCCTCACCAAAATCCAACTACCTTCATAAAAGGCCCCATCTTACATGTTCGGCACCAAAGTAAATGCAACTTTTGTTGCAAACTTGGACACAAAATGCATTATTATCCATTCAAGAAAATTAGTCCGAATAAATTAATTTGGGTCCCTAAAGGAACAATGATAAATTCTATGCAACATGATAAACAATGTAGATCTATTTTTGAGGCACCCAAATGCAAATGGATACCTAAAAATCATCCTTTCCTATAAAGACATAAAAAATTATAAGCTGGAGCAAGAAATAATATTCTACTCCTTGGATTCTCGATATTCATGACCCAAGATCCAAAAAGAACTCGCAATGCTCTGAATAACGAATGAAGATTAGAAATTTTAAAATCACAAATGTAATTTAAATACAATCCTATTTTTCAGAATTAAAAACGCATGATTCTCAATTCACATATCCTCTGGATTTTCAAACCTATCAATTTCATCCGTTCATAACTTTCGAATCCAACTCTATATCATGAACTGACTAAGTTTGTCATGAACTTGCAAGGCTTATCAACTTAAACAAACTGTCACAAACATGTGTACGACATGAGAGTATGCACGTCAAAAGATCTATCTTGATCGTGCTAAAGTTCTTATCCTAAAATGAAAACTCTTACGTAATTACGTAAGTAAAGTTGATTGCTTTGAATGAAAATTCTTCTCAAGACAAAAAACTCTCAAATCAAATCACACTGCGATCAGAACAAGTGCTCACCGCCTATAGGCGCACTGCCCCAACTGGAGGTAGCACCTCCGGCTGTCACGTGTTGCAAGCAGTTGCACCGCCCCAGCCAGAGGTGCAACCGCCCGCAACTCTGCCCTTTTTAACCCAAGCTAGGGCCGGCGGTGAAACCGACCCCAACTCACTCCCTTCGCCTCTTTACTCTTCCAAAGCTCCTCAATCCCCATTTCTCCCCTCATAGCATCCCAAATACCTCTCATTTCGGAGCAAAACATCAACGATCCTTCCCTCTCTTGAAGATTTCACTAAGGTATTCTCTAAGAAGCCCTTAGACTCTGTTTTTGATTCATTTGATCTTGCTCATCACTATTCTTCTAAACAACAGTAGTTATGGGATCTAAAGATCCTCAAGGGACAAAGGAAAGAGGAGATTAGTGGAAAATTTTGATCTCACCCTTTTCGATTCAAAATACCATGCTGAAAAGTTTTCCTCTTTCGAACTTAGGAGTGTCAATAAGGGAAAATATGTAGATTTAAATGAACTAAGAGACTTAGAGACAATCTAATGGTTTGTAAATTTAGATATACTCCCTATTTTACAAATTAATGAACCCATCTATCCAAGACTTGTTAGATTATTTTACAACAACATGCAAATAGATAAAGAAGAAAGAATGTCCACCTATCTTTTAGGACAACACATCTCAATTACGGATAAATTCATTTGCGACATGATAGGCATTCCCATAAAAAGTATAGGACTTTACTTTAGAGGATCATGGGATGATGAAACTGTTGGAACAACATATGTTGAAGCATTAGGAACAATTTTTGCCAATCCCAACTTAGTATTTGTTCCTAAAAGTTGTGAACATCTACTACTTCTAAACACTAAAGTACTTCATCATATCCTAACTAGCATCATTCTCCCTAAACAATACCATCATGATGAAGTAAGCCAATTAGAATTAGGAACTATGTACTTGATCATGAAAGGACATGACATCTGTCTTGGTTATCTTATCCAACAAAACATGTTAGAACTATCTAAGAAAGACATGATGCTCCCATATGGTGGTTTAATCACTAGAATAATGAAAGCCTATGATATTCTAATACCACCAGAAGAAGAAGTAATAAAAGTAGATAGGTTTAGCATAATAAATAAAAATCTACTTCACTGATTAAGATGTTTTTATAGAAACGGTAACTGGGTTAGAATGCCTAGAAGAACCGATCCCCCTCAATCTGAACCAGAACCAGAAACACCAGTCTTTAGGGGTACCCAATCTCCTCCGATCTGTCCCTTTGAGGATACACATCCATTTGAGCAAACTCATACATCATCTGTCGAATATATTGGGATTCGGATGGACCGATTCGAACAAAGACAGGAACGGCTTGAACATCGACAAGATCAAATCCTATCTGAGCTACAGTAAATTCATCGACAATTTGACTCTTTATTTAGGCACTTTAATTTTCCACCTCATGAATAAGCTTGTATGAACACAATCATCTATTGTTATTGTAAACTCCTTATGTTACTCACCATGATGAGCTTTGCCTTGATCCTTGATATGGTTACCTGATATATTTTTTATGAGCATATGCAGAGTTACAAACATCTCTCATTGTTTATCTCGAATTTTACATTGAAACTAATTGTTTTGAAAACCTTGTGCCTTGATTTCCATGATAAATATAATTTGAGAAAGTGATATACCAATGCAGTTGATAAGTCATGACATTGCCATGATATTGATATTAAACTAGCTGATATTTTTACAAAACCTCTAAGTGAAGAACAATTTGATTTCATAAGAAGAGAATTAGGAATGTTGATGTGTCCGAATACATAAACTAGTTAAAATTATTTTTCGGACTTTATTGAATGATCAAATCACTTGATTGTCATTACATGCCTAAATAATATGTTGGAAATTATGTGTTGAATACAAAAATGTTTTGTCTTTTTGATTGTATCTGTAGCATAGTCTTGTCTAAATGCATGAAAGAGTTCATTTCATTTTCGGATTCGCTTAACAATTGGAATGCTAAAAATCGGATTTTCTCATACACTCTTATGAAAAATATTTTTTCTGAAATGGATTTGATGAAATGATTCCTGCTTAAAAATTCCATCTTGAAATATGGATGATAGTATTTTTACTTGCAAAAAGATGTTTCACACACATATCTTGACTCAAAGTAAACTCACAAATCGCTGGTATCACAAATGACTTTCTCTCCTTCATGCAAAAAGATTATAACAAATAAAAAGGAAGAAGTATTCAAAGCAATCTACGAATCATGCTTTTCTTTATATGCTTGATTTCATATCACTTACTATTGGAAAATAACATGAACCCAATAAAGGCATGCACAATTATTGTACTTATGCTCAAAATTTGCTTATACTGTTCTCCTAGTATCACGACTACCATGTTTTTTGTTGATGACAAAGGGGGAGAAATATATGAATTGATGCTATAATTATGCCATGCTTGCATCACCAAGAAATATATAAATAGATGCTATGATTTGCATTATGCCTTGTATCGTATCAAGATATCAAACAAAAAACTTGCATCGTAATTTTACCAGTTGATATCTTACCGTGTGATGAAATGCAATACTTGCTAAAATATTTGAAATGTGTACATCATGTAATGATATCAAAATCTTACTTCGCAGTTTTACATGTTGTAATCTTACAATATGATGAATTGCTACTATTGCCATCATTCAAACTTGTAATGTAAAATTTGAAAATGAATGTCAAGCCTTGACATCATCTTCAGAGAGATACATCATGATAGGAATCATGATGGGAATATTGATAAGTTCAAATGACTTTAACTTATCAATATGTCTCTTGAATTCTTAAGGTTTTGAATTCAAGAATGACTTATATCAAGTATGGCATATAGACAGAGGGAGTTAAGGTTAACTCCATTATCAATTGATTATCATCATCAAAAAGGGGGAGATTATTGAATCTCAGATTTTGATGATGAAGTCAATTGTCATTTGTTGTCTAATCTATGTGTTGAGATAAGTGTGCAGGATTAAGTACGATGAAAGTTAGACATGCAGCAGGAGTTGCGCCGGAGTCAAGACAATGATCACGTTGGGAGTTCGAGAGTTCGACGGAAGTTCGGACAATCGTCGGAGGTTCTATAGGAACAAATTCGAGAAGTCCATAAGCTTGCCAAAAGAAGCTCGTCGGAACTCGCCAAGTGGATCGGCGCAAGTCCAAGAGTTTGCCGGAAGTCCGCAGGAGCATCACCGAGGGTTCATCGGATGATCGGCGGAAGTTCGCCGGAAACTCGCCGGAAGAAGCGATTGACGCGCCGGAGCAAGTTGCAGAAATTGTCTTAGGAATTAACGTAGTTAGCACATTGATTAAGTTCGAAATGGGAGGTGATCCCATTAACTTAATCTTGGGGCAATTGGGCCCCTAAAAAAACCCAAATTGAGCCGAATGGATCAACCCATTCGGACCCTGATTGCTGTGGGAGGTGCAACCGCCCAAGCCAGGAGGTGGCACCGCCTGGGCTAAGTCTCCCAACGAGACTGGGCGGTGCAACCGCCCCAGCCAGGAGGTGGCACCGCCTGGGCTCAGTCTCCGAGCGAGACTGGGCGGTGCAACCTCCCATGACAAGAGGTGGCACCACCTGAGCTTAGTCTTCGAGCTCTATCAGGCGGTGCAACCGCCTTAGTCAGGAGGTGCAACTGCCTTAGCTCGGTCTTCGAGCTCTGGCAAGAGGTGCAACCGCCCCTGATAAGAGGTAGCATCACCTAGAGGCTCAGTCTTCGAGCTCTACCAGGCGGTGCAACCGCCCCAATCAGGAGGTGCAACCGCCTGATCCCGAAATTCCGGGAATTGATAGTTTTGAGCTCCAAATTTGAATTGGGTTGGGGCCAATAAATATCCCACCCATTCAGCACCAAAAGAGCATGAACTTACACCGAAATCTTGATCTTTTTCTGTGATTCTTAGAGCTCAAAATTGTTGTAAAGGCCAAAAGTTCTTCTCCCTCTGTTCTTCCAAGTTCTGAGTTGTAAAGAGAGGAGAGAAAATTCTGTAAGAGTTGTCTCCTAAGCCTGTCAAAAGGAGTGAAACTGTAAAAGGGTGGTTGGCCTTCGCCTATTGAAGGAAGGCCTCTAGTTGACGTCGGTGACCTCGTCGGTGGAGGAAGCCAAAAGTGGAGTAGGTCAAGATTGACCGAACCACTCTAAATCTCGATTTGTATTTACTTTGAGCATATTATCTTTACTACAAACCTTCTCTATAGCTTACTGCTTTCTACGCATATACGATCCAGTTTCAAGCATTGCACTTTCCGAATTAGCGTTTAAACGTAAAACTATTTTTTCGTACTATCATCATATTTCAATTTGCGTTTACATTTTGGTTTCAATCATAACTGCAAACTACCTTTATGTCCTTGCTTAAACTGCATCTAGCCTAATCAAGTGATTTACGAATCAGCATTTAGACGTAAATCAGCTTCTTCGTACGAACGTCGTATTTCAGTTTGCGCTTATATTCTGGTTTTCATAAGATTGATTTTAACGTCATCTCGCTTGATCTTAAGTTAAAGTAATCTTAGAATCGGCATTCACACCGAAATCGTTTTTATCGTTCGAACATGTTTTATCCTTGAAAGATTTCCGCTGCACTAATTCACCCCCCCTCTTAGTGCTCTTGATCCTAACAGGATGGAAATCTAGTACCCAATATGGTAGGATCCATTAGGGTTAAGTTGACAAGGGGACTCTATAAATAGGAGGGAACCAAAGACCCATATGCTAGAGATTCGTTTTGGCTGCCTCCTCTTATTCTCCTCTCTTCCTCTCCTCCTTATACAGCAGCCCCTATTTGGGGCATGTGGACAGTAAGAAGGGATAGCCCCTTTTTGCTTGCGTGGTGTACGTGAGGAAAAGTTTTGAGCAACGATTTGAGGAGCATCTTCACAGCCCCTACCGTATGGATCACCACTAGAAGGAGGATAGTTAACCTCCTTCATCCTCTCCCATAGATCTGTAGGTTTTAAGGATATATGATCCCCCTAGGTAATTCTATTATGTACAATTTATTAGTTTCATGGGATTTTTCACACCAACTTTTATATGACAATGAAATATTCTTTTCTATGGGAATTTTGGGATTTTGTTTTTCTGTTCTTCCACTATGCATGTGATGTCACCCTAGATTTTGTTGAATCTCGGATTTTGATGATGAAGTCAATTGTCATTTGTTGTCTAATCTATGTGTTGAGATAAGTGTGTAGGATTAACTACGATGAAAGTTAGACAAGCAGCAAGAGTTGCGCCGGAGTCAAGATCATGATCACGTTGGGAGTTCGAGAGTTCGACGGAAGTTCGGACGGTCGTCGGAGGTTCTACGAGAACAGATCCGAGAAGTCCAGAAGCTTGCCAAGCGAAGCTCATCGGAACTCGCCAAGTGGATCGTAGCAAAGTCCAGGAGTTTGCCGGAAGTCCGCAGAAGAATCACCGAGGGTTCATCGGATGATCGACGGAAGTTCGCCGGAAACTCGCCGGAAGAAGTGATTGACGCATCGGAGCAAAGCTACAGAAATTGTCTTAGATTTAATCGTAGTTAGCACGTTGATTAAGTTAGAAAATGGGAGGTGATCCCATTAGCTTAATCTTGGGGCAATTGGGCCCCTGAAAAGATTGAAATTGGGCCGAATGGAGCTAACCATTCAGACCCTGATTGCACCAGGAGGTGCAACCGCCTAGGCCAGGAGGTGGCACCACCTGGGCTAAGTCTCCCAGCGAGACTGGGCGGTGCAACCGCCCCAGCCGGGAGGTGCAACCGCCTGAGCTCGGTCTTCGAGCTCTGGCAGAGAGGTGCAACAGCCTTAGTCAAGAGGTGGCACCACCTGGGGCTCAATCTCCGAGCCAGACTCAGGCGGTGCAACCGCCCCTTACAGAGAGGTGCAACCACCTGGGCTCAGTCTCCGAGCTCTACTAGGCGGTGCAACCTCTCCAGTCAGGAGGTGCAACCGCCTGATCCCGGAATTCCGGAATTTGATCGTTTTGAGCTCCAAATTTGAATTGGGTTGGGGCCTATAAATACCCCACCCATTCAGCACAGAAATTACACAGACCTACACCGAAATCTTGATTCTTTCTGTGATTCTAAGAGCTCAAAATTGTTGTAAAGCCTTTAAGTCTCCTCCTTCTGTTCTTTAAGCTTTTGAATTGTAAAGTGAGGAGAGAAAGGTTCTGTAAGGGTTGTCTCCTGAGCCCATCAAAAGGAGTGAAACTATAAAAGGGTAGTTGGCCTTCGCCCATTGAAGGAAGGCAGCTAGTTGACGTCGGTGACCTCGTCGGAGGAGGAAGCCAAAAGTGGAGTAGGTCAAGACTGACCGAACCACTCTAAATCTCTGGTTTGCTTTTATTTCGAGTACCTTATCATTACTGCAAACCTCCTACATAACTACTGCTCTCTGCGCCTTTACGAACAAGTTCTAAGTGCTGATCTTTTCGAATCTGCATTCAGACGTAAATCTGTGTTTTTCGTACGATCAGCTTATGTTTGTGTTTTGATTCTGCAAAACTGTCTTCTGCGCTTTTATGAACTAGCTTCTAAGTTTAGATCCCTTTGAAACTGTTTTAGACGCAAACTACGTTTAGACGTAAAACTGCGTTTAGACGCAAACTGCGTTTAGACGTAAAACTGTGTTTAAACGTAAACTACGCAAACTATGTTTAAACATAAAACTGTGTTTTAGACATAAACTTCTTTTAAACGTAAAACTACGTTTAGACGCAAACTGTGTTTAGACGTAAAACTGCGTTTAAACGTAAACTGAGTTTAGACGCAAAACTGTGTTTAGACGCAAACTGCGCAAACTGTGTTTAGACATAAAACTGTGTTTTAGACGTAAACTACCTTTAGACGCAAACTGCATTTAGACGTAAAACTGCGTTTAGACGTAAACTGAGTTTAGACGCAAAACTGCGTTTAGACGTAAAATTGTGTTTAGACGCAAAACTGCGTTTAGACACAAACTGTATTTAGACGCAAACTCAGTTTAGACGTAAACTGTGCTTAGACGTAAACTGCGCTTAATCTTAAGTAATCTTAGAATCGGCTTTTACATCGAAATCGTTTTTATCGGACGAACGCAGCTTTCGTTTTTAAATCGCTGAAAGATTTCCGCTGCACTAATTCACCCCCCCCCCCCTCTTAGTGCTCTCGATCCTAACAATTGGTATCAGAGCGAGGTTAACTCTCTAACGGTTTAAAACCCAAGAGAGATGACATACGCCGGAAACCAAGAGGGGCATTCTATTACACGTCCACCCATGTTCAGTGGGACGGACTACACCTACTGGAAGACCCGAATGAGGATCTTTCTTATTTCTATGGATTTTGAACTGTGGAACCTTGTTGAAAACGGATTTTCAAAGTCTTCTCTTCCAATGATCGATTGGAATGAATTGGAAAAGAAGGCTTTCGCTCTTAATGCAAAGGCTATGAATGCCTTATTTTGCGCACTTGATAAAAACGAATTTAATCGTGTTTCAACTTGTGAAACTGCATTTGATATTTGGCACACACTCGAAGTGACCCACGAGGGCACAAGTAGAGTGAAAGAGTCAAAAATCAATCTGTTGTTGCATTCTTTTGAACTTTTCCGAATGAAACCGAGTGAAACCATTGGCGACATGTTTACCCGTTTCACGGATGTCGTCAACGGTCTAAAAGGACTCGGAAAAAGTTTTTCGGATTTTGAACTCGTAAATAAGATACTAAGATCCCTTCCTAAGAGTTGGGATCCTAAAGTCACTGCTATTCAAGAGGCAAAAGATCTGCGCAACTTCCCTCTTGAAGAACTAATCGGGTTATTAATGACTTACGAAATGACTTGTAAAGCTCATGAAGAGCAAGAAGATATCCTTCCAAAGAACAAGAAGGATATGGCACTCAAAACTTCTGAATGCCACTTGAGAGAAAACTCAAGTGATGAGGACTGTGATGATGACTTGGCACTTTTAACAAGAAAGTTTAAAAAGTTCTTTAAAAGAAACAAGTTTAAGAATGATGTGAAAAATAAACTTGAACCCAAGAAGGACCAAGTGATCTGCTATGAATGCAAAAAGCTGGGACACTACAAGAGTGATTGTCCCCAAGTCAAAAGAAGAACATCAAAGAAGAAGGCGCTTCAAGCAACATGGGACGACTCGAGCGCGTCCGAAGAAGAGGAGACCAACACCAAGCAAGTTGCTCATTACGCCCTAATGGCCATCGAAGACGAGGTAACAAATTCATTAGATGCAGATTTATCATTCGATGAATTATTAAATGCTTTCCATGAATTGTTTGATGAGTGTAAGACTATTAGTGGTAAATACAAATTGCTAAAAAAGGAGTATGATAGTCTTATTTACAAGTTTGATAAGTTAAATGCTGAACATAGTGATAGTTTAAACTCATGCATAAAATGCCATGATCTAGAAACTTTTCAAAAAGAAAACTTGCTACTTAAGGACACTTTGAAGAAATTCGAGGTTGGTAGCAAGTCATTAAACATGATCCTTACAAACAAGGGTCATGTTCCCAAAAGAAGTGGGATTGGATTTGTGAGGAGTCCTCACCAAAATCCAACTACCTTCATAAAAGGCCCCATCTTACATGTTAGACATCAAAGCAAATGCAACTTTTGTTGCAAGTTTGGACACAGGACGCATTATTGTCCATTCAGGAAAATTAGTCCAAACAAATTGATTTGAGTTCCTAAAGGAACCATGACAAATTCTATGCAACATGATAGAAAATGTAGATCTATTTGTGAGGAACCCAAAAGCAAATGGGTACCTAAACATCATCCTTTCTTGTAGAAAACTAAACCATCGCAAGCTAGGAGCAAGAGATGGTACCTTGATAGTGGATGCTCAAGGCATATGACCGGAGATCCATCCCAATTCTCTAAGCTCACTAGCATAGACGAAGGATATGTCACCTTCGGAGACAACAACAAAGGTAAAATCATTGGCAAAGGAACCATAGGTAACAAATCCAACTTCTCTATTGAAGATGTTTTGCTAGTTGATGGTCTAAAACATAACCTCTTGAGCATTAGTCAATTGTGTGATAAAGGATATATTATCAGATTTGAATCTAATGCTTGCATCATTGAAAAACCACACAAAAACATATCTATGATTGCATTAAAACAAAATAACGTATACACTATTGACATCAATGATTTATGTAATGAAATATGTTTTTCTGCTTTAAATGAGAATGCTTGGATATGGCACAGAAGATTAGGTCATGCTAGGATGAAGCTAATCACTCAAATATCATCCAAAGAACTTGTAAGAGGAATTCCTCATATCAAGTTCATCAAAGATAATGTATGTGATGCTTGCCAATTAGGTAAACAAATTAAGAGTAGCTTCAAATCTAAAAATCAAATAAGCACCTTTAGGCCCTTACAATTGATCCATATGGACTTGTTCGGACCCATCTCCACATCAAGCCTAGGAGGTAGCAAATACGCTTTCGTCATCGTGGATGACTATAGCAGATACACATGGACTTACTTCTTAAAATAGAAAACTGAATGCCTTAGATCTTTTACCAAGTTTTGCAAACTCGTTCAGAATGAGAAAGGTTCTATGATTTCGTCAATTAGAAGTGATCATGGTGGTGAATTTCAAAACCATGATTTCCAGGAATTTTGTGAACTCAATGGATACAACCATAATTTCTCTACTCCTAGAAACCCTCAACAAAATGGAGTTGTAGAAAGAAAAAATCGAAATTTACAAGAAATGGCAAGAACCATGTTGAATGAACACAACCTACCCAAATATTTTTGGGCCGAAGCCGTAAATACTGCATGCTACATTTTAAATAGAGTTCTAGTAAGACCTCTACTAACCAAAACTCCCTATGAGTTATGGAACAATAAAAAACCCTACGTTTCATATTTTAAAGTCTTTTGGTGTAAGTGTTTTATCTTGAATGAAAAAGACAACTTAGGAAAATTTGATGCTAAATCCGATGAAGGAATCTTTCTTGGTTATTCTACAATTTCTAAAGCCTTTCATATCTTCAATAAAAGAACTCTAATTATTGAAGAATCCATTCATGTTGTTTTGAATGAGATTTCCGAAATCACGAAAAATGATCTTGATGAAGATGTTAATTTTGATTCCTTGAATTTAAATGAAACCCCTTCTCCAACTAACAACCTGGATGCATCCACTTCCGAAATATCCTTACCCAAGGATTGGAAGTATGTAGATGCTCACCCTAAGGAGCTAATCCTAGGAGACACGTCAAAGGGGGTTCAAACACGATCTTCTCTTAAAACCTTTTGTGTGAATGCCGTCTTTCTCTCCCAAATTGAACCCAAATGCATTGATGAAGCCATGAAAGATGATTCATGGATTATCGCAATGCAAGATGAATTAAATCAATTTGAGAGAAATGAAGTGTGGAAGCTTGTTCCTAGGCCAAATGACCATTTAGTTATTGGTACTAAATGGGTCTTCAGAAACAAGCAAAATGAAAATGGTATCGTGGTTAGAAACAAGGCTAGATTAGTGGCCAAAGGTTTCAACCAAGAAGAAGGTATCGATTACGAAGAAACCTTCGCTCCTGTGGCTCGATTGGAAGCCATAAGGATGCTCCTTGCCTACGCTAGCAGTAATAATTTTAAGTTGTTTCAAATGGATGTTAAAAGCGCTTTTCTAAATGGCTTTATCTCCAAAGAAGTTTATATTGAACAACCTCCTGGTTTTGAAAATGATAGCCTCCCTAATCATGTGTTTAGATTAACTAAAGCTCTCTATGGTTTAAAACAAGCCCCGAGGGCTTGGTATGAGAGACTAGGTTCTTTTCTTATCGAAAATAATTTCATAAAAGGCAAGGTTGATACTACATTATTTATCAAGAATTTTGAAAATAATTCTCTCATTGTTCATATTTATGTTGATGATATTATCTTTGGCTCTACAAATGAATCTCTCTATGAATCTTTTGCTAGAACCATGAGTCTTGAATTCGAAATGAGCTTAATGGGAGAATTAACATTCTTCGTAGGTTTACAAATCAAACAATTAAGCAATGGCATCTTTATTAGTCAAACAAAATATGCTATGAATTTATTAAAAAAGTTTAATATGAACAACTCAAAGGCTATTAACACCCCTATGAGCACCTCCACTAAGTTAGAAATTGATGAAAGTGGAGAAAGCTTTAATCAAAAGACTTATAGGGGTATGATAGGAAGTTTACTTTACCTCACTGCCACCAGACCAGACATCATGTTCAGTGTAGGACTTTGTGCTAGATTTCAATCAAACCTTAAGATATCTCATCTCAAAGCAGTCAAAAGAATACTTAGATATCTTAATGGAACCACAAATCTAGGATTATGGTACCCAAAATCAAAAAATTATGAGTTAACAGCTTATGCTTATGCGGACTTCGCTGGCTATAGACTAGATAGAAAAAGCACATCAGGATCATGTCAATTTTTAGGACATGCCCTTGTATCCTGGTCATCTAAGAAACAAAGCTCGGTTGCTCTATCAACAACCGAAGCTGAATATATTGCAGCAGGTGCATGCTGTGCACAAGTTGTATGGATGAAAAACACTTTAGAAGATTACAAAGTTAATCTTAAAGATATTCCCATTAAATCTGATAACACGAGTGCAATATGCTTAACTAAAAATCCTATACAACACTCAAGAACAAAACATATTGATATTAGACATCACTTTATACGAGATCATGTCACTAATCATGACGTAACCATAGAGTTCATTGATACCAAACATCAACTGGCTGACATTTTTACAAAACCTCTAAGTGAAGAACAATTTGATTTCATTAAAAGAGAATTAGGAATGTTGATGTGTCCGAATAAATAAACTTATTTTTTGGACTATATTGAATGATCAGATCACTTGATTGCCATGTTTATATGTGAAAATCTGTAACAAAATCTTGTCCAAATGCATCTTATTTGTTCGAATGCTATAAAACAGATTTATTCATACACTTTCATAAGTTTCTGAAATAAATCTGATAAAGTGATTCCTGTGTATGTATTGTTGAATCTCGGATTTTGATGATGAAGTCAATTGTCATTTGTTATCTAATCTATGTGTTGAGATAAGTGTGCAGGATTAACTACGATGAGAGTAAGACAAGCAGCAGGTGTTGCGCCGGAGTCAAGATCATGATCACGTTGGGAGTTCGAGAGTTCGACGGAAGTTCGGACGGTCGTCGGAGGTTCAGCGAGAACAGATCCGAGAAGTCCAGAAGCTTGCCAAGCGAAGCTCGTCGGAACTCGCCAGGTGGATCGTCGCAAAGTCCAGGAGTATGCCGGATGTCCGCAGAAGGATCACCGAGGGTTTATCGGATGATCGACGGAAGTTGGCTGGAAACTCGCCGGAAGAAGCGATTGACGCATCGGAGCAAAGCTGCAGAAGTTGTCTTAGAGTTAATCGTAGTTAGCATGATGATTAAGCATGAAAATGGGAGGTGATCCCATTAGCTTAATCTTGGGGCAATTGGGCCCCTGAAAAGATTCAAATTGGGCCGAATGGAGCGAACCATTCGGACCCTGATTGCACCAGGAGGTGCAACCGCCTCAGCCAGGAGGTGCAACCGCCAGGGCTGCGAGGCTGGGAGGTGCAACCGCCCCAGCCAAGAGGTGCAACCGCCCAGAGCTCAGTCTTCGAGCTAGACTGGGCGGTGCAACCTCCTCTGTCAAGAGGTTGCATCGCCAGAGCTCAAGTTTCGAGCTCTGCCAGGCGATGCAACCACCGAGCTCAGTCTTCGAGCTCAGGCAGAGAAGTGCATCAGCCTGAGCTCAGTCTCGAGCTCTGCCAGGTGATGCAATCACCGAGCTCAGTCTTCGAGCTCTGGCAGAGAGGTGCATCAGCCTGAGCTCAGTTTCGAGCTCTGCCAGGTGATGCAACCACCGAGCTCAGACTTCGAGCTCTGCCAGGCGGTGCAACCACCGAGCTCAGTCTTCGAGCTCTGCCAGGTGATGCAACCATCGAGCTCAGTCTTCGAGCTCTGGCAGAGAGGAGCAATCGCCTGAGCTCAGTCTTCGAGCTCTGCCAGGCGGTGCCACCTCTCCAGTCAAGAGGTGCAACCGCCTGATCCCAGAATTCTGGGATTTGATCGATTTGATCGTTTTGAGCTCGAATTTTGAATTGGGTTGGGGCCTATAAATACCCCACCCATTCAGCACTGAAAAGATACAGACCTACACCGAAATCTTGATCTTTTCTGTGATTCTAAGAGCTCAAAAGTGTTGTAAAGCCTTTAAGTCTCCTCCTTCTGTTCTTCAAGTTTTCAGTTGTAAAGTGAGGAGAGAAAGGTCTGTAAAGGTTGTCTCTTGAGCCTGTCAAAAGGAGAGAAATTGTAAAAGGGCAGTTTGGCCTTCGCCTATTGAAGGAAGGCCCCTAGTTGACATCGGCAACCTCGTCGGTGGAGGAAGCCAAAAGTGGAGTAGGTCAAGGTTGACCG
This sequence comes from Musa acuminata AAA Group, assembly GCF_036884655.1. Taxonomy (NCBI): domain Eukaryota; kingdom Viridiplantae; phylum Streptophyta; class Magnoliopsida; order Zingiberales; family Musaceae; genus Musa; species Musa acuminata. The sequence continues at coordinate 33,220,834 of NC_088331.1, read as the reverse complement.
AACCACTCTAAATCTCTGGTTTGCGTTTATTTTCGAGCACTTTATCATTACTGCAAACCTCCTTCATTACTACTGCTCTCTGCGCTTTCACGAACAAGTTCTAAGTGCTGTTCTTCCGAATCTGCATTCAGACGTAAATTCGTATTTTCATACATTACAGTTTACGTTTACGTTTGATTCTGCAGAACTGTCTTCCGTGCTTTCACGAACGAGCTTCTTTGCAGTTTACACTTACATTTTGATCCTATTGATAACTGCAAACTGTCCTCTACAATTTTACGAACGAGTTTTCAACATTTAGACGTAAAACTGCATTCAGACGTAAATCGGCTTTCCTCGCTCAATCATCAGATCTCAGTTCACGTTTACGTCTTGATTTCAACTGCATACTGCCTTCTGCGAGTATACAAACAAGTTTCAAAGTTTAGACGTAAATCTGCGTCTAGACGTAAAACTGCGTTTAGACGTAAATCTGCGTTTAGACGTAAATCTGAGTTTAAGACGTAAATCTGAGTTTAGACGTAAATCTGCGTTTAGACGTAAAACTGCGTTTAGATGTAAATCAGCGTTTAGACGTAAATCTGCGTTTAGACGTAAATCTGCGTTTAGACATAAAACTGCATTTAGACGTAAATCTGAGTTTAGACGTAAACTGCGCTTAGACGTAAAACTGCGCTTAGACGCAATCTGCGCTTAGACGCAAACTGCACTTAGATACAAACTGAGAATTTGCTTTTGCATCATAATAGTTTTTGAACGAACGCAGCTTTTGGTTTTTAATCGCTGTAAGATTTCCGTTGCACTAATTCACCCCCCCCTTCTTAGTGCTCTCGATCCTAACAATTGGTATCAGAGCAAGGTTAACTCTCTAAAGGATTAAAACCCAAGAGAGATGGCATACGCCGGAAACCAAGAGGGGCATTCGATTACACGTCCACCCATGTTCAGTGGAACGGACTACACTTACTGGAAGACCCGAATGAGGATCTTTCTTATTTCTATGGATTTTGAACTGTGGAACCTTGTTGAAAACGGATTTTCAAAGTCTTCTCTTCCAATGATCGATTGGAATGAGTTGGAAAAGAAGGCATTCGCTCTTAATGCAAAGGCTATGAATGCCTTATTTTGCGCACTTGATAAAAACGAGTTTAATCGTGTTTCAACTTGTGAAACTGCTTTTGATATTTGGCACACACTTGAAGTGACCCACGAGGGCACAAGTAGAGTGAAAGAGTCAAAAATCAATCTGTTGCTGCATTCTTTTGAACTTTTCCGAATGAAACCGAGTGAAACCATTGGCGACATGTTTACCCGTTTCACGGATGTCGTCAACGGTCTAAAAGGACTCGGAAAAAGTTTTTCGGATTTTGAACTCGTAAATAAAATACTAAGATCCCTTCCTAAAAGTTGGGATCCTAAAGTCACTGCCATTCAAGAGGCAAAGGATCTGCGCAACTTCCCTCTTGAAGAACTAATCGGGTCATTAATGACCTACGAAATGACTTGCAAAGCTCATGAAGAGCAAGAAGACATCCTTCCAAAGAACAGGAAGGATATGGCACTTAAAACTTCTGAATGCCACTTGAGAGAAAACTCAAGTGATGAGGACTGTGATGATGACTTGGCACTTTTGACAAGTAAGTTTAAGAAATTCTTCAAAAGAAACAAGTTTAAAAACGATGTGAAAAATAAACTTGAACCCAAGAAGGACCAAGTGATCTGCTACGAATGTAAAAAGCCGGGACACTACAAGAATGATTGTCCCCAAGTCAAAAGAAGAACATCAAAGAAGAAGGCTCTTCAAGCAACATGGGATGACGCAAGCGCATCTGAAGAAGAAGAGTCCAACACCGAGCAAGTTGCTCATTACGCCTTTATGGCCATCGAAGAGGAGGTAACGAATTTATTAGATGCTGATTTATCTTTCGATGAATTATTAAATGCCTTCCATGATTTATTTGATGAATGCAAAGTTATAAATAGAAAATACAAGTTGCTAAAAAAGGTACATGATAATCTTACTTGTGAGTTTGATAAGTTAAAAGTCGAACATCATGATAGTTTAAATTCATGTATCAAATGTCATGATTTAGAAACTATACAAAAAGAAAACTTGCTACTTAAGGACACCTTGAAGAAATTCGAGGTTGGTAGCAAGTCATTAAACATGATCCTTACAAACAAGGGTCATGCTCCCAAAAGAAGTGGGATTGGATTTGTGAGGAGTCCTCACCAAAATCCAACTACCTTCATAAAAGGCTCCATCTTACATGTTCAACACCAAACCAAGTGCAACTTTTGTTGCAAGTTTGGACACAAGACACATTGTTGTCCCTTCAAGAAAATAAGTCCAAACAAATTAAGTTGGGTTCCTAAAGGAACCATGATAAACTCTATGCAACATGATAGAAAATGTAGATCTATTTATGAGGCACCCAAAAGCAAATGGGTACCTAAACATCATCCTTTCTTGTAGAAAACTAAACAATCGCAAGCTAGGAGCAAGAAATGGTACCTTGATAGTGGATGCTCAAGGCATATGACCGGAGATCCATCTCAATTCTCTAAGCTCACTAGCATAGACGAAGGATATGTCACCTTCGGAGACAACAACAAGGGTAAAATCATTGGCAAAGGAACCATAGGTAACAAATCCAACCTCTCTATTGAAGATGTTTTACTAGTTGATGGTTTAAAACATAACCTCTTGAGCATTAGTCAATTATGTGATAAAGGATATATTATAAGATTTGAATCTAATGCCTGCATCATTGAAAAACCACACAAAAATATATCTATGATTGCATTAAAACAAAACAACGTATACACTATTGACATCAATGACTTATGTGATGAAATGTGCTTTGCCGTTATGAATGAGGATGCTTGGCTATGGCATAGAAGATTAGGTCATGCTAGCATGAAACTAATCACTCAAGTATCATCTAGAGAACTTGTAAGAGGAATTCCTCATATCAAGTTCATCAAAGATAATGTATGTGATGCTTGCCAATTAGGTAAGCAAATTAGGGGTAGCTTCAAAGCTAAGAATCAAATAAGCACCTCTAGGCCCTTACAATTGATCCATATGGACTTGTTCGGACCAATCTCTACATCGAGTCTAGGAGGTAGCAAATACGCCTTTGTCATTATTGATGACTACAGCAGATATACATGGACCTACTTCTTAAAACAAAAAAAATGAATGCTTTAGATATTTTACCAAGTTTTGTAAACTTGTTCAAAATGAGAAGGAATCTATGATTTCGTCAATTAGAAGTGATCATGGTGGAGAATTTCAAAACCATGACTTCCAAGAATTCTGTGAACTCAACGGATACAACCATAACTTCTCTACTCCAAGAAATCCTCAACAAAATGGGGTAGTAGAAAGAAAAAATCGAAATTTACAAGAAATGGCAAGAACCATGTTGAATGAACATAGCCTACCCAAATATTTTTGGGCCGAAGCTGTAAACACTGCATGCTATATTTTAAATAGAGTCCTAGTAAGACCCTTACTCACCAAAACTCCTTATGAGTTATGGAATAACAAAAAACCCAATGTCTCATATTTTAAAGTCTTTGGGTGTAAGTGTTTTATCTTGAATGAAAAGGATAACTTAGGAAAATTCGATGCTAAATCTGATGAAGGAATCTTTCTTGGTTATTCTTCGGTTTCTAAAGCTTTTCGCATCTTCAATAAAAGAACCTTAATTATTGAAGAATCCATCCATGTTGTTTTCAATGAGATTTCAGAAATTAAGAAAAATGATCTTGATGATGATGTTAATTTTGATTCCTTGAATTTAAACGAAACCCCGTCTCCAACTAGCAACTTGGATGCATCCACTTCCAAAACATCCTTACCCAAGGATTGGAAGTATATAGATGCTCATCCTAAGGAGCTAATCCTAGGAGACACATCAAAGGGGGTTCAAACACGATCTTCTTTTAAAAACTTTTGTGCCAACGCCGCTTTTCTCTCCCAAATTGAACCCAAATGTATTGATGAAGCCATGAAAGATGATTCATGGATTATCGCAATGCAAGATGAATTAAATCAATTTGAGAGAAATGAGGTGTGGACGCTTGTTCCTAGGCCAAATGACCATTTAATAATTGGTACTAAATGGGTCTTTAGAAACAAGCAAGATGAAAATGGTATCGTGGTTAGAAACAAGGCTAGATTAGTGGCCAAAGGTTTCAACCAAGAAGAAGGTATCGATTACGAAGAAACCTTCGCACCTGTGGCTCGATTGGAAGCCATAAGGATGCTCCTTGCCTACGCTAGTTGCAATAATTTTAAGTTATTTCAAATGGATGTTAAAAGCGCTTTTCTAAATGGTTTCATTTCCGAAGAAGTTTATGTTGAACAACCTCCTGGATTTGAAAATAATGGCTACCCTAATCATGTGTTTAGATTAACTAAAGCTCTCTATGGTTTAAAACAAGCCCCAAGGGCTTGGTATGAGAGACTTAGCTCTTTTCTCATTGAAAATAATTTCATAAAAGGCAAGGTTGATACTACATTGTTTATCAAGAATTTTGAAAATAATTTTCTCATTGTTCAGATTTATGTTGATGATATTATCTTTGGTTCTACAAATGAATCTCTTTGTGAATCCTTTGCGAAAACTATGAGTCATGAATTCGAAATGAGTCTAATGGGAGAGTTAACATTCTTCTTAGGCCTACAAATCAAACAACTAAGCAATGGCATCTTTATTAGTCAAACCAAATATGCTGTGAGTTTGCTAAAGAAGTTCAAAATGAATAATTCAAAAGCCATTGACACTCCTATGAGCACCTCCACTAAGTTAGAAATTGATGAGAATGGAGAAAGCTTCGATCAAAAAACCTATAGGGGTATGATAGGAAGTTTACTTTACCTCACTGCCACCAGACCAGACATCATGTTCAGTGTAGGACTTTGTGCTAGATTTCAATCAGACCCTAAGATATCTCATCTCAAAGCAGTCAAAAGAATACTCAGATATCTTAATGGAACTACCAATCTAGGATTATGGTACCCAAAATCAGAAAATTTTGAATTAACAGCTTATGCTGATGCGGACTTCGCTGGCTGTAGACTAGACAGAAAAAGCATATCAGGATCAGGTCAATTTTTAGGACATGCCCTTGTATCCTGGTCATCTAAGAAACAAAACTCGGTTGCCCTATCAACAACCGAAGCTGAATACATTGCAGCAAGTGCATGCTGTGCACAAGTTGTATGGATGAAAAACACTTTAGAAGATTACAAAGTGAATCTTAAAGATATTCCCATTAAATGTGATAACACGAGTGCAATATGCTTAACTAAAAATCCTATACAACACTCAAGAACAAAACACATTGATATTAGACATCACTTTATACGAGATCATGTCTCTAATCATGATGTAACCATAGAGTTTATTGATACCAAACATCAACTGGCTGATATCTTCACAAAACCCCTATGTGAAGAACAATTTGATTACATAAGAAAAGAATTAGGAATGTTGATTTGTCCAAATACTTAAACTAGTTAAAATTATTTTTCGGATGTTATTACTATTACATGCCTTGACAACGCTTGATCAAATAACATGTTGCAAATTATGTGACAAATATTTTTAACCAAATGCATGTAAGAAGTTCATTTTTCGGTTTGTATGCTAAAAATGGGATGTTCCTGTACACTCTTATGAAAACTCTTTGAAAAATGACTTTCCTCCGTCAAGCAAAAACAATAAAGAGATATATGTGTCATGACTTCCTTTATGTACTTGATAATGCTATCATGCTTTTTGTTGATGACAAAGGGGGAGAAACATATGAATTGATAGACACTATGTCATAGCTGAACTGCCATAATCATGTCTATGTCATAGTTGCAAATACTTGAGTGATGCTATAAACAATGTTATGCCATCCTTGCATCACCAAGAGATATGTGAACATGTGCTATAGTTTGCATCATATCTTGATTTGATATTCTATAGAAAATGCAAACTTGCTAGAAAATCTCAAATGTGTACATCATGTAAAAAGTCCTTCGTAGCTTTATATTATTACATGATGAATAGTTACAAACACTATCATACAAACTTGATGATGTATGTCATGCCTTGACATCATTCTTGAAGAGATACATCATGATGGGCATCATGATGAGAGCATTGATAAGTTTAACTGATCTAACTTATCAATACGTCACTTGAATTCTTTGGTCTTGAATTCAAGGTTGACTTATCTCAACTATGGCATATAGATAGGGGGAGTTAAGGACAACTCCTTTATCAATTGATTGTCATCATCAAAAAGGGGGAGATTGTTGAATCTCGGATTTTGATGATGAAGTCAATTGTCATTTGTTATCTAATCTATGTGTTGAGATAAGTGTGCAGGATTAACTACGATGAGAGTAAGACAAGCAGCAGGTGTTGCGCCGGAGTCAAGATCATGATCACGTTGGGAGTTCGAGAGTTCGACGGAAGTTCGGACGGTCGTCGGAGGTTCAGCGAGAACAGATCCGAGAAGTCCAGAAGCTTGCCAAGCGAAGCTCGTCGGAACTCGCCAGGTGGATCGTCGCAAAGTCCAGGAGTATGCCGGATGTCCGCAGAAGGATCACCGAGGGTTTATCGGATGATCGACGGAAGTTGGCTGGAAACTCGCCGGAAGAAGCGATTGACGCATCGGAGCAAAGCTGCAGAAGTTGTCTTAGAGTTAATCGTAGTTAGCATGATGATTAAGCATGAAAATGGGAGGTGATCCCATTAGCTTAATCTTGGGGCAATTGGGCCCCTGAAAAGATTCAAATTGGGCCGAATGGAGCGAACCATTCGGACCCTGATTGCACCAGGAGGTGCAACCGCCTCAGCCAGGAGGTGCAACCGCCAGGGCTGCGAGGCTGGGAGGTGCAACCGCCCCAGCCAAGAGGTGCAACCGCCCAGAGCTCAGTCTTCGAGCTAGACTGGGCGGTGCAACCTCCTCTGTCAAGAGGTTGCACCGCCAGAGCTCAAGTTTCGAGCTCTGCCAGGCGATGCAACCACCGAGCTCAGTCTTCGAGCTCAGGCAGAGAAGTGCATCAGCCTGAGCTCAGTCTCGAGCTCTGCCAGGTGATGCAATCACCGAGCTCAGTCTTCGAGCTCTGGCAGAGAGGTGCATCAGCCTGAGCTCAGTTTCGAGCTCTGCCAGGTGATGCAACCACCGAGCTCAGACTTCGAGCTCTGCCAGGCGGTGCAACCACCGAGCTCAGTCTTCGAGCTCTGCCAGGTGATGCAACCATCGAGCTCAGTCTTCGAGCTCTGGCAGAGAGGAGCAATCGCCTGAGCTCAGTCTTCGAGCTCTGCCAGGCGGTGCCACCTCTCCAGTCAAGAGGTGCAACCGCCTAATCCCAGAATTCTGGGATTTGATCGATTTGATCGTTTTGAGCTCGAATTTTGAATTGGGTTGGGGCCTATAAATACCCCACCCATTCAGCACTGAAAAGATACAGACCTACACCGAAATCTTGATCTTTTCTGTGATTCTAAGAGCTCAAAAGTGTTGTAAAGCCTTTAAGTCTCCTCCTTCTGTTCTTCAAGTTTTCAGTTGTAAAGTGAGGAGAGAAAGGTCTGTAAAGGTTGTCTCCTGAGCCTGTCAAAAGGAGAGAAATTGTAAAAGGGCAGTTTGGCCTTCGCCTATTGAAGGAAGGCCCCTAGTTGACGTCGGCAACCTCGTCGGTGGAGGAAGCCAAAAGTGGAGTAGGTCAAGGCTGACCGAACCACTCTAAATCTCTGGTTTGCGTTTATTTTCGAGCACTTTATCATTACTGCAAACCTCCTTCATTACTACTTCTCTCTGCGCTTTCACGAACAAGTTCTAAGTGTTGTTCTTCCGAATCTGCATTCAGACGTAAATTCGTATTTTCATACATTACAGTTTACGTTTACGTTTGATTCTGCAGAACTGTCTTCCGTGCTTTCACGAACGAGCTTCTTTGCAGTTTACACTTACATTTTGATCCTATTGATAACTGCAAACTGTCCTCTACAATTTTACGAACGAGTTTTCAACATTTAGACGTAAAACTGCATTCAGACGTAAATCGGCTTTCCTCGCTCAATCATCAGATCTCAGTTCACGTTTACGTCTTGATTTCAACTGCATACTGCCTTCTGCGAGTATACAAACAAGTTTCAAAGTTTAGACGTAAATCTGCGTCTAGACGTAAAACTGCGTTTAGACGTAAATCTGCGTTTAGACGTAAATCTGAGTTTAAGACGTAAATCTGAGTTTAGACGTAAATCTGCGTTTAGACGTAAAACTGCGTTTAGACGTAAATCTGCGTTTAGACGTAAATCTGCATTTAGACGTAAATCTGCGTTTAGACGTAAAACTGCATTTAGACGTAAATCTGAGTTTAGACGTAAACTGCGCTTAGACGCAAAACTGCGCTTAGACGCAATCTGCGCTTAGACGCAAACTGCACTTAGATACAAACTGAGAATTTGCTTTTGCATCATAATAGTTTTTGAACGAACGCAGCTTTTGGTTTTTAATCGCTGTAAGATTTCCGCTGCACTAATTCACCCCCCCTTCTTAGTGCTCTCGATCCTAACATGTATTTCATCCTGTAATATCTTTGCGGGTAAAATGGATTATAACAAAAAGGGGAAGAAGTTTTCAAAGCAATCTATATAAAATACCTCTATAAGCTTGCTAATATTGTTTTCCTGGTATCACAATTACCATGCTTTTTGTTGATGACAAAGGGGGAGAAACATATGAATTGATAAACACTGCCATGATCATGTCTATGTCATAGCTGCAAATACTTGAGTGATGCTATAAACAATGTTATAGTTATGCCATCCTTGCATCACCAAGAGATATATGAACATGTGCTATAGTTTGCATTATGTCTTGAGTTGATATCCTATCTTGTGAAGTAAATGCAAACTTGCTAGAAAATCTCAAATGTGTGCATCATGTAATAGTCCTTCGCAGCTTTATATGATAATATTCAATTACATGATGAATAGTTACAAACACAATCATACAAACTTGATGATGTATGTCAAGCCTTGACATCATTCTTGAAAAGATACATCATGATGGGTATCATGATGGGAGTATTGATAAGTTTAACTGATCTAACTTATCAATACGTCACTTGAATTCTTAGGTCTTGAATTCAAGGTTGACTTATCTCAACTATGGCATATAGATAGGGGGAGTTAAGGTTAACTCCATTATCAATTGATTGTCATCATCAAAAAGGGGGAGATTGTTGAATCTCGGATTTTGATGATGAAGTCAATTGTCATTTGTTGTCTAATCTATGTGTTGAGATAAGTGTGCAGGATTAACTACGATGAAAGTTAGACAAGCAGCAGGAGTTGCGCCGGAGTCAAGATCATGATCACGTTGGGAGTTCGAGAGTTCGACGGAAGTTCGGACGGTCGTCGGAGGTTCTGCGAGAACAGATCCGAGAAGTCCAGAAGCTTGCCAAGCGAAGCTCGTCGGAACTCGCCAAGTGGATCGTCGCAAAGTCCAGGAATTTGCCGGAAGTCCGCAGAAGAATCACCGAGGGTTCATCGGATGATCGACGGAAATTCGCCGGAAACTCGTCGGAAGAAGCGATTGACGCATCGGAGCAAAGCTGCAGAAATTGTCTTCGATTTAATCGTAGTTAGCACGTTGATTAAGTTGGAAAATGGGAGGTGATCCCATTAGCTTAATCTTGGGGCAATTGGGCCCTTGAAAAGATTGAAATTGGGCCGAATGGAGCTAACCATTCGGACCCTGATTGCACCAGGAGGTGCAACCGCCTAGGCCAGGAGGTGGCACCGCCTGGGCTAAGTCTCCAAGCGAGACTGGGCGGTGCAACTGCCCCAGCCAGGAGGTGCAACCGCCTGAGCTCGGTCTTCGAGCTCTGGCAGAGAGGTGCAACCGCCTCAGTCAAGAGGTGGCACCGCCTGGGGCTCAGTCTCCGAGCCAGACTCAAGCGGTGCAACCGCCCCTGACAGAGAGGTGCAACCGCCTGGGCTCAGTCTCCGAGCTCTGCCAGGCGGTGCAACCTCTCTAGTCAGGAAGTGCAACCGCCTGATCCCGGAATTCTGGGATTTGATCGTTTTGAGCTCCAAATTTGAACTGGGTTGGGGCCTATAAATATCCCACCCATTCAGCAAAGAAATTACACAAACCTACACCGAAATCTTGATTCTTTCTGTGATTCTAAGAGCTCAAAATTGTTGTAAAGCCTTTAAGTCTCCTCCTTCTATTCTTTAAGCTTTTGAATTGTAAAGTGTGGAGAGAAAGGTTCTGTAAGGGTTGTCTCCTAAGCCCATCAAAAGCAGTGAAACTGTAAAAGGGCAGTTGGCCTTCGCCCATTGAAGGAAGGCAGCTAGTTGACGTCGGTGACCTCGTCGGAGGAGGAAGCCAAAAGTGGAGTAGGTCAAGACTGACCGAACCACTCTAAATCTCTGGTTTGCTTTTATGTCGAGTACCTTATCATTACTGCAAACCTCCTACATAACTACTGCTCTCTGCGCCTTTACGAACAAGTTCTAAGTGCTGATCTTTTCGAATCTGCATTCAGACGTAAATCTGTGTTTTTCGTACGATCAGCTTACGTTTGTGTTTTGATTCTGCAAAACTGTCTTCTACGCTTTTATGAACTAGCTTCTAAGTTTAGATCCCTTTGAAACTGTTTTAGACGCAAATTACGTTTAGACGTAAAACTACGTTTAGACGCAAACTGCGTTTAGACGTAAAACTGTGTTTAAACGTAAACTGCGCAAACTGTGTTTAAACATAAAACTGTGTTTTAGACGTAAACTTCTTTTAAACGTAAAACTACGTTTAGACGCAAAGTGCGTTTAGACGTAAAACTGCGTTTAGACGTAAACTGAGTTTAGACGCAAAACTTTGTTTAGACGTAAACTGCGCAAACTGTGTTTAGACATAAAACTGTGTTTTAGACGTAAACTACCTTTAGACGCAAACTGCGTTTAGACGTAAAACTGCATTTAGACGTAAACTGAGTTTAGACGCAAAACTGCGTTTAGACGTAAAACTGTGTTTAGACGCAAAACTGCGTTTAGAAACAAATTGTATTTAGATGCAAACTCAGTTTAGACGTAAACTGTGCTTAGACGTAAACTGCGCTTAATCTTAAGTAATCTTAGAATCGGCTTTTACATCGAAATCATTTTTATCGGACGAACGCAGCTTTCGTTTTTAAATCGCTGAAAGATTTCCGCTGCACTAATTCACCCCCCCCCTCTTAGTGATCTCGATCCTAACAGATTTTTCATTAGTTAAGTCCCTCGATGCTCACCTATATCATGATTTACTATCTTGCCTATGGCATAGAGATATCACCAGTGACCTGAGGATATGGTATGCTTGGTCGAGTTCCTCGATGGTATATTATCGAATCAGACTGATCTTGTAACGATGGTATTAACTTAATCGAACATCATGGTTGATCGAATCCCTCGAGACGATGGTAGTTTGGAGGCCGAATAGGATGGAAATCATAAGGAGTTGTGATCGGCAAAAGTTTCCTACCTTTTGGGTTTAGTATGATTGGTCGAGTCCTTAGAAGTTATATTAAGATACTGATTGGATCCCGATCCCTACTAAAAGTCTACCAGAGACTTTCATTTTACATGTTGAGGGTGTTGCATGACTCGCTAGAAAAATAGTTCAAGCAGATCAAGATAGAAGTCTATATCTTGATTGTTTATTTTTCTATAAAATATGTATGTTATTTATTTATGCTACTACATCCCCTATTTGTTTTAAATATATTGCTTTTAAATCCCTTACGTGACACACTTGATATCAACCGCCTCACTAGTCCAAATTATATGGATTGGATTCGCAACCTGAGAATTGTTTTTACGGTAGAGAAAATCATGTATGTCCTTGATACAGTGATGTCTACGCCCGAGGAAGGGGCAAGCGATGATGAGATCGCTTGCTACATGAAGTACATAGATGACTCCACTCTTGTTCAATGTTACATGTTGGGCTCCATGATCTTGAGTTACAGAAACAACATAAAAAAATATATGCCAGATCCATTCTCCTATATGTCTGCAAACTATATGAGGAACAGGGAAGGACTCAACGATATGAGATATCTAAGAGCCTCTTCCACGCTAAGATGACTGAGAGGATACCGGTTCAGAATCACATCTTAAAGATGATTAAGTGGATAAAGAAACTCAGGTCTAGGAATGGTTCTAAAGAATAACCTATGTGTAGATCTTGTACTTCAGTCCCTACCATATTCCTTTTTATAGTTGATAATAAATTCTAATATGAGCATGCTTGAGGTAACTCTCCCTGAGCTCCTCAATATGTTGAGAGAAGCAGATAGCACTATCAAGAAAGAGAAGCTAGTTCTCTATACTAGTGAGACCAAAAAGAAAAAGAAAGATAGAAAAGTCCCTTGAGAAGGGCAAGGACAAGAGTAAACCAGGTAAAGCAAAGGTTGCTAAGAAAGACCCGACAAAGGACAAAAGCTAGTGCATCCACTATGGTAAAGATGGACACTAAAAAAGGACTGCAAAGAGTATCTTGCAGTGAGAGCGAAATAGAAGCTTGGAGAAGCTTTAGGTATATTCATAATCAGTTTCTATTTGTCAGACTCTTATAATAACATATGTGTATTGGATACCGGTAATACTTATCATATTTGTAATTCATTGCAGGTTCTAGCAAGACCTAGGAGATTGGCGAGAGGTGAGATGGACCTTAAGATGGGTAATATAGCAAAAGTTGCTATAGTAGCTGTTGGCAAGGTCACACCCTACATCTGCTTGGTGGAGCTATTATAGTATTGGATGTATGTTATTTTATTCCTTTTATTATCAAAAATTTTGTTTCCATTTTATGTTTGACAGTTAGTTGATATAAATTAATTTTTGAGAACAATTATTGTTTGATATTATTAGATGATGAGATCATCACGAGAGGAACATTGCATAATGATTTATTTATGCTAAATATTGTTCCATATATCATGAATGTAAGTGTGTCTAAGAGGAAACGAGATAAGGTGAACAATATATACTTGTGGTATTGTAGGCTAGGTCACATCCATGAGAGAAGGATTCAAAAGTTGTTAAAGGATGAATATATAGATCTATTCGACTATGAGTTATATGTAACTTGCGAGCCTTGCATTTGTAGAAAACTGACCAACTCTCCATTTAGTGGAATTGGAGAGAGAGCTACTAAGTTGTTAGAACTCATATATAGTGATATATATAGACCCATTTCAACTCATGTCATAGATGGTTATTCCGACTTTATTACTTTTACTATAATTTCTCAAGATATGGACATGTGTACTTGATGAAGTACAAGTCCAAGGCATTTGAGAATTTCAGAGTATAAGAATGAAGTAGAGAATCATATTGGAAAGAGTATTAAGACACTTCGATTAGATCGAGGAGGTGAGTACTTAAGTATAAAGATCACCCAATTCCTCAAGGACATTGAGATTCTATCCTAATGGACACCTCCTTATACATCTCAACTCAATAGTGTATTTGAAAGGAGGACTCATACACTGTTAGACATGGTGCGGTCCATGATGAGCTTCACCGACCTACTCATCTCATTTTGGGGATACACCTTAGAGACTATAGCTTACCTTCTGAATAAAGTTCCAACAAAGTCGGTAGTGTCTACACCATATGAGATATGGAAAGGGAAGAAGCCCGATCTTAAGTTTGTTAAGATTTGGGTCTGCCCTACCCATCTCAAAAGACATAACCCCGATATTTTAGAATCCAGGACGGAATGATGCATATTCATGGGATACCCCAAGAAAACTTGTAGGTATTATTTCTATTACCTCGAGGACCAAAAGGTCTTTATAGCCAAGAGAGCGGTATTCCTTGAGAGGGAACACATTCTTGGCGGATGTTAGGAACGAGTCGGCACTAAGAGGGGGGGGGGGGGAATTAATTCAGTGGTAAAATCATGTCGGTTCTAAAAATTCTTTCGTACATTGAAAACCGATCCCGAAAATATGCTTAACTTGAAAGCATGTTCATAAACGTATTGAAAGCAGTAAGCAAGCAAAGTGGTTTGCAGTTAAAGTAAATTGCTCAAAAGAAATGCAAATTAGACTTTTATAGTGGTTCGGTGGTCGTGACCTACATCCACTCCACCGATTCCTCTTCTATCGAGGCCACCAACATCCATTATCGGTCTTCCTTCAATAGGCGAAGATCAACCACCTTTTACATCCCTTTCTTCTTTTACCGGGTTTAGGAGATAACCCTTACACCCCTACTTACACCTCTCTCAAACTATTCTAATACTTAGAACTTTGAGAGGAGTTCACACACAATTAAAATAGAGTTTTCTTTCCTTTTTTTTTGCTCTCAGTTGTATATTTTAACCAGGGATGAGAGGGACATTTATAGTCCCAATGATTTCAAAATTAGAGACAAAAAGTGTCATATACCTAGATTTCGGGGTACTAGCAGTACCACCGCCATTACTGGGCGATACTACCACCATTGGTCTGACACTAGGCGGTACCACTGCCTGATAGGGGCGGTACCACCGCTGGCAACATTCACTATTAGCAGTACTAAACAACCTGGGACATTGTCTCCCAAGTGGTGCCATCGCTGGTTGGGCTTTCAGGTGCTGAATGAGCTATTCAATCTGGCCCAATTCAACCTTGTTAAGGACCCAATTGGTCACTAATTAAGTTAGTGGGATTATCTCTCAATTCGAACTGTAATTATGTGCTAACTATGAAATTTAAGACATTTACTAAGCTAAACAAGTCTGTAATTCTAAGTTTCTTCCAACGATCTTCCGACGATCTTCCGGCGAACTTCCAATGATCTCTCGGCAATATTCCGGCGGACTCCTGGCAACCTCTTGGACTTCTCGACAATCTTCTTGGTGAGTTCTGATGAGCTTCTTTGGAAAGCTTTAGGACTTCTCGGTTAATTCCAACAGAACTTCCGACGAATGTCCGAACTTCCGATGAACTCTCGAACTCTCAACGAAATCGCGTTCTTGACTCCAGGACTTCATTTTGCTTTATGCCTTGCTATCATATTTAATCCTACACACATAAAAATCAACTTCGATCTAGATAATTAATATAAAGCCTGAATCATATTGTCTGGCATGTCATTGGTTCATCGTCGCTTCGTCTGATTCTTAAGCACATTGTCCTCTCTTACAGCCTATTGCCCAATTGACCAGTCGACCACCGCAACTCTGATATCCTTGGCGTAATATCTGCTATTCTTGGCCCAATGCCTGAATTCGTGGCCCGAAGCCTTCTGCCGATATGTCGACCGATCCTCCGACCCGACATCCAATCTTCTGACATGTTTGCTTTGGCCCAACATGATTCTTCCTGCTTTAATTGTCTCTCCATGATCGAAGCTTCCTGCGTCGCTCAAAATGCATATCAAATCATAAACACTTATTAATTAGTTTATCATTAAAATTTGAGATTCAATAATCTTCCCCTTTTTTATGATAATAACCAATTGATGACGGAGTTAACCTTAACTCCCCCTATCAATGTGTCATATTGATAGAATTCTTGGATTCAAAAATCTAAGTAACATGTTATCATAAACTTATACATAACATTATCATACTTCTCCCCCTTTGTCATCAACAAAAAGAAGAAATCCAACTATCAAGTTTTTGAGATATTACAGTTTAAATTATTGCATAATAAATCTCAAGTTTAATCATCATGCAAGCTAGCAAATTTAACAAGTGCCATATCATATTAGAACACGCAAGCTATCAAGTTTTAGATATGCAAGGTAGTAAGATGCCAAGTTTATAACATACAAGCTAGCAAAAATTTTGAAAGTAAATGGAAAATAGCTTTCTTGTTGAAAGTGTGTAAGCTTGCGATTCTTGCTTCCTTTTGCAATGTGCAAGTTGTAAGTTTTGCTTTTTGAGATAGGCAAGATAGCAGTATTGCTTGATATTGCAAGATAGCATTTCTTGTTTTTGAGATGAGCAAACTAATAAGTTTTGCCTTTTTTTGCGATATGTACATTTGTAATTTTTACTTCCCTTTAGATGTGCAAGCAAGCAAGCAAGTTTTTGCATCTTCTTGACTTATGCAAACTAGCTATCTCCCCCTTTGTCTTTGTCGGGAAGAATACAATTTTGTATCTTTTTTTTTCTTTTTACAATAATTTTCAAAGCATGACAAAGATAAGTAAATCATATGCAATACATCATATACATCATCATAATAAATAGCATAAGTATTGCATGCATCATTCCAAATCATAAATATTTCACATCATGATGGTATCAATTTGTCAAATTACATCCTACCTACGTCGAAGCTTCCTGCGTCGCTCAAAACGCATATTAAATCATAAACACTTATCAATTAGTTTCATCATCAAAATCTGAGATTCAACAAGATAATAGGAGCATAATAGAGTTGAGCGAGTCTGGAGAACCTAGCTCAAACACCACTCCACAACCCAAGTATGTTCATGTACCTAGCACACAAGGTCAACTTTCCGTAGGTCCAACAGAGTATCCCATCCTCTTGAGAGATATGTGGGATATATTAGAGGAGAGGATGTTGAGAGTATTGATCCTCAAACCAACGAAGAGGCTATTATGAGTATAGGCTCTAGAAAGTGGTAAGAAACCATGAATTCTGAAATAGATTCAATGTACTCCAATAAGATTTAGAACATAGTTGATGCACTTGAGGGTATTATACCTATTGGTTACAAATGGATCTTTAAGAAGAAGATCAGAGTAGATGAAAAGATAAAAATCTATAAAGCAAGGCTAGTAGCTAAAGGGTATCGTCAAAGACAATGTATTGACTATGACGAAACCTTCTCACCCATAGCTATGTTGAAATATATCTGAATTCTGTTGGCTATTGTAACATATTATGATTGTGATATTTGGCAAATGGACATAAAAACCATATTCCTCAACGACAACCTGAGGGATTCGTATCTAAGGACTGCCCAAATAAGGTGTATAAGTTGCTTAGGTCCATTTATATATTGAAACAAGCTTTCCGAAGTTAGAACATAAGATTTGATAAGGCGATCAAATCTTATGATTTCGTTAAGAATGAAGATAAGTCTTGTGTGTACATGAAGGTAAGTGAGAGTGCTATCACCTTCTTGGTATTATATATGATGAATCCTAATAATTGGGAATGATGTAAGAATGTTATCCATAATAAAAGCTTGGTTATCTAGACACTTCTCCATAAAGGGCTTAGGGGAAGTATATTATATCTTGGGTGTTAGGATCGAGAGCACTAAGAGGGGGGGGGTGAATTAGTGCAGCGGAAATCTTACAGCGATTAAAATACCAAAAGCTGCGTTCGTTCAAAAACTATTATGATGCAAAAGCAAATTCTCAGTTTGTATCTAAATGCAGTTTGCGTCTAAGCGCAGATTGCGTCTAAGCGCAGTTTTGCGTCTAAGCGCAGTTTACGTCTAAACTCAGATTTACGTCTAAACGCAGATTTACGTCTAAACGCAGATTTACGTCTAAACGCAGATTTACGTCTAAACGCAGTTTTACGTCTAAACGCAGATTTACGTCTAAACTCAGATTTACGTCTTAAACTCAGATTTACGTCTAAACGCAGATTTACGTCTAAACGCAGTTTTACGTCTAGACGCAGATTTACGTCTAAACTTTGAAACTTGTTTGTATACTCGCAGAAGGCAGTATGCAGTTGAAATCAAGACGTAAACGTGAACTGAGATCTGATGATTGAGCGAGGAAAGCCGATTTACGTCTGAATGCAGTTTTACGTCTAAATGTTGAAACTCGTTCGTAAAATTGTAGAGGACAGTTTGCAGTTATCAATAGGATCAAAATGTAAGTGTAAACTGCAAAGAAGCTCGTTCGTAAAAGCACGGAAGATAGTTCTGCAGAATCAAACGTAAACGTAAACTGTAATGTATGAAAATACGAATTTACGTCTGAATGCAGATTCGGAAGAACAGCACTTAGAACTTGTTCGTGAAAGCGCAGAGAGCAGTAGTGATGAAGGAGGTTTGCAGTAATGATAAAGTGCTCGAAAATAAACGCAAACCAGAGATTTAGAGTGGTTCGGTCAGCCTTGACCTACTCCACTTTTGGCTTCCTCCACCGACGAGGTTGCCGACGTCAACTAGGGGCCTTCCTTCAATAGGCGAAGGCCAAACTGCCCTTTTACAACTTCTCTCCTTTTGACAGGCTCAGGAGACAACCTTTACAGACCTTTCTCTCCTCACTTTACAACTGAAAACTTGAAGAATAGAAGGAGGAGACTTAAAGGATTTACAACACTTTTGAGCTCTTAGAATCACAGAAAAGATCAAGATTTCGGTGTAGGTCTGTATCTTTTCAGTGCTGAATGGGTGGGGTATTTATAGGCCCCAACCCAATTCAAAATTCGAGCTCAAAACGATCAAATCGATCAAATCCCAGAATTCTGGGATCAGGCGGTTGCACCTCTTGACTGGAGAGGTGGCACCGCCTGGCAGAGCTCGAAGACTGAGCTCAGGCGATTGCTTCTCTCTGCCAGAGCTCGAAGACTGAGCTCGATGGTTGCATCACCTGGCAGAGCTCGAAGACTGAGCTTGGTGATTGCATCACCTGGCAGAGCTCGAAACTGAGCTCGGTGGTTGCATCACCTGGCAGAGCTCCAAACTGAGCTCAGGCTGATGCACCTCTCTGCCAGAGCTCGAAGACTGAGCTCGGTGATTGCATCACCTGGCAGAGCTCGAGACTGAGCTCAGGCTGATGCACCTCTCTGCCAGAGCTCGAAGACTGAGCTCGGTGGTTGCATCGCCTGGCAGAGCTCGAAACTTGAGCTCTGGCGGTGCTACCTCTTGGCAGAGGAGGTTGCACCGCCCAGTCTAGCTCGAAGACTGAGCTCTGGGCGGTTGCACCTCTCGGCTGGGGCGGTTGCACCTCCCAGCCTCGCAGCCCTGGCGGTTGCACCTCCTGGCTGGGGCGGTTGCACCTCCCAACCCCACAGCCCAGGCGGTTGCACCTCCTGGCTGGGGCGGTTGCACCTCCTGGTGCAATCAGGGTCCGAATGGTTCACTCCATTCGGCCCACTTTGAATCTTTTCAGGGGCCCAATTGCCCCAAGATTAAGCTAATGGGATCACCTCCCATTTTCATGCTTAATCATCATGCTAACTACGATTAACTCTAAGACAACTTCTGCAGCTTTGCTCCGATGCGTCAATCGCTTCTTCCGGCGAGTTTCCGGCCAACTTCCGTCGATCAACCGATAACCCTCGGTGATCCTTCTGCGGACATCCGGCATACTCCTGGACTTTGCGACGATTCACTTGGCGAGTTCCGACGAGCTTCGCTTGGCAAGCTTCTGGACTTCTCGGATCTGTTCTCGCTGAACCTCCGACGACCGTCCGAACTTCCGTCGAACTCTCGAACTCCCAACGTTATCATGATCTTGACTCCGGCGCAACACCTGCTGCTTGTCTTACTCTTATCGTAGTTAATCCTGCACACTTAAAACAAAACTTCGATCGAGACAATTAATCCTAAGCAATTAACCAAGTTGTCCGGCATGTCATTGGTCCCTCGACGCTTCGTCTGATTCTTCGGCGCATCGTTCCTCTCCTGCAGCCTATTGCCCAATCGGCCAGTTGACTCCGCAACTCCGATATCCTTAGCACAATACCCGCTCTTCTTGGCCCGATGCCCGAGTCCACGGCCCGAAGCCTTCTGTCGATACGTCGACCGATCCACCGGCCCGACGTCCAATCTTCTGACATGTTCCTCTGGCACAACATGATTTTCCTGCTTTAATTGTCTCATCCTGATCAAGGCATCCTGCGTCACTCAAAACGCAGATTAAATCATAAACATATATCAAGTAGTTTCATCATCAAAATACGAGATTCAACAATCTCCCCCTTTTTGATGATGACAACTACTTGATGACGGAGTTAACCTTAACTCCCGGAGTTTAAACAAACTCCCCCTATCAATATGTCATATTGATAGAACCTTGAATTCAAACTGAATTCAAGTCATTGCAATATTCATTATGAATACTTGCAACACGTCAACATGAACATATGTATAAACTTTATGCATCACATGTCATGTCATCAACATACTTTCATTAACATACTTCTCCCCCTTTGTCATCAACAAAAAGGAGAAGTACTACAATCAAGTGTGTGTGATATTGGTTCAACTCTTTGCATGAAAAACATAGTATCAAGTTTTATCAACATGCAATCTTGGAGCTAGAAGATTTAGCAAGTGTTACATCATGCTTAGAACATTCATGCTATCAAGTTTTAGATATGCAAGTTTTATAGCATATAAGATAGCACTTTTGGTAATGTTCAAGATAGCAAGTTCTACATCATGCAAGCTAGCAAATTAGAGATGTTCAAGAAGGCAACTCTTGCTTCTTGAAAATTTTGCTCACTTTGCTAGATGCGCAAGTTAGCATTTTTGCCTCTTGAGATAGGCAAGATAGCACATTTGCTTCTTTTGAGATAGCAACTTTTTGCTTCTCTTTAGACCAACAAGCTAGCAATTTTTACGATATACAAGTTTCACAATATATAAGCTAGCAAAAATTTCGAAAGCAAATGCAAGATAAATTTCTTGTGTAAGCTCATGATTCTTGCTTCCTATTGCAATGTGCAAATTGCAAGTTTTGCTTCTTGAGATATTCAAGATAGTGATGTTCAAGAAGACAATTTTTCTTCTTGAAATAAGCAAGTTAGCAATCTTTGCTTCTTAAAATAGGTAAGCTAGCAAATCAAGTTTTTGCATCTTCTTGACTTGTACAAGCTAGCTATCTCCCCCTTTGTCATTGTAAAAAAGAAAGAGAGAATACAGTTTTGTAGTTCTCTTTTCCTTTTACAACGATTTCAAAATCATGACAAATGATGAATAATCAAGTTATGAATGTCAAGATAATTTTTCATCATGAATATTTTATCATAGCATGCATCATTATCATAAATTGAAGTATTACATGCATGATATCATATCACCATTCATAATTACATTAATATTTCAATATAACAATTTCTTCTCAAAATGTGTAACTTGGCACTCATAGCATTTTAAATCATGATTTACATCATATGCAATACATCACATCATAATTAGAAAGCACAAGTATTGCATGCATAATTGTACATTATAAATGTTTCATATCATGATGGTATCAATTTTGTCAAATTATATCCTACCATGCATGATCAAAACTTCTCCCCATTTTATCATTGAAAACAAGAAGAAAGTAGGGGGAAGAGCATAAAAGTGTTAAATATTTCAATCATTTCAAGGCATTTATATCATAGATCAAGTCATGATTCGTAATTCATCATAAAGCAGATTAGTTTTCAATCATCACATAAGGCATTTAAGGAATTTTTGAAACATAGGAGAATGATTAAATTAAGCATACAATGTTTCAATCCATTTTAAGTCATGAATATCAATGTTTTCATATTGTGAGTATCAATTCATGACTACCACAAGATATTATTTGTGACTTCAATTTTGCAAAATCAAGATTATGATTTAGATAAAACTTATTCAAATTAAATCATTAACTTGAAGTTCATAATCAAGTCATTAAAATTAATTTCGAGATTCATAAAATATCATGAAATCATTAATCTCGATCAAATGGGAAAAGCATTTTTTAAGAGATTCTTTTTCATCTAAGCATGCCTTAGTCTTTATATGCCAAATTAAGATAAGTATAAGGCAAAGAAATCTTGTATTATAAGATATATGATATCAAGGCTTATGATTCATTTGAAAAGATATAGTAAAAGGAGCAACTTGAAACATTCTTATCAAAGATCACATTTTAAAATATTCCAAGTTTCAAGATATCAAAATGACACTTCATTGAATTGCATTTCATTTGAAAAACTCCTTTTTGATAAATGTAGGGAGCATAATAAACGATCTTGATTTATAAAGAGCTTCATGTTATCAAGATCATGATTTTAATAATTATTCTCTTTAGCAAAGAATCACAAAAGCACTTTATTTTTGCATAAGAAATCACATTGTGTTATGATTTATAAATTCTTTTTCTGTACACGAATCATAGGAGATATGAATGTGAAACAAATCTTTGAACGCAAAAACACTATCATTCATATTTCAAGATGGAGTTTATAAGCATGAATCATTTTATCAAATCCATTTTAGAAAAATATTTTTCATAAGTGTAGGAGAAAATCCGATTGTTAGGATACCAATTGTTAACTGAATCCGAAAATGAAATTAACACTTTCATATATTCAAACATGATTTTTGCTATAGATCTTGAAATTAAGTCAAGAAGATCAAACAAGCTCATGATCATGGATAACTTAAAATCACATGCATAAAATTGTTAATAACCATTTCATATTACATCTTTATGCATTACTTTAAGTCAAACGTGATTTCATTCAACAATGTTAATCAAACATGATACACATTATTACTTCTTAACCATGATCAAAATCATTTTGTTTGTTTATCATAATATTATTTTCGAAATTATCAGCATGATCATAATTTCTATATTTTTATTTTTAAACATGTAATTTTCAAGAAAATTAATTCTAAACTAAAAAGAAAATATATCATGAAAGCATCAAGTAATTTCAAAATAAACCAAAGGCATTTTAATTACCTCAACATCGTAGGCTGGTAAGGCGTAATTTGTCGCCTCGCTTTTGTTGACTTTCTCGTCTTCAGATGAGCTCGATTCATCCCAATTTTTGTTCTTCTTCTTGCGTTTAAAGCAAGTAGATCCATTCTTTTTGCTTTTTAATTTTCGTTTCATTTTAAGTTCACCATCACTTGAGCTTATGCTCGAGTGGTCTTCAAATGTTCTATGTCCCAAATCCTTCCTGTTCTTTGGAAGGTTGGTTTGTTCATCATTGTCCTCATCACTTGAGTCATCGCTCAAGTGGCATTCATTTGTCCAGAGTTCCAAATCCTTCCTGTTCTTTGGAAGGTGGTTCTCAAGTTCTTCACGTGCATTGCACGTCATTTCATATGTGATCAATGAACCAATTAGTTCTTCAAGTGGAAAATGGTTCAAGTTTTTTGATTCTTGAATAGCAGTTACTTTTGAATCCCAAGTTTTAGAAAGTGAGCGCAAAACTTTGTTAACGAGTTCAAAATCCGAAAAGCTTTTACCAAGTGATTTTAAACCATTGACGACATCCGTAAAACGGGTGTACATGTCAACAACGGTTTCGCTTGGTTTCATATGAAAAAGCTCGAAATCAAGCAGTAGAATATTAACTTTCGAGTCTTTGACTCTACTAGTTCCCTCGTGCGTGATTTCAAGAGTGCGCCAAATATCGAAAGCCGTTTCACACGTAGAAATCCGATTGAACTCATTTTTGTCCAATGCGCAAAATAAGGCATTCATAGCCTTTGCGTTTAAAGAAAAATTCTTCTTCTCCAAAACCGACCATTCGTTCATCGGTTTGGAGGGAAGTTGAAAACCGTTTTCAATGATATTCCATAAATCCAGATTTAGAGAAATTAAGAAAACTCTCATTCGAGTTTTCCAATAAGTGTAGTCCAATCCGTTAAAGAACGGTGGACGAAAGACCGAACAGCCCTCTTGAAAAGTCATTTCTCTCGGGTGTAAATCCGAAATGAGAAATACCCCGCTCTGATACCAATTGTTAGGATCGAGAGCACTAAGAGGGGGGGGGGTGAATTAGTGCAGCGGAAATCTTACAGCGATTAAAATACCAAAAGCTGCGTTCGTTCAAAAACTATTATGATGCAAAAGGAAATTCTCAGTTTGTATCTAAATGCAGTTTGCGTCTAAGCGCAGATTGCGTCTAAGCGCAGTTTTGCGTCTAAGCGCAGTTTACGTCTAAACTCATATTTACATCTAAACGCAGATTTACGTCTAAACGCAGATTTACGTCTAAACGTAGATTTACGTCTAAACGCAGTTTTACGTCTAAACGCAGATTTACGTCTAAACTCAGATTTACGTCTTAAACTCAGATTTACGTCTAAACGCAGATTTACGTCTAAACGCAGTTTTACGTCTAGACGCATATTTATGTCTAAACTTTGAAACTTGTTTGTATACTCGCAGAAGGCAGTATGCAGTTGAAATCAAGACGTAAACGTGAACTGAGATCTGATGATTGAGCGAGGAAAGCCGATTTACATATGAATGCAGTTTTACGTCTAAATGTTGAAACTCGTTCGTAAAATTGTAGAGGACAGTTTGCAGTTATCAATAGGATCAAAATGTAAGTGTAAACTGCAAAGAAGCTCGTTCGTAAAAGCACGGAAGATAGTTCTGCAGAATCAAACGTAAACGTAAACTGTAATGTATGAAAATACGAATTTACGTCTGAATGCAGATTCGGAAGAACAGCACTTAGAACTTGTTCGTGAAAGAGCAGAGAGCAGTAGTGATGAAGGAGGTTTGCAGTAATGATAAAGTGCTCGAAAATAAACGCAAACCAGAGATTTAGAGTGGTTCGGTCAGCCTTGACCTACTCCACTTTTGGCTTCCTCCACCGACGAGGTTGCCGACGTCAACTAGGGGCCTTCCTTCAATAGGCGAAGGCCAAACTGCCCTTTTACAACTTCTCTCCTTTTGACAGGCTCAGGAGACAACCTTTACAGACCTTTCTCTCCTCACTTTACAACTGAAAACTTGAAGAACAGAAGGAGGAGACTTAAAGGATTTACAACACTTTTGAGCTCTTAGAATCACAGAAAAGATCAAGATTTCGGTGTAGGTCTGTATCTTTTCAGTGCTGAATGGGTGGGGTATTTATAGGCCCCAACCCAATTCAAAATTCGAGCTCAAAACGATCAAATCGATCAAATCCCAGAATTCTGGGATCAGGCGGTTGTACCTCTTGACTGGAGAGGTGGCACCGCCTGGCAGAGCTCGAAGACTGAGCTCAGGCGATTGCTTCTCTCTGCCAGAGCTCGAAGACTGAGCTCGATGGTTGCATCACCTGGCAGAGCTCGAAGACTGAGCTTGGTGATTGCATCACCTGGCAGAGCTCGAAACTGAGCTCGGTGGTTGCATCACCTGGCAGAGCTCCAAACTGAGCTCAGGCTGATGCACCTCTCTGCCAGAGCTCGAAGACTGAGCTCGGTGATTGCATCACCTGGCAGAGCTCGAGACTGAGCTCAGGCTGATGCACCTCTCTGCCAGAGCTCGAAGACTGAGCTCGGTGGTTGCATCACCTGGTAGAGCTCGAAACTTGAGCTCTGGCGGTGCTACCTCTTGGCAGAGGAGGTTGCACCGCCCAGTCTAGCTCGAAGACTGAGCTCTGGGCGGTTGCACCTCTCGGCTGGGGCGGTTGCACCTCCCAGCCTCGCAGCCCTGGCGGTTGCACCTCCTGGCTGGGGCGGTTGCACCTCCCAACCCCACAGCCCAGGCGGTTGCACCTCCTGGCTGGGGCGGTTGCACCTCCTGGTGCAATCAGGGTCCGAATGGTTCACTCCATTCGGCCCACTTTGAATCTTTTCAGGGGCCCAATTGCCCCAAGATTAAGCTAATGGGATCACCTCCCATTTTCATGCTTAATCATCATGCTAACTACGATTAACTCTAAGACAACTTCTGCAGCTTTGCTCCGATGCGTCAATCGCTTCTTCCGGCGAGTTTCCGGCCAACTTCCGTCGATCAACCGATAACCCTCGGTGATCCTTCTGCGGACATCCGGCATACTCCTGGACTTTGCGACGATCCACTTGGCGAGTTCCGACGAGCTTCGCTTGGCAAGCTTCTGGACTTCTCGGATCTGTTCTCGCTGAACCTCCAACGACCGTCCGAACTTCCGTCGAACTCTCGAACTCCCAACGTTATCATGATCTTGACTCCGGCGCAACACCTGCTGCTTGTCTTACTCTTATCGTAGTTAATCCTGCACACTTAAAACAAAACTTCGATCGAGACAATTAATCCTAAGCAATTAACCAAGTTGTCCGGCATGTCATTGGTCCCTCGACGCTTCGTCTGATTCTTCGGCGCATCGTTCCTCTCCTGCGGCCTATTGCCCAATCGGCCAGTTGACTCCGCAACTCCGATATCCTTAGCACAATACCCGCTCTTCTTGGCCCGATGCCCGAGTCCACGGCCCGAAGCCTTCTGTCGATACGTCGACCGATCCACCGGCCCGACGTCCAATCTTCTGACATGTTCCTCCGGCACAACATGATTTTCCTGCTTTAATTGTCCCATCCTGATCAAGGCATCCTGCGTCACTCAAAATGCAGATTAAATCATAAACATATATCAAGTAGTTTCATCATCAAAATACGAGATTCAACATTGGGGATTTTGATCTATAGAGACAAATTCTCAATCCAGGTACATAGACACCATTGTCAAAAGGTTTAACATAAAAAATTTTAAGAGAAGTCTCATACCAATGAGACATGTGATATCGCTTTCTAGGAGTATGTTTCTAAAGACTCTTGAAGAAAGGGTACACATGAATAGGATACCCTATGTCTCAGCAATAGGATCTATCATGTACGTCATGCTATGTATCAAGCTTGATATAATACTGTTAGGATCAAGAGCACTAAGAGGGGGGGGGGTGAATTAGTGCAACGAAAAACTTTCGACAATTAAAACTGTGTTCGTACGATAAAAGTGATTTCAGTAAGAAAGCGGATTCGTAAATCACTTTAACTTTTGATTAAGTGAGATGCAACAAAGATATAAATGCAGTTTGCAACAAAGATAGTAGGCGCAAACTGAAATATGATATTCGTATGAAAAAATTGATTTACGTCTAAATGCTGATTCGTAAATCACTTAATTAAGCGAGATGCAGTTAAAGCAAGGATATAAAGGTAGTTTGCAGTTATGATAGAAATCAAAACGTAAGCGCAAACTGAAATATGATGATCGTACGATAAAACTGATTTATGTCTAAACGTCGATTCGGAAAGTGCAAAGCTTGAAACCCAATCGTATATGCGCAGAAAGCAGTAAGCTTTTGAGGAGGTTTGCAGTAAAGATAATATGCTCAAAGTAAATGCAAACCGAGATTTAGAGTGGTTCGGTCAATCTTGACCTACTCCACTTTTGGCTTCCTCCACCGACGAGGTCACTAACGTCAACTAGAGCCCTTCCTTCAATAGGCGAAGGCCAACCACCCTTTTACAGTTTCACTCCTTTTGATGGGCTTAAGAGACAACCCTTACAGAATTTTCTCTCCTCTCTTTAAAGATCAGAACTTGGAAGAAAAGAGGGAGAAGAACTTTTGGCCTTTACAACAATTTTGAGCTCTAAGAATCACAGAAAAAGATCAGGATTTTGGTGGTTTCGAGTGCCCTTTTAGTGCTGAATGGGTGGGGTATTTATAGGCCCCAACCCAGTTTGAATTTGGAGCTCAAAACTGTCACCCTGCCTGGGCGGTTGCACCTCCTGCCTGGGGCGGTTGCACCGCCCAGCTTCGCTGGGAGATCCTCTCCTGGGCGGTGCCACCTCCAACCCTGGCGGTGCCACCTCTTTCACTATTTCAGCTCACTTGGTTTGGCTCCAAACTTGGCCCAAACCAGTCCGAACTTGAGCCTAATTGGCCCCTACTTGGGTTATAGGATTAACACCTAATCCTAACCCTAATTAATGTGCTAACTATGAATTTAAAGATATTTTCTAAGCTATTACAAAGTCCGCAAGTCAAGACTTCTTCTGGCGAGCTTCCGGCAAACTTCCGGCGGTCTTCCGATGAACTCTCGGAAACCATTCTGCGGACTCCCAGCAAGCTCCTAGACTTCACGATTTGATCTTAGTGAGTTCCAATGAGCTTCTTCGGCAAGCTCCGATCTTTCTCGGTGAGCTCCGGTAGCATTCCCGACGAACCTTCGGACTTCCGTCGAACTCTCGAACTCGCAACAAATCCTTCGCGCTTGACTCCGACACTTTGTTTCGCTTTATGTCTTCATCGTTATCATAGTTAATCCTGCACAACAAAAACAAAACTTCGATCGAGACAATTAATCCTAAGCAATTAACCAAGTTGTCCGACATGTCATTGGTCCCTCGACGCTTCGTCCGATTCTTCGGCGCATCGTCCTCTCCTGCAGCCTATTGCCCAATCGGCCAGTTGACTCCGCAACTCCGATATCCTCGGCACAATACCCGCTCTTCTTGGCCCGATGCCCGATTCCACGGCCCGAAGCCTTCTGTCGATACGTCGACCGATCCACCGGCCCGACGTCCAATCTTCTGACATGTTCCTTCGGCACAACATGATTTTCCTGATTTAATTGTCTCATCCTGATCGAAGCATCCTGCGTCACTCAAACCGCAGATTAAAACATATATCAAGTAGTTTCATCATCAAAATACGAGATTCAACAATCTCCCCCTTTTTGATGATGACAACCACTTGATGACGGAGCTAAACTTAACTCCCGGAGTTTAAACAAACTCCCCCTATCAATATGCCATATTGATAGAACCTTGAATTCAAACTGAATTCAAGTCATTGTAATATTCATCATGAATACTTGCAACACGTCAACATGAACATATGCATAAACTTATGCATCACATGTCATGTCATCAACATACTTTCATCAACATACTTCTCCCCCTTTGTCATCAACAAAAAGGAGAAGTATCACAATCAATCGTTTGTGATATTGATTCAACTCATTGCATGAAAAACATAGTATCAAGTTTTATCATCATGCAATCTTGGAGCTAGAAGATTTAGCAAGTGTTACATCATGCTTAGAACATTCATGCTATCAAGTTTTAGATATGCAAGTTTTATATCATATAAGATAGCACTTTTGGTAATGTTCAAGATAGCAAGTTCTACATCATGCAAGCTAGCAAATTAGAGATGTTCAAGAAGGCAACTCTTGCTTCTTGAAAATTTTGTTCACTTTGCTAGATGCGCAAGTTAGCATTTTTGCCTCTTGAGATAGGCAAGATAGCACATTTGCTTCTTTTGAGATAGCAATTTTTTGCTTCTCTTTAGACCAACAAGCTAGCAATTTTTACGATATACAAGTTTCACAATATATAAGCTAGCAAAAATTTCGAAAGCAAATGCAAGATAACTTTCTTGTTTAAGCTCATGATTCTTGCTTCCTATTGCAATGTGCAAATTGCAAGTTTTGCTTCTTGAGATATTCAAGATAGTGATGTTCAAGAAGACAATTTTTCTTCTTGAAATAAGCAAGTTAGCATTCTTTGCTACTTAAGATAGGCATGCTAGCAATCAAGTTTTTGCATCTTCTTGACTTGTACAAGCTAGCTATCTCCCCCTTTGTCATTGTAAAAAAGAAAGAGAGAATACAGTTTTGTAGTTCTTTTTTCCTTTTACACGATTTCAAAATCATGACAAAGGATGAATAATTAAGTTATGAATGTCAAGAAAATTTTTCATCATGAATATTTTATCATTGCATGCATCATTATCATAAGTTGAAGTATTACATGCATGATATCATATCACCATTCATAATTACATTAATGTTTCAATATAACAATTTCTTCTCAAAATGTGTAACTTGGCACTCAGCATTTTAAATCATGATTTACATCATATGCAATACATCACATAATAATTAGAAAGCACAAGTATTGCATGCATAATTGCACATCATAAATGTTTCATATCATGATGGTATCAATTTTGTCAAATTATATCCTACCATGCATGATCAAAACTTCTCCCTATTTTATCATTGAAAACAAGAAGAAAGTAGGGGGAAGAGCATAAAAGTGTTAAATATTTCAATCATTTCAAGGCATTTACATCATAGATCAAGTCATGATTTGTGATTCATCATAAAGCAAGTTAGTTTTCAATCCACACATAAGGCTTTTAAGGAATTTTTGAAACATAAGAGAATGATTAATTTAAGCATACAATGTTTCAATCCAATTCAAGTCATGAATATCAATGCTTTCATATTGTGAGTATCAATACATGAATACCACAAGATATTATTTGTGACTTCAATTTTGCAAGATCAAGATTATGATTTAGATAAAACTTATTCAAATCAAATCATTAACTTGAAATTCATAATTAAGTCACTAAAATTAATTTCGAGATTCACAAAATATCATGAAATCATTAATCTCGATCAGATGGGAAAAGCATTTTTTTAAGAGATTCTTTTTCATCTAAGCATGCCTTAGTCTTTATATGCCAAATTAAGATAAGCATGAAAGTTCAAGACATAAGGCAAAGAAATCTTGTATTATGAAATATATGATATCAAGGCTCATGATTCATTCGAAAAGATATAGTACAAAGAGCAACTTGAAACATTCTTATCAAGATCACATTTTAAAATATTCCAAGTTTCAAGATATCAATATGACACTTAATTGAATTGCATTTCATTTGAAGAACTCCTTTTTGATAAATGTAGGGAGCATAATGAACGATCTTGATTTATAAAGAGCTTCATGTTATAATTATCAAGATCATGATTATGATTATTCTCTTTAGCAAAGAATCACAAAAGCACTTTATTTTTGCATAAGAAATCTCATTGTATTATGATTTATAAATTCTTTTTCTGCACATGAATCATAGGAGATATGAATGTGAAACAAATCTTCGCAAGCAAAAACACTATCATTCATATTTCAAGATGGAATTTATAAGCAGGAATCATTTCATAAAATCCATTTTAGAAAAATATTTTTCATAAGTGTATGAGAAAATCTGATTGTTAGGATACCAATTGTTAAGTGAATCCGAAAATGAAATTAACACTTTCATATATTCAGACATGATTTTTGCTATAGATCTTGAAATTAAATCAAGAAGATCAAACAAGCTCATGATCATAGATAACTTAAAATCTCATGCATAAAATTGTTAATAACCATTTAATATTACATCTTTATGCATTACTTTAAATCAAACGTGATTTCATTCAACAATGTTAATCAAACATGATACACATTATTACTTCTTAACCATGATCAAAATCATTTTGTTTGTTTATCATGCAATATTATCATTTTCGAAATTATCAGCATGATCATAATTTTTGTATTTTTATTTTTAAACATATAATTTTCAAGAAAATTAATTCTAAACTAAAAAAGAAAATATATCATGAAAGCATCAAGTAATTTTAAAATAAACCAAAGGCATTTTAATTACCTCAATGTCGTAGGCTGGTAAGGCGTAGTTTGTCGCCTCGCTTTTGTTGACTTTCTCGTCTTCAGAGGAGCTCGATTTATCCCAATTTTTGTTCTTCTTCTTGCGTTTAAAGAAAGTAGTTCTATTCTTTTTGCTTTTTAATTTTCGTTTCATTTGTAGTTTAAGTTCACCATCACTTGAGCTTATGCTCGAGTGGTCTTCAAATGTTCTATGTCCCAAATCCTTCTTGTTCTTTGGAAGGTTGGTTTGTTCATCATTGTCCTCATCACTTGAGTCATCGCTCAAGTGGCATTCATTTGTCCAGAGTTCCAAATCCGTTCTGTTCTTTGGAAGGTGGTTGTGTTCAACATGTTCATCATGTGCATTGTGCACCATTTCATATGTCATCAATGGACCAATTAGTTCTTCAAGTGGTAAGTTGTTTAGATTTTTAGCTTCTTGTATTGCAGTTACTTTTGAATCCCACTTTTTAGAAAGAGAACGCAAAATTTTGTTTATGAGTTTTAAATCCGAAAAATATTTTCCAAGAGCTCTTAAACTATTGACGACATCCGTGAAACGGGTGTACATGTCGCCTATAGTCTCGCTTGGTTTCATTTGAAAAAGCTCGAAATCATGCAATAAAAAGTTAACTTTCGAGTCTTTGACTCTACTAGTTCCCTCGTGCGTGATTTCAAGTGTTCGCCGAATGTCAAAAGTCGTTTCGCACGTGAAAATCCGATTGAACTCATTTTTGTCCAAAGCGCAAAATAAGACATTCATAGCCTTTGCGTTTAAAGAAAAATAATTCTTTTCCAAATCCGACCATTCGTTCATTGGTTTAGAGGGAAGTTTAAAATTGTTTTCAATGATATTCCATAAATCTAAATTCGTAGAAATCAAGAAAACTCTCATTCGAGTTTTCCAATAAGTGTAGTCCAATCCGTTAAACAACGGTGGACGAAAGACCGAAAAGCCCTCTTGAAGAGCCATTTCTCTCGGGTGTAAATCCGAAATGAGAAATACCCCGCTCTGATACCAATTGTTAGGATCGAGAGCACTAAGAGGGGGGGGGGGTGTGAATTAGTGCAACGGAAATCTTACAGCAATTTAAAACCGAAAGGTGCGTTCGTTCGATAAAATCTATTATCATGCAAAAGCCGATTCACAGTTTGTATTTAATCGCAGTTTGCGACTAAGCGCAGATTGCGTCCAAGTTCAATTTACGTCTAAACTCAATTTTACGTCTTAACGTAGTTTTACGTCTAAACGCAGTTTTACGTCGAAACGTAGTTTTACGTCTAAACGCAGTTTTACGTCGAAACGCAGTTTTACGTCTAAACGTAGTTTTATGTCTAAACGTAGGTTTACGTCTAAACGCAGTTTTGCGTCTGAACGGAGTTTTACGTCTAAACTCAGTTTTACGTCTAAACGTAGTTTTACGTCTAAACGCAATTTTACGTCTAAACGTAGTTTTGCGTCTGAACGCAGTTTTACGTCTAAACGCAGTTTTACGTCTAAACGCAGTTTTGCGTCTAAACGCAGTTTTACGTCTAAACGCGGATTCTGAACTTTGAAAAGCATTTTATGAATGCGCAGAAAGCAGTTTGCAGTTATAAATGGAATCAATACGTTAACGTAAAGTGCAATGTAAAGATCGTACGAAAACACCGATTTACGTCTTAATGCAGATTCGGAAAGATCTGAACTTAGAGAATCGTTCGTAAAAGCGCAGAGGGCAGTAGCTATGTAGGAGGTTTGCAGTAATGATAAAGTGCTCAAAATAAACGCAAACCAGAGATTTAGAGTGGTTCGGTCAGCCTTGACCTACTCCACTTTTGGCTTCCTCCACTGATGAGGTTGCCGATATCAACTAGAGGCCTTCCTTCAATAGGCGAAGGCCAACTGCCCTTTTTCAGTTTCTCTCCTTTTGACAGGCTCAGGAGACAACCCTTACAGATCCTTTCTCTCCTCTCTTTACAACTCAAGACTTGAAGAATAGAAAGAGGAGAACTTTTGGACTTTACACAAATTTGAGCTCTTAGAATCACAGAAAAGATCAAGAATTCGGTGTGGATCTCTTGCTCTTTCTGTGATGAATGAGTGGGATATTTATAGGCCCCAACCCAGTTCAAATTTGGAGCTCAAAACGATCAAATCCCGGAATTCCGGGATCAGGCGGTTGCACCTCTTGACTGGAGAGGTTGCACCGCCTGGCAGAGCTCGAAGACTGAGCCTCTGGGCGGTGCCACCTCTGTCAAAGGCGGTTGCACCTCTCTGCCAGAGCTCGAAGACCGAGCTCAGGCGGTTGCACCGCCTGACTGGAGAGGTTGCACCGCCCAATCTCGCTCGAAGACTGAGCCCTGGGCGGTGCCACCTCTTTCACTATTTCAGCTCACTTGGTTTGGCTCCAAACTTGGCCCAAACCAGTCCGACCTTGAGCCTAATTGGCCCCTACTTGGGTTATAGGATTAACACCTAATCCTAACCCTAATTAACATGCTAATTATGAATTTAAAGACATTTTCTAAGCTATTACAAAGTCCGCAAGTCAAGACTTCTTCTGGCGAGCTTCCGGCAAACTTCCGGCGGTCTTCCGATGAACTCTCGGAAACCATTCTGCGGACTCCCGGCAAGCTCCTAGACTTCACGATTTGATCTTAGCGAGTTCCAATGAGCTTCTTCGGCAAGCTCCGATCTTTCTCGGCGAGCTCCGGTAGCATTCCCGATGAACCTTCGGACTTCCGTCGAACTCTCAAACTCGCAACAAATCCTTCGCGCTTGACTCCGACACTTTATTTCGCTTTATGTCTTCATCGTTATCATAGTTAATCTTGCACAACAAAAACAAAACTTCGATCGAGACAATTAATCCTAAGCAATTAACCAAGTTGTCCGACATGTCATTGGTCCCTCGACGCTTCGTCCGATTCTTCGGCGCATCGTCCTCTCCTGCAGCCTATTGCCCAATCGGCCAGTTGACTCTGCAACTCCGATATCCTTGGCACAATACCCGCTCTTCTTGGCCCGATGCTCGATTCCACGGCCCGAAGCCTTCTGTCGATACGTCGACCGATCCACCGGCCCGACGTCCAATCTTCTGACATGTTCCTTCGGCACAACATGATTTTCCTACTTTAATTGTCTCATCCTGATCGAAGCATCCTGCGTCACTCAAACCGCAGATTAAAACATATATCAAGTAGTTTCATCATCAAAATACGAGATTCAACAGTTCTATCCGAAGATAACATCGCGGATCCATTGATAAAGTCGTTATCTCAAATTGCCTTTGAGCGTCACATAGGTCTAATGGGGATCAGAAACATAGGTGATTGACTTTGGGTCAAGTGGGAGATTGCTGGTCATAGGTGTCTTGCAAGCCAGTCACATGAGTGATGACACGTGCAACATGATACACATTATGTTTTCTTATTATATTATTTGATATTTTATTATTTTATATTACTTATTATATGAATATATATATATATATATATATATATATATATATATATATATTGTGATGTCCATAGATCTATGCAATGAGAATATCCGTTCTCGGTGTCATTATGAGGACTATTGAGGGTCGATAGAGGATCATCTACTCTCGGTGTCATGAGAGGAATATCACATGTGTTCTTGCTTAGACAAATCCATGGCCAGGGTTATTCAGATTGAGAGAGAAAGAGTTTTCCAAGACAATCTGATTAAAGCGAGACTCGAGTAGAAATCGTATAGGCCTAACAGCACAATGCTCAGTACATGGTCTTTGGGGTATTAGATAGATGAGTAATTATAGATACATGATAATTGATGATAGACAGGTTTAATAGATTAGATTACCCTATATCTTCTAAGGACTGTGGCGTAGTGGCCTAGTACATCCATAGTTGATGAGTCGAGTGAATTTTTATAGAGATAATAATTCACTAAGTTAGTAGGAGTTCTGACAGGTATAACTCATGGCTAGCTCGATATTAGGCCTATAGGGCCACACATATATGTTTGGTGTTACGACGTGTAGAGGTTCGGATATAAGATATCCGTTGGAACCCCTATCTTATTCAATATCCAATAAGCCCATGAATTATTGGATCTAGATCCAATAAGAAATTATTTGGTAGAGACCCACTAATCTAAGAGGCCTATGTAGTTGGATGGAGATAACTAATATGGTTACATGTGCTAAGGCTAAGGAATTAGGTATGATTCTTAAGCCTAAAAAAGGTAGATCCAGAAAACTAAAGGAACACTAGTTAAAGCACATAGTGTACTTGCAGATTAGCTTAGAGCTCCTTTACCAATTAGTTTATTTATGTTGAATCTCATATTTTGATGATGAAATCAATTGATAAAGTTATGATCTAATATGCATTTAAGTGACTTAGGACTAGCTTCAATCAAGGAAAAACAAATCGATTAAAGTAGTAGAATCAGAGGTTGGGCCGAAAAGTAATATGTAAAAAGATTAGATGTCAGGCTAGAGGATTAGTCGACGTGTCGATAGAAGGCTTCGTGCCATGAGTTCGGGCATCGGGCCAAAAGGATCAAAAATTACATCAAGGAGATCGGATATCAAAGAGGTCAACATGCCGATTGGACAATATGTCAAAGGAGAGGATGATATACCGAAAGGTCGGATGAAGTGCCGAAAGGTTGGACGAAGTGCTAGATGAACCAATGACATGTTGGATAATATATGATTAATGCTTGTAATCAATTGTATCTTGATTGAAGTGGTCTAGGTTATAATTGAGTTGGTTTTGAACATAATTAGGCCAACTCAATTAGGGGTCCATTGGGCTTGATCTATGGTTGATTTGGGCCCTAACCCAAAAGTTAGGTCAAGTAGTGGCATTACTAGAGGCTTAGTCTCCAAGAGCCTAGTCTTCAAGGCTATCAGGTGGTGGTACCGCTAGATTGGGCGGTGGTACTACACAGTGTCAGGTGATGGTACCGCTAGATTGGGCGGTGGTACTGTCCAATGTTAATCTGTAGGCGATGGTACCACCCAATATTGGCGGTGGAACCACTAGTACTCCAAAAATCGTTTTGGCTCTAAATTTGAATCCATTTGGGGCCTATTAATATCTCAATCTTTCCTACTTAATATAGCAAGAAAAGAGAACGAAGACTTGGGGTTTAGAGTATGAAAACTCTATGAGAAAGTTGAGTCTCTCCTCCTTAAGCTTAGAGGTTATTCCAAGGGAGGTGTGTGAGGGATACCTTAAAAGAGGGGTGTAAAGGTTCTCTCCTGAACTTATCAAAAGGAGAAAGAGTTGTAAGGATTGTTGATCTTCATTCATTGGAAAGAAGATTAGTAGTCAAACCCGGTGGCCTTGAGTGAAGAGGAATCGGGAGTGGATATACGTCACCATGACCGAACGACTATAAATCCAGTGTGCTATTTTTCTTTGCTATTTACTTTTATTGAAAACTGCTTTACTTGCTCATTATATTCTTATGAACATTTTCAAATTAAACATCTTTCCAATACAAGCTTTATCGAATAAAATTTTTGAATTAACATAATTTTTTTGAAAGCACTAATTCACCCCCCCAATTGCCGATACGATCCTAACAGTTGGTATCAGAGCCAAGTTTTTCTCGATTGGTTGAACACCCAAGAGAATGACTTTTACTAACAATCTGAAGAGTTACTCTATCATTCATCCTCCTATATTAAATGGGATGAACTATACGTATTGAAAAACTCAAATGAGAGTTTTCTTGCTTTCTATAGATTTTGATTTATGAAATATTGTTGAAAGTAGTTTTCAAAAGTCTTCCAAACCAATGAGTGAATGGAATGATTTGGTGAAAAAGATTTTTTCTTTGAATGCTAGAGCTATGAATGCTCTATTTGAACAAAAATGAGTTTAATTATATTTTATTTTACAAAACTACACATAAGATTTGTTACACACTAAAAATAACTCATGAAGGCATGAATGGAGTAAAATAATTTAAGATAAATCTTTTGATGCATGATTTTGAATTATTTTTGAATGAAGCCAAGCAAAACTATTGTTGACATATACACCCATTTTACGGATGTCGTCAATAGTTTAAAAGCTCTTGGTAAATTGTTTCTAATCCTAAACTTATAAACAAGATTCTAAGATCCTTTCCAAAAAGTTGAGATTCAAAAGTAATGGCAATACAAGAATCAAAGGACTTGAATAGTTTTTCGCTTGAAGAATTTATCGGGTCTTTAATGACCTATGAAATAAGATGCATTGCATATGACGAACATGAGAACAACCTTCCAAAGAACAAGAAGGATAGACACTGAGAACAAAAGAAGACCACTTGAGCGAAAGCTCAAGTGATGATGACCTTGAACTCCTTACAAGAAAATTTTAAAAATTCATAAAATATGAAACAAAAAATAAAAACAAACTTAAAAGAAGAAGCTACCGAAGAAGAAGAAAGCACTCAAGGTAACTTGGGATGAATCAAGTACATTAGGAGCGAACCAACAAAGGCGAGATGGCGAACTATGCTTTGATGGCTTTCAACGACGAGATAAGTGACTCAAACGAAACTCATTTACCTTATAATAAATTGCTTGATGCTTTTAATTATTTATATGATGAATTTAAATTTATTAGTAAAAATTATAAATTTTTAAACAAGGATCAAGCCTCTCTCTCTAGTAATTTTAAAAAATTAAAAAATGAGCATGATAATTGCATGTTAACTCATTGCACTAAATATAAAGAGTTGGACTTAGTTAAAAATAAAAATATATTATTAAAATTAATATTAGATTTAAAATTGGTAGCAAATATTTAAACATGAGTCTTGCTAATAAGAATCATGTTCATAGAAAGGAATGAATTAACTTTATGAGTAACACTCAACAAAAGCCAACTATCTTTGTTAAAGGACCCACATTACATATTTCACATGAAAATAAATGTAATTTTTGTGGTAACTTTGGATATTATGCCTATATATGTTCATTTAAAAGTACAACTCATATAAATTGGTTTGGGTTCCTAAACGAACCATAAATGATCTTATGTTAAAAAATAAGATAGGTAGATCTAAATATGCGGGACTCAAAGTCAAATGGGTACCTATAGTAAACCCACCTTTCTTGTAGACAACTCTATGATCGAAAGCTAAGAGCAAAAGTAAAATTTTGATAGTAGATGCTCGAGAATTATAATTGGAGATCCAATATACTTTACAAAGCTCACTAGCCGAAATAAAATGATTTTGATTAAAAATACTTTATATTTAATGAAATCATACTTGATGATTTAATGATTTAATTATGCATGATGATTTGAAGTAATGATGATTTTTATGATTTATAATGATTTTTATAATAAAATTTACTTTTTCAATTTTAAACAATGATGTATGTTTTTATTTGGCATAAAAGACAAAGGCATGCTTGTGTGAAATAAATCACTTAAATTGAAACACATAAAAAGGGAATATATTTTTTTTAATTTCTCTAACTCTATCTTATATATTTTTTAATAAGAGATTGATAAATCTATTTATGTTATTTTAAATCTCTTGAAAGTGATTTTGATGATTTGATAATTTGAATTCGAATGAGTTTTATCTATATCATGATCTTGAATTCTCGGAATCATAACTTGAGATTTTCTTTATATGAATCAAGATCCCTTACTTTTTATTCTCGTGTGATTCTTGTATTTTATTAAAGAGAATGTTTATCCAAATGAATCATGATTTTTTTCTCTTGATTTCTCAGAATTCATGACTTAAATTTTTTTTGAAGATCTTTTACTATTTGATCTCCTAAGATTTCTTTTTAATTATTTAAGAGGATATTTATCAAAATGAATCATGTCTTTTGATATTCACATGATCTTTCATGATATAATTTTTATTATATATAATTCCTTTCTATTCATGAATTGTATATCTCATCACCAAATTGATTTTTCTTGATATTTTTCAGTTGAAGACTAACATTTACACCATTGCATTTTTCCCTTCTTCTTTTTGACAATGACAAAGGGGAGAAAAAAAATTGCTAGCATCTCAAGAGAACCAAAATGACTAGCTTGAATATTAAACTTAGGCATATTAAATCTTTCAAATGTATAAATTCTTCTTATACATTTTTCGGATCATGATCTTGATTTCTCGATTTTTATGACTTGAGTTTTCTTTTTGAATCAAGATCGTTTTCTATTATTTCTTCTATTTACAAAAGAAGAGATTTGTCAAAAATGACACATGGTCTTTTGATATTCATGACTTGATCTTTCATTTTTTTATTATTAAAATATTGATATAAATTTATCTTTGTTATTTATCTTTTTCATGATTTAAAAATTGATATAAAGGGAAAAGAATTAAAACATTGTATTCTTCCTTTCTTTTTGACAATGACAAATGGGGAGTAAAACTTGCTCACTTGCTCATATCAAAAGAGAAGCAAAGATTGCTAACTTGCACATTTCAAGGAGAGAAAAACTTGCTTGCTTGTATCTAAAGAGAAGCAAAAATTATAAACTTACACATCACAAAAAGAGGCAAAACTTTGCTAGCTTGCTTATCTCAAAAGAGAAGCAAGTCTTGCACATCTCAAGAGAAGCAAAAATTTTGCTAACTTACATATCTCAAAAATTTACTAGCTTGCATGTTCTAAAATGATGTAAAACTTGCTAATTTACTTGCTTGCATTCTTTGTCAAAAATTTGCTAGTTGCACTTTTCTCCTTTTTGTTGATGATAAAGAGGGAGAAATGATGAAATTATGATAAAACATAAAATACTCATTAATCTAAGATACATGCAATGATGTGATTAATTGATTCTTTCAATATTCATGATGCATACAATGATGAAACACTTATGATACTTATGAATTCAAATGTTCTATCAATATGACATATTGATAGGGAGAGTTTAGTTAAACTCCGTCATCAATTGGTTGTCATCATCAAAAAGGGGGAGATTGTTGAATCTCAAATTTTCATGGTGAAACCAATTGATAAAGTTATGATCTAATATGCATTTAAGTGAAGTAGGACTAGCTTCAATCAGAAAAAAATAAATCTATTAAAGTAGTAGAATCGGATGTTGGGCTAGAATGGAACATGTCAAAAGATTGGACATCGGACCAGAGGACAGATCAATAAGTCGGTAGAAGGCTTCGTCCCATGAGTTCGGGCATCGGGCCAGAAGGATCAAAAATTATTCCAAGGAGATTGGATGTTGTAGAGGTCAACATGCCGATTGGACAATAGATCGAAGGAGAGGACAATGCACCGAAAGGTCGGACGAAGCACCGGATAAACCAATAACAAGATGGACAACATGTGATTCATGCTTATAATCAATTTGTTGGGAAATCTTGGGGGCGACATCACATGCGCAGCGGAAGAACAAGAAAACAAAATCCTCGATTCCCAAAGAGATGTTCGTCGTCGTGCGAAGATTGGTGCGCAAAATCCGCGAAACTTAAAACTACGTATAGAGTATATTGTGTTACCTAGGGAGATCGTATATCCCTGTTTCCTTGCAGATCCTTAGGAGAGGGTGAAGGAGGTCAAGCGTCCTCCTCTCTAGCGGTGATTCACACAGTAGGGTTGCAACGACGCTCCTCAAAACTCCAGGCCTGCTTTGAGGTGGAGAGGGAGAGGAGAATAGGAGAGGCAAGCAAAGGCTCTAGCCTATGAGGCTCTGAATCCCTCCTATTTATAGAGGTCCCCTATCAAACCCTAATGGGTCCTCCCCTAGTGGGTATTGGATCTGCATCCAATAAGACAAGGGCTCCGTCGGATATCTCATATCCGAACCTCTACTCATCGCAATGCCTACCATATATGTGTGACCCTCTAGGCCCAATATCGAGCTGGCCGTGAGTCATACTTGTCAGAACTCCTTCTAACTCAGTGAATTATTATCTCTGTAATAATTCACTCGACTCATCGACTACGGACGTACTAGGCCACTACGCCGTAGTCCCCAGACGATACAGGGGAATCCAATCCATTGGATCTGTCTGTCCTGAGTTACCGTGTACCTATAGTCCCTCATCTATCTAATATCCCAGAGACCGTATATCGAGCATGGTACTGTCAGACCCATATGGTTTCTACTCGAGTCTCGCTCTAATCGAATTCTCCCAGAAAAACCTTTCTCTCTCAACCCGAATGACCCTGGCCAGGGATTTGTCTGAGCAAGAACATATGGGATATTCCTCTCATGACGCCGAGAGTAGATGATCCTCTATCGACACTCAATAGCCCTCGTAAGGTCGACTACCACTCCCAATGACCAGTTGTACTAGATCTGGGACAGCCAAACCTATAAGTCTAGTATCAAAGAGTGAGGCACTCATACAGGACATCCTTGGTGTCTCAAGTCTAAGGACCAGATACACCACTAGGACTACAAAATCGCTGTCTGACAATAAGGCATCATCAACCATCTAGCATTCCGTAAGCGGATCAATCAGTGAACTCATTCTCAAATGAGCACCTGTACTGTATCCCTAGTGTCCCTACACGAGCAGCTATGAGACCAGCTGCATCCATCATATGGACAGGTATACAGCATACTAGTCTGTCCGATTATCACGATGTCCCTCTCGAGTAACCTATGACCGGGATTATTTAGGATATGTGTTTAAAGGTGAATCGATCTCATTATCATGATCTCATCACGATTTGATTCCCATTGCACAAATCCAAGGACATTACAATATATATATACATATATGCAATAGTTATAAAGTGATATATGCCAAAATATAATAAGCAAAAAGATTATGTATCAAGTCACACATGTCATCACTCATGTGATTGGCTTGTTGGACACCTATGACTAGCACAATTATGTCTTGATTCAAGTTGTCTAGATTATAATTAAGTTGCTTTTGAACATAATTAGGCTAACTCAATTAGGGGTCTATTGGGCTTGATCTGAGGTTGATTTGGGCCCATTGGGAGGCCTATTTAGTGACCCAAAAGTTGGGTCAAGCGATGACACCACCAGGCCGAGTGGTAGAACCACCAGAGGCTCAATCTCCAAGAGCCTAGTCTTTGAGGCTGTTAGGTGGTAGTATCACTAGACTGGGCAGTGGTATCGCTCGGTGTTAGTCTACAAGTGGTGGTACCGCTAGTATTCCGAAAACCCAGGATGAGACCATTTTGGCTCCAAATTTGAATCCATTTGGGGCCATAAATACCTTGATCTTTTTTGCTTGACATAGCAAGAAAATAGAATGAAAACT
Organism: Musa acuminata AAA Group; assembly: GCF_036884655.1. NCBI lineage: Eukaryota > Viridiplantae > Streptophyta > Magnoliopsida > Zingiberales > Musaceae > Musa > Musa acuminata. Next base: position 33,178,455 of record NC_088331.1, on the reverse strand, counting down.
TGGGGTTAGAGTGTAAAATCTCTATGAGAAAGTTGAGTCCCTCCTCCTTGAACTTAGAGGTTGTTCCAAGGGAGATGTATGAGGGATACCTTATAAAAGAAGGGTATAAATATTCTCTTATGAGTCTGTCAAAAGGAGAAAAAGTTATAAGAATAGTTGATATTCGTTCGTTGGAAAGAAGATAGGTAGTAGAAGTCGATGGCCTCGAATGAAGAGCAATTGAGAGTGGTTGTAGATCACGACGACAACCGAACCACTATTATTTATATTTATTAAGAGTGTGCTCTTTAACTTTATTATTTACATTTATTGTAAACTGTTTTACTTGCTAATTACATTCTTACGAATGTTTTGAAATTAAACATCTTTTCGATATGAACTTTAATGAAAATTTTGAATCGATGTAATTTTTTCGAAAGGACTAATTCACCTCCTCCCTCTTAGTGCCGATACGGTCCTAATAATTTTCTCATATTGAGATTCTAAATTGAAATCGATCTAAGATCTATTAAGAAATTTTTTACTAATTGTGTTAGATCTAATAATTTGGATTCAATTGTCACGCAGAAAACACACCTATCTAAGATGGGTGTTGAGGAGTGTGTTTATGCCTTTGGTGGCGTAAATAAGCTGTCGAGGTCATGGGCACTTTTGATGGGATTCTGATTACTTAAATGTGAATAGCTTCATCGTCCGTATGTTATCCTATAATTCTTAAATTATGCATTCTATGTTACAATCTCACAGGGGTAGTTATTTTATATGATAGTATTACTTTGCCCATTCAAAATCAACTGTGGAATTATTATTTGTTGGCTTATGAGTTTGCTTAAACAAGACTTTTGCTATTATTTGTTGGCTTGATATATTTGGTAATTCGTTTGTTGTGCATTGTCCACATTTTGTCTTTGATCGCACTCCCCTTATTGTCTTTGGTCATGGATTCTATTTTGAATGGTAGCAAGTATTTTTTATTTTTAAAATTTTTAAATAGAATATCTTGAGGTCAAAGGCTTAGTTAGGGACAATTGGGATGGTAATAGGTGGTAGAATTGACTCTTCTAATCTTTGTAATATGCGTGGGATTCTTTCTCATTGAAACAAACACAACTTGTCTTAATAGAATTGAAGACCTTCGCAACTCTACTTAGTAGCAAATTGCCAAGTTTGATTGAGGCCAATGATTGTTCCGATGGTCTCTCTGGTCTTGAATTAATAAACTTGACTTGTTTGAAAAAGAAATTAACTGTCCTTACTCATTAGATCAACTTGAAGTAGTGGGCAAAGGCCAAGACCAAATGGATTGGTCAAAGGAATGCCAACTCTAGGTATTACCGTAGCCTTATATCGATTCACCATATGCCCAATCTGATCAATCAATTATCTTTACCTAATGGACCCATCACTGATCAGAAGTATTATAAGATGATAGTTTGTTTCATTCTACATATTCTTCTATCCCTCCTATTTGGTCTATAACGGATGGTTAGGTCCTCGGTACAATTGAGGCTAATTTGTTTATTAAATCCTTTAGTGATGATGATATACTTTCTGCCTTTTTCTCTCTTAGGGATGATGATATCCTTTAGGCTAATTTGGTAAAAGCCCCAACTCTCTAATGGCTTTACAGTTGAATTCTATAAAACTTATTAGAAATCTCTTAGGGATCCAATGTCTAAGGCCTTTTAGTAATTCTATCATACTACCTTTTAGCAATAGAATAGAAATTTTAGGCTTGTCCCTCTATGTAGTGTGAACCATAAGATCTGTACAAAGCTTTTTGCTAATTAAATGAAATATTTTCTTAACTCCCTAATTTCTATGGAACAATCTATCTTCTTAACCTAAACATAGTATACACGATAATATTCTAGTCGCCCAAGATATTGTACATTTAATATATGATTTAACCTCTTAAGAAAGTATTTTAAAAAAAATTTCAACTTTATGAATCCCTTACTAACCATAAGAATTAATGTCTTGAAATCTAGTGTATACTTCTCTTGAACTACTCATTCAGATATGAAGAAATAAGTCTACAATCGGTTTAACATCCAAGAAGGTAGCTTTCATTTTAAGTATCTTAAAACTATAGTAACTCCTAGAAGGGTGCCTTTTCATGTTCATGAGCAAATTGTAACCAAGATCACCAATATATTTAAGGCTTGGCAAGGATCCTTTCTCTGTTAAGCTAGTTGAATCGTTCTTGTTAGTTCAATCTTGAACACTATGTCTCTATACTCTTTAAATAACTTGGATGCTTCAATTTATTCTAAATGATATTAATAAGCATAATAAAAAATGATATCTTTGGAGGTGGTCATAGCCCCTAAAATATATGGCTTGGGATTAGAAACATTCGGACCTTCAAATTTTCTTTACAAGCCAAACACAAAACGATTCAGTAATAATGAGGATATTGTTTAGGTGCATATAGTAAGAGCCAAATATAGTAATATCAATTCCTGGATCAATAAATTGACTTGTAGCATGAGTTAGAATGGGAGATTCTTCTTAAAAACCTTAGACGACCAATTGAAATCAAATTTTTTTATTGTTTTAGGAATAGTTTCTCGGTTGATGTCTTTGAGCATCCATGAATTTTTTTATTCTTTAATCAATTTTAAACCTATATTTATGAATGTTTCCTTGTGGTTTTTTTTAAAATAAGTTAAATGGGTTTTTGATGGATGATGCTTGGAAAAATGATGAGCTTGAGAATGTATTTCAAGAACATAAGATTGCTAGGTTTCATTTACCCCTTGAGAATCCTATGATGAGTATTGGATATGGTGGTATGATGTGCAAGGTAAAGCCTCAGCTAAATCTGTATTCCACTTCAATGCTGGGTTCTTTGGATTTGTATGGTGGGTGGCAATGTTTATGGAAGCTCCCATTGGTCCCGAGGATTAAAGTTTTTAGTTGGAATCTCTTACATGGCTCCCAACTTTGGATCGTTTTTAATTTTTGGGATTTATACTTTAATCTTTTATAATACCAAACTGAGATTGCTACTCATCTTTTCTTTCACTACAACTTTGCAAAGGGCTACGTGGGAATGAATTGATCTGAACCAAACTTGGTGGCACTTTCCTTCCTATAATTTTGACAGCTTGAATTCTAGTGATCGGTTTAGGGAGAGGGATTCACTTAATTCTTAGGATGTCTCGAACATTAGGGCCTCGATTGCTAATATTTTGTGGTTCCTTTGGAAATCCGATAATGACAACCTCTTTAACAAACAGTCCCAACATCCTTCTTTTGTGTATTATCTTATCGGGTTGTGATTTTATTTCATGCTATGATAAAGACCTTTTTACCTAAGGACGATAATAGATAGGGTAAATCAAATCCAGTTACTTGGAAACCCCCTTTGAAGGGTTGGTTGGTGTAAGCTCAATTGTAATGTCAAGTATGTTGGTGGACTGTAGGTTAACAATTTTGGTCCTGGCAAAATTGTCCATCAGCAAATTAATTTCAGAAATAAGCCATGTTTAATTATCGACATTAAGCTTATTACTAAGGCAATTATCCATTTCTGCCTCTTCTTGGATTGTCATTTTTCTGTAAAGACAAGGTAGAGATTTCTCTACTATCCGTTCCATAAGTCTAGTACTCAATGATAATTGATATATCAAGTTACTTGACTTGTCAACTTTTTTTGTTTTAGAGATATATATATATATATATATATATATATATATATATATATATATATATATATATATGCAGTAGTCGTCTAGGAAAAACAAAAACAAAAAAAGAAAGAAAGTTAAGGCAGCTATTCTTGTAAATATGGACATACTTATCCATAAAAGTGTATGCTAATTAAACATCTTTCATTGTAAAGAAAAGAAAGATAAAAAAAAAAAAAAAGTATTGATTTCGATTATTCATTTCGACTATTATCAGTTTCAGCAATGCATGATCAAGAATTGTACAAATTTCGACATTGTGAGTACGACGAACTGCTTAATTTCCAATTCACAAACCTAAAAACAAACATACAATATGTCAAGAATCATGTAAGTTATCGGACAAAATTTGATGTTATTAATCTTATATCTTAAAATTTACTTTGAGTTTCATGGATACAAGACGTGCATCTCCATCATTTCCTTTAACTAATATGCTTCCCCAGCAAATGCCTTGTGATTTCCTACATATTAAAAATATATTATTGAACTATAACCGGTCACGAAAAACATTTAAGTGAACTGCCGCATAGAGTTTCCAGTTCCTTCTAGAGAGATGAAATGAGGCACTGCTAGCGGTTACACCTTCCTACAAACTGTATGTATGGAGGTTCTCCACCATACCATCATATATATACCGCATGCCGAATATATATATATATATATATATATATATATATATGTCGGGGAAGGTTTCATCGTATAATAAAATGTACTTTGTTTTGACGATGGTCGATTCAAATAAAAACTATGACTATCAAGTGAACAAAACAAAGTCACCCGCGTGCCGAATAGAAGAATCTAAGAATAATATATATATATATATTTTAGGACGATGACACCTTGCAAAAATCATGTATGCATATTAGTACTTAAACGGCTGGCTATCAACAATTGCCATGATCCTTGAAAGGAGATTTGAGTAGATTGCAATGCAGCAGCAAACCATTAATAATTTGCTTATCTTCAAGTTACTCAAACATCCTCCTGACAAAATCCAATGCTGATGCTTACCTTCAATAATTCATCATGCTTCCTTCTTCTTCCAACAACGTATTTTTCTGGCAAACTATTCTTGTTGATCCGTCGGTGGCTCTTTAAGAATTTGTTCATTGCTTTTGATACGACCTTAATGCCCAACCGAAACCCTTCTTTAACCACCTCCCTATTGCTACCAAGCAAAACACAATCTCTCCTTCTTTCTTGAGCTTCTTTTCTCTGCCCTCTTCCCCAAACAGTTGACTTAATGCTTCCGGAAAGGAACAGGAGAGTTGAAAGAGAAGCTTGTCGGGAGGAGGAATCAGATGGCTACAAAGTCGCGTTTTTCTACGGTCATCCGACCGTCTCTTCCATCTATCTGTGCTCTGTTACGACATACTTGCCTTGCTTGCTTGCACGATCCTCAAAGGTCTTCTCCTTCGTTCTGGTGACGGGATTCACATGAAGCGAATGATTTCTTTCCCGACCTGAAGACTCCTCTTTCTTGCGGCCGCGGGAGGTTCGTTTATAGTTCAACCACTTACTTGGTTCGATGGGTTCAAAGATGGATCTTTTCTGATAAACAAGTGATCTTGATGGGTGTTCTCCACGGATTTTATCTCCAACTACACATAATGCTTGTCGAGGTTTTTTTGGCTTAATTTGTTGAATGCCTTCTCTTTAGATTTTTTGGGGAAATTTTTTTGTCTGTGGAATCAGTGATGGAGATGTCTGAAATTGATGGATCTTTTAAGTTCAAAAGTCACTTGAAATTAGCATGCTCCTCGTATTGGCTTTCAATCTTGTCTTGATAGGTTCATCAGCATAAATTAGCATGCTCCTTGTTGTTACTGTATTCTCTTCACCTGCTTCATCTTTTTCATTTTTCGCTTATTTCAGAAACAAGTTGCAAGTCTGTATCTTATTGTTTGTCCTTCTTTCAGAAACAAACAAACAAACATGTGCTCCCATTGCATGTGTGTTTGTAGCTTTCTTATTAGTTTACTGGTGCCAGAGAAGGATTTTTTTATAGGAAGGTTTGGTAATAATAAAACACTAATTCCCTTTGGCAATTTGTGCATCTTTTTATTTTTTTTTTCTTTTTTCACATAATGTTTCCCCTTCGTATAATAGACTTGATCTCCATACCTTTCAAATATTTTTTTGGAAGGGATTTGGTATGGACATTGTCTATTAAAAACTTAATCTGTAATTCACTCTACTGTTTATTTCCTAATCAATATTCTCTTATTAGGAACTTTATTTCAGCAATTAATACTTATTTCCTACCTTGAATACCCAAAATAAGGAATAATTAATTATTTTCAATTAAAAATAATGAAAAAATAAAAATAAAATTATTCCCTATTAGAAAATATTCTCATCTCTATGAGATACTCCTTTTTCATCCATTTTGACGACCTTGTGGACAGATTAGTGGAGATCATTGGCTCTACGTAGGTTCTTCTTTTTAATTTGTTTAATTTAAATATTTTAGTTGTTTAATTTCATATTTTTTAATTAACAAAAGGGTATGCTGTATGCTTTAGATTTAATTAATTGTTTTATTTTTTAACATAACATATAAATTAGTAAACACATTTAATGATGTCCATGCCTTCTTCACATATTAATTTAAATTGTTGCTTAATGCTAACTTAATTATTTGAATCATGACACTGAATGATTTTCATGATGTTCATGCTTCATATGTTTAAATTAGATTATTGCTCGTATTAAGATTATCCATCCTATCAAAAGATTTTTCATGTCTTGAGACCATATTTATAAATTTTTATGCCTTAACTTCTTCTAGTCGCCAATGAGCTTCAATGATGGGAATAAACACAATATTAATCCACTATTATAGCATATTGGTTGCAGGAATTATCATGAACTGCGAAGAAGTAGATGCCGAGGTAGTTAGGTATATCGGATTAGTTCTAATCATCTGAAATGGATTGTTGGAATTATGTTCAACATGGATAAATTAAGTTCTAAGTTATGCTTCTCAGCTAATTAATTGATATTGGTTCAATTTGAAACAAACATTTTAAGAACCCATAGATTCACAACTCAATTAGTTAAGTTTGAGTTGAAATTATTTATTAATTTAAAGGTGATTTGTCAGTTATGATTAAGCAATGATAGAACCATAATTTAATTTCAGGATTCATATTGATTTAATTTTGAGAAGTATTTATTTCTTTTTATCTTAAGGAAAATCGAATTTGGGAATCAAAGGACTTAATAGGGGAGAAATGTAATCGCTCTAATTTTTGTTTCATAACTAAAATGATAATCTTTATTTCTTAATTTACATGCCATTAAGTGGAATTTTATTTTGGTAGTTAATACATATTTCCTACTTTGAATACCAACTTAGTTATTGTCAACTAAAATAATCACAAAAACAAAATAAATTATTATCTTATTAGAAATCTTTTTCATCCTCTTTATAAATTGTCTGAACTCCTCCCTTTTCATCTATCGTGGCTAAGGGATAGATTCAATCGTGAGAAGAAACTTACGGCGATCATCAACTCCAGGTAGGTTCTCCTTTTTCTTTAATTTAAATTCTAATATATTCTATTGACTATTTAATTATTCTTAAAATTTTGATATTAATTAATTTCGGAATTTCAATATGAAAAAAGGATACAATGCATTCTTTTTATTCAATTAGTTGTTTTGAATTTCGTATCATGACATATAAATTAGTTATTTAATTATGTTCATGCATTCATTTATTAGTTTAAATTAGTGATTAATATTAATTTAATTATTTGGTTCATCATATTAGAACCTTTAAACCATATTTAATGATTTTTCATGATATTCGTATCATTCTGCATTTAAATTTGTCTTGAGAGAAAAGGTTTTGAATGTTATAAGCCATTATACATCTCAAGTTGGATTAGAGGTTCAAACCGAGTATTTTCAGAAGACTTAGATGATATCATTTAAGGAATACATATAACTATAAAACTTATAATTGGAGATTTACATGCTCATGTAGAAAAAATATATAGTGAATTTATAAGGGTGTGTGAGGGCCTTGGTTGTGGGGAGAGCAATGAAGAGGGTGGTATGATTTTGGATTATTTTGTATTATCTCATAATTGTAAATACTCACTTCAAAATAGATGAATATTTGATCACCTGTAAGAGTGGTCATAACTATCATAGAGACTTTTTTCTCAATAGAAAGTTAGATAAAATTATATGTGAGAATTATAAAATGATACATGGCAAAAGCTTGATGAATCAACATAACTTGATGGTATTGGATGTTTATTGTTATAAATGGTAAAAGAAAAAGATAATAGAAGAAATTACGAGGACTAGATGGTGGAATTTTAGTGATAATAATGTAAGAATTTTTAAGAAATAGATCGAAAGGGAAGCGACTTGGAATATAGATGGAGATAATATTAATATTATTTAAATCATGATAGCCAATAAGATTAGGAGCTTGAAGATTCTTGGTGAAACATAAGGTAAAAGTATAGCTTTAAGAGAGAGTTGGTGGTGGTGTAAGAAAGTTCATAAAGTAATTTTTATTAAAAGATCATCCTTTAAATATTGGAAAATTATAAAAATGAGAAAAAAATTTAATGATACATAAAACAAAGGCTAAAAGAGCTATTAGTATGATAAGAAATAAAAGATTATAATTTTTATAACAAATTAGGTATTAAAAATGGGAAAAAGATATATACTGAATCGCTAATGATAGGGAAAGGGAGTAAAATAATTTCAGTAATATTAGATACATTAAAGATCAAAGAATACTTGTTAATGATAATGAAATTATGGAAAGAAGAAGAAATTATTTTTATAAATTATATATTGAATAATCTATGAGTGTATAGATAATAATGGTAGATTTAATAATTATACATTTTATTTGTAGAATTAGAGCTACTGAAGCAAAAGATATCTAAAAAACGTTGAAAATACTTAAGATTATGAGGTGTAATGGTATCTTTTTTATTGAGGTTTGTAAAAAGATTTAGGAGAATAAGGAATATCTTAGTGAACTAGCTTATTTAACAAAATTTTGAGATTTAGAAAGATGTCTGATGAATTAGGAAGAGCTTTTTAGTGTCAATTTAAAAGAATAAGGGTGACATACAAAATTATTTTAATTATAATAGAATTAAAATCATGAGTCACACTATAAAACTTTGGGAAAGAGTTATCTATATTAGAATAATATTTCAAATAAATATCTTTAAAAATTAATTTATTTTTATGCTGAAAAAATAAACAATAGAAGCAATTTATTTATCAAGACAACTAATGGAAAAATATAGAGAGAAAAAGAAAGACCTATATATAATTTTTATTGATTTAGAGAAGGTATACGATAGAGTTTCTAGAGATTTATTATGGTGAGTCTTGAAAAAAAAAAAGTGTATGAACAAATTATATTAATATTACTAAGATAATGTAACCACTACTATAAGAACTATATGGAGTTTGTCTAGTGAGTTTCCTAGTTCCTATTTTTTTACATTAATAAACGATAAGCCTCTCATGGTCCATGCTATTTATTGATAATGTCATGCTATGTAATTTCGAATTGTACCGCCTGGTATAGGCGGTACGTACCGGTCCGACGGCATATCGGTACGCGGATCGCTCGCTATCGGACGGAACGTGCTACAGTAATACACTGTAGTAGTGTTACAGTGCTACAGTAAGAGGAAATCGCTCGGTAAGCCCTAGTGTACCGTTCGGTATGTCCTGGTGTATCGCTCGGTACGCCGGTACCATACCGTACCGTACCGAGCCAACCTAGAAACACCGGTACGGTACGATATTGCATACCTTGGATAATGTTATCCTAGTTGATGAGAGTCAAGATAAATTTAATTCTAAACTTGAGTTGTAGAGGCATTCTTAGAAATTAAAAGGTTTTAGATTAAGTATGACTAAAACTAAATATTTGAGATGTAATTTTAATAATATTAAGTTGGATGAGTAAGAAGTTCCACTAAGTAAAGTTTTAGATATCTTGAATCAATTATTGACAAGATAGAGAGGATAAAGATATTTTTCATATAATAAAAATGGGATGGTTAAAATGGCGAGAGGTATCAACAATCTTAAGTGATCATTGTATACCTTTGAGATTAAAAGAAAAAATTATATGATAGTTGTTAAACGTTTTATGGATTTATGTGTTGAGCACTTAAAAAATAACAAAAAAGTTATGTTGTTAAGATGAGAATGTTGATGTGGATGTGTGGAGTTAATAGAAAAATTGGAAAAGAAATATCATTATTTGTGAACAATTAGCTACCACTTCAATCGAGGATAAAGTGAGAAAAAATTATCTAAGATGATACAAATGTGCATAGGAGATGTATAGATACATTAGTTAAAAGAGGTGAAATGATTAGTATTAATGGTATAAGAAGAGGTAGAGAAAAGATTCATGAAGTCGATCCCAAATAGTTGGTACTTTATGATTTTGTCGTTGTCATATTGTTAATGTTATTGTTGTTCTAAAATTTTGTGATTCGTGTCTTAAGATTTTTCATATCTTTAAACTAAATTTAACATTGTTTATACCTTCATTGTTATAAATAATTGAAAAAAAAATACTGATGTCATTAGGGGCATTGTTGGGACAGTCATTAGGGGTATTTAATCTAAAACACCTTCATTGTTATAAATAATTGGTCATCTTTGATTTTGTTTGGGCTCGACTCCAAACCATAGTTATTGAAACTAAACTGAACGGAGTGGTTGGATCAAAAAAGGGGGAATTGAACCGTTGATTAGTCTGATTTATTTATTAGATCCATTATGTTAAAAAATCGAGATGAACTATTTGACCGACTAGTTTTTGAATAACCTATGTAAAATAAAATCAATCCAGTTTTGTAAATATAATTAAAATTACTTAAATATTCTTTTTATTGTTTAAAAGGATATTTAGGTCAAATTTGAAATGAAGGTTAACATCTTTATTATACAATCACTTCTCTTTTTGTGTCACCCTTTCTTTTATTAGAAACCTCTCTCCTTCGCCTCCTCATCTCCTTATGACAATTGTTTTGTCTTTACCCCTCCTCTCACATATCTTCTCTTTACCTTTTTCTTGCTTAAGTCACCAAAATGAACATGATGAGAATAAACCAAATGTTGCAATAGGATAAATGAACATTATTTTAAAAAAATTCATATGCATATGCTATTTAAGTCATGACAACTATATCGGGTACCTTTTTTATTATGTTGAACAATCTATTTTGAGTTTGATTAATCAAATTACCTTTTAGATATTGTCACTTGTTATTTAATTTGGATAAAAGTTTACGTCTATAATTTTGGTTATAATTTTTATTTTTATCATATTGTATGCAATCGAAGTTTTGTTTTCATTTGTCTAAGGATTGATATTTTTTAATAATGTTAATATTTTATGTGTTTTATATAATTTTTTAAATACTTTTATATATTTAAAAATATTTTAGATTAAATAAGGGGTTCGACTAATTGACCCACAAGTCCTACTAGTGACCCAAGGCTTGGCTGGGTCACTTTTTGATTCGATTTGGATAACTATTGGTCGAACAAATTGGTCGGAACGAACCAGACCCAACTCACGTTAGGTTCGGCCTAACCTACACCAACATTGATGCTTGTGGCTCAGTGCGACCCAATGACCCAGTAGCCATACAACCTAGTGTAGCCTAGCATGGTCCGATACTATGCTGATAGCCTATTGCAGTCCAACCCAAATCAGCCTGAGTTTGGCTGGTTCATGTTAGTCCAAGGTGTATCCAGACTGGTTTTGATCTATTCAGACCAGTTCAGAGGGTCTTTGTATAGATTTAAATCAAATCAAGTTGGATTCAGATGATTTCTGACTAATTCTAGCCAAATTTAAATGATTAAAGTATGGTTAAAATTGAATTTGAATTATTTCTGTTCGATTCAAATAGGATTTGGGTAATTTAAGACTCGATAAAGCTAATTCAGCTCAAATGAGGTCAATTGAACTCAGGTTTAGGCCAATCTCCGAGCTAGTAGGCTTGATATCCATCTATCTTTTGATCTAGTAAATTTAAAGGATTTTATTTGATGTTGTATGATAAATTTTTATAGTTAAGGTATCTTTCATCAAGGTTGATATTATTTTTACCATGCATATGACACATGTGGCTATGATGGAGGAGCAATTTGAGTTGGATCAACACCCCATGAAAAGAGCTAGGGCCTATCACAGTGAGGAGCTGCAACTAGATTGAGCCTCCCATGCCATAAACTCATAAAGAAAGCATGATCTACAAGCATTAATGGAAGAATTACAAATAAATGAATAAAATATATAATGATATATTTGAGAACATTTATTTTTCAACCCGTGCAAGCATGCTACTACTGGTAGGCAAATCATTTTGAGAATATGCAAACCTTTTGAGGATTTATGAGCTGTCAGATATAAGCTAGATGGTTTCTCCATCGTTGTGAGGAAATATATGTCCCTGTCTCCTAAATGAAGTGTAATATGATGAAGGGTAATATGAGTTCCTTTTGTTAGCTACTGGGAGAATATAGAACTATCATGTCGAGTAATATATCTCCATCCCGGGAGAGTGAATGTCAGGTGTCCAATCTTTATGCCTATGTACTTTGTGGATGTCATTCCATAAATGTGTTTGTTTAAGTTATGTTCCATAAGACTAACATATGATGATTACTTTCTTGAAAGAACTTTGAATAATTCTTGTGTTTTTATTTCATTCATGATTTTCAAAAGAACTGATTTATGTTCTTTTACGAGTATTCATGGCATATGAATTTTTTAGTAAAAGATGATTGACAATGTTACATGAGTACTGAATCTTGTCTGTATGATTCTGAAATTTTTGACAAGATCCTACTCATTATGATTGTTGAAATGATTTATTTATTTATTCCTTCCTTTTATTTTTAGATGGAGGAAACTCAAAAGATTAAGTTGGAATGATGATTTGACACCAAGAATTAATATGTTCCAATAACTTTTTTACTTCACCTATAGATAAATGATTTGATCTATGTTGTAATAAATATGTAAGATATTGAGAAAATATATTAAAAGAAAAGGGCTCTATAGTTGTAGATTTTTAAAGAGATGTTTATGCATGAATGAATTTTCTCATTGTTATATGTAAACAATAATAAAACTAGATATCTTTGTACAGTTGCAGGTCTTTATACTCATTCTCTCATCTTTTTTCCTTTCTGTTTTCATTCCTTCCATAATTTCTTTCTTCATTTTTTTTGCATTTGTCTCTTACTCTCTTCCATCTGGAATAAAGGATTGATGACAAAATTGGGTCATTCAAGTTTAACCAAATTTGTTCAAGTGAGTCTATGAATGTTAATGGGTTATGCACCATTTGGCCAGCCAATTAAACCTACCTAGTTGTGAAACATTTCATGTATATGTTAAGTACCACATGCCATTAGTCCTGAATAAATGATCAACAGATCAAGAATAGATCGTTTTTTTATTGATTTAGTTTACCTTAGTTTATTCTCTCTCCCTATACAGCAAGATACATTATGAGTCTACTTTTAGTCTTACAAACATTAGTTCTAAGGATTAAAGGTTGCTGCTAGGGTCTGAGTCATTGGAAACAACCTCCCTATATTTAAAAATAAGGTTGTGTATATTGACTCAAACTCCCCTGACCCTGTATTACGAGAGTCATATACACTGAGTATGCCAACATCAGTCCTAAGGTATTTATTTCCCTTTCTGAGAAGCATCAATCTCTTGTAATTTGTACAATAAATGCAAAATATTGCACTACTTTATAAAACTTATGACTCCTTTTCTTAGCTGCAGATTTGCATAACAAAATCACCCTTCCAACCTCATCACAATCCGATGATGACTGAAAAGGCAATGGATAAGGATTCAGTCTCAGTAAATCCAAATGCAAAAGATGGTATGAAGAAGCATTCCACTGGGGCAATGATTACTAGAGGTTCATCAATTCCTTCAACCAGCAAGGAAAAGCCTCTACCTAATTATCTAAGAGCTTATACCAACTCGTGCCATGATTTTTGCAAGTATGGATGGAAAGAACCTCGTAAGACTGACACAAAGCTTCCTTCAGTTCTTCCCAAATTGAATGACAATTTGAAGAAGCATTCAACTGGAGGAATGATTACTACAGGTTCATCACTTCCTTCAACCAGCAAGAAAAAGGCTCTACCTCATTATCTAAGAACTTGTACCAACTCCTGCCATAATTTTTGCAAGGATGGATGGAAACAAGCTTTTGAGACTGATACAAAGCCTCTTTCAGTTCTTCGCAAATTGAACAACAATTTGGAGAAGCATTCAACTGGGGGAAGGATTACTACAGGCTCATCACATCCTTCAACCAGCAAAGTAAAGCCTCTACCTCGTTATCTAAGTGCCTCTTCTAATGCCTGCCATGATTTTTGCAAGCGTGGAAGGAAACAAGTTTTTGAGGCTGAGAGAAAGCATCCTTCATTTCTTCTCAAGTTAAACAACAAATCAAAGAAGCTTTCAACTGGGGGAAGGATTACTACTGGTATATCACTTCCTTCAACCAGCAAGGTAAAGATTCTACCTCGTTATCTAAGAGCTTCTACTAACTCCTGCCATGATTTTTGCAAGTATGGGTGGAAATATGATTTCATGGCTGAGACAAAGCCTTTGTTTTTTCCCAATTCGATCAACAAGTTGACTCTGAGAGATGAGTCATATCAAGTAAACAAATTAAATGTAGAAGAGAGAAACCCTTGTGCGATCAAGCTGAAGCCCTCATCTCATAGAAAAGCCAAATTTCCTGATAAACCAGCTGTCAATAAGGAAAAGTTTTCTTCAAAGAACAGCAAGGATGGATTTTTAGAGTTCCCTGTCAAGATTAAGTTGCAATCTCCAATATCAACACAAACAAGCAGTATATCTAATGATCATATAGTTATTCCAATTTTGACGAATGAAGAATCTCAGGTGAGATACACTAATCCAAGGGATCAAAAGATGAAACATGTTATCAAATCAAAGAATCTGATCGAGTCACATTCATTTTCTTACCATCATAAAGTTGGTGAACAATCTACTGACAATGGATTTGATGCACGACAGAAGACTGGTATCATCAAGAAGAGGACTTTATCTCTATGGGAAGCCAGTTCATCTTTTAAACCTAAACTGGTTAAGCAAACATCTTTGAAGAGCAACATCACACATAAGATACCAGTTCCTAGTAAGATCACTCCTGTTAGTGCTGCATCTAAGAAGGTCAGTGAGATAACAACTGTAGCATCAAGATCTGTGCTTTCTCCTTCACATGAACCAACTGGACGAAGAAATGGGAAAGAAGTTCTTGCTAAGAGTGGTGAAAAGAAAGATATGCTAGAAAAGAAGATGTTGAAACCATCCACAGCTTCTCCATCTCTCACGTATATTGGTGATGGTGTCTTGAGTTTGAACCACAGGAAACACAAGCATGGAAAGGAAGTGATCCCTGACAAGAATCAAGAAGTTGGAAAAGCCCAATATGATAGTGAGAACAATGAGGAGAAAACATTGTATGTTAATAAGAGACCTGAGAAAGCTGGTTTGGATTCTACAGTGCAGAAATCATCAAAAACAGGGAATGTTGTCTGTGATTCCTCAAAGCAACCACTACTGAAATGTGAAAATAGTGATATGGATTTCCCACTGCAGGAAATGCTCGAGCCGGAAAATGCTGACACCGAAAACATCAATCTTCATTCCTTTGAACTGAATCTTGATCATCAGAAATTGATTGAACAAACGAGTGTTGATATAAACTTTCCAGAGAAGAAATTGTTGAACCCAGAGAACTCAGAGAATGTCATTATAGTGAAGCCAGAAAATGCTGACATGGGTATCCTATGGAAGAATTTTCTGGAACTAGAGAATGGTAATTTTGATTCCTTTGAGTTGGATCTTGATGATCAGAAATTGCTTGAACAAAAGAATGCCGACATCGATTTCCTAAAGCAAAAATTAATGAACCCAGAGAACCTAGAGAATGTCGATATACTCAAGTCAGGGAATACTAACATGAGTGTCGTAGGGCAAAAATTGCTAGAACTAGATAACATTAATCTTCATTTGTTTGGACTGAATCCTGATGATCAAGAACAAAAGAATGTCAATATGGATTTCTTAGAGAAGAATTTGTTGAACCCAGAAAAGATAGAGAATATCAATATGCTCAAGCCCGAGAATGCTAACATGGGTGTCCTAGGGCAAAAATTGCTGGAACTAGAGAACACTAACTTTGATTGCTTCAAATTAAATCCTGATGATCAGAAATTGCTCGAACAAAAGAATTTCAATTTAAATTCACCAGAGAAGAAATTTGTAAACTCAGATGACCCAAATAACTCAGCATATATTGATTTGTTTAAGCCAGAGAATGCTGATGTGGATGTTTTAGGGCAAAATTTACTGGAACTAGAGAACATCAATCTTGATTCCTTTGAACTGAATCCTGATAATAAGAAATTGTTTGAACAAAAGAATATCGATATGGATTTGCTAGATGATTCCTCAGAACTGAAACATGATGAGGATTGGAAAATGGTCAAATTAAAAAATGTTGATATGAGTTTTCTAGAGCAAGATTCGTTGATGCCAGAGGAAATAGATTTCGAGTCCCTGGAAACAGAACCTACCAACCAGAAATTGCTCGAGCTAGGCAAGGATTACATGGATTCCCCAGAGCTGAAATTGCTGAAACCAGAGGACATCAATCTTGTAGACACCTTGGAAATGAAATCTGATGGCGCCGATGTGAATTTTCTACAAGAGAAATTGTTGAAATTAGAGAACATTGATGTCGATGCTCTGGAACTGAAACCTAGTGATGACCAACCATCCCAATCTGCTACAGATGATGTGGAAGAGATTGAGGAATCAGAGTCTTCTTCTTCCGAAACAACTGAATTGGACTCGCAGAATGAGATTAAGGAAGACAATGAGATGGATTGCATGGACTCCCCAGAGCTGAAATTGCTGAAACCAGAGGACATCAATCTTGTTGACACCTTGGAACTGAAATCTGATGATGCCGATGTGAATTTTCTACAAGAGAAATTGTTGAAATTAGAGAACATTGATGTTGATGCTTTGGAACTGAAACCTAGTGATGATCAACCATCCCAATCTGCTACAGATGATGTGGAAGAGATTGAGGAATCAAAGTCTGCTTCTTCCGAAACAACTGAATTGAACTCGCAGAATGAGATTAAGGAAGATAATGAGATGGATTTCATGCACTTCCCAGAGCTGAAATTGCTGAAACCAGAGGACATCAATCTTGTTGACACCTTGGAACTGAAATCTGATGATGCCGATGTGAATTTTCTACAAGAGAAATTGTTGAAATTAGAGAACATTGATGTTGATGCTCTGGAACTGAAACCTAGTGATGACCAACCATCCCAATCTGCTACAGATGATGTGGAAGAGATTGAGGAATCAAAGTCTGCTTCTTCCGAAACAACTGAATTGGACTCGCAGAATGAGATGAAGGAAGACAATGAGATGGATTTCATGGACTCCCCAGAGCTGAAATTGTTGAAACCAGAGGACATCAATCTTGTTGACACCTTGGAACTGAAATCTGATGACGCCGATGTGAATTTTCTACAAGAGAAATTGTTGAAATTAGAGAACATTGATGTTGATGCTCTGGAACTGAAACCTAGTGATGACCAACCATCCCAATCTGCTACAGATGATGTGGAAGAGATTGAGGAATCAGAGTCTGCTTCTTCCGAAACAACTGAATTGGACTCTGAGCATGAGATTAAGGAAGAGAATGAGATGGATTGCATGGATTCTCCAGAGCTGAAATTGCTGAAACCAGAGGACATCAATCTTGTTGACATCTTGGTACTGAAATCTGATGACGCCGATGTGAATTTTCTACAAGAGAAATTGTTGAAATCAGAGAACATTGATGTTGATGCTCCGGAACTGAAACCTAGTGATGACCAACCATCCCAATCTGCTACAGATGATG
The DNA here is from genome assembly GCF_036884655.1 of Musa acuminata AAA Group. Lineage (NCBI taxonomy): Eukaryota > Viridiplantae > Streptophyta > Magnoliopsida > Zingiberales > Musaceae > Musa > Musa acuminata. The sequence goes on along the minus strand of NC_088331.1, from coordinate 33,160,730 downwards.
TGGAAGAGATTGAGAAATCAGAGTCTGCTTCTTCCGAAACAACTGAATCGGACTCTGAGCATGAGATTAACGAAGACAGTGACAATTGTGAATCTTTAAAAAGTGAACAGAAGAGAATAGTCAGAAGAGATGCGATTGTTCATCATCGGGAAGATGAGTTTTCCATACCACACAAATTAAAGTTTACGAGAGGTAAGGCAATTGAACTTCAGCCTGAAAACAATGGTCCAAAAAGGCTAAGATTCAGGAGAGGAAGAATGGTGGATAGAAACGTCAACAGCAGTCACTTAGAGAGGGAGAACTTCCAAAGGAGTGAGATGGCCGACGTGGTAACTGACTCAAAACCAGAAACTCAAAGCATTGTGCTAAAACACCAAGATACACAGGAGAAGGATGTGCGAGGCTTATTCAACAATGTGATAGAAGAAACCACGAATAAACTAGTGGAGACTAGGAAGAGCAAGGTGAAGGCATTGATTGGTGCATTCGAAATTGTGATCTCTCTCCAATAGAGCAAACTAGAATCTACAGTGACATTCTTTTTCTGATAACTGACTCAATGTTAGTAGTAGAACTGTCAGTGTTCACTTCATCCAATGTTGATAAAGTGAAAAAAAATTGTATCATAGAGTAGTAGTGTGGATATACAAAGTATACATGAACTTGGATATGGGAAGATGCTTGTCTAAATATGTCAACATGTTCAGGGAAGTTGGCTCATTCGAAAAGTTCTTGTGGGGTGGTACAAGTGATTCCTGTCATGGAACCTATTCCTGTAATGGTACTTATCCCTTGTAGTCAGTAAGTGCACTGTTCTCTTTGGTTTGAGATTCTACTGAATAAGGAGGTGCTTTTTCTTTGTTCAAACTATTTGTTACATTGGTTTCAAGTTTGAGATTAATTTAGGATTAGAGCAGGAGTGTAAAGAATTCATATTGAATCTGACTGCTGCGTCTCTTATCGATGTATTAGAAAAGAAGATACTTTTCCTCATTGCTTAGTCGCTACTGAATATACAATAAAGATATTTTAAAAATACTTGGAATGTTCTATTGAAGTCAAAAAGTACAGGATTTTTGGGGAAGATAATAGAGTTATAAATTGGTTAGCTAATCGTGTTGGGATCTCCAAATCCAACATCATTTGGAGTTGTTTGATTTACAAATCAAAGACACCAATCATCAATGCTACCACACCAGCTCTGCTTTAGAAATTTATGGATAATGAGTATTTAGGGAGTGATGGCCGCTCCTACTAGCAATAACAAGACAAAATTGATCATTCTATTTATCTTCGTAATGGCATCTTTGAAAGAGCAAAAATATTGGCATTGAGAACATATTTTTTAACTCGTCTAAATTTGCAGATATTAGTTTTAAGGGTCAAAATAAGTTCAGTGTGACAATGACCAATAAATTATCTAAATTATCTTTTGCCGATAGCAGAGAATAACCAATAAATTACCCTTCTGATTTTTTTTTTTTTCCAACAAAGTCACCATTATGAGGTGTTTCAATAGAGTTACGGTGATTCACTCTGCTGGACTACAGAAGTACTGAAACAAACCATCAACACTTACCAACTGCACACCCAATGCAAACATGAAAATCCATGACTATCCATCCATTGTAACTTGCAAGAAACTTTTTATATGGCTCAAACCAGATGGACAGCGCCACTCGTAAACTCTTATCAGGAATTTGCTCAATAATGTAACACTTCAAAAAGTCAATCAAACAGGTACACTATGATGCCTTTGGGCAACTCATGCACAAGTTCAGGTGAATCTCATGCACGAAATACAAAACTAGCCATTACTCTTAAGACATTGTATTGAAAGAAAGAACAAAGGATTTGCTTTTCTAATTAATGATCCATATAACATAAAAGACAAAATCAGCTTCACATGTAGATCACTCAAAATCAGATCACAACTGCATGAAAGGTCTGATAAATTCTCTCGGAAACATGTGTTCTCTAAGAAGCTTGATTTTCATCAGCAGCAGCTTCAAATGTCTCGCCAGGCACCAGCTCAGGGACATCATCATCGTCATCCTGTTTCGCAGGTGCACCTGCACCAGGTGCCTGTTTCTGCAAGTGCTCCGCAAGCCTCTTCAGGTTTTCTAAATTATCAGGTCCTGGGAAAAAAGAAAATATCATCAAAAATTCATGTACTTCATACAAAACAACCAGAGACATAATATCTTGCAAGATGCCAACTACCAGGTTCAGCCATGGCACTAGTTATCCCATATAGCAATGCAAACACAGTAGAAAGTAGAAACAACCACATTTAGTAAGCAACAAAATATTTGACACCAGTAGCATTCATCAACATTTGGGAACAGCAATGGAACATAATCAACATGAATCTAGATGATTGAGCAAGACAAAATGAAAACTAATCAGCATGCACATATTGTATAGAAGCTACACACTCAAGACCACCATAATGTACAATTGCAAGTTAGTAACTTGGCAGTAACAAAAATGCCATAATGAAAGCTAAACACAATGTCCAAACTATAATAACATTAAATGAGAATACCTAGTTGGTTAATGATCCCAGGTAGCAGATCTTGAAGTTCTGTCACAAGAAAATCGTGTGTGAGTTGTCTTAGCTAAGTAAGGGATTCCAGAAAAGATGACAACTAAAATCCAAAAGAAAATTTTCATGAATCATCTCATATTTATCAACACCAGGCCAATCTAACAGATACTCGTCAAGTCACATACTCTTTGTCTGAGGAGACCCACTAACAACCCATGTATTGGCTGCAATTGAAGCTTGCACTGAGAAAATGTGGAAAAATTCAGTAAATCGTTTGGCAATGATTTAGTGTTTCTTTTAATGAATGTGATGTGCTTTACCCTTAGGGTTAACAAATTGAATAACAAGATCATCCTTAAAAATGTTAACTTCTTCTATAGCAGGAATGGCATTCACGCCTATTCTCTTCAAGGTGCTTTGAAGCCTCTTATCATCAGTTGTTGTAGTCTTGTGAACTGCCTTCTTCTTCCTGATCAAAATGCAGACAAACAAAATAACGCACTTAAAAGTGTTTGATTTAACTGACCTCTAAAGGGTACTAGCATAAATTGCACATAGACAAAATATTTAGCCTCTAATCATTACCACAGAAAATCAAACTGGTCAAGGTACTAGTATCTCAAAATTGGCGATAGAATAGAAATAAACCTGCGCATACTGCCCTTTCCCCCAGTGCGAACGGCACCAGCCATCTTCATGAGCTTCTCTACATTCATCTGCATGGAAAAGGAACATCATGTGACATGAATTAGAAGGTACCTTTGTCAAGTACGACTAGATCACATTCTAACTAAATACTTCAGTTATCAGAACCAGTAAAAATAAAAAAAAGAATAAGTCAAGGATTTCAAAATTTAAACACTAACGACAGTTGCAAGAATATAGCAATGCGATGAACACATGCAATCCCGACAATCTAATTAATTTGGCCAAAGATTAAATCAGAATAAACCAAACATTAGGTTTTACTCAATACTATAAAGAGTGAGTCCTAACAGAAGACCCCAACACATGCACTATTTTAATGAAGATATCAAATTGGCTCAAACTAGAAACCCTCAGTAACAAGGACTAGATAAGAATGCCAATCATAACATCTTTGTTTTCCTCGACTTCATCACAGAAGATAAAGAAATAACAAATATGAGGATCTCAGCTGGTGACTCATCATTCTAAGATCTATTTTTTTATTTCAACAAACAGAGACAAAACTCTCTAAAATTTCCATTGTTATTTTCATTAGGTTAATGTCTGATAGGAATAATATTCTATGACTAACAACTCAATTATTTTCAAACTGATCCATTTACTATCTATTATTTCGTTTACTACTAGTCTATATTGTAATGGGCAAAAAGTTAAATGTTCTGGCAATTCCTCATGGCGGGATAAAGGATAACAAAATATATATAAAATAAACAAGGCCTATGACTAGATGTATGATATATACTATGCATTTTTATTATAGTAGTGTATATCAATAATAATATTGTTGTATTTAAAGAACAATGGCCTTTTGCTCAAGTGAAAAAAGATTTGTGGTAAGGGGGTCACTGGGTCTTTAAACATCGATGATTACCTCCTGTAAAAATATTCAGATTTTATCTTTCAACGAAAGAGAGGAGAACGATTTCACCTTTGCCTAGAACATAAGTTCAGGAGCCCATCAAAACCCCAACCACCATAAGCTTGAAAGTCATCTCATTTATGCTAACATTCTTACAGTAGGATTAGTGTCTTATTTAAGACGATCATTATTTGAAGTATTACTTGAAAGAACAATTACACACAAAAAATACAACAAAGTAACATCTATATAACAACACATAGCTAAACCTCTACAACAAAGCAGCCCAACCCATCTAAGATTCAGCATTTCCGATTGAGCTTATGATCAGAGTTAAGGCATAGTGGAGTGCCAAACACAAAGATCAGCATGGATCTCCCATAAAAGAAAAACATTAAAGTGACTCTAAAGGAAAGGATCCCACTAAAACCAAAGTTCACAATTGAGCTTATGATCAGAGTTAAGGCATAGTGGAGTGCCAAACAAAAAGATCAGCATGAACCAAAGCAGAACAGACCGTGGAGGCTAAACCCATTCCGAATGGTCAGATACTCTTCCATATTCAGAGAAACGGACAAAAACCTTAAAGCTTGACGAATCCAATCCTTAAAACCCTTTCTAACGGAGATCAGATCCAGCGAGATGAAGAAATGAATAGAAAGAAGCGGAATTACCTTTGCAACGGTAAGACGGGAACCCACGCCGGAAGAAGAGAAGAAGGAGGAGGAGTGCGCCGACAACGCAACTTCGCTACGAGAAAAGATTGGGTAGGGCGGAGATGACATTGATGCCGCATGGCATGACTAAATTACTGAAGCAACCCCGGAAATTATAGGAATTACGAGATTGGTGTACTACTTTTTGGGCATGTTGGTGGACCCGAAGTCTAAAACCCAATAAGGAACCACCACGTAATTAACGGGTATGGATTTTGGCTCTGCACCCGTTAATCTGCTTTGATTTGAGCTGAGTCATTAACATAAAAAAGAAAAAAAAAAATCTAACTCCGTAGCTCTCACTATTCTTTATTTTTAATGTATGATTAAAAACTGTGAATAAAGTCATAATATGAACAGTTGGTATTTCCATGCGACGGGAGAAACAAAAGTGGATGAAATTGTAGTCGGTACATCCTAATCTGCTTTATTGGGCACATATTTATACATTTTTTTTCCCAAAATAATAAGATATCAATTAAGATCTTCAAGTTAACCACTTGAGTGTCATTATATAAAAAGTAATCCATCCTATTCCTTCATTCAAAATAATAATAATAATAATTATTATTATTATTATTATTATTATTATTATTATTATTATTATTATTAATTTATCTATCTACTCTGGTGTTTTTGAGAATCCATCCAATTCCCTAGTTGATTACATTTGGGAAGCCAATGTGTCACATCTAAAGATGTTGGGTGTGATATAATATTAGCTAGCGATGATATGGACCAAAGGTGGATTGTTTTCATCTTCATCATTAGCAGCATTGTCAAGGATAATAATTATGGGGTGGGTAGTTTAAATCAAAATTTATTTGTTGTTAAATATTTCCTCCTTGAAAATAAATCGCATTCTATGTCAAAGAAGATCCATCTCCCAGCTTGGTTTTTCTCATAAGTTGTTATCCTTCAGATATGATAAATCTAGAATGATAACTAAGTTATCTTGCAGATAAATCTAAGTAACTTAATAACTAGTGTGACCAACCAAAGAGCCTCGGCTCAAAATCTCTAAAAGGGGACCTCTGCCATGAAAAAGATCATTTTGAGCCTTCCCTATAGATCATAACTAGTTTTGTAATGACAATTCAACTCCTGAGTGTTAGCCATCTTTCAACTAATTATCTGAAGCCTAGGCAGCTTTCTTTTGAAAACTGACAGATGGATTGATCTTCCACTATTCCTAAGTTCTTTTAGAGAAAGAATAATTAAAATAAAATATATGATCATAGATTCAACATTTTGTTGGCACAAAAGGCAAATAAGTTGGGGTCTTTGATTTTTATATTATTCAATCTATTAAATGTAAAAAGTATTTTAACATTAATTTCTAGTAAAAAAAAAATTGGATTCAAGGAGCCAGAGGGATTTTCCAAGGGTAGGATGATCACAAGCCAACAATCTTAACAACCTTAACCAATATCCAATAGTGTACTTGGGAGTCCTAATTAGTAGATTGGATGAGTGTGTCAACATTGAAATCAACCAAAAGAATAATACGTCAATAAAGGCAATTGTTTAATGGCACGAACAAGATTTAACTATCATCATTAATGATAGTACTCGATCAATTACTAACTTGTTTCAAAAGTCCATCTCTAAGCTGGAATGTGGAATGGAAGAACTTTTAGCTTCGACTAATATTTCTAGCCTTAAGTGGGTTCCAAGGATGAATATCCTCGTATTAGTATGTGTACCAATACTTTTTAGGTTTATGTATAGCAAACATTTCAAAGACCTCTGTCATTATTAAAGCATCTCAATATAGTAGAAGCGTGCAGGCTATGCCTAGTTGTTAGTGTAAATAACTTTGAGAGCCGTGGCCTCGGGGTCAACGTGGCTCGGTTCGGGTCCGGACGTCGGGGATCTCTCCGGGGTGTGCCTCGAGCCCGCGGGGTTGGTCTGGTGCGGTGGTCCGATCAGGATGGGGTCGTCGTCTCCTCCGGGCAAGAGCTCATCGTCCGCGCGGCCGGCAGGGACCCTCGGCTTCGCACCTGCATAAAGGTCAGGTCGGGAGGCTCGACCCAACCCCTCCGACGACCAAATTAGCAAAAGATGTGGAGGGGGTTTATATGTGTGACCCCCCCTCTTCTCTAATGAACGAGAGGGTATTTATAGGGAAGCTTACTGCTGTTTGATGTGCCCGCCTGCAGGAGGTAGGCTGATAGGGTCTAAAATGGGCGCTAGCGTGGCGTGAAGAACAACGCCTGAGCAGGCGTTAATGCGCCTCGGCCGGTGTTCCGGTTCGGTTGACCGAGTGTATTTACGTCGATCGAGGCGTGAGGCGTCGACTAACGTCAACCGAGTCTTATCATAATTACTATCCTCATCATATTCCCCCCCGGAAAGAAGCTATGTGTCGGACGTTGTAACGGGAGTCCGAGGCATGGCTTAAGCTTTCAGACGGGCTAGCCGCGAAGGCATGGTCTCGGGAAAAATGACGCCGAGGAGCACGACGCAGGCGGGCTAGCCACGCAAGTGTGTCTCGGGGAGCATGGGGTCGAGGAGCATGACGCGGGCGGGTTGGCCGCGCAGGTATGTCCCGGAAAGCATAGGGCCGAGGAACACGACGCAGGCGGGCTGGCCGCGTAGGTGTGTCTCGAAAAGCATGGGGCCGAGGAGCACGACGCAGGCAGGCTGGCCGCGCAGGTGTGTCTCGGGAACATGAAGCCGAGGAGAACGATGCAGGCGGGCTGGCCGCGCAGGTGTTTCTCGGGAGGCATGGGGCCGAGGAGCACAACGTAGGCGGGCAGGCCGCGCAGGTGTGTCTCGGGGAGCATGGGGCCGAGGAGCACGACGCAGGCGGGCAGGCCGCGCAGGTGTGGTCTCGGGCATCATGCGACCGAGGAGCACGACGCAGGCGGGCAGACCGCGCAGGTGTGGTCTCGAGCGTCATGCGGCCGAGTAGCATGACGCAGGCGGGCAGACCGCGCAGGCGTGATCTCGAGCGTCATGCGGCCGAGTGATGAGGTTCGGACGGGAAGGCCGCCCTAAGGGGAGCTCGGCCGTCTACGGCCGAGGCAAGTGGCTCGGGCCGAGGGACACAACTCAGGCGGGTAGGCCGCGTTGAGGTGGACTCGGGCAGTCTATGTCCGAGGGATCTGATAAAGGCCAAAGGATGTGACTCAGGCGGGCAGGCCGAGTGAGGTGGAGTCGGGCAGTGCATGGCCGAGGGAAGTGGCTCGGACCGAGGGACACAACTCAGGCGGGTAGGCCACGCTGAGGTAGACTCAAGTAGTCTATGGCCGAGGGAAGTGGCTCGGACCGAGGGACACAACTCAGGCGGGCAGGCCGCGCTAAGGTGGACTCGGGTAGTCCATGGCCGAGCCGTGTAGAGTCAGAGGGGTTTAAGCTGGGGCCAACCACGAGCCGAGAGGGGGTCAGGTAGATACTAAACCTTCGCTCAGAAGAGACTGAGGCAGGGCTTAGATTTCTTTTCATGAGGACTACATCGGGTAGCCACCGTAGGTGCTTGGCCTCTCTTATGGAGCCCGTGGTCGGAGGTCGTCCCTTCTCCTTACGGTCGCCCAGGCCTCGGCTGCGATGTACCAGTTAGCCCGTTGGAGCATCTCTAGCACCGTAGTGGGAGGTCGCTCCGCGAGGGACCAGAGGAATCTGGAAGGTCGCAGGCCTATCACAAACGCCTACACTAACAGAGAGGGGTGAGTGTCCGGCAAGCCCCAGATTTGCGTGGCGAAGCGATCCACAAAGTGTCGCGGAGGGCTTTGGCCGTGCATAGGCTATGAAGTGGAGCTCGAAGTCATTGGCGAGCTGGCCGAAGGAAGCAATCGTTCCGGTCTCCAAGCCGCCATACCACGCGTGGGCCGGCCCTCTCAGAGTGGTAGGAAACGCTCTGCACATCAGGGCATCAAAGGTTCCGTATAGCGCCATTTGGGCACGAAAAGCAGCTACATGGTCCGCTGGGTCAGTGGAGCCATGGTAAGCATCCAGAGGGGGGAGGTGGAAGTCCGGGGGGACTGTTAGGTCCCGTATCTCGGGTGAGAAGGGAGACCCTTGGTGTGCGTTCTCCCCGGGCTCTCCCTTGGACCTGCGAACCTCTTCCTGCACCTCGTCGAGTCACTGGCTGACGAAGCGCAACTGGGCTCGCAGGGAGTCCGAAGAGAGCACCTCGGGTTCCGGGCGGCCGCTCGGGTTTGTCTTCACTGGATCCCCGAGCGAGGTCGATCGGACCTGAGGTGAAGTGGGGGGTTCCGGTGGTGTCAAGTGGGCCCGAACGGGCGCCTTGCGTTGTCGCAGTGGTTCGATAGCGGGCGGGTGCGTCGGATGAGAAACGAGCGGGATAATGGTTCGCACCATTTCCATCAGAGCTTGGACTTGACGGGCGAGGTCCTGAAAGGCCTCGGGTGACACGAGCGTTGAGTCGGCTGGGGCGCCGTCGGGCGGCGACAAGCCCGGGTCGTTGAATATTCACCAATATCATTCGGAGGTCGTGGCGGGGTGTTCGTCACGATGGTCTCCGTGTGGGGGATGTTCCCCCAAGGCTTCGGTCGGGTGTGACCTCTTAGCCGTGGGCTCATCTGAGCCGCTCGGGTGATCACCCGACATTCCGGGCCCTCCTTCTAGCGCCAATCTGTTAGTGTAAACAACTTTGAGAGCCGTGGCCTCGGGGCCGACGCGGCTCGGTTCGGGTCCGGACGTCGGGGATCTCTCCGGGGCGTGCCTTGAGCCTGCGGGGTCGGTCCGGTGCGGTGGTCCGATCGGGACGGGGTCGCCATCTCCTCCGGGCATGAGCTCGTCATCCGCGCGGCCGGCGGGGACCCTCGGCTTCGCACCTGCATAATGGTCGGGTCGGGAGGCTCGACCCGACCCCTCCGACGACCAAGTTAGCAGAAGATGTGGAGGGGGTTTAAGAAGAAGAAGAAGTGTTTGTATATGTGACCCCCCCTCTTCTCTGATGAACGAGAGGGTATTTATAGGGAAACTTACTGCTGTTTGATGTGCCCGCCCGCAGGAGGTAGGCTGATAGCGTCTGACATGGGCACTGGCGTGGCGTGAAGAACAGCGCCTGAGCAGGCATTAATGCGCCTCGGTCGGTGTTCCGGTTCAGTTGATTGAGTATAGTCGCGCCGATCGAGGCGTGAGGCATCGGCTGACATCAGCCGAGTCTTATCATAATTACTATCCTCATCACTAGTAACTCTAAGATCCCCCTTATCTTACTAACCATGTCCTAAACAATTATATGAATAATTTAATATTAATAAAATTTTGCAAAAGAAAACTTCTAATAAAAATTTTTAATACTATATGGTATTAGAATATAATACATTGCCGGTTGGCCAACTTAGTTCTAATTTTGTTGAGCATGAGCAAATATTTTTGTAGGGGCAATAGTAGCATTAACTCATATATATTTTTTCTAAATAAAACTTTTTATTTTTGTCTTCATATAGTAAATCTTAACCAAAGAGCAACCGTCACCGGACATATTGGTCGGACTTTATGATGTCTGGGCCAAATGACTAATTTAGTATTAGTAAAATTTTAGAAAAGAAAACTTTAAATCAAAATCTTAATATTATATTATTAAGCTAGATAGATTTTAGTTGTTCGAGATGATAGCCTCACAAGATGATGCATGATGAGCCAATATGGCCTCACACAATGGTACCTAATGGGCCAACATGACCTACGAGTTGACACAACTATACGATGGTATAACTTCATACAAGTGGTTGATGTTAGACTAAATGAAGTATCTTCTAGAACTTTGTTCATCATACGTGAACCATCATAGGGTGACTAAATTTCATAATTAGATTAATCTTCAGCCGACGTTAATGAAGTTCCGAAATCGAGTCCACCACGATGTTTCTATTTGATACAGTTTGAGAACGTACGCCATGAAGTTCTTTTTAGTTAATTTTTTTTAGTGTTATTCTGTTGTCCTTCTTCGGCAAATTGTACTTTTTTTGTTTTTGTTTTTTTGTTTTTGGCCTTATAACTTTTGTTGCTAAACTAATGCATAATAGGTTCCAGTCCTTGAGCTCGTTTCAATCATGTTATTTATTTGTCCATGGATGGAACATGAGCTTCGTTAGTGACAGGACATAACATGCCTTTTACCCATAACCAGTTTATCGTTATCATCTACCAACTACTTGATTTAATTTAATGTAGCAAACTGGTGATTTCTATTAGGGGAATGATTAAACTTTTCCAGTTTGAGATGAACATTAGCTAAGATAAAGTTCATTAATTTCAGAGGAATGCTTGTGACATTTGCAACTTTGCGATGGTTTCATGAAATTATAGGTGAGCGGTGGGGCATGTGTGAAATTTTCCCATTATGTACACGTAAAGGTACACATAACTTATATGTTTGTATTATGATTTTGAAACCAAATAACTAGTTCTCTAAGATACTGTCACCTTTATATTCTTGGAGACACTTCACAGCTCCACCACGGTTGGCATTATTTGATCAACTTTGTGCCAAGATATAATTGACAAATTACTGCAAAGCCAAGTGATATTTTTCTAAGTTTCACGTAGATATACAAAACATAATGGTTCCGTCCTAAAATAACTGATGATGATTGCTAGTGAGCTTACTACTCTTGCATGTTACAAGGGACTGCTATAAGTATAAAATCTGTTATATGTAATAAGGAAACAATCTTTTATGTTAGGATTGAAATCAAATTACATTAAATCTATTTTACGATATATACCTTTTGATGTCATCAGAAAGAGATCTCTCTATGTGATCTATAAAGGCATCTTAATGTGATCTGGCATCGTTTTTAGATTTAAAACCGTTATCAATATGTATGTAGAACTAGACTATTCTTTTCTCTCTTCCTATCATTTCACATGACCGTTTAGATTGATGGCTCAGGGAGGTTGAGAAAAAAATCGTAACATATCTCCGGTCCCCAAAGGTCCTGTCTATTTATAGGTGAGAACAGAGGGTCCATAATAAGTTATTAAAAGAGTTCCTCCCATCAAGAACATTCCCTAAAAAATTCTATTATAATATGAACTTACTTTCTATTGACCAATATCTGTCATCATAATCCACTTAATTTCATTATATATCTTATCCAATTATAAATGATCACAAAATCTAATAATAGTGACTTCGCCTTTTTAATCTGTTATTATTTTTTTGTTATAATTTTCTTTGCACTTAAATATGCATACTTCATCTTAGAAATTGAAGAATAGAACTGTCTTCTCTTCAATTGGAAAAATCCTGAGCCTGGTGAACCGGATAAGCCTAGATTCAATTTGAGTAGTCAGATGTTTGTTATTCTGTGTGTAGTTCATTATCCTGACCCTGATGAACCGGAAAAATCTCAGACAGGGTATGCTTCTGTGCTAGTATCTGTACATGATGTTAGTTATTCAAATTTTTTTTTGATTCTTCCTTTGTTTTAATCTTGTCCATTTTGAATAGTTCCATCGTCCTTAGATATCCTTATTGACCAGGGACGATCACATCAAAATTCAAGTGCACAGTTACCTCCAGAGATTCTTCCACTCGTTCATGTAATATATATCCTTCGATTTGCAACCGTCGACATCTCAGGTTCTGTTCGGAGAAGCATGCACCATTCTTCTGCCACTCCACTGAGACATGGAAACTTGTTCAGAAAAGACGGATCTTCTCATGCTACCTCAACTTCCGCACATAGTCGCGAAGAAGGAAGCACGAAAAATTCACACAAGTCCAGGATAGCATGGTCACCCCAGAGATAACCGTGAGGTCTGTCGAACATTCATCCCACGTTTCTGGTTTAGGCAGTGAGACGTCTAATGTTTCACTGACATCTGAGAAATCTCATAGAGAGAAATCAAAGAAGAAAAAGGTCAAATTTGAGTAGTAGTTTATGCTTGTGTGTTCTCGTAATGATGCAAAGCATTGAGATTTCTGCAAATTTTTGCTGAAGACACCCCCAAGATTTATTATTTTCTGTTTTACAATGATACGAAGGTTTCCTGTGAACATCGATGTTTTATTTCAGGAAAATATTTGTTGCCATATTAATTGTACTATTAAAAACACTAAATCTTTGTTCCCGGGATGAGTTATCTGCCGTAATTCTCTGTTCCACTGCCTCCCGGTTTTCTGCTCTTTTTATATTTATAATAAGATCAATCATATGAATTGGTCACGTCAATTGCTCTTTTTATATCCAAGTCATGTCAATCGTTTAATTGGTCATGGCAAATTAATTTCAGACTATAGACATGATTGCTAACTCTAATCCAATGACGTGGACAAGCAACTATTTTCCATTATCACTTGTTTATACAAGCGCACGTTCATGTTGGGAAAAACATGTTAAAAGCGGAATATTTTTTCCCATATATCAAAATGGGTATTTTTTTCCTCTTTATGTATCAAAATGGGTTTCTCATCAAAATACCAATTTGATATCCAAATGTAAATATCAACCAACACAGCATAAACAATAGAGCAAATAATCAATCACACAGTGAGACCAAATCTTTTTAACATTGAAAACCCAATTGGGGAAAAACCACGGGACCGTAGTCCACCTCAAACTTTCACTATCAATAATAATGATAACAGGTTTATAGCAGGTCTTCTCTAGAATAATTAGAGGATCAGAATAACATCAAGAACATAGATCTTGGCTCTAGCATATCATCATGATGGATCTCTTCAAGAGAGAATTCTAGGTCTCACAAAGTGATCTTGGCTCTAGCATATCATCATGATGGATCTCTTCAAGAGAGAATTCTAGGTCTCACAAAGTGGATATCACAGGAAAGTACCTTAGAGAGGGTAAACTATAGATCAACACCGTTAGAATTGTAGAGTTTGCTGAAAGGATTCTCCACATAAAATTTGGGTCGAAATTGACAACGTTTGACCACCGATCGTCAAGTAGAAAACTCGAAACCTAATCTTTCTCTCTCTATTTCACTCTCCTCTTTCCTCTACACGTTGCACGTTGTCCATACACCCACATTGCCATCACACCAATTTTGCCCTTTCTCTCTTGAATTCTTTAATTTGGGCTTATGGCTCAAATTTGTCCAAGCCCACGTATGGGCTGGACCCAACAATTCTCCCCCTCCAGTTCATATGGTGGGCTGTATCAAGCCCGCTCTTCGCCTACATGCTTCAAGCTTCTCCTTAGGCAAAGACTTTATCAACATATCTGATCCATTCTCATTAGTATGCACTTTTTCCAACTGTAATTCTTTCATCTCAAGCACATCACGAATTCAGTGATATTTCACATCAATATGCTTGGATCTTGAATGATATGTTGAATTCTTGGAGAGGTGAATGATGCTCTGATTGTCACAGTAAACAGTATATCCTTTCTGTTTCAAGCCCAATTCATGTAGAAACTTTTTCATTCATAAAGCTTCCTTGCAGGCTTCAGTAATTGCTATGTATTCTGCTTCTGTGGTTGATAGAGCAACACACTTCTATAACTTAGACTGCCAAGAGACTGCTCCTCATACAAAAGTCATCAAGAATCTCGAAATAGATTTCCTAGAATCAGTATCACCTGTCATGTTTGCATCTGTGTAGCCTTCTAACACAGGTTCATCACTGCCAAAACATAAACACAACCTAGAAGTACCTTTTAGATATCTTAATATCCATTTCACTACTGCCCAATGTTCCTTTCCAGGATTAGAGAGAAATCGACTGACAACTCCAACTGCATGAGCTATATCTGGCATAGTACAAACCATAGCATACATCAAATTGCCTACTGCAGATGAGTAAGGCACTCTGGACATTTCTTCTTTTTCTTTCTCACTTGTAGAACATTGTTTCAAATTAAGCTTGAAATGACCTGCAAGTAGGGAACAAACTGCTTTGGCTTTACTCATGTTGAATCTTTCAAGAACCTTTTCAAAGTCTCATGAGATAGCCAAATCTTCTTTTTCTTCCTATCATGAAGAATCTTCATGCCAAGTATTTGTTTCACCGATCCCAAGTCTTTCATGGCAAAAGCCTTACTTAGCTCTCTTTTAAGCTTTCCAATTTTTCCAAAATCATGGCCAACAATCAACATATCATCAACATATAGCAGTAAAATAATAAAATCATCATCTGAAAATTTCTTCATAAACACAATGATCAGATGTGGTTCTATCATACCCTTGGCTCATCATAAAGGAATCAAACTTCTTATACCATTGTCTAGGTACTTGTTTGAGTCCATATAAGCTTTTCCTAAGCTTACACACCATATTTTCTTTTCCCTTGACTTTGAAACCTTCTGGTTGCTCCATGTAAATTTCTTCTTCTAAGTCACCATGAAGAAATGCTGTTTTTACATCAAGTTGTTTAACTTCTAAATTCAAGCGGGCAGCCAAACCAAGAACAACTCGGATAGAGGACATTTTTACAACCGGAGAAAATATTTCTTCAAAGTCAATACCTTTCTTATGACTGAATCCTTTCACAACTAGTCGCGCCTTGTATATCTGTTGTGAGCTATTATTTTCAGTCTTCAATTTATAAACCCACTTATTCTTGAGAGCTTTCTTTCTTTAGGCAACTTTACCAAGTCATAGGTGTGGTTCTCAAGCAGGGATCTCATCTCTTCTTGCATGGTTTTAACCCACTCATTCTTATTCTCATGTAGAATAGCTTCTTGGTAAGTTTCTGGTTCTCCCCCGTCAGTAAGCATAACATACTCATGTGGAGGATATTTGGTAGAGGGTTGTCGCTCTCTAGTGGATCTTCTCAATAGAATCTCAACTGGTGGTGGAGGTGCTGGTTCAATTGGTTCAGCATCATCAACTGTAGGTGTATCATCACTGGTATTCTCACCATAATCTTCTTGTTCATCTCCCCCATGATCATCATGAACTACAGGTGAAGGAACTGCACCCAAACTCCAAGGAATATAAATAGAGGTTTCTGGCTTCTCAATATTATCACCATCATCAAACAATTAGTCTTCAAGAAACACAACATCTCTGCTTCTAATAATCTTCTTGTTCACTGGATCCCATAATCTGTAACCAAACTCTTCATGACCATATCCCAAGAAGATACATGCTTTGGCTTTACTATCAAGCTTGGACCTCTCATCTTTGGGAATATGAACAAATGCTTTACACCCAAAGACTCTCAAATGATTATAAGATATATCTTTTCCTCTCCATACTCTCTCTGGAATATCACATTGCAGAGGAACTCATGTAGAAAGATTTATCAGGTCAACTGTAGTTCTCATAGCCTCCCCCGAAAATGACTTCGGTAACTTGGCGTAGGAAAGCATACACCTAATCCTTTCTTCAATGGTTCTGTTCATCCTTTCTGCCACACCGTTCTGTTGAGGAGTTTTAGGAACTGTTTTCTCAAGCCTGATACCACGGAACCTACAATAATTCTCAAAAGGACCCTTGTACTCGCCACCATTATTTGATCGAATACACTTTAGTTTTCTGCCAGTTTCTCTTTCAACATTGACATGAAACTCCTTGAAAGCATCGAGTATCTGGTCTTTAGATTTCAAAGCAAAAGCTCATACTTTTCTAGAATGGTCATCAATAAAAGTAACAAAATAAAGAGTACCTCAAAGAGTTCTAGTTTGCATAGTACAAACATCAGTATGAACTAAATCAATAACATCTGATCTTCTAGATGATGAATATGTCTGAAATGCAACTCTATGTGTTTTTCCAACTAAGCAATGATCACAAGATTTAAGAGATGTACCTTGCAACTCTGGTAAGAACTGCTTTCTAGCAAGAGTTTGAAGTCCTTTCTCGTTGATATGTCCAAGCCTCTTATGCCAAAGATCTATACTTTTACCTTTTTGAATTGCATTAATCTCTCCTTTGTGTAGCTTAGCTTCCACGACATAAAAAGAGTTAATCTTCTTTCCTTTTGCCACAATTAGAGAACCTTTAGTGAGTTTCCATTTACTTTCACTAAAATAATGTGCAAAGCCCTCATCATCAAGTTTGCCTATAGATATCAAGTTAAGACGAATATCTGGAACATGCCTTACATCTTTGAGTATTAATTTACTCCCAATACTGGTCTCCAAGCAAATATCTTCAATACCCACAATCTTAGATATACCACTATTTCCTATTCTGACATTACCAAAATCACCAACAGTGTAAGATCTAAAGAAATCACCATGAGAAGTGACATGAAATGAAGCACTAGAGTCAATTACCCAATTACTGTCTTGAGCTACAAGACTAACACAACCTTTATCACAAACAATAGTGATATTACCTTCAACAGCAACTATATTGGTCTCTTTCTCATTTTTCTTCATTTCATTCTGTTCTCACTTCCAAAATCTATACTCTTTCTTCATGTGACCTAGCCTATTACAGTGAAAACATTTGATATCTCTTCTAGACTTGGATCTTCCTCTATAACCATGTGGATTTCTGCTATGACTTCTTCCACGTCTTTCTTGTTTTTCAATAACAAATGCCCCATAAGAAGATTCACCCTATTCTTTCCTTTTGGCATCTTCATTTAGCAAACTATCTTTAACCATATCAATAGTTAGAGTTCCCTCTAGCGTGGAGTTATAAATAGTCACCACATACGTTTCCCAACTTTCTAGTAAAGAGCTGAGAAGTAATAATCCATGCATCTCATCATCTATATTTATTTTCATAGCAACCAACTTGTTTGCAAGACTCTGAAATAGGCTTATGTGCTCAACAATGTTACCACCATCTTTATACTTCAAATTTATAAGTCTTCTGAGGAGAGAAATTGTATTTCCGACTGTCTTTTTCGCAAAGAGATTTTCTAACCTTTGCCAAACAACATCAGGTCTGGTTTCATCATAAATATGCTCATACAAGTTTATACCCATCCATCTTCTAATATAGGCAATAGCTTTTCTATGTTGAACTTCCCATTCTTCATCGTCCATAGTAGAAGGTTTATCTTTAACCATGATGGGCTTATACAAATCTTTGCAATAAAGCAAATCTTCCATCATACGCCTCCAAATTGAATAATTTGATGAGTTCAATTTAATCATACTATCATACTCCATTTCAATCACACAAGAAAAACTAGCACCAAACAACCTGTTGCTCTGATACCACTTGTTGGGAAAAACCTGTTAAAGCGGAATATTCTTTTCCCTCTTTGTATATCAAAATGGGTTCCTCATCAAAATACCAACTTGATATCCAAATGTAAATATCAACCAGCACAGCATAAACAATAGAGCAAATAATCAATCACACAGTGAGACCAAATCTTTTTAACGTGAAAAACCCAATGTGAGAAAAACCACGGGACTATAGTCCACCTCAAACTTCCACTATCAATAATAATGATAACAGGTTTACAGTAGGTCTTATCTAGAATAACTAGAGGATCAGAATAACATCAAGAATATAGATCTTGGCTCTAGCATATCATCAGGATGAATCTCCTCAAAAGAGAATTATAGGTCTCACAAAGTGGATATCATAGAAAAGTACCTTAGAGAGGATAAATTATAGATCAACACCATTAGGATTGTAGAGTTTACTGCAAGGATTCTTCACATAAAATTTAGGTCGAAATTGACAACGTTTGACCACCGATCGTAAGCAGAAAACTCAAAACATAATATTTCTCTCTCCTCTGCACGTTGCACGTGTTTACTGTGCATAAACCCCACTGCCAGCACACCAATTTTGCTCTTTTTCTCGTGAATTTTTTGATTTGAGCTTATGGTCCAAATTTGTCCAAGCCCTGGACCCAACAGTTCATAATAGTGAAGAGTTATTAATTATCTATCACTGTTTCTGCAACTCTTTTCTCTTTTTTTTTTTTTTTTTCTACAAAGACAGAAGAGCTAATGATCTTCCTCTTCTCTTCTGATACACAACTCATTTATACGTCTTTCTAAAACACTTGTGCATGCCTCAATAGACATGGGAAGTACGTCAGTGAGAAAGATGAGATGAAAAGGGGGTTGGAGAAGATGACGAGGGGATCGCCTTAAAGGCTGTGAACTGTGAAGTTTAGGAACAGTTTTCTCTTATTATATTTCTGGCAGAAGACTGACAACTGTGTCAAAAGTATTGATTCATTCTTCTTCCTAATAGTGTGTGTATATAATTTCTAAGGCTTGCTTTGACTGAATTCTTCCTAGTCTTTGGTTTGGAGTTGTGGTGTTTTATTTGCAAGTCTTCATTAGATAGTCATCAGTCAAACCATGCGATTGAGTAGAACCAGTGGAGCTCAAAAGGTGCGCGAAAAATTTGTAATATCATTTTACTTATCCAACCAAACGGAAAACAGCATTAGCTTTTGATGATTTATAGTAGTTGACTTGGAACGGTTTTGGTTTTATAGCCTAGACTTGAACTTTGATCATACTAGAGTTGCCACTCGTCCATGTTGAGCATTCAACCCATCTCTTATAATTGTCACTACAAAATTTAGTTCGTCTTTTTTCAAAGTTTTTAGCAAATTTTAGCAGCAAGGACGGGTTTCATTGACCATTCTACTAAGCATCAAGATCTTTATCTAAAATGGTAATGGTGATTATAACTTGGCCTAATTGTCCCTCTCTCTCCGAGCAATCATGCAAGATACACCCATACCCATATGATAGAAAAACATGACAGAAGAAGATTATGATAAAGAAAATCAATCAAATCAATTATTCAAATTTATGATTGATCGTCAAATCATGAGTTGATGATTTCCTCTATCGCGATCTTCAATCAACATCACCACTCACCCTGATATAGTTCTCTTGGCATTCATAACCCCTCGACCTCCCTTCCTCCCAGTTCTCTTGTAAATACGGTGGCTACATATCCTCCGAACTACTCACCAAAGGATGCCAATTACTCCTCTTCTCAACTATAATCTATATTATCAAAACCTCATAACCTACCTTTTGGACATGTCTCTTATAGAGAATGTTATTATATGAAAATTTTTAATATTAAAAATTAAAATTAAATAATAATAAATTAAATTTATGATGTGTATCTTTCGATTATACTAAAAAAAACCTTTATTTGGTTTGTAAGCATATCATTATTGAATTCGAAAACTATAGCGATGACGATCAGTAAGGAAAACTAAAAACTTGTCTTTTTATCTCTTTTTATATTTCACATGACTATTATGAGTGATGGATTATAGATAAGGGGAAGATAAGTGAAGATCTGTAATATTTAAATGACTAGTTCACATGACTAAGGAGTGATGAGAGAAGATTTATAATTTTTTAATAATATCATGTATCTACGGTAAGCCCTAAGAGGTTTTGTCTATTTATAGATGAGAGCAAATGATCTACGATAAGTAACTAAAAGAGTCTCTCTTATCAAAGTTATCTTCTAATAAATCCTATTATAATTGGACTTCCTTTGTATTCGCCAATAACCACGATCAAAATTTAATTATATTTATAATATATTTTACATAGTTAGATAGGGCCATATAATCTAACATTTTTTCACTTGGCCCATTAATTATAAGATATAAAAAAAATCAAAGTAAATAAAATAAAATTTATTTAAAAATAATTTTATTTAATTAGATTTTAAAACTTTTAAAAATTTTTTACACCTATGCACAAATTTTTATAAAATAGGCCAATAAATCCAATAGACATAATATCACATTAAGTCTGACTATCAATACGAGTCATAATAATTATATGTCATCAATATCATATTTTCTTCTATGTACCATAACATTATTAGCTCTTCCTAATTAATCCAAAATGACTCATATAATTTATCTTGTCAAGACAATCCTATTATATACATTCAACCATAATATGTACATACATAAATATGAATAGGATAATAGAAATAAATAATTTTAAGTATATAAATAAGAATATCAATTATAATATCCACATATCTTTTATGGGTTGTTCATAAGCCCAATCACAAAAACATGTTCTTTCAACACTTTAGACTATAAATTATAGTGAATATATTAGTAATCAATATAATAAAACTCAAGTTATTAATTGACATTAATTATTTCTATATTATTTTTTTCTAACATTAAGTACTTTATACCATAATGTATAGAATTACTAGAGTATTTTTTATTCTTACAAAAAAACTATTATGATATATCATAAAATATTTTCAGCAACTTAATAATTGAGTCTAATCCTATCAAGTCCTAGGATAAAATTTTATAGTCATAAAGCTTAATTAGTGATCTTAAATAATATCATGAAATCAACCTTTATTATTGATAATGCAATAGTACATTGCTTAATATTTTTTCTTTTCCCTTCAACTAAAAAATATAAAATGTGAAGTGAACCTATTATTATTAAGGTAATTTATAGAATCAACACCTGAAAATATAACAATTTCAAGCTGATATAATTTCATATATGTGAACATATAATCTTTTGTTCCTTTTAGATATTTTATTACATTCTTTGTAGCCTTTTAGTATTTTATTCTTGAGTAACTCTAATATATATACAATATCTCGACTACAAAATTAATATATGATCTAATATAGGTGTGAGCATGTAATAGAGTTTCAATTGTGCATACATAATGAATAATTTTTTATTTGATTCTATTCTAAATTATTTTAAGAATACTTGTTTTGGCTAAAATTTTTATTTATGTCATTTGTTGAACAAAGCTCTATAGTAAATCTGTTTGAAACTCGATCAATATTCATTTATAAAATAATCTCGGCAATATTTAAGATTTATTATTAAATATCTCAATGCCAATAATATAAGATGCCTTATTTATATCGATCATCCTAAAATTCTTAATAAAAAATTCCTTAGTTTGGCATAATAAACTAATATCACAATTAGCAAGCAAAATATTATCCAAATATAGACCAATCTAATAAATTAGCTCCCATTGACTTTCAGATATAAATTCTATTCAATAGTTTTATTTTTTTAAATATGAAGGAAGTAATGGTATAAAAAAATTTATATATCATTATTTGAAGGCTTGTTTAAGGTCCTAAATAGATTTCTTAAATTTACATACCAAAATTTTTTTTTCTATAAAAATATTTAGGTTAATCCAAATAAATCTTGATCCTCATCCAAAAAACTTATTTTTACATCCATATAAAATAATATAAAATTATAATGAATCATAAATATCATGATGATTCTTAACTAGTTCATTTAAAAAATTAAAAAAATTTCTCGTTTTGGTCAATATTATTGAATCTATAATGAAGTCAATTATAATTTATTTGATCTAATCTATATATTGAGAAAAGTGTGTAGGATTAACTATGATAGCAGTAAGACATAAAGCAGGTGTTGTGCTAGAGTCAAGATCGAGATCACGTTAGGAGTTCGAGAGTTCGTTGGAAGTCCGGACGTTCGTCGGAAGTTCTACCGGAACCAACCGAGAAGTCCAGGAGATTGTCAAAGAAGCTCATCGGAACTTGCCAACAATATCGTCGTAAAGTCCAGGAGCTTGCCGGGAGTTTGCTAGAGCATTGCCGAGAGTTTGTCGGATGTTCGCTAGAAGTACACCGGAAGCTCGCCAGAAGAGCAATTGACGCACCGAAACAAAGAGAGTTGTGATCATGTCTTAATTATCATAGTTAAAGCATAAATTAAGTTAAGATTGGGAGGTAATCCCACTAACTTAATTAGGGGCCAATTGGGCCCTTAATAGGGCTGATTTGGGCTGGGTTGAACAGCCCAATCAGCCCTTGAAAACATGGCCGGCGGTGGCACCACCCAAAAGACTCAGTCTTCCAGGTGGTCTGGGCGGTGGTACCGCCGGCAGTTATTGCTGCCAGTGGTGGTACCGCCCCTGTCAGGTGGTGGTACCGCTAGAGCTCGATCTCCGAGCTTTGGCAAGCGGTGGTACCGCCCAAATGAGCAGTAGTACCGCCTAGTGTTAGGTGTCAAGCGGTGGTACCGCTAGGACCACGAAAATCCAGGATTAGATACTTTTTAACTTCATTTTTTAAGCCAGTGGGGCCTATAACAACTTCACCCTTTTCTGCATGAAAGGGCACGAAAGCATTGAGATAATCTTGAGTTGTTGGGGTGTAAAAGTGTTGTAAATAAGTGCTAGAATCCTCCTCATCCCTTTCTAAGTTTTGAGATCATTCAAGAGAGCTGTGAGACTTGTAAGGGTTCTCTCCTAAACTCGTGAAAAGGAGAAAGTACTGTAAAAGATAGTTAGTCTTCACCTATTGAAGGAAGGCCTTTAGTAGACGCCGGAGACCTCATTGGAGGAGGAATCCGAAAGTAGATGTAGGTCACGTTGACCGAACCACTCTAAATTTTGGTTTGCTTTTCATTAGTGCAATTTACTTTAACTGTAAATCATTTCATAGCAAACTACTTCTCCTCCTTATCTTGCTTACGCTCTTATACGTTTTAAGTTGCTATCCTTCCAATTCAATTTTCATCTAATAAAAATTGAAGAATTTTTTGCTGCACTAATTCACCCCCCTCTTAGTGTTGCTCTTGATCCTAACAATTGGTATCAGAGCAAGGTTCACTCTCATTTGGTTTTAAACTCAAGAAAGATGACATTTGCCGACAACCTAGCAGGCCATTCAATTACACATCCGCCTATGTTCAATGGGATGGATTACACATATTAAAAGACTAGAATGAGGATCTTCCTAATTTCAATAGATTTTGAGCTTTGGAACGTTATCGAAAATAGTTTTCAAAAGTCTTCTCTTCCAATAAACGATTGGAATGAGTTGGAGAAGAAGACTTTTACTTTAAATGCCAAGGCTATGAATGCCTTGTTTTGTGCATTAGATAAAAATGAGTTTAATCGAGTATCGATTTGTGAAACGACTTTTGACATTTGACACACACTCGAAGTGACTCATGAATGCACTAGTAGAGTGAAAGAGTCAAAAATTAATCTTTTAGTGCATTCTTATGAGTTGTTTCGAATGAAACTGAGTAAGACCATTAGTGACATGTACACTTGATTTACGGATGTTGTCAACGGTCTAGAAGGACTTGGTAAAGGTTTCTCAGATTTTGAACTCATTAATAATATTTTAAGATCCCTTCCAAAAAGTTGGGATCCTAAAGTAACGATCATTCAAGAGGTCAAAGATCTAAATAATTTTCTTGTTAAAGAATTAATTGGGTCACTAATGACCTATGAAATAACATGTAAAGCTCATGAAGAGCTTGAGGACATCCTTCCAAAGAACATGAAGGATATAGCACTAAGAATACAAGAAGATCACTTGAAAGAAAACTCAAGTGATGAAGACTTCGATGATGATATGTCACTCTTAACAAAGAAGTTTAAAAGATTCATAAAAAGAAATAAATTTAAAAATGATACTAAAAATAAATTTGAACCTAAGAATGAATAAGTGATATGTTATGAATGCAAGAAGCTGGGACACTTCAAGAGTGAATGTCCCCAAGCAAAGAGGAGGTAACCAAAGAAGAAGGCTCTCAAAGCTAAATGGGACGACTTAAGTGCATCCGAAGAAGAGGAGCCTACCATCACTGAGCAAGTTGCTCACTATGCACTAATAGCCATTGGAGATGAGGTAACAAGTTCATTTGATGCAAATTTATCCTTCGATGAACTATTAAATGCTTTTCATGACTTATTTGATGAATGTAAATTAATTAGTAAAAAATATAAATTATTAAAAAAAGAGTATATTTCTCTTGTTAATGATTTCGATAGTTTAAAAGTTGAGCACAATGATAGTTTAGCTTCATGTACGAAATGTGATGAACTAGAAATACTTAGAAAGGACAACTTGCTACTCAAGGAAACCTTAAAATTTGAGGTTGGTAGCAATTCCTTGAACATGATCCTTGCCAACTAGTGTCACGTTCATAGAAAAGGCGGAATCGGATTTGTGAGTACCTCTCACCAAAATCCAACAACCTTTGTTAAAGGCCCTACTTTGCATGTCTTACCCCGAAATAAATGTAACTTTTGTTACAAATTTGGGTATGTAGCTTATCATTGTTCATTCAAGAAATGTTGTCCATGTAGATTGATTTGGTTCCTAAATGAACCTCAAGTGACTCGATGCAATATGATAAGCTATGTAGATCGATTTTTGAGGCACCCAAGGTCAATGGGTACTTAAAAATCATCTCTTTTTATAAAAAAATGTATCATCACAAGCTAGGAGTAAGAGATGATATATTGATAGTGGATGCTCAAGGCATATGACCAGAGATCCATCTCATTTCTCTAAGCTCACTAGCCTAGACAAAGGATATGTCACATTCGGAGACAACAATAAGGGTAAAATCATTGGCAAAGGAACCATAGGTAACAAATCCAACCTTCTTATTGTAGATGTATTGTTAGTTGATAGTTTAAAGCATAACCTTTTGAGTATTAGTCAATTATGTGATAAATGATATATCGTAAGATTTAAATCTAATGTTTGTATTATTAAAAAACCATACAAAAACACATCTATGATTGCCCTAAAATAAAATAATGTATACACTATCGAGATTAATGATCTTTGTAATGAAATATGCTTTTCGATTTTGAATGACGATGCTTGACTTTGACATAGGAGATTAGGTCATGCTAGCATGAAACTAATCTCTCAAATTTCATCTAAAGAACTTGTAAGAGGAATTCCTCGTATCAAGTTCGTCAAAGATAATGTGTGTGATGCATGTCAACTAGGAAAACAAATAAAAGGTAGCTTTAAACCTAAGAACCAAATAAGTACCTCTAGACCTTTACAATTGATCCATATGGACTTGTTCGGACCAATTGCTACATCAAACCTAAGAGGTAGCAAATACACATTTGTTATCGTGGATGATTATAGTAGATACACATGGATTTATTTTTTGGCACACAAAAGTGAATGCTTTAAGTATTTCTCTAAGTTCTGTAAACTTGTTCAAAATGAAAAGGGTTTTATGATTTCGTCAATTCGAAGTGATCACGGTGGTGAATTTCAAAACCATGATTTCCAAGAATTTTATGAATTTAATGGATACAACCATAACTTCTCTATTCCAAGAAATCCTCAACAAAATAGAGTAGAAAGAAAGAATAGAAACTTACAAGAAATGGTAAGAACCATGTTAAACGAACATAGCCTACCCAAATATTTTTGGGCCGAAGTCGTAAATATGGCATGCTATGTTATGAATAGGGTTCTAGTAAGACCACTACTTTCCAAGACTCCTTATGAGTTGTGGAATAACAAAAAACCCAATGTTTCATACTTTAAAGTTTTCGGATGTAAATGTTTTATTTTGAATGAAAAAGATGCCTTAGGTAAATTTGATGCAAAATTCGATGAAAGAATTTTTCTTAGCTATTTCTTTGTTTCTAAAGCATTTCATATCTTTAACAAAAGAACTTTGATTATAGAAGAATCTATTTATGTTGTTTTTAATGAAATTTCCGAAGTTAAGAAAAATGAACTTGATGATGATGTTGATTTTGATGCTTTGAATTTAAATGAAACCCCTTCTCCAAATAGCAATTTGGATGCATCTTCTTCCGAACATTCTTTACCAAAGGAATGGAAGTATGTAGATGCTCATCCTAAGGAGCTAATTATAGGAGAAACATCGAAAGGGGTTCAAACTCGTTCTTCTCTTAAAATTTTTTATGCCAATGCCACTTTTCTCTCCCAAATTGAACCTAAATGTATTGACAAGGCCATAAAAGATGATTCATGGGTTATTACAATGCAAGAAGAGTTAAATCAATTTAAGAGAAATGAGGTGTGAAAGCTTGTTCCTATACCAAATGACTATTTAGTTATTGTTACTAAATGAGTCTTTAGAAACAAGTAAGATGAATTTGGTATCGTGGTTCGAAATAAAGCTAGATTAGTGACCAAAGGTTTCAACCAAGAAGAAGGTATCGATTATGAAGAGACCTTCGCTCTTGTGGCTCGATTAAAAGTCATAAGGATGCTACTTGCCTATGCTAATAGTAATAATTTTAAGTTATTTCAAATGGATGTTAAAAGTGTTTTTCTTAATGGCTTATTTATGAAGAAGTTTATGTTAAACAATCTCCCGGATTTGAGAATGATAGTCTCCCTAATCATGTGTTTAAATTGACTAAAGCTCTCTATGGTTTAAAACAAGCCCCAAGGGCTTGGTATGAGAGACTTAGTTCATTTCTTATTAAAAATAATTTCTCTAAAGGCAAGGTCGATATGACATTATTTATAAAAAAATTTAAAAATAATTTTTTTATTTTTTAAATTTATGTTGATGATATTATTTTCGGTTCCATGAATGAATCTCTTTATGAATCATTTGTTAAAAGTATGAGTCTTAAATTTGAAATAAGTTTGATGAGAGAATTAACCTTCTTTTTAGGCTTACAAATCAAACAACTAAGTAATGACATCTTTCCTAGTAAAATAAAATATACTTTAGATTTACTAAAAAGGTTTAATATGGATAGCTCAAAAGCTATCAATACTCCCATGAGTATCTCCACTAAGTTAGACATTGATGAAAGTGGAGAAAGCTTTGATCAAAAAGTTTATAGGGGTATGATAGGAAGTCTACTATACCTCATCGCAACTAGACCGAATATCATGTTTACTATAGGTCTTTGTGCTATGTTTCAATCTAATCCTAAGATATCTCATCTTAAAGTAGTTAAGAGAATTCTTAATATCTTAAAGGTACCACTAATCTAGGATTATGGTATCCAAAATCTGAGAATTTTGAACTAATTGCATATGCTGATGTGGATTTTGCTAGATGTAGATTAGATAGAAAAAGCACATCCGGAACATGTTAGTTTTCAGGACACGCATTTGTTTCTTGATCATCCAAGAAACAAAACTCGGTTGCACTATCTACAACCGAAGCTGAGTACATTACAGCTAGTGCATGCTGTGCACAAGTTGTGTGGATGAAAAATACTTTAGAGGATTATAAGATTTATCTTAAAAACATTTCCATAAAATGTGATAATATAAGTGCAATATATTTAACAAAAAATCCCATTCAACACTGTAGAACTAAACATATTGAATATTAGGCATCACTTTATAAGAGATCATATTAATAATCATGATATAATCCTAGAGTTTATTAATACAAAACATCAATTAGTCGATATTTTTATAAAGACTTTAAGTGAAGAACAATTTGATTTTATTAGAAGAGAATTAGGAATGTTAATTTGTCTGAATGCATGAATTTAATCTTTTCCGGACTATCTTTAACTTAATGTATTCCTTGAATGGAGCTTTCATGAGTCTATGCCATATCAAGTTTATTTCATATCATTGCTCCATCACTTAATGATTTTTGATACACTCAATCACTCCATGGATTTCATTGACAAATGCATCTCTCACGGGTTTATCTCTTGTGAATTTTTAATGAGAAATAGATTTGATGTGATCATTCATGGAATTTCTTTTATCCTTCATATGATGATTCTTTCGTATGAATTCTTTCTTAATGAAGGAAGAATTTTTATGAATTTTTTAGTATGAGATGAACACTTGCAAGAGTGAGGATTTGATTTCACATGAATAACTTGATCCTTGTGAAAATTGAAGCATGATTTAATGAAACTCTTTTATCGTTTTTGACTTAATTCAAATCATTTCGCAAAGTTGGTTCTCAATGGATTTTCCTCTTTACTCTCCTTCTTCATGCGAAGTTTTGATGAAAAATAAAAGGGGAGAAGTTGATGGAAGCTATATCTTTAATGTTTATAACTTTTAATGTTAAGAACTTTTGAATAATACCATGTCATGAATGCTTGAAATATGATTGGTAAGAAATTTTACATATTGAAATGTGGTATGAATTTTTACCACACTTATATTATTGAAACTGTTCTCATTTTTGTTGATGACAAAGGGGGAGAAATAATACCAAAATGTGGTAAATTGATAACAAATATATGTAATGTATTTCATCATAGATACTTGAAATGTTTGCTTGATAGATTTCTTTCATAAGATATCTAGAGCTTAACGTGTATCCTTAAGTACTTGAGAAGGACTAAGTATCTTTTACTAGTATATGGAGGTAATAGCCTTAAGGTTGAAGGCTTCACTGACTCAAGTTTTCAGTCTGATGTCGATGATAGCAAGTCGAATTCAGGGTATGTGTACACCTTGAATGGAGGAGCAGTGTGCTGGAAGAGTTCCAAGCAAGATACCACTGCTGACTCGACCATAGAGGCGGAGTACATTGCTGCATCAGATGCAGCAAAGGAGGGAGTCTGGGTGAAGAAGTTCATCACAGATTTGGGAGTCGATACAAATAGCGACAAGTCGACTTCCTTATATTGCGACAACTATGGGGTGATTACTCAAATAAGGGAACCCGGGTCTCATCAGAAGTGTTCTGAGGAGGTTCCAACTTATAAGAGAGATCGTAACCCGAGGAGATGTAGTAGTGGAAAGAGTTCCATCCGAAGATAACATTGCAGATCCACTGACAAAGTCGTTATCTCAGATTGTCTTTGAGCGTCACAAGGGTCTGATGGGGATCAGACACATAGGAGATTGGCTTTAGGTCAAGTGGGAGATTGCTAGTCATAGGTGCCCAGCAAGCCAATCACGTGAGTGATGGCACGTATGACTTGATACAGAATCTTTTTGCTTATTATATTTTAGCGTATATCACTTTATAACTATTGCATAAATGCATATATATATTGTGATGTCCTTGGATTTGTGCAATGGGAATCGGATCGTGATGAGATCACGATAATGAGATCGATTCACCTTCAAACACATATCCTAAATAATCCCGGTCATAGGTTACTCGAGAGGGACATCGTGATAACCGGATAGACTAGTGTGCTGTATACCCGTCCATATGATGGATGCAACTGGTCTCATAGTTGCTCGTGTAGGGACACTAGGGATACAGTACAGGTGCTCATTGAAGAATGAGTTCACTGATTGATCTGCTTACGGAATGCTCATTGAAGAATGAGTTCACTATATATATATATATATATATATATATATATATATATATGTATATGTATATAGACATATATATACATATACATATATATATATACATATATACATACATATATTTACATATTTATATATGTATATATACATATATATACATATACATATATATATACATATACATATGTATATATATATTATATATATATATATACATATATATATATATATATGTATATGTATATATATATGTATATACATATATACATATATACATATATATATACATATATATACATATATGTATATATATATACATGTATATATATATGTATATATATATGTATATATATACACATAAAACCAAACCATCTTATAAAATTAAACGATCGTAAATCACAATAAAATTTTACAATACTGTAGAAGATATATAAAACTAAATGTATTCAAAATTTTATTTCAAAACAAAATTATTTTTTGGGCTAAACTACTCTCCTAATTCAATTATATATATTCAAATTTTATTCTGTTAAAACTAGGTTGAGGATATCTAAATATTTAGATGTTATATCTTGGATTATAGAAACGGTACTCACTTAATTTTAGAGACTAAGAAACCCTAAGAGATTGTTTTAACACATATTAAAAGCATGAGGGCTAATTTTATATCTAAGAGTGTTAAATTTGCTAGAATAGAACCCACTTACAGAAAATAAGCAATTTTGATTACTTCGGACTTGGTGAACCTATAACTACTCTGGTTTGTTGAATCTAGTTTGAGGAAATCTGAATTTCTAAATATTATATATTGATGTATAGAAATGATATTAACTTAATTATAAATACTACGAAACCCTAAGAGATTCTTTTAACACATTAAAAACGCATATGCTAATTGTATATCTAAGGGTTTCAAATTTGCTAGAATAGAACTCACTCACAGAAAATAAGGAATTTTGATTACTTCAACTTGGCAATCCATTAACTATGCATAAATCTTAGATTAGAAATATTCATGAAGTAATACAATCATAACAAATTCATACAAAATCTACCCAAAAATTAGATATTAATTCACTAGGTTGCTCAAAAGCATCAAAAAATATGAGTATACAAATTGCTATGCTGAAATCCTAGATATATCTATGGAAAGGTTGAGTATTCTTACCTTGTTCTTTCTTAGAACTAGAGTTCTTAGTCTCTAAGAAGGAAAGGATAAAGACGATAAGTGAGGGTCATGCCTTATCTAGTTAAATGAGAAGCATAAATTCAAATTGAAAAGGAGGTGAGGAACATTCTAGAATTTGGGGGTTGCTTAGTAGATTGTCTTGATGGGTTGAGCTTAGCTAGCCAATTAGGCTCAATTATTTTTTATTCTAAATATAATTTTAAGGTTGGTATAATTTAATATGAACCTAATTTGAATTGATAAAAATAATGAGTTAAAAGTCTAAATTTATCTTTCAATTTTACTTATGTATCTTAACATCATCCACTACTCTATCCATGTATAAGTAAATCAATTTGCTATCCTATATGCAAATGATGATTAAACCTTAGACTCACTTACTTTAAATATAATCAATCTTATTTAAATTTTAATAAACACTTTAGATCTATAACAATGCAAAAGTTAATTTTAATCAGTGTATGCACATTTATTGTAATAACTTAACCTTACACTCAAGTCTGTTAGTATACTTATATTTATTTCATAGAAGGATCATATCTTTTTGTGACAAAACATATATAAAAATTGGCATCAGTACTTATATATACTTCAAACAATATTTTAAAAAACTTTTTGCATAATATTTTTAAAAGCATGTACTTCAATTTTAAAAACGAATAACATAAGCATACTATATATTATGTTTATAAAGCATAAATATCATTATATATATCTTTAGGTGATGAAGGAAAATCTCAATGACACTTTGAACAAGCTCCAAAACTCTCCTAATCTACCAGACCTTAAGCCAAGTCATCACTCAAACTTCAAAGCCCAATTTCGTCAGCCCCATATCAGAATCTAAGTGGGACTCATATTAGGGCAGCATGTAGCCAATTGATGGGGCATAACTAGAGGAGCCTAGAAAGTCTTAAAGGTATTAGAACTCCAAATAATAAAAGCATTATGACTCTTTTAAGTCCTAAAAAGAGTAGAACTCTTTTGCGCCCCTTTACCTATAAAATAAGGAGGCATAACACTCTTCAATAATCCAAAAGCCAATAGGCCCTAAGGAAGACTTCCATCCGAGAGGAAGAGTAGAAAAAGAAAGAGAAGGAGAAGTGGAGTAAGTTAGCAGCCTCCTTTCTTCTAATCGTGTAGCTTTCATCTTTCAATTTCCCCATTCTACTATAATAGCTTTATAGCAAAGAACCAGCCAAAGCTTCAGCTGGCTCTAGAAATCTACAAGTGACGAGTCAAAGTAGAAGAAGAGGAGGTGCTACTGAGTTCTTCTAACCACAGTCCCTTCTTCCTTGAATGCCAATATTTGAAGCCTTGCTTTGAAGTTTCATCCAACTGCTGTGAGAAGTTCAAAAGCCATGCTATTCACTTCAAACCTTAGGAGGCTAAGTGCACCCAGGGTGTTGTCTAAGACAAATTGTGTTCTTACACACCTAGTTGGGACTTTTCACACTCTTATTTATGTTGCCTAGTCTCTTGTAATTCACTTTTGATATTTTAAGATAATAAAGTTTATTTCTTTAGTTTTATGGTTAGTTTCATAGTAATATTTTTCTCCTCGACCAAAATTTCTTATTCGAGAGGTGGTATCGAATTGATAGACTGTCGAACCAGAACCCCATACAGATCATTAGATGGATCACCCCATGAAGTTCTATGTTAGTGCCACATATGGAGGATGTCAAGCCATCATCATGATATGTTAAGAATCAAATCAGACTAGATCTAGTGTAACTACTAAAATGACACATTTGTAGAAAGTTAAATTGATAATGACACCTCACATGTGGGGAGATATGCTGGAAGATTTACTTCATAGCATAACTCCAATGATGATTAAAAGAGGCCCAAGTAGTATAAGTGTGGTCAAATCGATCCAAAATATTCTTTTCAATGATAAAATGGTTGAATTGACCTAAAGTACTCTTTTCAATGATAACGTAGTCAAATCGGCTCAAAGTGCTCTATTTGATGATGACACGACTGAATTATCTCATTACACATTTTTCAATGGCAATGTAACTGAATCAACCCAATGTGCTTTTTTCTATAATAAGATGGTCAAACCATCCTCTTCATGGTTGGTAGTCAAACAAAAATATCTTTATGCCCTAACTCTCGACCCTAGACCACAACAAATAATGAAATGGTCCAAAACCTCATTGTAAAAAGGCCCCTTAGTACATTTTTAGAGAGACTCGTAATCTAATATATTCAATTCTTAAAGATTTAACATTCAACCACCATTGACTCAAAAGCTAATTTAAACTTCGTAGGGGATGGGCATGCCCCCGACATAATTTTATAACATGGACTCGAAATGATTTAATTCGATACTACCCCACGTCAAGAGAGACACAAATATGATCTTGGTAGGCTCTGATTAGAATCCTAGTTGGATAATCAAAATATTCTTTATAAATAATAAGTTTAATGAAAGTTGAGGAACAAGATATAAAATTATCAAGATAGAAGTAGAAATTGAGCCAACATGACTAACTTTAAGTGTTGACACATTTTAGTAGTGTGAATGTTAGGAATATTAAATGTCAAAGTTCTAAAAAATAATTTCAAAGAACTCAATGTCATATGATTTGAACAAGTAAAATCAAGTGGTTGAGTAGTATTATTTAACATGTCAAAAATTATAGAGACAAAATGAAAATGCACGAGACATAAATTGATCGACTATGGCTTTGACATATGTATCAGAAAGTATTGGGACAATGGAGGAAGACTCGATAGGTTTTTTCTTTTTTTTTCCAAAAATGAAGACTCGGTAGTTACTACTATAGCCATCTTTCTAGCAATTTTAAGACATTCCTTAATCATATGTCCAATCTTACAATAGTATCTACAAGCTAGGTTTTCATGCTCTTCATTTTGAGAATGATTTGATTCGTTCAAATGCTTTTGGAAGTATGATTATGTTTTATATTTTTTAATTGGGTGATGAGCATGTAATATTGTCTTACTATTTTTTGAGACGAAACTTTTGAAAGGAAAATATCCGAGGAAGTGGTTTGCGATAAAGCAAAGAGGCCCCAACAAGCTCTAAAGCATCATTTTAAAGTCATTAGAAATGGATTATCTCAAATAATACAATGCCATCTTTTTATATTCCCATCGAGGTTCAAGCAAAGCAAGTTGATCCGTAAGAGACGTCATTTAAGAATAGAACTCATTAACAAATTGATCGAGGGACTATTTCATATGATGCAAATCGGTGAAAATGTGATATTGTTGAGCTAAGTATCTTGAAGCACAATGAATAGATAAAAACTCTCAAAATTTTGTTTCGAAACAACTAAAATACATGGATGTAACTGAGGTACTAGCTTGTCCATGTAATAATTTTATGTTTATTATTGTCTCACTACGATCCTCACATGCTTTTGAGGATTTTGAATCATTCCTCAATTGGTAATTTAATATCACTACTGAATTAGTATTAAAGCTTTCGACCTTTGCAAAAAAAAAAAAAAACTTTGCATAGTTTAGCCCAATAAGTGTGTGTTTTTATTTTCAAAAAACTTTCATCTTACACATGAACTTAGACATAAGACTTATTACTTGTACATTGATATACTAGATGTCTCCAGCCCAATGAGTATAGTTAAACTTATTGAAAATAATACAAATGAGTTTAGAAGCATCTATCTATCTATCTATCCATCTTTGAGTCACATCAAAAGAAAAAATCTTAGAACAGGTGACTCAACTTTAAGGAGTGTCTTACTGTGATGTCATGAAAGAGAACTTCAAGAAGAAAAAGAGATTTGAAGAAGATGAAGAATAAACTTTGTATTTATTCATATCTTTGTTGTGTACATCACAATGATATTTATAGAATGAAAAACAATTAAATCAATCCCATCATTTGTGGGATTTATATAAATTAATGGATGTATAGTAAGATGGAATATCTAATCTTCTGATGATGATGATGATGATGGTAATAATCATCATGATAAAGGGAATTAAAAGAATATGTTATCTAATCTTCTGATGATGATGGTAAGAATCATCATGATAAAGGGAATTAAAAGAATATGATATACTCTTTAACATAGTAAGTTTGATGCTACTAATAGCGGTGATCAAAGCAAAACCCTATTGTTTGTTCTGTCTATATATATATGCATTCACTACGTAAAGGCTTTCACCCTCTCGAGACAGAGAGGGCTACGATGTCTCCTGTCGTCAAGCTACTCCTCTTTGCCTCACTCCTGCTCCATATCTCTACAACAGGTATGCTTCTTCGCCTCTCCTCCAACAAGCATCAACGAGTCGACGATAACGTAACGCATGCTTTGATCAATGTTTGTGCTGACAGCGGACTGCCAGGGATGCGATCTGTCCAGCATTCAGGTGCAGCAGACCAACACAGGAGAGAAGGCGGGCAACGACAAGGTGTTCGAGGTGGAGGTGAAGAACGTGTGTAGTTGCACTATCTCCAGCGTGTTCCTGCGCTCCGTGGGCTTCTCCAGCTCCATAGTAGTCGACCCCAAGCAGTTCCGGTGGGAGGGCACCGACTACGTCGTCAACGACGGCAAGGGCATCCCCAGCTCGCAGTCCATCAAGTTCCGCTACGCCTGGGACAGAGCCTTCGCGATGTCTCCTGCGAGCCTGAAAGTTAATTGCTGATGAAGCAGTGACACTTACTGGCCATGCCTGTAAACACAAGATCCGAACACTGTTGATCTTTTGAAGAGTCGAGGATGCAGGCGTTGCAATGCATTTGAATTCCTTTGCATCGAATAAAAGCTCTCTCTTTATACTTGCAATATTTTTTTGGGGTTTCGTGCATGAAACAAGTACTAGTCATTGTCTTCCTTTCGATTGATTAAAGCTCCGCATTTTGAGAGCATTTAGACATCTGCTTCATGCGGTTTCGGGTCCTTTCGTGAGCCCTGGAAGTGGCCGCACAAGTTACATGAAAGAAGAGATCGCCAATCAAGTCAACCATTCAAAAACATCCAGATTCAAAGTATAAATCTTGAAATGTAGGTTGTGCTGCTAAACAAGTAAGAAATATTATGGCCGAGGCACCACAGGATGTCATGAACTTGAGAACGTCACTGCCATCTAGTTTTAGTCAATCCTGAAAGAAAGAAAGAAAGAAAGAAAGAAAGAAAGAAAGAAAGAAAGAAAGAAAGAAAGAAAAGGTTTTCTGAAATATTTTGTTATGTCGCTAGAAATTGTATTAAAATGTCATTCCAAAGAATATATTCACCATTCCATTATCAATGGTTGCTCGGCAACCATTTATTTGCTTGCCATATCATTATTGCCATGGAAGGAAGAATATTCTTTATAGGCTCCCATAGGATATGATATTCTGAATAGACATGAAGCATATGATATGGCAAGTTCAGAAAAAGGAGATCAGCGGAGGGAAGCCAAAATTCTCATTCATCAAGAACAGGTGGCATGAAGCATCCAAGATTCTTGAGATCATCTGAAAGTACTGCTTGAGAGCTTACGGATGTTGAGTGCCTGTTGCATTTGATGGAAGATTAAAAAGAAAAAAGTAGTGGAAGAAATATGAGTTGGGAATAGAAGAAGATATAGAGGTACGATTGAAAGGTGAGATAAGAGTATGCCGAAGGAGAGTCTTCACGTAATTTTATTTTCTCCACGTACAATACTATAAACTCCTATTAAGGATTAGGAGAGACAGTTTTTAAGGGTCATGGAACCATTGAATAGTTATTTACCTTTTCATAGTCACTCTGCTCAGTATAACCTTTTTGTTTTTATACGTTCTTTCATTTCATGATGTCTTTTCCCAATACAACGTGTAAGATAGATAAATTAAACTTATGATGCAGGACGAGGAACAATATAATTCCTTTTTTAAAATAAAACATAATAGAAAAACAACGATTTTTATGCCATACACTTTAAAACAATCAAAAGGAAGACAATGACAAGTGTTTATTTCATGCATGAAACTCCAAACGAAGATTGCAAGGATAAAGAAAAAGGCTTTTTTTCCACGCAGAGCAATTCACATGCATTGCGACGCCTCCATCCTCGACTCTTCAAAAGATCAAGTGTTCGGATCTTGTGTTACAGGCATGGCCAGTGAGTGCCACTGCTTCATCAGCAGTTCACTTGCAGGCTCACAGGAGACATCGCGAAGGCTCTCTCCTAGGCGTAACGAAACTCCAAGGACTACGAGCTGGGGATGCCCTTGCCGTCGTTGACGACGTGGTTTGTGCCCTCCCGCCGGAACGACTTGGGGTCAACTACAATGGAGCTAGCGAAGCCCACGGAGCGCAGGAACACGCTAGAGATGGTGCAGCTGGATAGGTTCTTCACCTCCACCTCGAAAACCGGGTCCTTGCCTACCATCTCCCCTGTTTGGCTGCGACACCTAAATGCTGGACAGATCGCATCCCTAGCCATCCATTATTACTACAAACAACGATCAAAGCATGCGTTACGTTATCGTCGACGCGTTGGAGGAGAGAGGCGAAGAGGATACCTATTGTAGAGATACGAAGCAGGAGTGCAACAAAGAGGAGAAGCTTGACGATAAGAGCCATCATAGCAATCTCTGTTTCGAGAAGGTGAAACCCTTTTTCTTTGTGAGCATATATAGACAGAACAAACAATAGGGTTTTGCTTTGATCACCACCATTAGAGTGTCAAAGTTAATCTTGAAGAAATTTCCTATAAAATATTGATTGTTTCATTGTGTATTTATACACTGTATATCATTGATCTTCTATCTTTAACATATTTGGAATATAAGGTTATAGCCAGATTTACTTATATCACTGATCTGGCATCATGATCCTCTATTATATCCTTAAAAAATTGAGCTTCTATCATTAATGTCAATCTTAGAATAATATAAGTGGATACCTTACGTGCAAGTGACTCTACGATGGAGTTAGCCAATTTGTCAGAAATATAAACATGGGATACATATAGTTGTTCTTCAACAATTTGACCTTTGATAAAGTGAAAATCGATGATACTGTATTTCATGCAAGAGTAAAATATCATATTAGAGTATCGGTGGGTGCACTAATATTATCATAGTATATTGTTGGAGTTGACTAGTAGATAATGTAAAATTCGTAAAGCAAGTGGGTGACCCAATTGAGTTCTACTATAGTGGTGACGATTGCTCAATCCTTAGCTTTTGTTTTGAATCTTATGACCCAATTGTTTACAAAGAAGAAATCTATGATTGAGAATTATTTTTAGAATATTGTATGATATGCTTTAGTGTAGACCAATTAGTAACGGAGAGTCGATGCATAAATTATGATAATTTATTGATTATAAATAAAATATCTAGATCAATTCTATGTGAGATCCATAGCAGGGCTACTATAATATAGTTTGAGTAATTTAGTGGAAGAGTTGGGTGGCAACTACCGGCATTCTTCATATTCATCTTTGATAATTGATCTCAAATATTCTTCTTTTGAGAGAAGAAAAGACTACAAGATATGAATGCTACCTCCACACAGAAAACATCTTAACGGTCCTAGATCTTTGATGGAAAATTAATTTATTAATTACTTAAATAATTACTTGATCTCAAAGAAATTATCGCTTATGATAATGATGTCATCCATATAAACTAATAAGTATATAATACATCTATATTATTATCACAAGAAAAAAGAGCTATTAGATTTGGAATTGACAAACCTTGCTGATATAAAAAATGAGTTAAGTTCTGTATACCAAGCTCATAGAGCTTATAAAGTCCATTGATAGTTTTTGTTTGTAAACATGGTTGAGATATTGAGGATGAACAAATCTAAGGGTTATTGCATATAGATATATTCAATTGAAGTCTCCAACAAGAAAGCATTATTAACATCTAGTTATCATATATATTAGTCTTGAGTGATAGTCAAACTCAAGATGAGTCAAATTATTATCAGCTTAATAATTGAATTGAAGGTCTTTATAAAGTCAACACTTGATAATTGGTGAAACCCTCTAGCCACTGAATGTGCTTTGTATTTAACGATGGATCTATTTGAGTTTCGCTTAATTCAAGAGATCCTCTTATACCCAATGATTTTTTTTATATATTAGATAGTACAAAAGTCTATATGACATTATGAAGTAAAGTATTATATTCCTAACATACAACATTACACTAATAACGGGATTTTTGGACTTGGGTGATGCTTATGGGTTTAGTAGGTTTGAGTGGAGATCTTATGATATGATAGTGTAGAGATTAAGAACCTAGCATAATATGAATATATCATTTTTTGAGCACATTGTCATGTGATATTCATGCTCGATGAAATTACTAGGTTGTGTTGGTTGAATGAGAGTTGATGATGATTTAGTTACACATACCTGATCATGTTGATGCAAAACAATATCATGTAGCCATGGAGAGGATAAAGACATCACCTACAATATCGAGGCTATTACTACATTGGGCATTATAAAGTAGCTTAGTAGATGGGTAGATAGAAAAATTATAAAAGGGATATACTATTAAAGTAGAGCAATAATGGAGTAGGGATTCGGAGGAGAATGACTTGTTAATCTGGCTAGAAGCATTTTTAAAGGGGTCTCATATAAGCTTACCTATAGCTGGTTGTAGTAGTAGCTCTTACTGCTAAAGGAGTAAGGTTTTGGCAGGGAAAGTTGGGTTTGACAAATATAATATGATGGTATTTAAAGATATTTTGAGTTTGATAACCAAACACTAAATAATATTATGTTTAAGAGAGTAGATGATGAAGATACATGATCTAAATCTTAATGTTAACTTATGTAAAATATATGACCAAAGCTAAGGATAGTATAAACACGTAAATGCTCTTTAAGTTTATAAAAGTTTAGAGGTTTATGAAATAGTCATTCAAATTCTGACTAGTGTTGTAGAATTAGGGTAACCATATGATTAATTAGGAAGAAGAGAGAAAGAAAACAAGCATGATGGATTTAGTGGGTCACCTCTTCGGCATACAATTGATATCCCTAATCACTAAGATATAGAGAGGAGTGGGAAGTCTTACTTGAAATAAGAAAGCTCTAGTACCACGAAGAGATTTGCTATGAAAAATTAATTATTTCATTCATATGGGGTACAATATATTTATACATATTTTGGATGAAAGAGATTGCCCTCAATCATACACATGTATTATGATAAATAATCTTCAGATCATAGATTAATTAAAAATTATGACATATTTGGAATATAAAGTTGTTAGCCATATTATTTCTATCCTTAATCCTCTATCAAATCTCATACTCGTTGATTCCCTTAATCATTGTAATTCTAATCTCATACTTGTTAGGGATATAAAGTTTCTCCTACATCTTCATTTTCTTCGAGTATCCTTTGTTCTTGAAGTTCCCTTTCATGATATCAGATATTGCTCAAAGTTGAGTCCTCTCTTCCATATAAATTTATCAATTGTGGTGTTAATTTTCTTTTATCTATTTATTAGCCTTATTCTTTGCCTCTTTCATTTGCCTATATCGAAGAATATTTCTTTTGATACGACCCATACATAATTATATATCTCTCAACTATTTTCATTATTTTTAATGAGTCTAACTGCATTGACGGGGTTCAAGCAATGCAAAGTTTCTTAAAAGGGTGAAAGCACTGACACTATGTTACTGGTGATATTAAATTACTAGTTAAGGATGATTTAAATCCTCAAAAACATTTGCAAATCATATTGAAGAGTAAGATAACAATAATTATAAGATTATTACACAGATAACTAATATCTTGCATCCATTAATAGGATCGTTTTGATACAACAAAAAATCTTTGAGAGTTTTAATCTATTTGTGATACTGATGATAGTAGATGAGATTTTCCTAACTGTTTGAGGAAATCTCTTTACTCTGTTGAGGGAAATCCTCTAACCTATTGAGGAAAATTCTTCCTTTTAACCTATATAAAAGGAAAGGGATATATTAATAACAATCAACTTCTTCTACAACTTGTTTATCTATTTATTTTCTAACATGGTATCAGAGCAGTTCCTCCTTGGAGACAGTAGTATCGTCGTGTGTTAGCCAAGCAGCCACAGTAACACGCTGCCTCAAGCGGAGTCATTGAAGAAGACCAAGACACGGATTCAGAGCCAGTGCTAACGAGCACCTTCTTGGCTCTGCTCATCCACTCCTTCTCTTCCTTCATCGCTGGTCTTGCTTTTCTTCGTCGGCCTTGCTTTTCTTCGTCGGCCTTGCTCCCTCTCCTATTTGCAGACACTCTCCGTCGCCGGCCTACAGTAGACACTCTCCGTCACCGCCACGCAAGGAGGAAAACATTCTCTCACTGCCTCCTCAATAGCGGCGAACGACGAACAGCAATGTCTTCCTCGCTTCCCGGTCAGCAGCAGTCGCAACTACTGCATCTTCCTTCCTCTACCGTAGCAGCTTTTGTTGTCGCTTCCCTCTACACAACGACGCCTCCTCAACGGCGGTGTCTTCCACCTCAATAGCGACGAACGGCGAATGACGGTGTCTTCCTCGCTCAGTCTTCCTTGCTTAACGACGGCTACTGCATCTTCCTCCTTTGCTGTCGCAGCCGCTTCCCGGCCAGCAGCAGCCCAACCGCTGCATCTTCCTTCCTCTACCGCAGCAGCTTTCACTACCGCTTTCCTCTATACACCTAATTGCTGTAGATTTCTCTCACTGCAGTTTCCTTGAGTACCGCTGCAGATTTTTACGGCCATTTCCCGACGAACCACAATCTTGACTATCGCTGTAGTTTTCGTGGCCATCTTCCGGCGAACTGCAGCCTCTATAATCTGCTACAGCAAGCAGCAATCTATAGCAGCGGCCCCTCCCTCCCTCATTCTCCACCTTGTGTGACCTGAGTATCACACAAGGTTTGCTGCATTACTTCTTCTAAAAAAAAAAATGTCTTCGTTCACTTCTTCTGATATTTCAGTTCCTGTAGGGACTCCCACTTCTTGTTCTTCTATAGGGCTTATCTCCATCAATGCTGCCACGCTGATCCCCTTTAAGTTATCAAAGGATGGCAACTATACATCCTAGCGAGCTCAATTTTCTAATATTTTATTTGGATACGACTTGTGTTGGGAAATCTTGGGGGCGACATCATATGCGTAGCGGAAGAACAAGAAAATAAAATCCCCGATTCCCAAAGAGATGTTTGTCGTCGTGCGAAGATTGGTGCGCAAAATCCGTGAAACTTAAAACTGCGTATGGAGTAGATTGTGTTACCTAGGGAGATCGTATATCCATGTTTCCTTGCAGATCCTTATGAGAGGGTGAAGGAGGTCAAGCGTCCTCCTCTCTAGCGGTGATCCACATAGTAGGGTTGCGACGACACTCCTCAAAACTCCAAGCTTGCTCTGAGGTGGAGAGGGAGAGGAGAATAGGAAAGGCAACCAAAGGCTTTAGCCTATGAGGCTCTGAATCCCTCCTATTTATAGAGGTCCCCTGTCAAACCCTAATGGGTCCTCCCCTAGTGGGTATTGGATCTGCATCCAATAAGACAAGGGCTCCGTCGGATATCTCATATCCGAACCTCTACTCATCGCAATGCCTACCATATGTGTGTGACCCTCTAGGCTCAATATTGAGCTGGCCGTGAGTCATACCTATCAAAACTCCTTCTAACTCAGTGAATTATTATCTCTGTAATAATTCACTTGACTCGTCGACTACGGACGTACTAGGCCACTACGCCGTAGTCTCCAGACGATACAGGGGAATCCAATCCATTGGACCTGTCTGTCCTTAGTTACCGTGTACCTATAGTCCCTCATCCCTCTAATATCCCAGAGACCGTATATCGAGCATGGTGCTGTCAGACTCATACGGTTTCTACTCGAGTCTCGCTCTAATCGGATTCTCCCGGAGAACTCTTTCTCTCTTAACCCGAATGACCTTGGCCAGGGATTTGTCTGAGCAAGAACACATGGGATATTCCTCTCATGACACCGAGAGTAGATGATCCTCTATCGACACTCAATAGCCGTCGTAAGGTCGACTACCACTCCCAATGACCAGTTGTACTAGATTTGGGACAGCCAAACCTATAAGTCTAGTATCAAAGAGTGGAGCACTCATACAGGACATCCTTGGTGTCTCAAGTCTAAGGACCAGATACACCATTAGGACTATGGAATCGCTGTATGACAATAAGGCATCATCAACCATCCAGCATTCCGTAAGCGGATCAATCAGTGAACTCATTCTCCAATGAGCACCTATATTGTATCCCTAGTATCCCTACACGAG
Source organism: Musa acuminata AAA Group (assembly GCF_036884655.1). Taxonomy (NCBI): domain Eukaryota; kingdom Viridiplantae; phylum Streptophyta; class Magnoliopsida; order Zingiberales; family Musaceae; genus Musa; species Musa acuminata. The sequence goes on along the minus strand of NC_088331.1, from coordinate 33,117,596 downwards.
CAGCTATGAGACCAACTGCATCCATCATATGGACGGGTATACAACACACTAGTCTGTCCGGTTATCACGATGTCCCTCTCGAGTAACCTATGACCGGGATTATTTAGGATATGTGTTTAAAGGTGAATCGATCTCATTATCGTGATCTCATCATGATCCGATTCCCATCGCACAAATCCAAGGACATCACAATATATATATGCATATATGCAATAGTTATAAAGTGATATATGCCAAAATGTAATAAGCAAAAAGATTCTGTATCAAGTCACACATGCCATCACTCACGTGATTGGCTTGTTGGGCACCTATGACTAGCAATCTCCCACTTGACCTAAAGCCAATCACCTATGTGTCTGATCTCCATCAGACCCCTGTGACGCTCAAAGACAATTTGAGACAACGGCATTGTCAGTGGATCTACAATGTTATCTTCGGATGGAACTCTTTCCACTACTACATCTCCTCGGGTTACGATCTCTTTGATAAGTTGGAACCTCCTCAGAACACTTCTGATGAGACCCGAGTTCCCTTATTTGAGTAATCACCCCATAGTTGTCGCAATATAAGGAAGTCGACTTCTCGTTATCCGGAACGACTCTCAAATCTGTGATGAACATCTTCAACCAGACTCCCTCCTTTGCTGCATCTGATGCAGCAATATACTCCGCCTCTGTGGTCGAGTCAGTAGTAGTATCTTGCTTAGAACTCTTCCAGCACATTGCTCCTCCATTTAAGGTGTACACATACCCTGAATTTGACTTGCTATCATCGACATCAGACTAAAAACTTGAGGCTGTGTAGCCTTCAACCTTAAGGCTACTATCTTCATATACTAGTAAAAGATCCTTAGTCCTTCTCAAGTACTTAAGGATACACTTTACTGCTTTCCAGTGCTCCAAGCCTGGATCCGCCTAATACCTGCTCGTGACACTCAAAGTATGCGTTATATCAGGCCTAGTACATAGCATGGCATACATGATAGACCCTATTGCTGAGGCATAAGGTATCATATTCATGTTCGCCCTTTCTTCTGGAGTCTTTGGGGATATACTCGTAGAAAGAGATATCCCATGTCTCATCAGTATGAGACCTCTCTTGGAATTTTCCATACCAAACCATTTGACAATAGTTTATATGTACCTAGACTGGGACTAGCCAAGCATCCTCTTGGATCTATCTCTATAGATTCTAATCCCCAAGGTATTCATAGAGAAATGTCTAGATAACCAAGCCTTTACTGTGGATAGCATTCCTACGTCATTCCTAATGATCAGGATGTCATCCACATATAACACCAAAAAGGTGATAACACTCCCACTTACCTTCCTGTACACACAAGGCTCATCTTCGTTCTTAACGAAGTCATAAGATCTGATTGCCTCATCAAATCTTATGTTCCAACTTTGGGAAGCTTGCTTTAGTCCATAAATGAATCTAAGCAACCTACACACCTTATCTGGGCAGTTCTTGGACACGAATCCCTCAGGTTGCATCATATACACCTCCTCCTTGAGGTTCCCATTGAGGAATGCGGTTTTCACATCCATCTGTCAGATCTCATAATCATAGTGTGCTGTAATAGCCAATAGAATTCTGATGGATTTTAGCATTGCTACGAGTGAGAAGGTTTCGTCATAGTCAACACCTTGCCTTTGACGATACCCCTTAGCCACTAGCCTTGCTTTATAGGTCTCTACCTTTCCATCTACTCCGATCTTTTTCTTAAAAATCCACTTGCAACCGATGGGTACAATACCTTCGGGCGCATCAACTAGGTTTCAAACCTTGTTGGAGTACATAGAATCCATCTCAGAATTCATGGTTTTTTGCCACTTCCCGGAGTCTATACTCATAATAGCCTCCTCGTAGGTCTGAGGATCAATATCCTCAACATCCTCTCCTCTAATATGTGTCACATATCTCTCAAGAGGATGTGATACTCTATCAGACCTATGTAAAGTTGAAACTTGTGTATTATGTACCTGAACAGACTCGGGCTATAGAGTGGTGCTTGAGCTTAGTTCTCCAACCTCGCTCAACTCTATCGTGCTCCCACTATCTTCGCCAAGAATGTGTTCCTTCTCAAGGAACACTGCTCTCTTAGCTACAAAGACCTTTTGGTCCTCGAGATGATAGAAATAATACCCACGAGTTTCCTTGAGGTATCCCACAAATTTGCATCACTCTGTCCTTGATTCTAACTTATCGGGGTTATGTCTTTTAACGTGGGCAGGGCAGCCCCAAATCTTAACAACCTTATGATCAGGCTTCTTCCCTTTCCATATCTCATATGGTGTAGACACTACCGACTTAGTTGGAACTCTGTTCAGAAGGTAAGCTGTGGTTTCTATGACATATCCCCAGAACGAGATGAGTAGGTCAGCAAAACTCATCATAGACCGTACCATGTCTAATAACGTACGATTTCTCCTTTCAGAGACACCATTGAGCTGAGGTGTATAAAGAGATGTCCATTGGGATAATATCTCATGGTCCTTGAGGAACTGAATAAACTCTGTACTTAAGTACTCACCTCCTCGATCTGATCGAAGAGTTTTGATACTCTTTCCAGTCTGGTTCTCCACCTCATTCTTATACTCTTTGAATTTCTCAAAAGCCTCGGACTTGTACTTCATTAAGTACACATATTCATACCTTGAGAAATCATCAGTAAAGGTAATGAAGTAGGAGTAACCACCAATGGCATGAGTTGACATGGGTCCACATACATCACTATGTATGAGTTCCAATGGCTCAATGGCTCTCTCTCCAATTTCACTAAATAGAGAGTTGGTAATTTTTCACGAAGGCAAGGCTCGTAAGTTGCATATGACACATAGTCGAATGGATCTAGATATCCATCATTTAGCAACTTTTAAATCCTTCTTTCATGGATGTGACCTAGCTTACAATGCCATAGGTATGCACTGTTCACATCATCTCGTTTCCTCTTGGACACATTTACATTCATGATATGTGGAGTAGTGTCTAGCATAAACAAACCTTTATGCAATATTCCTCTCGCCAATCTCCTCTCGACTTTGCTAGAATTTACAATAAATTGTATATGTGATAAGCAATACTAGTATCCAATACCAATGCACTATCACAAAAATCTAACAATTGGAGATTGATCATGAATGTACCTAAAGCTTCTCCAAGCTTCTATTTCGCCCTCTCTGCAAGGTACTCTTTGCAGTTCCTCTTCCAGTACCCATCTTTGCCATAGTGGAAGCACTGACCTTTGTCTTTCACTGGGTCTTTCTTAGCAACCTTTGCTTTACCTGGTCTGCCCTTGCCCTTTCCCTTCTTAAGGGACCTTTCTGCTTTCCTTTTCTTTTTGGTCTCACCAATGTAGAGAACTGGCTTCTCTTTCTTAATAGTACTCTCTGCCTCCCTCAACATATTGAGGAGCTCTGGGAGATTCACCTCAAGCTTGTTCATATTAAAATTCATTATGAACTATGAAAAGGAATCTAGTAGAGACTGAAGCACAATGTCCACACATAAGTTATCCTCTGGGACCATTCCTAGACTTGTGACTTTTTCTATCCACTCAATCATCTTTAGGACATGGTTCTGAACCGGTGTCCCCTCAATCATCATAGCATGGAAGAGGCTCTTGGATATCTCATATCGCTGAGTCCTTCCCTATTCCTCAAACAATTTGCGAACATGTAGGAGAATGGATTTGACATCCATCTTTTCATGTTATCTTTGTAACTCAGGAGTCATAGAGCCCAACATATAGCACTGAGCAAGAGTGGAGTCATCAATGTACTTCACGTAGCAAGCGATCTCATCCTCGCTTACCCCTTCTTCGGGCGTAGGCATCACTATATCAAGGACGTACACGATTTTCTCCGCTGTGAGAACAATTCTCAAGTTATGGAACCAATACATATAATTTGGACCAGTGAGGAGGTTGACATCAAGTATGCCACGTAAGGGATTTGAAAGCGACATTTTTTAAAAATAAAGATGCAGCATAAATTAATAACATGCAGATTTTACAAGAAATAAACTATCAAGATATGGACTTCTATCTTAATATGCTCCCACTATTTTACTAACGAGTTACGTGACACCCTCAGCACATGAAACAGAAGTCTCCGACAGACTTCTAGTGAGGATCAGGATCCAATCAGCGTCTTAGTGTAACCTCGAGGGACTCGACCAATCACACTAAGCCTAAAAGGCAGGCAACTCTTGTCGATCACAAATCCTTGTGATTCCCGTCCTGTTCGGCCTCCGAATCACCATGGTCTCGAGGGACTCGACCAACCATGATGCTCGGTTAAGTCAACACCTTCGTTACAAGATGAGTCAGATTTGATGATATACCCTTGAGGGACTCGACCAAGCATACCATGCCCTCAGGTCACCGGTGACATCTCTATGTCATAAGCAAGATAGCGAATCGCGATATAGGTGAGTCTCGAGGGACTCGACTAACTCAACCTACACCGGTAATCGGTTCCTAATTATAATGATGAAAGGCCACGTGGGTCAATCTAATTGCTTCACGTTTACCGACTTTATATTATCGAGAGAGATGTCTCTATAATTTGGTCTCCTAATATGACATGTCACACATATGCATATTTAATATATATCTACATCATATGCAAATATATATACATATCTAATATGTGTAAAAGCAATCACACCAGATGATCATGGACCACAACCTAATGTGATTAGGCCCGAGCCAATAGGCCTAATCACTCACATCAAGATCTATGTGTGCAACGGTGCATCTTCATGCCCTATGATCGTCCACCTCATCCTCGTCGGTCCCGCTATCGCATCCACGCTCTCATTGCGCCTCCTCATGTGATTACAACTTAATCATAGGCACGCAGGTCCGACAATAAACGAGAAATATAATGGAGACTCGCAGACCTCAATAATATTAATTACAAGTACACACATCACACGGTCCATGATCATCCGTCCACACATCATACATCACATGATCGTCCATCTCATCCTCGTCGGTCCCGCTATCGCATCCACGCTCTCATTGCGCCTCCTCATGTGATTACAACTTAATCATAGGCACGCAGGTCCGACAATAAACGAGAAATATAATGGAGACTCGCAGACCTCAATAATATTAATTACAAGTACACACATCACACGGTCCATGATCATCCGTCCACACATCATACATCACATGTATATATAATCATCATAATGTAGGACTACTAGATAATGATAAAAAATAATAATCAACTAAACTTTTTAATTAATTAATATTTTATGAAATCAGGGATATATAGGGAATTTCTCAATTCTTAAGGATATTTTTATAATTTGGACAAAAGACAGAAATTAGAATTTCTCAAATTCATAGGGGCAAAACTATCTTTTTGTGCAATACCCTAATTCCCTCTTACTGCTAGCGATGGCCTGTGCGGCGGGGCGAGGGCGCTGCCCTCGCTTGCAGGCGGCACGCCCGCTGGCGGCACTACCGCTGCCCTACGGCGCCTCACCTCGCAGGAGAAGCGGCCACAGGCGCTCTGCCCGCGGGCTGCCAGCCCCGCCGGACGCAAGCTTGCTGCAAGCAGGCCGTCGGCCGGCTGCTGCAGACGCAGCCCTTGTGCTGCACGCCTTCGGTTGCGCTGCACGCACGCAGATCGAGGGCAACAACTGTTGCTGCCCTTGTTTCTACGTCAACGATTTTGATGTCAAAATTCTTCCTAAACACAACACGCAGTTTAAAACTAATCATTCGCACGAACAACCTGGCTCTGATACCATTATTGGGAAATCTTAGGGGCGACATCATATGCGCAGCGGAAGAACAAGAAAACAAAATCCCCAATTCCCAAAGAGATGTTCGTCGTCGTGTGAAGATTGGTGCGCAAAATCCGCGAAACTTAAAACTGCGTATAGAGTAGATTGTGTTACCTAGGGAGATCGTATATCCCTTTTTCCTTGCAGATCCTTAGGAGAGGGTGAAGGAGGTCAAGCGTCCTCCTCTCTAGTAGTGATCCACACAACAGGGTTGCGACGACACTCCTCAAAACTCCAGGCCTGCTCTGAGGTGGAGAGGGAGAGGAGAATAGGAAAGGCAAGCAAAGGCTCTAGCCTATGAGGCTCTGAATCCCTCCTATTTATAGAGGTCCCCTATCAAACCCTAAGAGCAGCTATGAGACCAGCTGCATCCATCATATGGATGGGTATACAGTACACCAGTCTGTCTGGTTATCACGATGTCCCTCTCGAGTAACCTATGACCGGGATTATTTAGGATATGTTTTTAAAGGTGAATCGATCTCATTATCGTGATCTCATCACGATCCGATTCCCATCGCACAAATCCAAGGACATCACAATATATATATGCATATATGCAATAGTTATAAAGTGATATATGCCAAAATGTAATAAGCAAAAAGATTCTGTATCAAGTCACACGTGCCATCACTCACGTGATTGGCTTGTTGGGCACCTATGACTAGCAACTTGTTAGGTTACATTGATGGCTCCTTCGGTTGTCCTTCGGCCATCCTCAACATCCCCGGAGATCACAGTCCAGTACCCAATCCAGCTCACAAACTATGGCTACGTCAAGATCGTCTCATCCTCTAAGCTATTCAAGCATTAGTTGCTGGATTCGTTGCTCCCTTGATATCTTCATGTGTGACAGCTGCCGATGCATGGTCTAAACTGCAAACCACCCTGGCAAATCATTCGCGTACTCGTAAGCTTAGTCTTCTATCCAAGCTTACGGTGACAAAACAAGAGGGAAGTACTATCTCTGATTATCTACCTATAACATATCAAGGTTATCATCAATGACTTGGCTTTGATAGGTCATTCCCTATGTGACGAAGAGGTTATCATTCATACCCTTAATGGTCTCGACACCGACTACAAGGAATTGGCTGTTGTAATTCGGGCACGCGACTCGCCAGTCTCTTTTGAAGATCTCTATGATAAGCTGACTGACTATGAGATGTACTTGAAGCGTGCGGACAAACTGCCTAGATCGATTGTCACAGCTCAAGTCAGTCACAAGTCTAAACGGAAGAGCACTCGGTACTCGCCGAACATCACCCAAGGTTTGGCTAATGCGCCTCTTGATTCTGTGAGTTCCATACAACACCCCTCCTATCCTCCTAGTCATCACTTCTCGCAAAGTGGCAACTCCAGCCATCATCCGTCTTGGCATCCTGCCCTACTGAGCCATCAAAGACGGGTCGTTTGCCAACTGTGTGACAAAGTCGGCTACTCCACTAAAGTTTACCGGTCTCGTCCCCGCCTCCCTGCTCCGTCACACTGGCCTCAGGTAAATCTCCTAACTACTCCGACACCTAGCCAGTCCAACTGGATTATCGACTCTGGTGCCTCTCATCACATCACCACTGATCTTCAGAATTTGTCTCTTCACAATCCCTATGGCGGCGATGAAGATATCATCATCGGTGATGGTAAAGGACTTCCTATAACTCATACTGGTTCTATAACGCTTAATTCTGACTCTACTACATTTACCCTTGATGATGTTTTATGCGCCCCTCATATTAAACGCAACCTTATTTCTGTTTCTCAATTTTGCAAATATAACAATACTTCCATTGAATTCTTTCCTGATTCATTTCTTGTTAAGGACTTGAGCACGGGGGCATCATTGGTCCAAGGCCCGAATAAAGACAACATCTATGAATGGTCGTCAGCCTCTCGAATAACCCAGTCCACTGTTCATTCTTTTATTGTGGCTCCAATTGATGTGTGGCATCGTCGGCTTGGTCATCCCTCGTCCTTTATTCAGCAGAAATTATTTTCTCGTCAAACTCTTCCTCTTTTTAAGTCCACTAATTCTATGATGCATTGTGATGCATGTCTTAGTAATAAGAGTCATCGACAGCCTTTTGGCTCATCTTCCATTTCCTCCTCTAAACCTTTTGAAATTATATATATTGATGTTTGGGGTCCTGCTCCAATCTTATCTTTTAATAAGTTCCGATTTTATGATATTTTTGTATATCACTTTTCTAAGTACACATGGATATATCCTCTTTCCCATAAATCTAACGTTTCTCGCATTTTTTCCACTTTCCATAAGTTGGTCGAAAACTATTTTCAGTCTACCATTAAAACGGTCTACTCTGATGGTGGCGGTGAATATCAAGCCCTGGCATCCCATCTCTCAGCCTGTGGCATTCAACACCTCAAGTCTCCCCCACATACTCCTCAACTAGTTGGTTCTGCTGAACACAAACATCGACATATAGTAGAAACTGGACTCACACTTCTACATCAGGCTTCCATGCCTTCAACTTTTTGGACAACAGCCTTTCAAACTGCTATCTACCTTATTAATCGAATGCCTACACCAGTCCTACAATACCAGTCCCCCTTTGACACACTATTTCACAAACTCCCTAACCTTCGTAAACTCCGAGTGTTCGGTTGTTTATGTTATCCTTGGTTACGTCACTATGCCTCTCATAAGTTAACATCCCGATCTACTCCTTGCGTCTTTATTGGTTACTCACTTGAACATAATGCTTTCCGCTGCTATAATCTCCACACTCACAAAATCTTCAAATCACGTCACGTTGTCTTTGTTGAGTCTAACTTTCCTTTCCAAACCCTTCCATATCCTGCCATACGGACCACTTCACTATCTCACTGGAGTATACCTTCGGACCAATCGGACGAGCCTCCCATGCCTTCGTCTACTTCCTCCGAAGATGTTTTTATGCAACAACCTCCCGGTTTTACTCATCCTCAGTATCCATAGCATGTTTGCAAACTTCGGAAAGCCATTTATGGACTTCGGCAGGCTCCAAGAGCTTGGTACACTAAACTTAGCTCATTTTTTACTTCTGTCGGCTTTCTTAACTCCAAATCTGACACTTCATTGTTTCTGCGACATCATCATGGAAACATAATGTATATTCTGGTATATGTGGATGATATTATTGTCACAGGCAACAATCCCATCAGAATCCAAGCGTTCATCAAATAGCTGGCAGCTCGATTCTCGCTTAAGGATCTTGGACCCTTGAAATACTTTCTGGGCGTCGAAGCTACCTTCACATTGGAAGATCTCCTTTTATCACAACGCAAGTACATTCAAGATTTGTTATTAAAGACAAACATACAAGATGCAAATGCAGTTACAACCCCCATCTCTACTAGTGGTTCTCTCAAATTATCGGATGGAAGTCATTTTTAACCCACTCAATACCGCCAAGTTGTTGACTCTTTACAATACTTAGCTCTCACGCGTCCAGACATCTCATTTGTTATCAACAAATTATCACAGTTTATGCAGTAACCATCTACTCTACACTGGTCTACGGTCAAGAGACTTCTGCAATATCTTAAAGGGACTCTAAATCATGGACTCTTTTTTTGTAAACACTCTCCACTTCATCTTCATGCCTTTGCCGATTCTGATTGGGCAGGTAACCTTGATGATAGAACATCCACATCGGGGTATATTATCTTCCTTGGTGCTCATCCAATCAATTGGAGTTCTAAGAAGTAAAAGATAGTCATCCGGTCTACAATTGAAGCTGAATACCGTGCCATTGCCGCTAGCACTGCAGAACTCAATTGGATCACGAATCTACTCCAGGAACTCAACATCGATTCCACCCCTACAATATATTGTGATAATATTGGAGCTACTTATCTGTGCACTAATCCGGTATTTCACTCTCGCATGAAACATATTGCTATCGACTTCCACTTTGTACGCGATCAAGTTGTCCGTCGTCAACTTCGTGTTTCTCATATTCATACGATTGATCAATTGGCCGACTCATTCACGAAGCCTCTAACTCGTAGACTTTTTGCATTACATCAGTCCAAAATTAGCCTCCTTGATAGGAGCACTATCTTGCGGGGGCATGATAGTAGATGAGATTTCCCTAACTATTTGAGAAAATCTCTCTACTCTGTTGAGGGAAATCCTCTAACCTGTTGAGGGAAATCTCTCCCTTCTAACCTGTATAAAAAGAAGGGGGATATGTTAATAATAATCAACTTCTTCTACAACTTGTTTATCTATTTATTTTCTAACACATGAGACCTAACTCAATAATATCATATTTCCAATTTACATCATATGAAAAAATCCTCACGTGCATATGTTAATGAGTTTTGTTCTCAAATGGCATCTCATTGGTATCAACTTGCTTTGTGTGAACCTTGATGGGAATGTAAAAAATGATATTGCATTATTAGAGATATATCATGATATACTAAGATTTAATCCATTTTTAATTACTTTAAATGATGATTTTGAGCTTGTTGGGGCCTCTTTATTGCCCTTTCAAAAGTTTTATCCGAGAAACTCATAAGACATCATTGTATGATTATCAACTAGTTCAAAATGAGTCTATCCTTTCAACTACTTCAATACCATTAAGAAATAAAACACGCTTATGCTTACCAAAGTATTTAGATCAATCAAATCACTCTCAAAATAAAGAGCGTAAAAACCTAGTTTGTAGATATTATCATAAGATTGAACATACAATTTAGGAATGTCATAAAATTGCTAGAAAGATAGCTGCAGTAGCAACTACTTGTCTTTCTCTATTGGCCTAATACTTTCTACTATACATGTGGAAGCCATAGTCAACCAAGTTTTCTCTCATGCATCACTTTATTTTGTCTTTACAATTTTTGACATGTCAAGTAATATTTGATTATGTTTGTTCATATCATATGATATCGAATTCTTTGAAATTCTTTTTTAGAACTCCTACATTTAATATTCCTAATAATATTTGATTCTGTAGGTCATGTGCTCAAATTTCTACTTCTAATATGATAATTTTTTGTATAAATCTTGTTATTCAAATTTTATTGAACTAACTATCTATTAAAGCATATTTTGGTTGTGTAATTATGATACAAAACTGGTGGAGGTCTTATTCAGTGTTTCTCTTAGTAAGGGATGGTGTTGGATCAAATTATACTGAGTCCAGCTGATTCAAGATGCACCGAACCTTGCAAAACTATTTTAAGAGTATGACTAATAGAGCTGTCAAAAGCTTAAGAGTTAGCCTTCGAGTGAGTTGAATGTCAAATCTGTAAGGGTCAATTGTTTTAGAGATGAGTCTCTCTAACAATATATTTGAGGGACTTTTTATAGTAAAGTTTTAGACCTGTGCACTTTAGCATATGTTATAATGACGGGAGTAATTTTGCATCTCTTGCAGATTTGGGTGTAATCATGCTATACTAAATTCGATGAATATGATATGCACATGAGTGCAGTTGTAATATTTAAAGTGTGAAGTCAGGCTATGTCAACAATTGTCCATGCATCATTATTCTTATATGTGTAGCAAAATTAAAGCACGATAAAATTTTTGTTTGATTATCAATCATGAAGAGAATGGTTCAATCATCTAATCATCGAGAAAAATATTTTTATTAATTTAATCATATTACCATTGAAAATAGTATCTTGAGCTCATTCGTTTATGCTATTGTTGAAAAGAGCAGAACTATATATATATATATATATATATATATATATATATGGTTGACGTTCTGTTCCTTCCAGAAAATTGTGCTTCATGGTATTTAGTCCCAGCCAATTTCTTAGAAGTAAAAAAAGCTAAAGCAGATGTCTAACGGTTCTCAAAATGCAGAGCTTCAGTCAATTATTATTTTATTCTCAAACGGTGAGGGTGATTAGGAGTTTTATATAATTATCGGATATTTTTTTATATTAAAAATATAAGATAATTATAAAATCAATAATATTTTATGAATTTAATTATTAGATAGTTAAAGAATAATATATATAAAATATTTATATTATTAAAATGAGAATATTGAGAATAGATGTATAAAGTTATTAGGAAAGATAAAAAGTAATAATTTTATTCATGAATAATTAGAAATTATTTTGATAAAAAATAAAATGAGAGAAAATAATTTAAGATGATATAAGCATATGCTTAAGATAAGATATAATAGTAAAAAAATAAATTAAATAATATTAGTAATACGAGAAGAGATATAAAAAATTAAAAAAAATCTTAATATAAATTATAAATAAATATTTAAATATTTTAAAATTAACTAAATACATAATTTTTTTATAAATCTCAAAGAGGACAAAAAAGATTCATTTAACCGCCCCCAAAAAGATTCTCCCCTACATCTTTTCGATGACACTATATGATCCCGACACATCACCGGTAATAGCAACTCAATTAAGACACTAGACTAAAACGGTCAACCAAATTGATAAAACGTACGGCTGCGCCAACCGTTGCTTTTATCAACCAACCACCACAAGTAACACCCGACCATATTACGCCATACGGATTAAACATCTATTTTCTTCTAACCAGTATGAGGAACCCTTTAGACTGTCTGGCTCTGTAGCTAATTAATATTCTACTCAATTCTACAATTCCTCTATACCCACTTGTTGACTTTGGCATCAAAGGGCATACTTCCAAACCAGTTTTATAAGAAATATAAAGCTGAATCATCCACTCACTTACTGACATTGAGGCTGGTTGTTGATTTGAATCCACGTTGATTCTGAATTCTTGGAACGTCATTTAAGTATAATATACTTCAACATTAATATATTCGGAACAACATGAAACAAAGAAATTGATTTCTTTTCAATGATTCCCTTCAGTTTTTTGATATATTAAGATTTTTTTTGGGCTAAGAAATTTGATCCCTTTTACGTTGGGTGGATCCATTACTAACACTACAGGAATTTGATGTGACAAGATTGTACTAGTATCCAAGGAACACTCCAGTACAAAGTTTTACTTCCCCCGTACTCCCGAAACATAACACCTATATATTGCACGCTGTCGAATCAGACCACTTCGGTGAACTCAGCAGCACTCTACGTCAGAATAAATAGATAAAAATATATTTACCATTCAGAATCCGGAAATTTGTGGATAGTTTGACTTGACGAGCTCCTCTTTCCATGTAACTTGTGCTTCAAGAATCCGGAAAGAGTGCCAGGCCGTTTCCAGGGCTCAGGAGAAGCAGATATCCCAAAATGGAGACCTTTAATCCATCAAACGGATGACAATGAGCAGCAAGTATTTGTTTCATGCATGAAACACCAATCAAAGATTGCAAGGATATATCTAGCACAGCCTTTTTATTCCATGCCGAGCAAATTCACCTCCACATATCGATTCAAGCTATTCCCCAGCATTTCACTTGCAGGCTTGCAGTAGACATCTTGAAGGCTCTGTCCCAGGCGTACCGGAACTTGACGGAGAGCGAGCTGGGGATGCCCTTGCCGTCGTTCACCAGGTAGCCGACGCCCTCCCGCCGGAACAGCTTGGGGTCGACCATCATCGAGCTGGCGAAGCCCTCGGAGCGTAGGAACACGTCGGTGACGGTGCACCGGCACTGGTTCTTCACCTCCACCTCGAACACCGGGTCGTAGCCCACCGTCGCCCCTGTGTTGTTCTGCTGCACCTGAATGCTCGACAGATCGCATCCCTGGCTCTCCGCTGTCACCACAAACAACATCCCAAAGCATGCGTTACGTTGTCATCAACTACTGTTCTCGATGGAGAAGAGAGGAAGCGAAGAAGGTTACCTGCTGCAGAGATATGGAGTAGGAGTGCAGCAAAGAGGAGGAACCTGAGGATAGTAGCCATTGTTGCTGTCTCTGTTTCAGGAGGATGAAAAGCCTTTTCTTAGTTAGTATATATAGACAGAACAAACAGTAAGTGCTTTGATTTGATGACCAGTATTAGTCAGCTTCCTTAAGGTCATTAATAAATGGGTTTAAGCACGACATGTTACCTCCATGTTGACTCCAGAGAACAGGTCTCTCTGTTCAGACAGAGACTTGCATCACATTTGGCCTTCCTTTCTCCTTCCTTTAGGGTTGGTTGAGTGTGGAATATGCCCAAGTCGTAGTAAATGTGAAGCTTCCAATCATCTTCAGTGTAGACTGACAAGTATAGACAGAGGAGATCATGGATTAAAGTCGCCCAACAATGTGAAGTCAGTCAACTGATTCAAATGTCACTTTTCTCTCTGGTATCTTGTTCTTGCTTATGTACCCTTTCCCTACTAGAAAAGCCTCCTCATTTCAACTACTGATCCATTAGAGAAATCTCGAAAGCTGAGGCTTGATTCACGATGTGGATGTTCCTGAGAGAAGAGTTAAGTAGCCTCCCATAATAACTATGTGTGTATATATATATATATATATATATATATATATATATAGAATAGAGAGAGAGAGAGATCATGCACGGCCCTTGAAAAGATTAATGTAGGAGAGGCAGTTGAGAGATCCAGTTAGATGGCTGAAGCTGAGGAGATCCATCCATGTTGATCTTGTGCTGCCTTTGGTCACTTCAAACACCTCTTAGAAGTCCATCTCCAGTATGATAAAGCCAAGAGCCATCAGGCTCCCAAAATCTGTGAAATTAATCAAGAAATAAGCAACATCTACGATGTTTCATGACAGTAAATGTCTCCGCAACATGTGTCCCCATGCTTCATAAATGGGTTTAAGCATGACATGTTACCTTCATGTTGACTCCAGAGAACAGATCTCTTGTTCAGACAAGACTTGCGTTTGGCCTTCCTTTCTCCTTCCAGAGGATAGGTCTCTTGTTCAGACAAGACTTGCGTTTGGCCTTCCTTTCTCCTTCCTTCGGAATATGCGAAGTACATTGGGAAAAATTATTATAGTAAAATATCAACTTGTTATTCAAATATAAATATTAATCAGAATAATATAAATAATAAAATAATTAATCAATCACAAAGTGAGATATCAAAATTTTATTTAAAAAATTTGTTAGTTTGGCAATTCTCATAGTCCCACATCGGGGAAATCAGGCTTGTTATCTGCTATTGGAATTATAAATAAGGGTTTGGGCTTTTAAGTCAGATGCACCACAAGAAAAACGTAAGTGTTTGTTTTGGGTTTAAGTCCACACTCAGTTAAATAGTTTGAGCTTATAGTTTGGATTTTTCTTGTTTAGTATTTTCGGGTGTTTTATGACTTAGGAACATCTTCCGTTTTTTTGGTGTTCTTGACGCTTTTAGTCTTTCCACTTTATTGTCTTTGTTGGGTTACCAAAATTACCCTTTGGTAAATTTCCTAGGGCTAGCTCTAACAAAATTCAATACGAAAAAAATCAGAGACTGTAGTCTACCTCAAACTTCTACTATCACCAATAATGATAATAGATTTATAATAAGTCTTCTTCACAATAACCAAAGGATCACATAAAGAATAAATATCTTGGCTCAATATTACCATATCATCATCATAAAAGATTAATTTTATGAAAAAAAAAATTTAGGTCTCACAAAATGGATATAACAGGAAAGTATCTAAGAGGATAAATTATAGATTGGTAAATTAAGATTGTAGAGCTTGTTGTAAAGATTCTTCATATAAAATTTGAGCCAAAACTAATGAAGTTTAGTTGCTCGATCATCTAGCAAAAGTCACTGTTCGCTGGACGCACACCTTCGCTATTTGCTGCTCTCACTTAGCACATCTCTTTCTTTTTCTTTTTTATTATTTTTTTAATAAATTATATTTTAGTTGTAGATTTTCTAGAATCATATCTGCATCTGTGTACCCTTCTAGCACAAGTTCATCACTACCAAAATATAAACACAATTTGAAAGTATCTCTTAGATATCTTAATATCAATTTAATTACTGCCCAATGTTCGTTACCAGGATTAGAGAGAAATCGGTTAACAATTCCAACTGCATGAGCTATATTTGGTCTAGTATTGTTGGGTCCAACCCATATCTGGGCATGGGCAAATTGGGTCGTTTGAACCTAAATGAAAGAAATTAAAAAGAGGAGAGAGAAGGTGAGGAAAATAGATCAGAGAGCGCAGTGAACGTGTGCGGCAAACGTGTGCGGGCAGCATGCAGCGTGCGACGGTATGCAGAGAAAAGAGGAGAGAGAAATAAAGAGAGAAAGTAAGATTTCTGAGTTTTCTATTTGATGATCGGTGGCCAAACGTTGTCAGTTTTGGCCTAAATTTTATGTGGAGAATCCTTGCAGTAAACTCTACAATCCTAACGGTGCTGATCTGCAGTTTACCCTCTCTAAGGTACTTTCTTGTGATATCCACTCTGTGAAACCTAGAATTCTCTTTTGAGGAGATCCATCCTGATGATATGCTAGAGAAGACATACTATAAACCTGTTATCATTTTCTCACATTGGGTTTTTCATGTTAAAAAGATTTGGTCTTACTGTGTGATTGATTATTTGCTCTATTATTTATGATGTGCTGGTTGATATTTACATTTGGATATCAAGTTGGTATTTTGATGAGGAACCCATTTTGATACACAAAGAGGGAAAAGAATATTCCGCTTTAACAGGTTTTTCCCAACAAGTGGTATTAGAGCAACAGATTATTTGGTGCTAGTTTTTCTTGTGTGATTGAAATGGAGCCTGATGGTATGATTAAATTGAACTCATCAAATTATTCCACTTGGAGGTGTCTGATGGAAGATTTGCTCTATTGCAAAGATTTGTATAAGCCTATCAAGGTTAAAGATAAACCTTCTACTATCGGCGATGAAGAATGGGAAGTTCAACATAGAAAAATTATTGTCTATATTAGAAGATGGATGAATATAAACTTGTATGAGCATATTTCAAATGAAATCATGTTGTTTGGAAAAGGTTAGAAAATCTCTTTGCGAAAAAGACAATGGGAAATAGAATTTCTCTCCTCAAAAGACTTGTAAATTTGAAGTATAAAGATGGTGGTAACATTGTTGAGCACATAAGCCTATTTCAGAGTCTTGCAAATAAGTTTGTTGCTATGAAAATGAATATAAATGATGAGATGCAAGGATTATTACTTCTCAGCTCTTTACCAGAAAGTTGGGAAACTTATATGGTGACTATTTGTAACTCCACACCAAAGGGGCCAGATATAACTATAGACTCTGGTTAAAGACAGTTTGCTAAATGAAGATGTCAGAAGGAAAGAACAGGGTGAATCTTCTTCTAGTGCATTTGTTATTGAAAAACAAGAAAGACATGGAAGAAGTCATAGTAGAAATCCACATGGATATAGAGGAAGATCTAAATCTAGAAGAGATATCAAATGTTTTCACTGTAATAGGCCAGGTCACATAAAGAAAGAGTGTAGGTTTTGAAAGCGAGAACAGAATGAAATGAAGAAAAATGAGAAAGAGACCAATACAGTTATTGCTGAAGGTAATATCACTATTGTTTGTGATGAAGGTTGTGTTAGTCTTGTAGCTCAGGACAGTAATTTGGTAATTGACTCTGGTGCTTCATTTCATGTTACTTCTCATAGTGATTTCTTTAGATCTTACACTGTTGGTGATTTTGATAATGTCAGATGGGAAATAGTGATATATCTAAGATTGTGGGTATTGAGATATTTGCTTGGAGACCAGTATTGGGAGCAAATTGATACTCAAAGATGTAAGGCATGTTCCAGATATTCGTCTTAACTTGATATCTACAGGTAGACTTGATGATGAGGGTTTTGCACACTATTTTGGTGAAAGCAAATGGAAAGTTACTAAAGGTTCTCTGATTGTGGCAAATGGAAAGAAGATTAACTCTTTTTATGTCATGGAAGCTAAGCGACACAAAGGAGAGATTAATGCAATTTGAAAAGATGAAAGAATAGATCTTTGGCATAAGAGGCTTAGACATATCAACGAGAAGGGACTTCAAACTCTTGCTAGAAAGCAGTTCTTACCAGAGTTGCAAGGTATATCTCTTAAATCTTGTGATCATTGCTTAGCTGGAAAAACACATAGAGTTACATTTCAGACATATCCATCATCTAGAAGATCAGATGTTATTGATTTAGTTCATACTGATGTTTGTACTATGCAAACTAGAACTCTTAGAGGTGCTCTTTATTTTGTTACTTTTATTGATGACCATTCTAGAAAAGTGTGGGCTTTTGCTTTGAAATCTAAAAACCAGGTACT
Organism: Musa acuminata AAA Group; assembly: GCF_036884655.1. Classification (NCBI taxonomy): domain Eukaryota; kingdom Viridiplantae; phylum Streptophyta; class Magnoliopsida; order Zingiberales; family Musaceae; genus Musa; species Musa acuminata. Next base: position 33,099,627 of record NC_088331.1, on the reverse strand, counting down.
CGATGTTTTCAAGGAGTTTCATGTTAGTGTTGAAAGAGAAACTAGCAGAAAACCAAAGTGTATTCGATCAGATAATGGTAGCAAGTATAGGGGTCCTTTTGAGAATTATTGCAGGTTCCATGGTATCAGGCTTGAGAAAACAGTTCCTAAAAACTCCTCAACAGAATGGTGTGGCAGAAAGGATAAATAGAACCATTGAAGAAAGGATTAGGTGTATGCTTTCCCATGCCAAGTTACTAAAGTCATTTTAGGGGGAAGCTATGAGAACTACAATTGATTTGATAAATCTTTCTCCATCAGTTCCTCTGAAAGGTGATGTTCCAAAGAGAGTATGGAGAGGAAAAGATATATCTTATAATCATTTATAAGTCTTTGGGTGTAAAGCATTTGTTCATATTCCCAAAGATGAGAGGTCCAAGCTTGATAATAAAGCAAAAGCATGTATCTTATTGGGATATGGTCATGAAGAGTTTGGGTATAAATTATGGGATCCAGTGAACAAGAAGATTATTAGAAGCAAGGATGTTGTGTTTCTTGAAGACCAATTGTTTGATGATGGTGATAATATTGAGAAGCCAGAAACCTCTATTTATATTCCTTAGAGTTTAGGTCCAGTTCCTTCACCTGTAGTTCATGATGATCATGGGGGAGATGAACAAGAAGATTGTGGTGAGAATACCAGTGATGATACACCTACAGTTGATAATGCTGAACCAACTGAACAAGCACCTCCACCACCAGTTGAGATTCCATTGAGAAGATCCACTAGAGACCGACAACCATCTACTAGATATCCTCCACATGAGTATGTTATGCTTACTGATGGGGGAGAGCCAAAAACTTACCAAGAAGCTATTCTACATGAGAATAAGAATGAATGGGTTAAAGCCATGCAAGAAGAGATGAGATCCTTGCTTGAGAACCACACCTATGACTTGGTAAAGTTGCCTAAAGAGAAGAAAGCTCTCAAGAATAAGTGGGTTTATAAATTGAAGACTGAAAACAATAGTTCACAACAAAGATACAAGGCACGACTAGTTGTGAAAGGATTCAGTCAGAAGAAAGGTATTAACTTTGAAGAAATATTTTCTCTGGTTGTAAAAATGTTCTCTATCCGAGTTGTTTTTGGTTTGGCTACCCGCTTGAATTTAGAAGTTGAGCAACTTGATGTAAAAATAGCATTTCTTCATGGTGACTTAGAAGAAGAAATTTACATGGAGCAACCAGAAGGTTTCAAAGTCAAGGGAAAAGAAAATATGGTGTGTAAGCTTAGGAAAAGCTTATATGGACTCAAACAGGCACCTAGACAATGGTACAAGAAGTTTGATTCCTTTATGATGAGCCAAGGGTATGATAGAACCACATCTGATTATTGTGTATTTATGAAGAAATTTTCAGATGATGATTTTATTATTTTACTGCTATATGTTGATGATATGTTGATTGTTGGCCATGATGTTGGAAAATTTGGAAAGCTTAAAAGAGAGCTAAGTATGTCTTTTGCCATGAAAGACTTGGGATCGGTGAAACAAATACTTGGTATGAAGATTCTTCGTGATAGGAAGAAAAGGAAGATTTGGCTATCTCAGGAGACATACATTAAAAAAGTTCTTGAAAGATTCAACATGAGTAAAGCTAAAGCAGTTTGTTCCCCACTTGTAGGTCATTTCAAGCTTAGTTTGAAACAATGTCCTACAAGTGAAAAAGAAAAAGAAGAAATGTCCAGAGTCCCTTACTCATCTACAGTAAGTAGTTTGATGTATGCTATGGTTTGTACTAGGCCAGATATAGCTCATGCAGTTTGAGTTGTCAACCGATTTCTCTCAAATCCTGGAAAGGAACATTGGGCAGCAGTGAAATGGATATTAAGATATCTAAGAGGTACTTCCAAGTTATGTTTATGTTTTGGTAATGATGAACCTATGTTAGAAGGTTACACAGATGTAGACATGGCAGGTAATACTGATTCTAAAAAGTCCACTTCGGGATTCTTGATGACATTTGCAGGAGGAGCAATCTCTTGGCAGTCTAAGTTACAGAAGTGTGTTGCTCTATCAACCCACAGAAGCAGAATACATAGCAGTTACTGAAGCCTACAAGGAAGCTTTATGGATGAAAAAGTTTCTACATGAATTGGGCTTGAAACAGGAAGGATATATTATTTACTGTGACAGTCAGAGCGCCATTCACCTCTCCAAGAATTCAACATACCATTCTAGATCGAAGCATAATGATGTGAGATATCACTGGATTCATGATGTGCTTGAGATGAAAGAATTACAGTTGAAAAAGATGCATACCAATGAGAATGATTCAGATATGTTGATAAAATCTTTGCCTAAGGAGAAGCTTGAAGCATGTAGGCGAAGAGCGGGCTTGGTACACCCCACCATATGAGTTGGAGGGGGAGAATTGTTGGGTCTAGCCCATATGTGGGCTTGGACAAATTGGGCTGTTTGAGCCCAAATGAAAGAAATTAAAAAGAGGAGAGAGAAGGTGAGGAAAATAGATCAGAGAGCGCGCAGTGAACGTGTGCGGCAGCATGCAGCGTGCGGCGACATGTAGAGAAAAGAGGAGAGAGAAATAAAGAGAGAAAGTAAGGTTTCTGAGTTTTCTGTTTGACGATCGATGGTCAAACGTTGTCAGTTTTGGCCCAAATTTTATGTGGAGAATCCTTTCAGCAAACTCTACAATCCTAACGGTGTTGATCTACAGTTTACCCTCTCTAAGATACTTTTCTGTGATATCCACTCTGTGAGACCTAGAATTCTCTTTTGAGGAGATCCATCTTGATGATATGCTAGAGCCAAGATCTATATTCTTGATGTTATACTAATCCTCTAGTTATTCTAGAGAAGACATACTGTAAACCTGTTATCATTATTATTGATAGTGGAAGTTTGATGTGAACTACGGTCCCGTGATTTTTCCCACATTGGGTTTTCCTTGTTAAAAAGATTTGGTCTCATTGTGTGATTGATTATTTGCTCTATTGTTTATGCTGTGCTGGTTGATATTTACATTTGGATATCAAGTTGGTATTTCGATGAGGAACCCATTTTGATACTTAAAGAGGGAAAAGAATATTCCGCTTTAATAGGTTTTTCTCAACAAGTACAAATCATAACATACATTAAACTGCCTACTGTAGATGAGTAAGACACTTTCGACATTTCTTCTTTTTTTCCTCACTTGTAAGATATTATTTTGAACTAAACTTGAAATGACTTACAAGTGGAGAACAAACTAGTTTAGCTTTTCTCATGTTGAATCTTTCAAGAATCTTCTCAATGTAAGTCTCCTTAGATAATCAAATCTTCCTTTTCTTTCTATCATGAAGAATCTTAATGTCAAAGTATTTGTTTCACCGATCTCAAGTCTTTCATGGCAAAAGACTTACTTTGCTCTCTTTTAAGCTTTTCAATTTTACCAGCATCATGGCCAACAATCAGCATAACATCAACATATAGTAATAATAAAATCATCATATAAATTTTTTTTCATAAACATACAATGATTAGATGTGGTTCTATTATACCTTTGGCTCATCATAAAGGAATCAAACTTCTTGTACAATTGTCTAGATACCTGTTTGAGTCCATATAAACTTTTCCTAAGCTTACACACTAGATTATCTTTTTTCTTGACTTTGAAACCTTCTGGTTCCTCCATATAAATTTTTTCTTCTAAGTTACCATGAAGAAATATTATTTTCATATCATGTTGCTCAACTTCTAAATTTAAGTGGGTAGCCAAACCAAGAACAACTTGGATAGATGATATTTTTACCATATGAGAAAATAATTTTTTAAAGTCAATACACTTCTTCTGACTGAATCCTTTCATAACTAATCGTGCCTTGTATCTTTGTTGTGAGCTATTATTTTCAGTCTTCAATTTGTAAACCTATTTATTCTTGAGAGTTTTTTTCTCTTTAGGTAACTTTACTAAGTCATAGGTGTTGTTCTCGAGTAAGGATCTCATTTTTTCTTGTTTGACTTTAACTCACTCATTCTTATGCTCAGGTGTGATAGCTTCTTAGTAAATTTCTAGCTCTCTCTCGTTAGTAAGCATAACATACTTATGTGGAGGATATCTAGTAGATGTTGTCACTCTCTTGTGGATCTTCTCAATGGAATCTTGGTGGTGGATGTGCTTGTTCACATCATCAACTATAGGAGTATCATCATTGGTATTCTCACCATAATCTTCTTGTTCATCTCCCCCATCATGAACTATAAGTGAAAGAACTGGACTCAAATTCTAAAGAATATAAATAAAGATTTTTAGTTTTTTAATATTATCACCATTATCAAACACTTGGCTTTCAAGAAACACAACATCTTTGTTTTTAATAATTTTTTTATTCATACTATTGCCTTATTATCAAGCTTGGACCTCTCATCTTTGGGATTATGAACAAATGTTTTACACCCAAAGACTCTCAAGTGATTATAAGATATATCTTTTCCCTTTCATACTCTCTTTGGAACATCACCTTTTAGAGGAACTGATAGAGAAAGATTTATTAGGTCAACTATAGTTCTCAAAGCCTCCCCCCAAAATGACTTAGGAACTATTTTCTCAAGCCTGATGCCATGGGACCAGCAGTGTAAGATCTGAAGAAATCACTATGAGAAGTAACATGAAATGAAGCACCAGAGTCAATTACCCAGTTATTATCCTAAGCTACAAGACTGACATAACCGTCATCATAAACAATAATGATATCACCTTCAGCAGCAATTGTATTGGTCTCTTTCTCATTTTTCTTTCTTTCATTCTATTCTCACTTCCAAAACCTATACTCTTTATTCATGCGACCTGTCATGTTATATTTAAACATTTGATATCTCTTCTAGACTTGAATCTTCCTCTATAACCATGTGGATTTCTACTATGACTTCTTCCACGTCTTTTTTTTTTTCTGTAACAAATGCACCAAAAGAAGATTCACCTTATTCTTTCCTTCTAGCATCTTCATTTAGTAAACTGTTTTTAATCATATCTATAGTTAGAGTCCCCTTTGGCATAGAGTTACAAATTGTCACCACATACGTTTTCCAACTTTCTCGTAAAAAACTAAGAAATAATAATTCTTGTATCTCATCATCTATATTCATTTTCATAGCAACCAGCTTATTTGCAAGACTCTGAAATATGCTTATATGCTCAACAATGTTATCATAATATTTATACTTCAAATTTACAAACCTTTTAAGGAGAGAAATTCTATTTCGCACTATCTTTTTTGTAAAGAGGTTTTCTAAGTTTCATCAGAAATATGCTCATGCAAATTTATATTCATCCATCTTCTAATATAAGCAATAGCTTTTTTATGTTGAACTTCCCATTCTTCATCATCTATAGTAGAAGGTTTATTTTTAACCTTGATAGCCTTGTACAAATCTTTGCAATAGAGCAAATCTTCCATCATATGCCTCCAAGTGGAATAATTTGATAAGTTCAATTTAATCATACTATCTGACTCCTTCATTTCAATTACACAAGAAAAAAAAAACTAGCACCAAACAACCTACAACTCTGATACCACTTGTTGGGAAAAACTACTATAGCAGAATAATTTTTTTCCCTCTTTGTGTATCAAAATGAGTTTCTCGTCAAAATACTAACTTGTTACCAAAATATAAATATTAATCAGAGCAACATAAATAATAGAATAATAAATCAATCACAAAGTGAGACACCAAATTTTTACGTGCAAAACCCAATGCAGAAAAAATCACGTGACTATAATCCACCTCAAACTTCCACTATCACTAATAATGATAATAGATTTATAATAAGCATTCTCCAGAATAACCAAAGAATCATAATAATATCAAAAACAAATATGTTCGCTCAATATTATCATATCATCATTGGATTTTATGAAAAAAAATTTAAATTTTATAAAATGGGTATAACAAGAAAATACCTTAGAGATGATAAACTATAAATCGGTACTATTAAGATTATAAAACATGATGCAAGGATTCTTCACATAAAATTTGAGTTAAAACTAACCAAATTTAACTACTCGATCATCTACTAAAAGTCCTAAAAAATCTTAACCTTTTCTCTCTTTTTTTCTCTCTCTGTTTCCTTCTCACGACGCCATTCGCTGCCTTCACTGTATACATTGTTTTTTTAATAAATCAGATTTAGGTTTACTAGAAATCATCTGCTCCAAGCCCAACAAAGTCGAAGTGAATGTGAAGCTTCCGATCATCTTCAGCGTAGACTAACAAGTAGAGACAGAGGAGATCATGGATTAAAGTCTCCCAACAATGTGAAGTCAGTCAACTGATACAAATGTCACTTTTCTCTCTGGTTTCTTGTTCCTGCTATGTACCCTTTCCCTACTAGAAAAGCCTCCTCATTTCAACTACTGATCCATTAGAGAAATCTTGAAAGCTGAGGCTTGATTCACAATGTGGATGTCCCTGAGAGAAGAGTTAAGTAGCCTCCCATAATAATTATGTATATATATATATATATATATATATATATATATATATATATATATATGAGAGAGAGAGAGAGAGAGAGAGAGAGAGAGAGAGAGAAGCTGAGGAGATCCATCTATGTTGATCTTGTGCTGCCTCTGGTCACTTCAAACACCTCTTAGAAGTCCATCTCCAGTATGATAAAGCCAAGAGCCATCAGGCTCCCAAAATCTGTGAAATTCATCAAGAAATAAGCAACATCTAACATGTTTCATGGCAGTAAATGTCTCCGCAACATGTGTCCCCATGCTGCCTATGTTCAGTAGTGATTTGATTTCAATAAGCTTCGTAGAAGGAGCATTCTAAGCATTCAAGGTTACAGAATGAGCACAAGTCACACGTTGCAGATCTTTTGAAAGGATGCCTCCTTGGATTAGACCAAGGATCAAAGGAACACAAGGAAACGTGTCAATTGCCATAGTTCTTTCACGGATATGACTTCCATACTTGTTTGGGAATTGCATTGTCATTTAAGCCATTCTTTATTATCTTTCTAGGAATTCAACATATAATAAATACAAATGATTCTTATCTTCAATACATAATTCAGTGCACATCTGGAATTCATAATTCAATACTGAATGCAGTTAAACCGAAAGTTATGACAAGCAAAAACACATAAATTTGTATTTGTTTTTTTTAAGGTATGAAACATTTGAATAGCAAAGTTTCCTCAAAAAAGAGCAAAAGATTCAAAGCAATTCATTTTTTTATCATCTAGCCTTCTTTATGTCAAAGAAGATGAGCTCAACTTGGATTTGTACTGAACTAATGCTCACATTTCATTGCAATGAAGGTACAATACATTTTCTACTTCTTTTTTCTCTCTAACAGTAGAAAACAGAAGCCTAAAATCATTTTCTTCTTATCAGAACCTCAATGGTCGATTATGTATTTCTAGTTCCCTATAAATTTACCTTGTATTTCAATAACATTTCTAGTTCTCTTTACTGTATCAAGTGTAACGTATGAAATTTAATGCTTGATTCCACTGTATCCAAGTAATCAACCATTAAGATTATAATGTATAGTGAGCTGAACACTGCGCTTAGATTCATGTCAAGCAAAAAATGTAAAATGTGTAAGCTGTTGGGCTGACAGCCCACATTCAACTCATGGTGGGCTTTATCAATCTATAGCCCACTTTCTCACTTAATTTAACTCTAATTCATATTAGGGGATGTGTGGTGATTGTGAAAATAAGCATAAATAAGACAGCAACGAGAGCAGTATGGGAGATCTTGGCAGCAGTAAAAAGGAGAAGAAAAAGACATAAATCCAAGGAGAAAGAAAGTGAAGAAAATAAGGACAATGCAGAGAGACTATTCTCAATCATCCAGCAGTGTTCTCATCTCAGGTTAGATCAAATCTACAATAGATTCTTACTGTGATTACTTAGGGAGAATTAGGAAGAATTTAGAATTTTGAGCACAGTGACGTGATCCTTATATCCTAGTTATTCTTTTGTGATTGTTTCTAGGGTTTTGGATAAAAGATTGAGATTTGTATATTCATTATTCTTATAGTGGATTATCTCTAGTTTGCCCCGTAGTTTTTACTCTTCATATTGGATGGGTTTTCCACGTATATCTTGATGTTCTAATTTATTGTGATTCTATTTAATTCAATTGCGTGTTATAGCCTACTAGTATTTGTTTATATACAAAAGTTTATTTCACTTTATATTCCATCAATTTGTATCAGAGTTGTGGTGATTTAATTTTTATATTTGAATATGGAGGCTGGTAATGTTTCTCGCATGATTAGTTTGAATGGAAATAATTAGATGATATGGAAACCAAAAATGGAAGATCTCTTATATTGCAAAGATTTGTATGGACATTTGCAGGGGAATAGTGCAAAACCCTTAACTATGACAGATGATGAGTGGAAACAGTTAGATCGAAAAACAGTTGAGTTTATTCGATAGATGATAGTGTCTTTTACCATGTTTCTACTGAAATTTCTGTATATTCTCTTTGAAAAAGTTAGAAAGTCTCTATGAAAGAAAAATAGTTGGTAACAAAGTTTTTTTATCAGAAAACTTATGAACCTAAAATATAGATAGGGTGCTTCTATTGCTGAGCATTTAAATGAAATTCATAGTATTACTAACTAGTTATCCTCTATAAAAATGTCTCTTGATGATGAGTTACAAGCATTGTTACTTCTTAGTTCGTTACTAGAAAGTTAGGAGACATTGGTGGTTTCTCTCAGTAATTTTGCACCAGATGGTGTTGTCACCATGAGTCAAGTAACAAATAGTTTGTTGAATAAGGAGTTGAGAAGAAAGAATTCAGCAACATCTCAGAATGATTTACAAGCACTTATCTTAGAAAACGGAGGAAGGTCAAAGTCTAGAGGCAATTCACGCATATGTAGAAGTAAGTCAAGATCAAGAAAATATGTTGTTTGCTATAACTGTGATGAGAAAGGACATTCTAAGAATCAATGTAAGCAACCTAAGAAGAACAAGAAAAAGAAAAAAAAAGTGGAGTCTACAGAGTCAAAAGATAATATCACAACTATAGTGTAGGGTGGTGATTATTAGATTTTATCTCATTCTAATGATATTTTTTCTTGTGTGTGTCAGAATCGTGAGTGGCTGATTGACACAGATGCTTCTTATCATGCTACACCACAAAGAGAGTTTTTTGCTACATATAGGTTTGGAAATTTTGGTGTTGTCAAGATGGGTAACTATGACACGGCAAACATCATTGGCATTGGTGATATTCATTTAAAGACTAATCTTGGCTGCAAGTTGGTGCTTAAGGATATAAAGCATGTGGTTGACTTGAGGCTGAATTTAATTTCAGTTGGAAGTCTAGATGATGAAGACTATAATAGCATATTTCACAAAGGGCAATGGAAGCTCAGTAAGAGTTTTTTTATTATAGCTAGTGGAAAGAAATGTCACACTTTATACAGGTTACAAGCTAAAGCTTATGGTGAGCAGTTAAATGCTATATAGAAAGACTTCAACATGGAGTTGTGGCATAGGCGACTGGGACACATGAGCCAGAAGGGGTTGCAAGCTCTTTCCAAGAGAGAGGTATTACTAGATCTCATAGGTATATATTTGAACCCTTGTATTTATTATTTGGCTAGTAAACAACATAGAGTTTCATTTGCTAGTTCTGCTATATCTAAAAAAATGCATGCCTTATACTGTGTTTATACAGATGTATGTGGTTTTTTAAGGACAAAAACTCATAGTGGATCTGTTGATGTTCCTGGTATAAGTGGTGTATTTTATTTTGTCACTTTTATAGATGATTTTTCTAGAAAAGTTTGGGCCGATATTTTGAAGACCAAATATCAGGTTATTAATGTCTTCAAAGAGTTTTATGCCAGGGTTGAAAGGGAGACAAAAAGACAATTGAAATGTATAAGATCAGATAATGGTGGTGAGTACACAGGATTATTTAATGATTATTACAAGTTAAATGGGATCCAACATTAGATGATAGTTCCTGATACACCTTAGCATAATGTAATTGCAGAGAGGATGAACCGCACCATCATGGAAAAGATCAGATGTATACTTTCACAGGCCAAGCTACCCAAAAAGTTTTGAAATGAGGCTTTGAGGACCGTAGTTGATGTGATCAACTTGTCACCATGTACAGCCTTAGATGATGATGTTGTAGAGCATGTATGGTCAGGGAAAGATGTTTCCTACAAGCATTTGAGAGTGTTTGGTTATCGTGCATTTGCACATATTCTAGATAATGAGAGGTCCAAGTTGGATGGTAAGACTAAAGAATATATTTTTCTTGGTTACTCATATGATCAATTTGGTTACAGGCTTTGGGATCCAGAAAAGCAGAATGTGTGTTTAGAAGTAGAGATGTAGTCTTCTTTGAGGATCAAATCTTTGAAGATTTGAAGAAGAAGACACCCGCCAAGACTTCTGTAGAAGGATTAGTAGATTGTGACCCAGTTACTCCTCCAGTATATCGGGGTGATGGGGGAGATGTGCAGGAAGATAGTGTAGAGCCTGATATTGATCTACTTGCAGGACATATTGAGCAAGAAGAAGTTGAAGAGCAATTTCCCGTAGAACCTCAGTTAAGAAGATCTTCTAGACAACGATAACCTTCCAGAAGATACTCTACATATGAGTATGTGATGCTTACTGATGCAGGTGAACCAGAGAGTTACTAGGAAGCAATTGAAAGTAAGTAGAAAAAGAAGTGGTTAGTTGCTATACAAGAAGATATGGATGTTCTTCTGAAGAACCACACTTATTATTTGGTACTACTACCAAATGGAATAAAAGCCTTGAAAAACAAGTGGGTTTTTAGGTTGAAGACTCAAGAGTATTATTCTCAATTAAAGTACAAAGCTAGATTGATTGTGAAAGGCTTTGGTCAAAAGAAAGGTATTGACTTTGAAGAGATTTTTTCTCATATTGTTAAAATGTCTTCTATTTGTGTTACTCTTGGTATTGCTGCTAGCCAGGACTTGGGGTTGAGCAGTTAGATGTGAAAACAACTTTCCTTTATGGTGATTTGGAGGAGGAAATTTATATGGAGCAGCCAAAAGGATTCAAAGTCAAAGGTAAAGAGAACTTTGTTTGTAAGTTAAAGAAGAGTTTGTAAGGGCTAAAACAAGCTCCAAGACAGTGGTACATAAAGTTTGATTCATTTATGAGAGAAAATGAATATAAAAGAATGACTTCAGATCATTATGTGTATATCAAATGGTTTGGTGAGAATTTTATTATTCTCTTACTTTATGTTGATGACATGCTTATTCTTGGGAAAGATGTCTAAAATTGACAGGTTAAAGAAGGAATTAAGTGAGTCTTTTACGATGAAGGACATGGGGCCAACAAAGCAAATACTAGATGTAGATTTCCAATGATAGAAAAACCAAGATGATTTGGTTGTCACAGAAGAAATATATCGAGAATGTATTAGAAAGGTTCAGTATGAGCAATGTAAAGCCAATTAGTTCTCCTATTACAACTCACTTTAAGTTGTGCTCAGAACAGAGTTCATCAAGTGATAAGGAGAAGGAGAAAATGTAAAAGGTTCCTTATGCTTCAGTAGTTGGAAATTTAATGTATGCAATGATATGTACGAGGCTAGATATCGCATATGCAGTTGATGTTACTAGCAGATTTCTTAAAAATCCAAACAAAGAGCACTAGGCAGTAGTGAAGTGAATTTTGAGATATCTCAAATGGAGCTCTAAGGTTTGTTTAAGCTTTGGAGGTAGACCACATGTGTTGATAGGTTACATAGATGCAAATATGGCAAAAGATATAGATACGAGGAAGTCTACTTCAGGTTATGTACTTACTTTTGCAAGGGGAGCTGTGTCATGGCAATCCAGGTTGTAAAGGTGTATTGCTCTCTCCACTACAGAAGCATAATATATTGCTACTACAGAGGTATGCAAAAAATGCTATGGATGAAAGAATTCTTACAAGAATTGGGGCTAAAATAGGAAAATTATGTGGTGTATTGTGATAGCCAGAGTGTCATCCATTTGTGTAAGAACCCAATGTTTCATTCCAAATTAAAGCATATAGATGTCAGATACCATTGGATTCGAAATGTATTTGAAGAGAAGTAGTTGAAACTTAAGAAAATTCATACAAATGATAACGGAGCAGACATGTTGATAAAGACTTTACCAAAAGAAAGACAGGAGATATGCCGACAACTAATCGGCATAGCTTCATATTGAGGAGTCATGGGATAGCCTCCCTTATGGGCTGAAGGGGGAGGTTGTTGGGCTGACAGCCCACATTCAGCCCATGGTGGGCTTTATCAGCCCACAGCCCACCTCTTCACTTAACCTAACCCTAATTCATATTAGGGGGGTGTGTTGTGGCTGTGAAAATAGGCATAAATAGGGTAGCAACGAGGGAAACAGGGGAGATCTTGGTAGCAGCAAAAAGGAGGAGAAAAAGACAAAAATCCAAGGAGAAAGAAAGGAAAGAAAACAAGAACAACACAGAGAGACTGTTCTCAATCATCCAGTAGTGTTCTCATCTCAGGTTAGATCAAATCTACAGTAGATTCTTACTGTGATTACTTGGGGAGAATTAGGGGGGATTTAGTATTTTGAGCACAATGACGTGATCCTTGTATCCCAGTTATTCTCTTGTGATTGTTGCTAGGGTTTTGGGCAAGAGATTGAGATTTGTATATTCATTATTCTTATAGTGGATTATCTCTAGTTTGCCCTATGGTTTTTACTCTTCACATTGGAGGGGTTTTCTACGTATATCTTGGTGTTCTATTTGATTGTGATTTCATTTAATTCTGCTGCGTGTTATAGCCTGCTAGTATTTGTTCATATATAAAAGTTTATTTCACTTTATATCCCATCACAAGTTGCTGTCAAGATGCCTACACAACAACCTAGATCGTTTAGAAGCATGTCTACGTTGCAACGAGAGATCAATACATGGAATATGCCAATATGAAATTTAGCATGAATATAAACTATAAATTTTATTTAGGTTAGGTCTAGCTCGGGCTTGGATTAGATGATTTAGACATTAAGCTCAAATCTGATTTATAAAAAAAAAAAGGAAACTACAGAGATATGTATAGTGAGGACAGTGACGAATAATGGCAGCGTGAGAAAGAAATAGAGAGAAAAAGTTAAAAGTTTTTTAGGCTTTTGCTAGATGATTGAGCAGCTAAACTTCATTGGTTTTGGCTCAAATTTTATGACTGATTTATTGATCTACTGTTAATGCTGCTTTAGTTAATATTTACTTTGGATAACAAGTTGGTGTTTTGATGAGGAACCTGTTAGGATCGGAGCGTCATTAAGAGGGGGGGGGGGGGGGGGGGTGAATTAGTGCAGTGGTAAAGTATGATAAACTTTTGTCGATTTAAACACTTTCGGAAACTTCATACGATAAAAGCAATGTTTCGTTTGAAACCATTTCGATTGCATTTTAACTTGAAGGGATACGTAAGAAGGAGACAAAGAAGTAGAGCATCAAAGTGAAGATGGTTTGCAGTAATATAAATGACAATAAGATAAACGCAAACCGATTTATAGTGGTTCGGTCATGCGACCTACATCCACTTGCGAAGCCTTCTTCGATGAGGCTCCCAACTTCCACAAGCAAATCACTTTGAAGGAGAAGGACAAATACCCCTCTTACAACCTTTTACAAGTGGTTCACTCTCTTACAAATTTTCAAAGAGAAAGAAGGAGGTGAACACTCAAGCAATTGAAAACAAAAACTTGCTAAAGACTTTGCCAAGACTTTTATCTCAATCTCTTGCTTCTCAAAGGTTGTGTTCTTAATTGAGAATTGAGGGGTATTTATAGGCCCCAAGAGGATTCAAATTTTGGCTCCAAATTTTGAATTCTCTTGGGTTCCCGAGGCTGGTGGTGCCACCGCCTGTTAGTGTCTGACACTGATAGTGTACTGGTGGTGCCACCGCCGGACCTCTCGGGTGCTGAGCGGTGCCACCGCTTAGTTCTCGGGTTCTAGGCGGTGCCATCGCCTAATCTAGCGGTGCCACCGCCTACACTATTTCAGCTCACTGGTTGGGCTCCAAACTTGGCCCAAACCAGTCCGAACTCGAGCCCAATTGGCTCCTACTTGGGTTATAGGATTAACATCTAATCCTAACCCTAATTAACATGCTAACTATGAATTTAAAGATATTTTCTAAGCTATTACAAAGTCCGTAAGTCAAGACTTCTTCCGGCGAGCTTCCGACGAACTTCCGATGGTCTTCCGATAAACTCTCGGAAACCATTCTGCGGACTCCCGACAAGCTCCTAGACTTCACAATTTGATCTTGGCGAGTTCCAATGAGCTTCTTTGGCAAGCTCCGATCTTTCTCGGTGAGCTCCACGAACTTCCAACGAACCTTCCGGCGAACTTCTGAAAAACCCTTCGGCAAGCTCCCTACTCATTCTCGGCTAGTTTCGGCAGCATTCCCGACGAACCTTCGGACTTCCATCGAACTCTCGAACTTGCAATGAATCCTTCGCGCTTGACTCTGGCACTTTGTTTCGCTTTATGTCTTTATTGTTATCGTAGTTAATCCTGCACACACAAGCCAAAACTCTACTCCGATCTAGACAATTATTACAACGCGAATTGACATTCTGTTGCCCGGCATGTCATTGGTTGGCGCTTCGTCCGATTCTTCAACGCATCGTCCTCTTTTGCGGCTTGTTGCCCAATCGACGGTTGACCTCCGCAATCCCAATATCTTTGGCGCAATTCCACTCTCCTTGGCCCGATGCCCGACGTCCGAAGCCTTCTGCCGTCCAATATCCTGACGTGATCTCCTCCGGCGCAATGTCAATTCCTCCTGCGTCAACTGTCTAATCCTGATCGAGTAGACCTGCATCACTCAAAATGCTTTTAAACATCTAAACACAATCAATTAGTTTCATCATCAAAATCCCAGATTCAACAATCTCCCCCTTTTTGATGATGACAACTAATTGATGACTAACATAGTTAACCTTAACTCCCCGGGGTTTAACTAAACTTCCCTTATCAATATGCCATTGATAGAACACTTGGATTATCCCAAATCCAAGTAACATTCATCACATGTTATGAAAAACATTTAAACTATCATACAAATATATATAAAACATTCAATTCAATGCATGAAGTCATCAATATACTTCTCCCCCTATGTCATCAATAAAAAGGAGAAGTTGCTCTAGTTATTTTAAAAGATATGTAAGTTTTTGTAACATAAAGCTAGATTTTCATCACAACATATAAGCACAAAAGCATAGCAAAATTCTTAAGTTCAATCATGGCAATTCAACACTTGCTTCTTGTGCAAGATTGCACTTTGCTTTTCTTTGCATGTTCTCACTAGCAAAAGCTTTCTCCCCTTTGTTTTTGTCGAAAAGAAGGGAAGAGTACAAGCTAGCCAACATTTGCCTTGAGCTAGCAATCTTTTTCCCCCTATGTCATTGCCGAAAAGAAGGAGAGGAACCAATGATTTAGACTTTTACATAAATTATGAATTTGCATCAATCAATATTTCAATCATCACATGATACATACAAGACAAAAATTGCAAAGAAATCATGTCATGAAAGATATCAATTGTTAAACATGATATGATAATAGTCTCAAAAATTTTAATTTGCAATACATGTGATACATTGCAATACTAAAAAATTTAATGCGATGCTTTTAAGGATATCAACCTATTTTTGATACAAAGCATGGCAAGAGCAATTATATTGCAAGTTTTCGAAGTTTTGTATTTTTTGCTTCTTTCGAGATAGCAATTCTTTGCTTCTCTATAAGCTAGCAAATTTTATGATATGCAAGTTTTACTACATACAAGCTAGCAAATTTAAAGATTTGCACGTTAGCATATTTGCTTTTCTTTGCGATGTGCATGATAGCATTTCTTTGTAATGTTCAAGATAAAAAATTGTACATTATGCTAGCTAGCAAATTAAAGATGTTCAAGAAAGCAAGCTCTTTCTTCTCTTTTGAGAAGTGTCATTTTTGCTTCCTTAGCAAAATGCCAAACTAGCAAGGGACCATGTTTTACATGAGGCAAGCAAACAATTTGGCAAGTGTTACATTTGTATATTTTCTTTAGATGTGCAAGAAAGTAAGCAAATTTTTGCATTTTCTTGACTTGTGTAAGGTAGCTAATTTATCTTTGAGATTACCCTTTACATCAATTCAAGATAGCACATTAGCAACTCTTTCACTCCCTTTGTCATTAGCAAAAAGAAAGGAAGATTCAAGTCATGAATATTAAAATAATAATTTTATCATGAATATTTCATCATTGTGTGCATCATTATTGCATGCATAATACCAAATCATCATATATATTTTCAAAATATATAAACTCATCATTATATACATGATTCCAAATCATCATTCATATCATTTCAATCATTGTTTCAATCATCACTATAACTCATCATACACAAAATGTAAAATCATCTAACATGATACAAACATTTATTTTCAAAATATTTATCACTATTTTCATTTATGATAATAAAGTATTCATGATACACATTATATGCATATATCATCACAATAAAAGGCAATTGCATGCATAATTTTATATCACCACATAAGGAATATCAAGAAAAAAGTAATTGGGTGATGCAATAAACATTTCATGAATACAAGGAATTATATAAAAATCATATCATGAAAGATTAGAACATATGAATACTAAAAGGCATTATTTCTTTTTGAAAAACCTACTCATAAATAATCAAAAAAAAATCTTAGGAGATCGATTAATGAAAAAATCTTGATTCATAATAAATCTTAATTTGTAAATATCACGGAATCAAGATCATGATTTTGAATAAAACTCATTCAAATTCAAATCGTCCAAATCATCAAAATCTCAACATTTCTTTCAAGAGATTCAAAATGGCATAAATAATTTTATTGGTCTCTTAGGTAGAAATCAATAAGATAGAGAAAAAGAAAATTTTTAATAAAAAATTCTTTCCTTCTTTTGTTTCAACTTATTGATTGATTCCATACATGCATGTCCCTTTTTTTTTTTAAATCCATGCATCATCGTTTAAAACGGAAAGATAAAAAATCATAAAAAAAAGTGCAACACATAATTCAAAAAAAATTATTTCAACTCATTACTTCAAGTCAAACATGATTTCATTTAATCAAAATTGAATAACTTCAAGACCAATAAATCATCATGTATAACAATCATCAAGTATGATACAAACTTTTCAAAACGTTTATCATGATAAGGCATATAAGCCAAAGAAACTATTAAATATAAAGCATATTCATCAATGATGGTTTCATTGGGCATAAGGCATTTTCAAACAAAATTATTTTGTTATTTGTTGTAGTCATACATTTTTTTTTTTAGGTGAATCTATCTTTTCATGCTTAAATTTTTTAATTTTTCAAAGATGCTAAAAAGAAAAACATGATATAATTTTTGAAAAACAATTTTTATTTCTTATTCCTACTATCTAAATTAAGCACTCATGAAAAACTTCAAGTAATTTCAAAATAATTCAAGAGAGTTGAGTTACTTACCTTGTAGTCGAAGCCCATCAAAGCCCAATTTGTCGTTTCACCTTTGGAAGTTCTTGATTCATCCTTGGGTGCCTTCCTTTTCTTTGGCCTCTTCCTCCGTTCAAGTTTATTGTTTATTTTAGATTTTTGTTTAATGAACTTATTAAGAGTTAGTGTTTGAAGTTCAAGTTCATCATTGTCCTCATTACTTGAGTCATCGCTCAAGTGGTATTCATTTGTCCGGAGTTTCAAATCCTTCCTATTCTTTGGAAGGTGGTTCAAGTGTTCATTGTGTTCATCACGTGCATTGCGCACCATTTCATATGTCATCAATGAGCCGATAAGTTCTTCAAGTGGAAAAATATTTAAATCTTTTGTTTCTTATATTGCCATTACTTTTGATTCCCAAGCTTTAGAAAGTGATCGTAAAACTTTACTAACAAGTTCAAAATTCGAGAAACATTTGCCAAGTGCTTGTAAACCATTGACGACATTCGTAAAACGGGTGTACATGTCAACAATGGTTTTGCTCGGCTTCATTCGAAAAAGCTTGAAATCATGCATTAAAATGTTGATTTTCGAATCTTTAACTCTAGAAGTGCCTTCGTGTGTGATTTCAAGAGTGTGTCATATGTCGAAAGTCTTTTCGCATAAAGAAACCCGATTGAACTCATTTTTGTCCAAAGCGTAAAATAAGGCATTCATAGCCTTTGCGTTTAAAGAAAACATATTCTTCTCTAAATCATTCCAATGGTTCATTGGAAGAGAAGACATTTCGAATCCATTTTCGACTATGTGCCATAAATTCAAATCCAAAGAAAGTAAGAAAACTCTTATTCGAGTTTTCCAATAAGTGTAGTCCGTCCCATTGAAAAAGAGAGGACAAATGAGAGAGTGACCCTCTTGGAAGCCGTAAAGAGCCATTTCTATTTGGGTGTTAAACCAAAGTAGAAAAATGTGGTTCTGATACCAATTGTTAGGATCGGAGTGGCACTAAGAGGGGGGGGGTGAATTAGTGCAGCGGTAAAGTACGATAAACTTTTGACGATTTAAACACTTTTGGAAACTTCATACGATAAAAGCAACGTTTCGTTTGAAACCGTTTCGATTACATTTTAACTTGAAGGGATACGTAAGAAGGAGACAAAGAAGTAGAGTATCAAAGTAAAGATGGTTTGCAGTAATATAAATGACAATAAGATAAACGCAAACTGATTTATAGTGGTTCGGTCATGCGACCTACATCCACTTGCGAAGCCTTCTTCGATGAGGCTCCCAACTTCCACTAGCAAATCACTTTGAAGGGGAAGGACAAATACCCCTCTTACATCCTTTTACAAGTGGTTCACTCTCTTACAAATTTTTAAAGAGAAAGAAGGAGGTGAACACTCAAGCAATTGAAAACAAAAACTTACTAAAGACTTTGCTAAGACTTTTATCTCAATCTCTTGCTTCTCAAAGGTTGTGTTCTCAGCTGAGAATTGAGGGGTATTTATAGGCCTCAAGAGGATTCAAATTTGGGCTCCAAATTTTGAATTCTCTTGGGTTCCCGAGGCTGGCGGTGCCACCGCCTATCGATGGCGGTGCCACCGCCTATCAGTGTCTAACACTGACAATGTACTAGCGGTGCCACCGCCGGACCTCTCGGGTGCTGAGCGGTGCCATCGCTCAGTCCAGCGGTGCCACCGCTCAATTCTCGGGTTCTAGGCGGTGCCACCGCCTACACTATTTCAGCTCACTGGTTCGGCTCCAAACTTGGCCCAAACCAGTCCGAACTCGGGCCCAATTGGCCCCTACTTGGGTTATAGGATTAACATCGAATCCTAACCCTAATTAACTTGCTAACTACGAATTTAAAGACATTTTCTAAGCTATTACAAAGTCCGTAAGTCAAGACTTCTTCCGGCGAGCTTCCGACGAACTTCCGATGGTCTTCCGATAAACTCTCGGAAACCATTCTGCGGACTCCCGACAAGCTCCTAGACTTCACGATTTGATCTTGGCGAGTTCCAACGAGCTTCTTCGGCTAGCTCTGATCTTTCTCGGCGAGCTCCGCGAACTTCCAACGAACCTTCCGGCGAACTTCCGAAAAACCCTTCGGCAAGCTCCCTACTCATTCTCGGCTAGTTCCGGCAGCATTCCCGACGAACCTTCGGACTTCCGTCGAACTCTCGAACTCGCAATGAATCCTTCGCGCTTGACTCTAACACTTTATTTTGCTTTATGTCTTCGTTGTTATCATAGTTAATCCTGCACACACAAGCCAAAACTCTACTCCGAACTAGACAATTATTACAACGCGAATTGGCATTCTGTTGCTCGGCACATCATTGGTTGGTGCTTCGTTCGATTCTTCATCGCATCGTCCTCTCTTGCATCTTGTTGCCCAATCGGTGGTTGACCTCCGTAATCCCGATATCCTTGCCGCAATTCCACTCTCCTTGGCCCGATGCCCGATGTCTGAAGCCTTCTACCATCTAATATCCTATCGTGATCTCCTCCGGCGCAATGTCAATTCCTCCTGCGTCAATTGTCTAATCCTGATCGAGTAGACCTGCATCACTCAAAATGCTTTTAAACATCTAAACACAATCAATTAGTTTCATCATCAAAATCCGAGATTCAACAAAACCTATTTTGATATACAAAGAAGAAAAAAAAATTATTTTGCTATAATTATTTTTCCCAATAAGTGATATTAGAGCAACATGTTGTTTGGTGCTGGTTTTTTTCTGGTGTGATTGAAATAAAAGAGTCAGACGGTATGATTAAATTGAACTCATCAAATTATTCTACTTGGAGGTGTATGATAGAAGATTTACTCTATTGCAAAGATCTGTATAAGCTCATTAAAGTTAAAGATAAGCTCATCAAAGTTAAAGAGAAATCTTCTACTATGGAAGATGACGAATTGGATATTCAATATATAAAAGCTATTATCTATATTAGAAGATGGAAGGATATAAATTTGCATGAGCATATTTATAATGAAATCAGAGCTGATGTTGTTTGGCAAATGTTAGAAAACCTCTTTGTGAAAAAGATAGTGAGAAATAGAATTTCTCTTCTCAAAAGGCTTGTAAATTTAAAGTATAAAGATGGTGGAGAATCATTGAGCACATAAGCCTATTTCAGAGTCTTGTAAATAAGCTGGTTGCTATGAAAATGAATATAGATGATGAGATTCAAGGATTATTACTTTTCAACTATTTACTAGAAAGTTGAAAAACATATGTTGTGACAATTTATAACTCCACGCCAGAGGAAATTTTAACTATAAATATGGTTAAAGATAGTTTGCTAAATGAAGATGTTAAAAGGAAAGAACAAGGAAAATCTTCTTCTTGTGCATTTATTACTGAAAAATAAGAAAGACTTGAAAGAAGTCATAGTAGAAATCTACATAGTTATAGAGGAAGATCCAAGTCTAGAAGAGATATCAAATGTTTTTACTATAACAAGTCAGGTCACATAAAGAAAAAGTTTAGGTTTTGGAAGCGAGAATAGAATGAAAGGAAGAAAAATTAGAAAGAGACCAATACAATTGCTACTGAAGGTGATATCATTATTGTTTATGATGACTGTTGTGTCAGTCTTGCAGCTCAGAATAGTAACTAGGTAATTGACTCTAGTGCTTAATTTCATGTTACTTCTCATGGTAATTTCTTCAAATCTTACATTGCTAATGATTTTGGTAATGTTAGAATGAAAAAAATAGTACATCTAAGATTGTGGGTATTGGAGATATTTACTTGGAGACTAATATTAGAAGAAAATTGAGACTTAAAGATGTCAGACATGTTCCAGATATTTGTCTTAACTTGATATCTATGCTAGTCATAGGTGCCCAGCAAGCCAATCACGTGAGTGATGGCACGTGTGACTTGATACAGAATCTTTTTGCTTATTATATTTTGGCGTATATCACTTTATAACTATTGCATATGTGCATATATATATATATATATATATATATATATATATATATATATATATATATATATATATATATATATATATTGTGATGTCCTTGGATTTATGCAATGAGAATCAGATCATGATGAGATCATAATAATGAGATCGATTCACCTTTAAACACAGATCCTAAATAATCCCGGTCATAGGTTACTCGAGAGGGACATCATGATAACCAGACAGACTGGTGTGCTGTATACCCATCCATATGATGGATGTAGTTGGTCTCATAGCTGCTCGTGTAGGGACACTAGGGATACAGTACAGGTGCTCATTAGAGAATGAGTTCACTGATTGATCCGCTTACGGAATGCTGGATGGTTGATGATGCCTTATTGTCAGACAGCGATTTCGTAGTCCTAGTAGTGTATCTGGTCCTTAGACTTGAGACACCAAGGATGTCCTGTATGAGTGCTCCACACTTTGATACTAGACTTATAGGTTTGGTTGTCCCAGATCTAGTACAGCTGGTCATTGGGAGTGGTAGTCGACCTTACGAGGGCTATTGAGTGTCGATAGAGGATCATCCACTCTCGGCATCATGAGAGGAATATCCCATGTGTTCTTGCTCAGACAAATCCCTGGCCAGGGTCATTCGGGTTGAGAGAGAAAGGTTTCTCCGGGAGAATCCGATTAGAGCGAGACTCGAGTAGAAACCGTATGGGTCTGACAGCACCATGCTCGATATACGATCTCTAGGATATTAGATAGATGTGGGACTATAGGTACACGGTAACTGAGGATAGACAGGTCCAATGGATTAGATTCCCCTGTATCGTCTGGGGACTACGGCGTAGTGGCCTAGTACGTCCGTAGTCGATGAGTCAAGTGAATTATTATAGAGATAATAATTCACTGAGTTAGAAGGAGTTCTGATAGATATGACTCATGGCCAGCTAGATATTGGGCCTAGAGGGTCACACACATATGGTAGGCATTGCGATGAGTAGAGGTTCGGATATGAGATATCCGACGGAGTCCTTGTCTTATTGGATTCAGATCCAATACCCACTAGGGGAGGACCCATTAGGGTTTGACATGGGACCTCTATAAATAGGAGGGATTCAGAGCCTCATAGGCTAGAGCCTTTGCTTGTCTTTCCTATTCTCCTCCCCCTCTCCACCTTAGAGCAAGCCCAGAGTTTTGAGGAGCATCGTCGCAACCCTATTGTGTGGATCACCGCTAGAGAGGAGGACGCTTGACCTCCTTCATCTTCTCCTAAGGATCTGCAAGGAAATAGGGATATACGATCTCCCTAGGTAACACAATCTACTCTACGCAATTTTAAGTTTCACGAATTTTGCGCACCAATCTTCGCACGACGACGAACATCTCTTTGGGAATCGGGGATTTTGTTTTCTTGTTCTTCCGCTGTGCATGTGATGTCACCCCCAAGATTTTCCAACAGTGGTATCAGAGCCAGGTTGTTCGTACGAATGATTGATTTTGAACTGCGTGTGTTGTGGTTAGGAAGAATTTTGACGCAAAAATAAGGAAGGGCAGCAACAGTTGCTGCCCTCGATCTGCATGCATGCAGCGTAGCCAAAGGCAGGTAGCATAGGGGCTGCCCCTACAGCATCTGGCCGGCAGCCTACTTGCAGTAGGCTTGCAGACGGTGGGGCTGGCAGCCCGCGGGTGCCCCACCCGCGATCATTGCCGCACGGCACCAACAAGCAGGGTTACGGGCAAGGTGGCCACCTGCGTGCGGGCACTGTGCCCGCGCGCAAGGGCGACGCCTGCGGGTGCTGGACCCGCGGGGCGAGGCGCCTGCGGCCGTAGTGCCCGCGGGCTGAGGTGCCACAGGGCAACGACGCTTGCGACCGCTGCTCCTGCGGGCAAACCCCCCCGCAGGGGTGGCCGCCCGACGGGGCACTGCACCCGCGGGCACAGCGCTCGCAGGGGTAGCGCCACCAGTAGGGGCGCCAACCCACGGTGGCGCCCACCTACAGGGGCGGCGCCCCCACCCCGCCGCACAGGCCGCCACCAGCAGGGTGGCGGCGGCGACAGCAGCAAAGGGGAGTAGGGCATTAGGGTTTTCTAGGCAAAAGATAATTTTACCCCTCGAAATTTGAGAAATTTCAGTTTTTGTCTTTTGTCCAAATTATGAAAACACCCCTATGAATTTAAAAATTCCATATATGTCCCTGATTTCATAAAATACTAATTAATTGAAAGGTTTAGTTGATTATTATTTTTTATCATTATCTAGTAGTCCTACATTATGATGATTATTTATACATATGATGTATGATGTGTGGACGGATGATCATGGACCGTGTGATGTGTATACTTATGATTATTATTATTGAGGTATGCGAGCCTCCATTATATTTCTCGTTTATTGTCGGGCCTGCGTGCCTATGATTAAGTTGTAATCACATGAGGAGGCACAGCGGGAGCGTGGATGCGATAGCGGGACCCACGAGACGGACGATCGCGATGCATGAAGATACATCTAGATGTCGACGGAACCGATGAGAACGAGATGGACGATCACAGGGCATGGAGATGCACCGTTGCATACATAGATCTTGATGTGAGTGATTAGGCCTACTGGCTCGGGCCCAATCACATTAGGTTATGGTCCATGATCATCTAGTATGATTGCTTATACACATACTAGATATGTATATATATTTGCATGCGATGTAGATATATATTAAATATGTATATGTGTGACATGTCATATTAGGAGACTAAATCATAGAAACATCTCTCTCGACAATATTAAGTCGGTAAGTGAGGCAATTAGATTGACCCTCATGGCCTTCCATCATTATAAGTCGGAGTCGATTCCTGGTGTAGGTTGAGTTGGTCGAGTCCCTCGAGACTCACCTATATCGTGATTTGCTATCTTGCTTACGACATAGAGATGTCACTGGTGACCTAAGGGCATGGTATGCTTGGTCGAGTCCCTCGAGGGTATATCATCAAATCAGACTCATCTTGTAACGAAGGTATTGACTTAACCGAGCATCATAATTGGTCGAGTCCCTCGAGACCATGGTGATTCGGAGGCCGAACAAGACGGGAATCACAAGGAGTTGTGATCGGCAAGAGTTGCCTACTTTTTAGGCTTAGTGTGATTGGTCGAGTCCCTCGAGGTTACACTAAGACGCTGATTGGATCCTGATCCCCACTGGAAGTCTACCGAAGACTTCCGTTTCACGTTCTAAGGGTGTCGCGTGACTCGTTAGTAAAATAATGGGAGCATATTAAGATAGAAGTCCATATCTTGATAGTTTATTTCTTGCAAAATCTGCATGTTATTCATTTCTGCTGCATCTTTATTTTTAGAAAATGTCACTTTCAAATCCCTTACGTGGCATACTTGATGTCAACCGCCTCACTGGTCCAAATTATACGGATTGGCTCCGTAACTTGAGAATTATTCTTACGGCGGAGAAAATCGTGTACATCCTTGATACAGTGATGCATACGCCCGAAGAAGGGGCAAGCGAGGATGAGATCGCTCGCTACGTGAAGTACATTGATGATTCCACTCTTGCTTAGTGCTATATGTTGGGCTCTATGACTCCTGAGTTACAGAGACAACATGAAAAGAAGGATGCCAGATCCATTCTCCTACATGTCCGCAAATTATTTGAGGAATAGGGAATGACTCAGCGATATGAGATATCCAAGAGCCTCTTCCACGCTAGGATGACTAAGGGGACACCGGTTCAGAACCATGTCCTAAAGATGATTGAGTGGATAGAGAAACTCACAGGTCTAGGAATAGTCCTAAAGGATAACTTGTGTGTGGACATTGTGCTTCAGTCCCTACCAGATTCCTTTTCACAGTTCATAATGAATTTTAATATGAACAAGCTTGAGGTGACTCTCTCAGAGCTCCTCAATATGTTGAGGGAGGTAGTTCTATTAAGAAAGAGAAGCCAGTTCTCTACACTGGTGAGACCAGAAAGAAAAGGAAAGCAGAAAGGTCCCTTAAGAAGGGAAAGGGCAAGGGCAGACCAGGTAAAGCAAAGATTGCTAAGAAAGACCCAGCGAAGGACAAAGGCCAGTGCTTCCACTGTGGCAAAGATGGGCACTAGAAGAGGAACTGCAAAGAGTACCTTGCAGAAAGGGTGAAACAAAAGCTTGATAAAGCTTCAGGTACATTCATGATCAGTCTCCATTTGTCAGACTCTTATGATAACATATAAGTATTGGATACCGGTAGTGCTTATCATATATGCAATTTGTTATAGGTTCTGGCAAGGCCAAGGAGACTAGAGAGAGACGAGATGGACCTCAAGATGGGTAATGGAGCAAAAGTTGCTGTAGTAGCTGTTGGAGAGGTCGCCCTACATCTGCCTGGTGGAGCTTTTATTGCATTAGATGCATGTTATTTTGTTACTTCTATTATCAAAAACATTATCTCCATTTCATGTTTGACAGTTAGTGGATATAAATTAGTTTTTGAGAACAATGGTTGTTCGATATTATTAGATGATAAGATCATCACGAAAGGAACATTGCATAATAGTTTATTTATGTTAGACACTACTCCACATATCATGAATGTAAATATGTCCAAAAGGAAACGAGATGAGATGAACAGTGCATACCTATGGTGTTGAATCCCGTATTTTGATGATGAAACTACTTTATATATGTTTATGATTTAATCTGCGTTTTGAGTGACGCAGGATGCTTCGATCAGGATGAGACAATTAAAGCAGGAAAATCATGTTGTGCCGGAGGAACATGTCAGAAAATTGCACGTCAGGCCGGTGGATCGGTAGACGTATCGACAGAAGGCTTCGGGCCGTGGACTCGGGCATCGGGCCAAGAAGAGCAAGTATTGTGCCAAGGATATCGGAGTTGCGGAGTCAACTAGCCGATTGGGCAATAGCCTGCAGGAGAGGACGATGCGCCGAAGAATCGGACGAAGCGTCGATGGACCAATGACATGCCGGACAACTTGGTTAATTGCTTAGGATTAATTGTCTCAATCGAAGTTTTGTTTTAAGTGTGCAGGATTAACTACGATGAAAGTAAGATATACAGCAGGAGTTACGCCGGAATCAAGACAATGATCACGTTGGGAGTTCGAGAGTTCGACGGAAGTTCGGATAGTCGTCGGAGGTTCTGCGGGAACAAATCCGAGAAGTCCATGAGCTTGCCAAAGAAGCTCGTCGGAACTCGCCAAGTGGATCGTCGCAAGTCCAGGAGTTTGCCGGAAGTCCGCAGGAGCATCACTGAGGGTTCATCGGATGATCGACGGAAGTTCGCCGGAAGCTCGCCGAAAGAAGCGATTGATGCACCGGAGCAAGTTGCAGTAAATGTCTTAGGAAATATCATAGTTAGCATAATGATTAAGTTGGAAATGGGAGGTGATCCCATTAACTTAATCTTGGGACAACTAGGCCCCTGAAAAATCCAAATTTGGCCGAATGGATCAACCCATTCGGACCCTGATTCCTGCCAGGCGGTTGAACCGCCCCAACTCAATCTCCGAGCGAGACTAGGCGGTGCAACCGCCGCTGACAAGAGGTGGCATCGCTTGAGCTCGGTCTTCGAGCTCTGGCATGAGGTGCAACCGCCTCAATCAGGCGGTGGCACCGCCTGAGCTCGGTCTTCGAGCTCTGGCAGGAGGTGCAACCGCCCCTGACAGGAGGTGGCACCGCCTAGAGGCTCAGTCTTCGAGCTCTGCCAGGCGGTACAACCGCCTCAGTCAGGCGGTGCAACCGCCAAATCCCGGAATTCCGGGAATTGATAGTTTTGAGCTCCAAATTCAAACTGGGTTGGGGCCTATAAATACCCCACCCTTTCAGCACTGAAAGGGCACCCAGAAACCACCGAATTTTTTATTTTACTTTGTGATTTTTAGAGCTCAAAAGTGTTGTATGAGTTGAAAGTTCTTCTTCCTCTTCCAAGTCCTAATCTGTTAAGAGAGGAAAGAAAATTCTGTAAGGGTTGTCTCCTAAGCCCGTCAAAAGGAGTGAAACTGTAAAAAGGTGGTTGGCCTTCACCTATTGAAGGAAGGCCTCTAGTGGACGTCGGTGACCTCGTCGGAGGAGGAAGCCAAAAGTGGATGTAGGTCAAGATTGACCGAACCATTCTAAATCTTGGTTTGCATTTACTCTAAGCATCTTATCTTTACTGCAAACCTCCTCAAAAGCTTAATGCCTTCTACGCATATACGATCGTGTTTCAAGCTCTGCATTTTTCGAATCGGCGTTTAGACGTAAATCGTTTTTATCTTACGAACATCATATTCCAGTTTGCATTTACGTTTTGATTTCTATCATAACTGCAAACTGCCTTTATATCTTTGCTTTAACTACATCTTTCTTGGTTACAAGTTAAAGTGATTTACGAATCGGATTTTCTACTGAAATCGCTCTTATAGTACGAACGCGATTTCAATCGTCGAAAGTTTTTTGCTGCACTAATTCACCCCCCCCCCCTCTTAGTGCTCTTGATCCTAATAATTAGTATTAGAGCCCAGTATTTCTTATTTCGAATTTACACCCGAGAGAAATGGCTCTTCATGGCTTTCAAGAGGGCTTATCGGTTGTTCGTCCACCGTTGTTTAACGGATTGGATTACACTTATTGGAAAACTCGAATGAGAGTTTTCTTGATTTCTATAAATTTGGATTTATGGAATATCATTGAAAACGATTTTCAACTTCCCTCTAAATCGATGAACAAATGGTCGGATTTGGAGAAGAAGTATTTTTCTTTAAATGTAAAGGCTATGAATGCCTTATTTTGCGCTTTGGACAAAAATGAGTTCAATCGGATTTCTACGTGCGAAATGGCTTTTGACATTTGGCGAACACTTGAAATCACGCACGAGGGAACTAGTAGAGTTAAAGACTCGAAAGTTAACATTTTATTGCATGATTTTGAGCTTTTTCGAATGCAACCAAGCGAGACTATAGGCGACATGCACACCCGTTTCACGGATGTCATCAGTAGTTTAAGAGCTCTTGGAAAATATTTTTCGGATTTTGAACTCGTAAACAAGATTTTGCGTTCTCTTTCTAAGAAGTGTGATTCAAAAGTAACTGCAATACAAGAAGCTAAAAACCTAAACAACTTACCACTTGAAGAACTAATTGGTTCGTTGATGACATATGAAATGGTGCACAATGAACATGATGAACATGATGAACAAAATCACCTTCCAAAGAACAGGAAGGATTTGGAACTCCCGACAAATGAATACCACTTGAGCGATGACTCAAGTGATGAGGACAATGATGAACTTGAACTTCGAACACTAAATCTTAATAAGTTTATTAAACAAAATTTTAAAATAAACAATAAACTTGAACGAAGGAAGAGGCCAAAGAAGAAGAACACAAAATGGGATGAATCGAGCTCCTCCGAAGACGAGGAGAAAATCAAGAAAGGCGAGGTGGCAAACTACGCCTTAACCGCTTTCAATGATGAGGTAATCGAAATCCCCCTAATTTATTTTGAAATTACTTGATGCTCTCATGATGTATTTTTTTTTTAGTTTAGAATTAATTTTCTTAAAAATTACATGTTTAAAAAAAAATTATGGTCATGCTAAGTAATTTCGAAAATGATAATATTGCATATTTTATGATAAACAAATAAAATGAGTTTGATTGAAAATATGAAATCATGGTTAAGAAGTAATAATGTGTATTACGTTGATTTCCATTTTGATTTAAAAAAAAAATCATGTTTGATTTGAGGAAATGCATAATGATGTTATATTAAATATTTTGATTAACAATTTTATGCATGAGATTTTAAGCTATACAATTTTCATGATTGTATTTGAAAAACTATGGCAAAAATGTGCTCGAATGCATAAACTTGTTAAGATTATTTTTCGGACTTTCTTGATTCAATGTTCAAATCACTTAATTGCCATGATGATTTTACACTATTACATGCCTTAATAACATGTTAGAAATTATGTGTTTTGGATACAAAATTTTTTATGATCATGAGCATGTTTTATCTTCATGATTGAACTTGAAAATCTATAGCAAAACCTTGTCCGAATGCGTAAAAGTGTTAAATTTTATTTTCGGATTTTCTTGAACATAATAGTTCATTTTTGAGAATCCATTGATCTTGATGGTTTTATGATGAAATTCATTTTTCGATCCTAAACGTTGATGCATGTTTAACATAAATGAAAAAGCATGCTAACATGAAATCAATCACTTAAAATGAAATACTTAAAAAAGGAGAAAATATATTACGAATTTTGTGAACCATAAAAATAATTTTTGGTGATTTGAATTTGAATGAGTTTTATCCAAAATCATGATCTTGGTTCCGTGATATTTACAAATTAAGATTTATTATGAATCAAGATTTTTTCATTAATCGTTCTCCTAAGATTTTCTTTTGATTAATTATGGAGTAGGTTTTTCAAAAAGAAATAATGTCTTTTGGTATTCACATGTTCTAATCTTTTGATTTTTATGAAATTCCTTGTATTCATGAAATGTTTATCTCATCACCTAATAATTCTTCTTGATATTCCTTATGTGATGATAAAAATACATGAAATATTCATTAATTTGTTTTGATGTATACAAATAAGAAGTTTCGATCATGTATGGTAGAATCTAATTTGACAAATTTGGTACCATCATGTTGCAAAATAAATAATGATTAGGAATCATGCATTAATGATGATTGTATATTATGAATTAGTTGTTCATTAAAGTTCGTTTCTTATATTTAATATGATTAAAATATAATTAGAGGTAATTATTATCAATTTTTATTCCTTTAGCCCAATTAGTATCTTCTCATGTATTTAATTGATAAGTAATGTCTAATTAGAGTCAATTAAAATCCTTTTATAGCCAATTAGGCCATTAGCTAGCTTTTATGTTATTCCCTAAAAATCTTAAACTTAAAATAATTTCTGAAATAAATAAAAAAATTAAGAATATTCCATCTCTAAGAGAATATCCTATCATATTTTATCGTTTTAACTCGATTTGATGATAAGAGAAGTTTGAAATCTAAATAAACTTTTTTAAGTTAAAAAAAAAAGTTAGAATGATTAAATATTAATCTTAAAACTTTTATCAAAATCACAATCTCTCTCCTCTTCACCTACATATAAGATGAGTAGTACTCTCCCTTATTTTTTAGGACGATGAGAGGCCTAACACCAACAAAGAGGTACAAGAGAGCGAGACCTTATTAAAGAAGTAGATGCTATGACTTTTTCAGTTTAATATTATTATAAATTTTATTTTAGTATTAACAATGAATAATCTATTTAGGGTCAATGCAATTTTTTAAAATTATTTTTTAATAGTAAAATTTTAAAATATAATACATGAAAATTAAGGTTTGAAATTGTTTAAAAATCCTACTATAGATTACACATTTAATTAAATTATTTGATCTGACTCACTGTTAATTGTGTAAGGATGCATAACCATTTTTCATGATTTGTCGAATTTTAACTCAAATTTATTAGTTCTTTATGATTTTAATTCATGAAAAATAGTTTTAATAATTTGTAAATCAGTTTTATATGTTATTTAAATGATTCTGTACGTCTGAAACTTGGATGTTTTATCTCTATAATTTTTTTATCAATTATAATATTTATTATATAATTTTAGAAATATGTGAAAAGGAACAAAAAAAAAAAAAGAGAGAGAGAGAGAGAGAGAGAGAATCGGAATTAAAATTGATCTGACCCAGGTCGGATCCGAGTCAGACTACCCGTAGGGCTCGATCAAGTCCAACTGACACTACCTTGGCCTGGTGAGCCCCTGACCCCAACGGTGTGTGGGGGTCGGTCCGACGTGACCTTGAGCTTGGGTGCGCGGTCAACTCAGGTCCAGCGTGGACTAGACTTGGTCGGCGCAGCCTAGAGGCTGATGGCATGGCAGGCTCAGCCCAGCCTGGTGACGGATGGAGCGGCCGCTTCATGCGGCCCAATGCTGTGTGGCCTACTGGCTACAGCCCAAGAATGGCCCAGAAGTACAACCCAACCAACTCATGCCTCCGTTTTGCCTCTTGGATGAACATGCTAACACGTGAGTACTCTAGGCTCAGTATTGAATTCAGCCAGCCCGACCTGATTTCAGCCCTGTATTGGGTTGGATTCAGGCTTGGGTTGGCTAGTAACCTTCTTTTGATCAATTTTATGGCTTTGAACCAAATTGACCCCTAGATTGAGTTTGAATCGAATCAGTTCGGTCGATTTTGCTCAATGATTCAAAATTGATTTAGACTAATCTAAGCTTGTTTGCACTAAACTAAATCTAATCAAGTCTAAGTTAGATCAGTTTAAGATGATTTCATTGTAGTCTTATAGGGATTATGAGTTAATTCAATTAGGTTCTAGATGAATTGAGTCTAATTCAAGTCAAGTGGAATGATCCAACAATAGTTTAGATAAATTGAGGGTTAATTAGAATATGATTGATGATATTAATGTTGATTAATGATTTCTAGATCGATCGATTTATATGATAGCACAAGACCTAAGATTAACATAAGATGTGTAACTAATATGACAAAAAAAGACCAGTGTGATCATTATCAATTGCAAATGGGCCCATATACTATAGGATAATTTCTTTTAGGGATTAGAAAATTATTAAATACTTTTAGGGATTAGAAAATTATTAAATATGATAGTTAGACGAATCTTTCATCTGTTATTGGAAAAGACATATCCTCACTTTAGTAAGTCAAAATTGCTACTTCATTTATTATCAAGAGGTGATATGAATTCACTTTATCTACTGCCGAGAGATAATCTATCCTAAGGGATTAAAAATCTCTATTTGCTATCGAGAGTATGGATAGTTAACAATCTCTATTTGCTATTGAGAGTATGCTTCATCCCGTATCTAACTTACATCATACATTATGATATATGTTTATGACTTTATATGAAATATAAAATTGATCCTTATTCTAGTTTTTATTTTCAGGGATTTTAAAAATTATAACCATATGGTTTGTGATTTATTCTGATTTTCTATGCTATTTTACTCTATGTTTTGAGAAAATGTATAGGAGCTTCTTACTCAATTTTTGTTAATTATCTATTCTTCATGTTTCTGAAAGAGTTATCTGATTTTATTATGAACACTAGGGCAAGGAGGAACATTATATATTGTTAGTTAGACTTGTGTTGAAAAACTTAAGTTTTATAATTTTTTGTTTAATCACTGGGGCTTGATATATATTTTTTTGTAAGAGAAGGATATTTATGAGCATTTGAAATTTATTGTGGTTAAAATTAGTATTAACTTCATTATAATATTTTTAGTTATGATTTTGTAGAAGTATGTCACATTCTATGCACTTAAAAAAAAAAAACTCTGGGATGTGACATTTTAGGTCTAATTTAGGATAATTAAGCTTTATCATAACTAGATAGTTATTTTATTAAAAATTTAATTGTTCGTTCATTAAAGTTTATTTCTTGTATTTAATATGATTAAACTGTATTTAGAGGTAATTATTATAATTTTTCATATGTTTAGGCCTAATTAAGTGTCTTTTTATGTATTTAGTATGGTGATTAAATAGAGTCAACTAGTGTTATTTTATTACTTGTTAATTAGAATCATTAGTTAACTTTTAGGCTTAATTAGAAACAATTAGGCCTCATCATAGTTTGTTGTTTTATTATGAATTTAATTGTTCAAGTTTATTTTTCATATTTAATATAATTAAAGTGTAATTAGAGGTAACTATTGTCATTTTACATATCTTTAGACCCAATTAGAGGTCTTATCCAATTAGAAACAATTAGTATTATTTGTTACTTCTAGACCCAATTAGGATTCTTACTAATCATTTATGTATAATCATAATTTATTTACAAATTTTATAGGAAAATGATCGCAAAGCAATAATCAGATAATAAGGATTGAGATTATACTCATCGGATAAATAGTTAGTAGTGCATCCATTTGGCAACATCGATTAGGGTGGATGAACAACTCATTTGAAGCAATATTTAATTTATGAGTATATCAATATTATAAAATGCAACAAGTTTTACTAGAGGTTATAAGAGATTTCAAACAAACCTCGCAATAAGCAAAATTGATGCAGTACATAAGCATGCACAACAATTAGAATAATATAAGTGGGTTGTAGCAATGATGTCAACTCAAATTTTGCAATTGATATTTATGCTTCATTAAGTATGAGCAAAAGTTTGAGGAGGACCTAGTAACTCAAAATGGGAGTAAGATAGTGGCAATATAATAGCACTAGGCCAAGGAGGAATACTAACATGAGATACTAATAGCACTAGGCCATTAGTATCAAGTATCATGAAGTTTATTAATGTATGATAGATACTTCATGAGAGAATTTGGTAGGAGGTTGAAAGTGTTAGACTTTAATTTGTATCTCTATCCATTGTAATAAGCGAAATAGACATGGATGATGTAAACAATAAAGATAAAAAATATAAAAGTTGATAGTATATTATTAATTTATATTTTATAAATTAATTGACATGATATTTTCTTCAATAATAAAATCATATTTCATCAAATTTGAATTTAAATACATTAAATTGTGCCTATGATATTATACTTCATAATCTAAGCATCATATTGAATTTATTAATTGATGTCGATAGTATATTATTAATTTATATTTTTAAATTAATTACAATGGTAATTTCTTCGAAAGCCAAATTGTATTTTGTTAGTTATAAATTTAAACTAATTAAATTGTGCCATGATATTATATTTTAAGATTTTATCATTATGTTGAATTTACTTATTGACCTTGTTGGTATATTAATAATATATATTATGTAAATTAATTGGCATGATAAATTCTTTAATAAAAATCATAATTTTTTAATTATGAATTTAAGTAAATTAAATATATCCATGATATCATAGTTTAGAAATAGGTGGTCATGTTGAATCTATTAAATGATATTAATGAAATTTTAGTAATTATGCTTTACATTATTATATATATATATATATATATATATATATATATTATCCATATATTTTATTATCATGCATGTGCATCCTTTCTTCAAATTTTAATATAATTGATTTAATATTATTTATTTTATAAAATTTTACATCATGAATAAATAATTTATAAATAACTTTTTAGACACTAGAGAAAAGATCTCGATAAAATTAATGTACTCTTTTTAAGAAAATCTTTAGCCATAAGTCTAGTTTCATATCATTCAATATTGCTTTTTAAATTATGTTTTGTTTTAAAGTCCCATTTACAACAAACTCTTTTACAATTATTAAAAAATTTAACAAGTTCCTAGACAATATTTTAGTCCATTGATTTCAACTCTTCTTTTATTATACTTGTGAAAATGATAAGAGGTTCCTTTTAATTCCTATGTCATAATCTGATTTTTTTAGATATACCACATAATTATTAGAAATGGTAGGTCTGATTTCTCTTTGAGATATTTTCAAAATTATCGATTATGATTATTCCACAAAATCATTAGCAACAACATCAACATTACATGAGAGTTTATCAATATTATTTTATTGTTCACACTCATTGATTCTTTTAGTGATTTGAAAAATAATATCTAAAATAAGAAATGATAAAGTAGTATCAACTTATATATCCTCTATATTAAAAAAATATTTTTTAATATTTTTTTAATTTCGTTGATTTTATCATTTTACATGAATTTTACACAAGCAGTATCTATTGTTCTCATACTATGATTAGGGTAATAAAATTTATATCTCTTTGATTTTTTTAGATAACCAATAAAATATCTAAAAATAATTCTTGGATCCAATTTTTTTTCATATGGATTAAAGACTATCATCTTTATGGAATAATCTTAAATTTATAGATGTCTCAAATTGTGTTTCTTACTAGTACCTCAAATTGGGTTGATGAAATCAACTTATTAGGAACCATGTTCAAGATATATATAGTTGTCATAAAAAATTTACCCCACATCAACTTAGGTATAAAAGAATAACTCATTATGCTCCTAATCATATCCATAAAATTAGAATTTTGTCTTTCAACAATGTCATGCTACTATAACACACTTGATAAGACATATTGAGTACAAATACCTCGCTTTTCAAATAATATAGCAAAAGAACCAGAATTATAACTTGACTCATTATATATATCATAAAATTTACTATCCTTATCGTATCTTACAATCTTGACTTTTCTTTCTAATTGTCTCTCGATTTCAATTATATACAAGGGCCTCAACAACTTGAGACTTGTCATGTATTAGATACACATAACCATATCTTGAAAGATTATCCTTATATTTAAATATGAATAATCTTAAGAATTTTTTTACTTTTTGTGATATTTTTCTTTATGTGTTTAGCTTGCTTTCTTTTAATATAATCCATGTAAATTTCTAAAATATTATTCTTTACAAATCTTTTAATTCTTTTATTAGAGATATGCTCCAAACATTTATGCCATAATATAGAAGATTTCTTATCATTAACACGATATTTTAAATCAATATTTGATTATAGTGTCACTAATGCATTTATAAATTCAAAATTTAAATTAATTCTATATAAACTATCACATATAATTTCATAAATAATTTTATTTAATCATAAAATATATCAAGTTTTATCGTTACGAAAGGAAAGATAATTTCCTAACTTATCAATTATAGATAAAGAAACTAAATTTATAAAAATAGTATGAACATAACATGTCTCTATAAGATCTATCAGATGATCCATCTATAGACATGGGTAATAAGTTCCTACTACTATCACTGTCACATTAAGACGATTCTCTATAACGATGAAACTTTTATTTTCTTTTGGTTTCGGAGTTGTAAGAAATCCCTATAAGTCTATATTGAGTTTATTGATAATATAAGTTAAAACACCATAATCAATCCCCAAAGTATTAGAAGGAATCTCAGTAATACTTAATTTGAAATATACAAAGTTACAGTTTATATGTCTTTTAATATAGTTCTTTTTCATATGTCATTTCTTGCCACACGAGAAGTATTTTATTATGAAGGCTTTCTTTTTATTAGTTTATTTAATATTTTTAGACTTGATAAATTTATTTGATAGATGATGTTTCAATTTTCTTTTCTTGTTATTAGCTTCATAAATAATAGTCAGAATATTATGAGATCTTTCTTGCCTTAACTTTAATTCTTCTTGAATATATATACTAGTCAGCTTATTTAAATCTCATTTATCTTTATTTATATTATGGTGAATCTTGAATGATCTAAACAGTAGAAAAAAAGAATTATGAATGAACTACATAAGGAAAGACTCGTCGATATTAATATATAATATTTTAAGTTTCGTAGTCTTATCAATCATATTGAAGATGTGATCCTAAATCCACCTAATGTTTTAAGTTTCATAGCCTTATCAATAATATTGAAGATGTGATCCAAAATCCCTCGAGTACCATCATATTGAGCCATAGTCAATTTCTTCATTAATGTATTAGCCAATGACTTATTAGCATGTTTTTATTTATATTTATCTTCTATAATCCTCAAATATTTTTATATATTAATTGTAGACAATAATAAAGTTTTGATATTATTTACAATTATCATTTTTATAAATATTAGACTAAGCCTATTAGATCTTTCATAAGCATTCATTTTATTAATTTATTTCGTAGTATTTTCATCAATCAAGTTTATGAGGTTTTCAACAAATAATACTAGGCTAAGATCTAATATATCCAATGCAAACTACAGATACTTTAACAATTTTGAATAATTTATACAAAAGAGTATAGGGACACTAGAAGAATAAAAGTATATGGAAGATGATATCACTGTAAAATATAAAATAATATTAATACTTTATGTATCCAAAATATAATAAACTATTAATATTATCCATATTTTAATTTTAGATAAAATATTGATATATCTAATGTTCATTTGAACTTATTTATAAAAGACTAATATTATACTTGTGAAATAGTATTGTTATCTTTGAGCATATAACCTTATACTATAAAGATATCAAAAATAGTATTATCTTACCTTATCATATATTTATTCGAAGTATATTCTCTTTTGAGATTATCTAAATATCCTAATTATATGTACCATTATGAATATTATTTTTTAATATCATTTAAAACTATTTTTTAATATAAGTTTATATATTATTAGTCTAAACCACTTTGACAACTACAAGACTAATATAAATAATATAAAATTATAATTTAAAAATTTTATAAATGATAAAAAAATATTATAATTTATATCACACAAGTCTACCATCATACACCACTCTGATAGTTACAATTAGATAAAACTTAGAAATATAAGTTATAAATAATATTTATCAAATATGTTTTAATCTAATTTATGCAGAAATAATTCACTAATAATAAAATAATGATCGTAATAATTATTGAACATTAACCAATATTAAAAAAACTCATATGATGATTATAATTATGATAAAACATAGATTATTCCTTTATGTGAAAATAAATATTATTTGATAATTTTAAGCAAAATTTAATTATCATAAGTAAAATTTTTATCAATATCTCATAACAGAAAAGTATAAAAGAAAATTAGAATTTATAATTTTTTTAAATTTCATATAGAACCCTAAATTAGATTTGTCAACTGTTTTAATTGGGCTACTCAAACATGGGCTAGTCAATCTCGGCTAAATATTAGCCCAATTTGGTAATTCAAAATTAAAGTTGATGAAAGACAAAAATCAATCTAAATTTGACTTTTTCCAAATTCAATCACAACAAGATTGATTGAATCTAAATCTAGTCAAAATATAGTGAAAATCAAAAAATTGTAATGGTCTCTGAATTGGATTGATTAGAGGTTTAGGGATCTATTTATAGAGTCAAAATGTTGTGTAGGTCACCACTAAAAGGTATATATTCGAGGGACACTTGGATAAAAAATAATTTTAAAACAATTTAAGTTTTGAGAATTAAATCCAACATGTACAGTGCTAAGTTAATGCAAAACATTTTTTGGTATATCTCCTTCTCTGAAATCATGTGATCTTGAGCAGCATCTCAAACCTTAAAACTCGAGGGCTTGGAAATAAAGTGGCGTCTCAATGTTCCAGGATACATGATAACATCTAGTTCTATGATAGATAAGAACAAGTTGATAATCAAGAAAGCAGACCCTTAAGTTTGAGAAACTGTAGTGTCAGAACAACTCTATCGATGAGAAATCTAGAGACGAAACAAGAAACTTGATTACTAATAATCCAGTTTCTTTATAGTGTTGATAGCTGAATACTTCATTAGTAAGTTCTGTCAAGGAATAAAAAAGCATAGGGAAGTGTTGGGAGAAAGAAATTTTATGAAAACCAAGGTTCGAGGAGATAGAATAAAGAAAGAGATTAAACGAGAAATCGAAAAAAAACTATATTGCTTGAAGGCTTACAGAATAGCATCTGTAATA
Organism: Musa acuminata AAA Group; assembly: GCF_036884655.1. Lineage (NCBI taxonomy): Eukaryota > Viridiplantae > Streptophyta > Magnoliopsida > Zingiberales > Musaceae > Musa > Musa acuminata. Next base: position 33,060,726 of record NC_088331.1, on the reverse strand, counting down.
GCATCTCACCCTCGCCTTTTGCACCGATGCTCCATCTTTTTCTTGGCTTAGGGTGTGGTAAATATGGCACAATCTATTTATAAACTTAAACCACAAATAACTCTAATGAAATAAGGACTATTACTTCAACTCAGACCCCTAATTTAATTTCAATCAAATTTAATTATAATATTTAATATCCTCTCTTAATTTAATTTTTTCTTAAAACTTCAAATAATCTTCACAGGTGTTTAAATGCTTTAGTCTTCAAAGGTTTTGTAAAAATATGTATAACTTATGCTTCATTTCTGTAATACTCTATTTCGATCATCTTATTCTTTACTTGATATCTTCAAAATAAGTATCTTACATGAATATACTTGTTTCTGTCATAATTGACTAGATTTTTAAATAATTTTAAAGTTGAAGAATTATCACAAAAAATTTTGGTAGATATGTTTTGATCGAATCTCAATACCTACTGTATATTTCTAAACCAAATAGCTTGGGAAGCATATATTGTTGTTACGATATATTTTGCTTTTATAGTTGATATTGTCATAATAGATTATTTCTTAAAAGATCATGAAATTGCTTTAGATCCTCAAGAAGAAAACATAACCAGATGCTCTTCTCACTAACAAGATCAGTTGCATAATAACTATTGGAAAAATATAGTCAAATAAGAATTTTTTATATCATAAAAAATGCCAAAATTATAAGTTTCATTCATAAGACTCTCTTTGCTGTCTGGATATGAACTTTTGTTAGATTCTCCATATATCTATTAATCAGGCTGACTCTATACATAATATTTAGTCTGAGTTACAGTTAAGTATATAAGACTCCCCATAATTTATTTATAAAAAGTACTACAAACCTTCTTTCAACAATCAGCAAAATTGAGATTCAAATCTGTTTCAACTGGAGTACTAATAGGTTTGCTTTTATTCATCTTGAAAATGTCAAGAATCTCTCGAGTATATATTTTTTAGAAGTAAAAATTATTGTATCTTGTTTTTCAACTTCAATTTCAAGATAATATTTCATCATACGCTAGATAGTAATTTTAAATTCTTTCTTTATAAAAGATTGAAACTCATAAATTATATTACCATCATTACTAGAATAAACAACAATTTATAAACAAACAAGGGTGCAGCGTGTTGGGTCCTTACCTCTCTATTTATAAACAAACAATTTATAAACTCCCTACCTCTCTATATTTTATAAATCGAAGTGTTCGGTCCAACCCGTGGGTTTAGAACAAATTGGGTCTTTTGAGCCCAAATCAAATAAATTAAAAAGAGAGAGATAGGGTTGTGAGGTGTGCAGTGTGAGAACACAGCAAGGGTGCAGCATGAAGATAGCGGCCAAACGTTAGGTTTGTGAGTTTTCTGTTTGACGATCGGCGGCCAAACGTTATCAGTTTTGGTCCAAATTTTATACGAAAAATCTTTGTAGTAAGCTCTACAATCCTAACTGTGTTGATCTATATTTTACCCTCTCCGAGGTACTTTCCTATTATACCCACTTTGTGAGACCTAAAATTCTCTTATGAGGAGATCCACCCTATGTGATGAAGATATGCTATTCTTGAGCCAAGATCTATGATCTTGATGTTATTGTGATCCTCTAGTTATTCTAGAGAAGATCTATTGTAAACCTGTTATCATTACTATTGACAGTGGAAGTTTGAGGTGGACTACGATCCCATAGTTTTTTCCATATTGGGGTTTCCACGTTAAAAGATTTGATCTTATAGTATGATTGATTATTTGCTCTATTGTTTATGTTGTGCTGGTTGATATTTACATTTGGATATCAAGTTAGTATTTTGATGAGGAACTCATTTTGATACACAAAGAGAGAAAAGAATATTCTGCTTTAACATGTTTTTTTCTCAACAAGTAGTATCAGAGCAATAGGTTGTTTGGTGCTAGTTTTTCTTGTGTGATTGAAATAGAGCAGTCAGATGGTATGATTAAATTTAACTCATTAAATTATTTCACTTGGAGGCATTCGATGGAAGATTTACTCTATTGCAAAGATTTGTATAAGCCTATCAAGGTTAAAGATAAACCTTCTACTATGGACGATGAAAAATGGGAAGTTCAACATAGAAAAGCTATTGCCTATATTAGAAGATGGATAAATATAAACTTGCATGAGCATATTTCAGATGAAAACAGAGCTGATGTTGTTTGGCAAAGGTTAGGAAACCTCTTTGCGAAAAAGATAGTGGGAAATATAATTTCTCTTCTCAGAAGGCTCGTAAATTTGAAGTATAAAGATGGTGGTAATATTGTTGAGCACATAAGCCTATTTCAGAGTCTTACAAACAAGTTGGTTGCTATGAAAATGAATATAGATGATGAGATGCAAGGATTATTACTTCTCAGCTCTTTACCAAAAAGTTAGGAAACGTATGTGGTGACTATTTGCAACTCCACGCCAGAGGGAATTCTAACTATAGATATGGTTAAAGACAGTTTCCTAAATGAAGATGCCAGAAGAAAAGAATAGGGTGAATCTTCTTCTGGTGCATTTGTTACTTATTACTGAAAACTAAGAAAGACGTGGAAGAAGTCATAGTAGAAATCCACATAGTTATAGAGGAATATCCAAGTCTAAAAGAGATATCAAATATTTTCACTGTAACAGGCTAGGTCACATAAAGAATGAGTGTAGATTTTGGAAGCGAGAACAGAATAAAATGAAGAAAAATGAGAAAGAGACCAATACAGTTACTGTTGAAGGTAATATCACTATTGCTTGTGATGAAGATTGTGTTAGTCTTGTAGCTTAGGATAGTAATTGGGTAATTTGACTCTGGTGCTTCATTTCATGTTACTTCTCATGGTGATTTCTTTAGATCTTACACTGCTGGTGATTTTGGTAATGTCAGAATGGGAAATAATGGTACATCTAAGATTGTAGGTATTGGAGATATTTGCTTGAAGACTAGTATTGGGAACAAATTGATACTCAAAGATGTAAGGCTTGTTCTAGATATTCATCTTAACTTGATATCTACAGGTAGACTTGATGATGAGGGCTTTGTACACTATTTTGATGAAAGCAAATGAAAACTCACTAAAGGTTCTCTGATTGTGACAAGAGGAAAGAAACTTAACTCTTTTTATGTCATGGAAGCTAAGTTACATAAAGGAGAGATTAATGCAATTCAAAAAGGTGAAAGTATAGATCTTTGGCATAAGAGGCTTGGACATATCAGCGAGAAGGGATTTTAAACTCTGGCTAGAAAGTAGTTCTTACTAGAGTTACAAGGTACATCTCTTAAATCTTGTGATCATTGCTTAGCTAGAAAAACACATAGAGTTACATTTCATACATATCCATTATCTAGAAGATCAGATGTTATTAATTTAGTTAATACTGATGTTTGTACTATGCAAACTAGAACTCTTGGAGGTGCTATTTATTTTGTTACTTTTATTGATGATCATTCTAGAAAAGTGTGGGCTTTTGCTTTGAAATCTAAATACTAGGTACTCGATGTTTTCAAGGAGTTTCATGTTAGTGTTGAAAAAGAAACTGGCAGAAAACTAAAGTGTATTCGATCAGATAATGGTGGCGAGTACAAGGGTCCTTTTGAGAATTATTGTAGGTTCCATGGTATCAGGCTTGAGAAAACAATTCCTAAAACTCCTCGATAGAACGGTGTGGAAGAAAGGATGAACAGAACCATTGAAGAAAGGATTAGGTGCTTAATTTCCCATGCCAAGTTACCAAAGTCATTTTGGGGGGAGGCTATGAGAACTACAGTTGATCTGATAAATCTTTCTCCATCAGTTCCTCTGAAAGGTGATGTTCCAAAGAGAGTATGGAGAGGAAAAGATATATCTTATAATCACTTAAGAGTCTTTGGGTGTAAAGCATTTGTTCATATTCCCAAAGATGAGAGGTCCAAGCTTTGATAATAAGGCAAAAGCATGTATCTTCTTGCGATATGGTCATAAAGAGTTTGGGTACAGATTATGGGATCCAATGAACAAGAAGATTATTAGAAGTAGAGATATTGTATTTCTTGAAGACCAATTGTTTGATGATGGTGATAATATTAAGAAGCCAGAAACCTCTATTTATATTCCTTGGAGTTTGGGTCCAGTTCCTTCACTTATAGTTTATGATGATTATGGGGGAGATGAACAAGAAGATTGTGGTGAGAATACCAGTGATGATACACCTATAATTGATGATGTCAACTGAATAAGCACCTCCACCACTAGTTGAGATTCTATTGAGAAGATCCACTAGAGAGCGACAACCATCTACCAGATATCCTCCACATGAGTATATTATGCTTACTGATGGGGGAGAGCTAGAAACTTACTAAGAAGCTATTCTAAATGAGAATAAGAATGAGTGGGTTAAAGACATGCAAGAAGAGATGAGATCCTTGCTTGAGAACCACACCTATGACTTGGTAAAATTGCCTAAAAGAGAAGAAAGCTCTCAAGAATAAGTGGGTTTTCAAATTGAAGACTGAAAACAATAGCTCACAACAAAGATACAAGGCACGACTAGTTGTGAAAGGATTCAATCAGAAGAAAGGTATTGACTTTGAAGAAATATTTTCTCTAGTTGTGAAAATGTCTTCTATCCGAGTTGTTCTTGGTTTAGCTGCCCGCTTGAATTTAGAAGTTGAGCAACTTGATGTAAAAACAACATTTCTTCATGGTGACTTAGAAGAAGAAATTTACATATAGTAACTAGAAAGTTTCAAAGTCAAGAAAAAAGAAAATATGGTGTGTAAGCTTAGAAAAAGTTTATATGGACTCAAACAGGCACCTAGACAGTGGTATAAGAAGTTTGATTCCTTTATGATTAGCCAAGGGTATGATAGAACCACATCTAATCATTATGTGTTTATGAAAAAAATTTTAAATGATGATTTTATTATTTAAATGCTATATGTTGATGATATGATGATTGTTGGCCATGATGTTAGAAAAATTAGAAAGCTTAAAAGAGAGCTAAGTAAGTCTTTTGCCATGAAAGACTTGGGATCTGTGAAATAAATACTTGGCATGAAGATTCTTCGTGATAGGAAGAAAAGAAAGATTTTGCTATCTCAAGAGACTTACATTGAAAAGGTTCTTGAAAGATTCAACATGAGTAAAGCCAAAGCAATTTGTTCTCCACTTGCTGGTCATTTCAAGCTTAGTTTGAAATAATGTCCTACAAGTGAGAAAGAAAAAGAAGGAATGTCTAGAGTGCCTTACTCATTTGCAGTAGGCAGTTTGATGTATGCTATGGTTTGTACTAGGCCAAATATAGCTCATGCAGTTGGAGTTGTCAGCCGATTTCTCTCTAATCCTAGAAAGGAACATTGGGCAGCAGTGAAATGGATATTAAGATATCTAAGATGTACTTCCAAGTTATGTTTATGTTTTGGTAATGATGAACCTGTGTTAGAAAGGTACACAGATATAGACATGGCAGGTGATATTGATTCCAAGAAGTCCACTTCGGGATTCTTGATGACATTTGCAGGAGGAGCAGTCTCTTGGTAGTCTAAGTTACAAAAGTGAGTTGCTCTATCAACCACAGAATACATAGCAATTACTGAAGTCTGCAAGGAAGCTTTATAGTTGAAAAAGTTTCTACAGGAATTGGGCTTGAAACAAAAAGGATATACTATTTACTGTGATAGTTAGAGTGTCATTCACTGCTCCAAGAATTCAACATATCATTCTAGATCCAAGTATATTGATGTGAGATATCACTGGACTCGTGATGTGCTTGAGATGAAAGAATTACAGTTAGAAAAGGTGCATACTAATGAGAATGGATCAGATATGTTGACAAAGTATTTGCCTAAGGAGAAGCTTGAAGCATGTAGGAGAAAAGCAGGCTTAGTACAACCCACCATATGTGCTGGAGGGGTAGAATTGTTGGGTCCAACCCATTTGTGGCTTGAACAAATTGGGTCGTTTGAGCCCAAATCAAAGAAATTAAAAAGAGAGAGAGAGAGATAGGGTTGTGAGGTGTGCAGTGTGAGAACACAGCAAGGGTGCAGCGAGCGGTGGCGCACAGAGAGAAAGATTAGGTTTATGAGTTTTCTGCTTGACGATCGGTGGCCAAACGTTATCAGTTTTGGTCTAAATTTTATACGAATAATCCTTGTAGTAAGCTCTACAATCCTAATGGTGTTGATCTATATTTTACCCTCTCTAAGGTACTTTCCTGTGATACCCACTTTGTGAGACCTAAAATTCTCTTATGAGGAGATCCACCCTATGTGATGAAGATATGCTATTCTTGAGCCAAGATCTATGATCTTGATGTTATTGTGATCTTCTAGTTATTCTAGAGAAGATCTATTGTAAACTTGCTATCATTACTATTGATAGTGAAAGTTTAAGATGGACTACGGTCCCGTGGTTTTTCCCACATTGGATTTTTCACGTTAAAAGATTTGATCTCACAGTGTGATTGATTATTTGCTCTATTGTTTATTTGCTCTATTGTTTATGCTATGCTAGTTGATATTTACATTTGGATATTAACTGAAACTCATTTTGATATACAAAGACGAAAAAAAATATTCCACTTTAACAGGTAAAATATGTTCAATTGTCGTTTATAAAACTATGTCTCAAAATATGCATCAATCTGATTAGGCTCTCGATGCTTTAGACCATAGAATATCTTTTTTTAATCTATATATCTTATTTTCAAATTCTTTAATCATAAATTTAGGAGGTTGATCAATATAATTTTTTTTTTATAACTCACTATGTGAAAAGGTTGATTTAATATCTAATTGAAAAACTGATCAATTATTTAGAGCAACATGAGAAAGTACTAACCTCATTGTAATCCCCTTCTTCTGTCTATAGATCCACTTTACATTAACTGGCTTTTGCTTCAGGGATAAATTAATCAACTCTCAAGTTTGATTCTTTTTAATAGGATCAATCTCCTCTTACATTGCTTTTCTTCACTTTTCATCATATGATGTCTCTTCAAAGGTGACTAAATTATCTTTTGCAAATAGGGCAAAATGAACTTAGATATTATTAGCTTCTTCAATATAATCGTTCATTGATCCTAGTTGCCTTCTAATTCTTTTAAAAGTTATAGGAGCTTATGTATATGATAATGTTAAATATCTTTTCGAAATTGATGGGCCTAGAGAATCTCTAGTTGAGGAAGGAGATCCTCTTGATGTACATGGCTCCTCAGTTATTTATTTATCTGCATCTTCATTAGCTACATCTATCATATCAATTGGAATAATTTACTTGCATCTATGATCTATTTAAAAGTTTTTTCAATAAAAATATTATCTCTAATAATTATATTTTTTTAATAATGAGATTATAAAGTTTGTTGACCTTTAAATTCCCACGATAGTCCAAAAATAAGTAGGTTTCTCTCTTATTATTAAACTCTTAGATGACTCGTATTAGACTTATAACCACTCCATGCCTCTTGAGGGAAATAAATTTAAAAAATATATATTTCAGATTGCAACCTCAACCTAAAAATTCTTAGAAAATGATTTGATATTTAACATACTTTTAACCATATTTATTATTATTTTACTCTTCCTTTATACAATATCATTAGTATATGTTGTAGTCAATTGCCTCTTGATACTATGATTTTTACAAAATCTATTAAAATTATTGAAAGTAAATTCACCATCCTTGTGGGTTCTCAAAATATTAATATAGTAATTACTTTCTTTTTTAACCAAATATTTAAATTTTTAAAAAATATAAAATACTTTAGATTTTTCTTAAGAAAATATATTTATGTTTTTCTACTAAAATCATAAATATAAGTGAGAAAATATTTTCTATTAGGTAAATCAATTTGCTTACAGGTATCTAAATGAATAACTTTCAATGAAGTTTTGGTTCTTCTATAACTATTCTCAGGAAAAGGGTGGCAATATTATTTTCCTCACCAAGTGGTTAATCATAGGAAGTCCTATGATCATCTTTTTCTTATGTAGTATTTTTAAGCCATAAAAAATATAAATGACCAAGATTTATCTTTAATAATTGAACTAAAACAAGTCTGATTACCAATATGAATATTCAAAGGAAACATCCTATTTTTAGTCATATGATGAATAGTAGCAATAATTCAACTTTTATCATCCTTAATTTTGTATATTTTTTTTGATTGATTTCATAGCCTTTTTCTATCAATTGTCTCATGCTCAACAAATTACTTTTTAATATAGAAGAAAAAAAAACAATATATGCAACACTATCACCCTTTGTTGTAATAGGTATTTTTCTCATACCTTTAATATCAATTATGTAATCATCACCAAACTTCACCTTTACAATAAATGATTTATCTAACTTAGAGAAAAAACTTATATTTTCAGTTAAGTGATTACTAGCTCAAGTATTCAAATACCATGTACTATTAGATACTTTTTCTACAATATCGCAAGCTCGTAAAATATTTTCATATTTATTTTTCTTTTCTTTACCAACATTATTTACATGATATGATCTTGAGTGGAAGGATTCTTTAGGTATTTATAATTATAATGACAATAATCATGTGGTTTTCTGTCATGTCCACGACTGGCCTCAAATTTGATCATGTTTTTTGTTGTTATAATAATTTGAGTCATCTTTTTTATTTTCATTGATGCCCCTACCTTTGATTGTCACATTTGCCTTTGGTAGACATTTCCTCAATATCTTTAGACTCCTCGATCAAATAAACTATACGCTCAAATTTAAATATTAGTGATCTAAAATCTTTTTCATAATTTTAATGTCAGTAACCTCTTCATCATTTATTTTTATTTTGTTTGTGACGATCAAAGTATGAGAAAAATAATCTGAGATAGATTCAATTTGATTTGTTAAACTTTCAAACTTTGATTTCAATACTTGTAGACGTACTTTTTTTCACCTTAGTCGTGTCTTAGTAAATCTTCTGAAGGGTGGACTAAGTATCATGTAAAGTTTAAATTGTGAAGATTCTTCTTAAAGATACTAGGATTTACATTTTGATGAATAAAGATAAGAGTATTTTGATTTTTATTTGTATGGTCTCTCAACTTAGTCTTCTGATTTAGGGTAGAGGAATCTTCTTCTTCTTTATTAGGCTACGTAAAACCTTTGTTAATAATATCCTAAGTATCTTGGTATTTAAAAAATATATCAGGATGCTCTAGCGATCATAGTTCTTATCAGTGAATCGAGAAATTTAAAACTAAATTATATTATTAAAAAGAGTCATGTTGATGATTTTCTTATCAATATCATGAGCACTACATCAAGAATTCTTCTCTCTATAATTTTTCTCTCTCTACCATTTCTCTCTCTAAAATAGTTCTATTTGATTCTCTGCAGTACTATGTCTCTCTCTAAACAGTGTTATTTCTCTCTCTATAACATTAGTTCTCTTTAAATAGTGCTATTTCTCTCTCTAAACAGGATCTAATCAGGGCTTTGATACCATGTTGGGAGAAAGAAATTTGACAGAGACCAAGATTTGAGAAGATAGAAGAGAGAAAGAGATTAAACGAGAAATCAAAACTAAATTCTATTACTTGAAAGCTTATAGATAGTGCTTAAAGGTACCTCACCCTCATTTTTTTTTGCATCCACGCTCTATCTCTCTCTTGACATAGGTTGGTGTGAATAGAACGCAATCTATTTATATTTATAGACCTAACCACAAAGCTATAATTCTAATGAAATAAGGACTCATACTTCAACTCAAACTCCTAATTTATCTCAAACTTTTAATTTAATTCTAATCAAATTTAAATTACAATCTCTGACAAAAAAAAACAGAAAAAAACGTGATACAAATGTTGACTTAGCACGACTAACTCTTAGTATAAATCTTGATATGAGCTACCTTCCGCATGTTCCCAATACATTGTGGCTATCACATGGATCGTTGGAGATTCTTTTACATTAGAGTGAGCCCTCAAAAAGTCAAAAAAGGATGGCAACTTGTCCACCAAGGCAAGTCAACAGACCACTCACTCATTAATCTTTTGCCCTTTTATCATCATTGATACTTCCACCTTAACTACCGCAACCAGGAAGATAGTTTATAATTGCAAGGATATCATTCTATCAACTGTCATGTTGAGAAGAGCACCACATCGTTTGTGAATTAGATCCTTAAGATGCTTATCAAGGTTCTTCTTTGTATTTCGCTATTTGATTAGCATATGCATAGTATACAACTATGGTTTTTTTTCTTTCTTTTTCCAGATTATTGTAGATATATATATATATATATATATATATATATATATATATATATATATATATATATATATTTTCTGGAGTAGATTCATCCCTTGGTCATATCTTGGTTTACACATGGTGACCATGTATCAATGAATGCCATTCTCGGATGTCGGAGAATTGATTCCCATCTTCCACATTTTTTAAAAGGTGTGGATTTTTTTTTTCCTCTTCCATGATTGCTTGTCCTCAAAGATAAACCTTTTTTGTTTTCTTTATCATTATTAATTCCAATATCGAAATTTTCCATAACAGAGGTGGGATCAGATTCGAATAGATTGTCATTAGCATCATCATATCTAAAACATCTATTTTGCATTCTTTGGCTATGATGTTCAGACATTGCCATCAAGAAAGACTTGTATTTTTTTTATTTTCCAAGTAACCATCATCAAAGCTTTTTCATGCACCAAAAAAGAAAAAGAGAGAGGAACTTGTTTAACACTTGTTATGAGAAAAAGGAACGATCCCTCTTTGTGAGCATGGAACTTCATATCGATATATACATACTACACATGCTTGAGTCTTCTTTCAGATCTTGCATTTATCTTGCTTCGAGTCACAACCTGTAACTTGTTAGAAATGTCATTGGTATTGTGCTACTATATTCTATCAATTACTAATCTCGGAACATGGTCACAAATATCCGTACTGCTATGAAACCCTGGACGAACATGACAGATTGAAGCATTCAACATGTAGCTTTCTCACACTGTTCCGCACCTCTGCTGACTGCGCATCCACATGCATTCTGAAAGAAAGTCTCATCTTCATCCATAGGGGTCACATGCCATGTGAGCCCCCGGGGGGGGAATTCCCATGGTCTAACAGAAGGAAAATGATCGTTGATTGAATCCAGTCATGAATGCAGCACCCATTGTTTATTTGTTCTCTTGACGACGACATCAAATCATCAGACAGTAGAGACAACAAAAGCATGACGGGAAGCTCCCAAGATATATCAGAACAACCGGTTGCATTCACCCTTGGCTATGGTTTGTGCTCAGATTTTATGTTTGGATCAATTCCTTTCTTATTTCTGGATCTCAAAGAAGCCAAAGGAAGAGAAAATAAACCCTGTTTGGGGACATCGAATCACGTTAGCTGTTGGATATGGATGATTGAGATTTTGTCATCTCCGACTTACATGGTTTACTCAGGACTCCTCTCTCTACAAACTTGCCGACCAACTCAATCATTGCATGTGGTTATGCAGGAATACATATGAGAGAAAGCCAACCCATTCGTTCCAGACCTCTCTCTATAAATAAGCTCCGCTTGACTTCCTTGCAGCATATAACACGGTGAGGGGAACAATGGCGAGTTCTCTCAAGCTCTTCTTGGCCGCTGCTCTTCTTCTTTGCATCATTACTGGAGGTAAGTAGTAGTTCTTCTGTTCCTTTAGCCAGTCCGTTTGCAGCCATCAGTTTCAAACTCATCAGTTGGCGAGTGCAGTTCGTGCAGGCCGAGGAGCATCATGCAGCCCATCTGACATTACCATATCTCAGACGAGGACAGGAGGCATCGTCGAAGGGAAGCCGGAGTACGAGGTGATGGTGAGCAACAACTGCAAGTGTTTGCAATCCCAGGTGCTGCTGCAGTGCTACGGCCTGAGCAGCGTCGAGCCGGTCAACCGCCTTGCCATCAGGCCGGTGGATGAGGAGAGGTGTATCGTCGGTGATGGTCGGCCGATCTCGAGAAGGACGCCGGTCAAGTTCAAGTATGCATGGATGACACCCCAAGACTTCCCTGTGATCAGCACTCGAATCCAGAACTGCCACTAAAGAAAGACTATGCTCCTTCTGTTCATGATCTTTTTCTTTTTTTACTGTAGCAAAGGGATGAAACCCTGTCCTTTTGAATTGGTAATGCATAGCTGTAAAATGCAGCAAGAGGAGGCTCGCGACAAGTCCAAAAATGTGAACGTTACTTGTTCGATCAAAAGCATTGTGTATCAGTAACAGAGTCTATAACTCATGGATATATGACGTTTATGATTTTGATAACACGAAGACATTATGATGGCATATGTGATGATGCATGCATCTGAAACATTTCAGCTTTCCTTTACTAGCAAGCTTTTGTTTCAAGATCACATGCATCCCAATGGTCTCCATCTGAGGATGTCAAAATCCAAGACGACAATGGGTTGTCTTTCCCACATCCCATGTGGACTGCATGAGATGCCTCGCTGAACACCCAAGAAAAGCTCAGCTATTCATGTAGACAAGGACATCAGCTACTGGTCCACTACACACCAAATGCTCACAAAGTTTCAAGAAAGGGTTATTGGTTATCAAGTAGCTTTGAGCCTTCAGTGCACTAGAAGCCAGGAAAAACTATAAATATTCTATAGGTAATTAGTCAGATTAAGGCTTCAGAATATAAATGACCATCATTTAAGGTTTTGAGCATATGGAGATTATATGACAATTGCATCAAAACTGGAACAGAATCATACCTCATTCGTACTAAACGTAGATGGACCATTAATGAGGGAATGCCAAAGAAACAGCATTCACATTGCACTTCATGAGGAAATACATGTTTACAAAGGTTCGTAATAGTAATGTTTGCATACTCTTTTTATTTTATGAGAACTCAGAAACCTCACCCAATACAAGTAATCAGACTACAGATGGCAAGCAATAAAGATGCTTCGGAAGCTACACAAGACGAGTTGGATTACAAGGAAAAGTGAAACCGGCACCGAATGAGACAATAAACAGTTACTGTAAGGCTTTGAACGACAGCTTTGGAACACTTGAAAAGGTTGCATCTGTAACATTGGATGCTTCCTTGAGAAAAGTTCATGTGTTCCTGGTTGATCTTTTATTTACTTGTTTTCCTTTTGGACACATAGAACTATTGTTTCCTAGTTGTCTCAGTAAATGAGAAGTTGTACTTTGCTTTCGCAATGAGACTTGATGATTAAGTGCTCTAAGAAGAAATATTACAAGTACAAGCTCTTATTTTGAGTTTTTTGAAACTCGAATATGATTCAATTCTATTGATGTCAATAAATTTTCTTTTTAATGCCATTCCAGAAAATCATTACCAAAAAATTATAATGTTATCATTTATTTCCTTCTGCTCAATGTGCAAATATATGACCGCTAGGTATTAGGAATGAATCTACACCATGTCAAACAAAATCAAATTTCTTGATTCAAGCTGTTCCATAAATTGAGTCTCAAATTCTTCAACTCAAGTTGTTCCAAAAATATTACAATCAATCTTTTATTGGTTTCCCATTTGTTGAAAATTTTTCTTAATTAGCCTAGTACTAACCAAAACATAATATCTTCCTTCCGCGCTTATATATATATAATTATAGAATGCTTTGAGTGTTTGATAAACAATACATGAAAACTATATTTTAAATATATATTTACGAAGGTATTATTTTATAAAATTATATTTTCAATTATAAAATTAAATATTTTATGATAAATTTATCCTTCTAATAATTTTATTGTTTATTTATAAAAATATTTTTTTATTCAAATAAAATAAAAATAAATAAATAAATGTATGTAATTTTATAAAAAAAATTGTGAATGAATAATAAATATAAAATAATTCTTAAAAATAAATAAATAAAAAATCACCTTGTATAAAATATAAATCATATTAGTTTCTCACTAAATCATTCTGGTAATTTCATAATTTTAGATAAAGTCACAAGACACTTTCAAAATTTAAAAAATTATATTAGCATCTTGTAAATGTTGAAATACTAATGTTACTTTGTGGTAGCATCAATATTTCCAATACAACATCCGGTCCAAATAAGATTTGAAAAAAAATTATCAAATACTAATTCACACTTGAAATATGTATTAGGCCTTCAATGCATATGTAAATATATTGCTAAATGCACAAATTTGTTGAAAGGGGTGAGAATCCTTTGTTAAAGTGACTTTCGAGGCAAAGAGTAGTTAGATGAAAACTTTGAGTTTGGACCTGTTAGGGAAAACACTATTATAGGAGAATAATTTTTTTCCACTTTGTATATCAAAATAAGTTTTTCGTCGATATATCAATTTGTTATCAAAAATAAATATTAACTAGAATAATAAATAATAGAATAATAAATATTAGCAAAAGCCCCAAAACACTTAAATTTTTCTCTCTTTTCTTTCTCTGTTTATTTCTCGTGCCTTTATTGTTCCATGCATGCACGCACACTTGTTTACTGTTCTCACTGTGCAATGTCTCTATAATTTCTTTTTCTTTTTTTAATAAATCAGACTTGGGCTCAATGTCCAAATTATCTAATCCAAACCCACATATGGGTTGTACTCAATAATTCTCTCCTTCCAACTCATACGGTGGGTTGTACTAGGCCCGCTCTTTGCCTATATGCTTCAAGCTTCTCGTTAGGTAAAAACTTTGTCAACATCTATTCGAATTAGTATACACCTTTTTCCAAGTGCAATTCTTTCATCATGCATTTCACAAATTTAATGATATCTAATATCAATATACTTGGATCTAGAATGGTATGTTGAATTTTGAAAAGGTGAATGACACTTTGACTAACATAATAAACAATATATCCCTCCTGTTTCAAGCTCAATTCCTATAAAAACTTTTTTATCCATAAAGCTTCATTATAAGCTTTAGTAACTATTATATATTCTGCTTCTAGTTGATAGAGCAACATAATTCTATAACTTAGACTGTCAAGAGATTACTCCCACTGCAAATGTCATCAAGAATCCCGAAGTGGACTTCTTGAAATTAGTATCACTTGTCATGTATGCATGCATATATGTATCCCTTTAGCATAGGTTCATCACTATCAAAACATAAACACTATTGAATCTCAAATTTTGATGATGAAACCAATTGATAATTTTTATAATTTAATCTGTATTTTGAGTGACGCATGAAGCTTCGATCAGGAAGAGACAATTGAAGCAGTAAGAATCATGTTGGGTCGGAGTATACATATTAGAAGATTAGACATCGGGTCGGAGGATCGGTCGATGTATCGGCAGAAGGCTTTGGGCTGTGAATCCGGGCATCGGGCCAAGAAGAACAGATATTGTGCCAAGGATATCGAAGTTACGGAGGTCAACTAACCGATTGGGCAATAGGCCGCAATAGAGGATGATGCGCCGAAGAATCAGACGAAGCATCGATGAACCAATAACATGCCGGACAACATGATCAAGCTTTGTGATAATTGTCTAGATCAAAATTGGTTTTTCTGTGTGTATGATTAACTATGATAGTAAGGCATAAAATAAACTAAAGTCTCGGAGTTAAAAACGTGATTTCGTTGGGAGTTCGAGAGTTCGTCGGAAGTCCAAATGTTCGTCAGAAGTTCTGCTGGAATTGACTAAGAAGTCTTAGAGCTTACCAAAGAAGCTCATCGGAACTCACTAAGAAGATCGTTATGAAGTCCAGGAGCTTGCCGAGAGTCCGCCGGAACATTGCCAAGGGATCATCGGAAGTTCACCGGAAGATCGCCGGAAGAAACCTAGACTTATGGACTTTATTTAGCTTAGTAAATGTCTTAAAATTCATAGTTAGTATATAATTAGAATTAGAATTGGGTCAACCCAATTAGAGGATAGTTGGGCCTAAGTTTGGGTTGTGTTGGGCCAAGAGAAAGGCTCAAACAATGACTAAACAAGTGAAACCGTCGTGGCATAGTCTCTGAGACTGTGTCAGGCTATGGTACCTCCACTCTAAGCAGTGGTACTGCTTGCACAATCTTCTAGGTGATGGTACCATCAGATTGGGTGGTGGTACCACCCAGTGTCAGGTTATAGGCGGTGGTACTGCCCGTACCCTAAAATTACAAGGGATTTAAATTTTGGCTCCATTTTCGAAGCCATTTGGGGTCTATAAATACTCTAGCTATTCTACATAGAGAAGCAAGAAAAGTGAACAAAAACTTTATGTTTCTAGAGTGGAAAACCCTTGTAAGGTTCTCTCCTGAGCTACAAAAGGAGAATAGAGTTGTAAGAAGGAGGTTGATCTTCGCCTATTAAAGAAAGATCATTAGCGGATGCCGGTAGCCTCGATGGAATAGGAATCGGCGGACTGGATGTAGGTCACGACGATCGAACCACTATAAAAACTTAGTTTGCATTTCTATTCTTGCTATTTACCTTCATTACAAACTACTTACTTGCTTTACTTCCATTATACTTACGAATACGATTTCAAAATTAACATCTCTCCGAAACGATTTTTGTCAAAATCGATTTTAATCGAATGATGATTTTTTAAACTGACGTAATCTTTCCGCTGCACTAATTCACCCCCCCCCCCTCTTAGTGCCGACTTGTTCCTAATAGTTGGTATCAAAACCATGTTTTTCTCATTTGGTTTAACACCTAAAGAGAAATGGCTCTTTTCGGCTTTCAAGAGGGTCACTCTCTCATTCGTCCTTTCTTGTTCAATGGGACGGACTACACATATTGGAAAACTTGAATGAGAGTTTTCTTGCTTTCGTTGGATTTGAATTTATGGAATATTATTGAAAGTGGTTTTCAAAGGTCTTCTCTTCCAATAAATCGTTGGAATGATTTGGAGAGAAGACTTTTTCTTTAAATGCTAGAGCTATGAATGCTCTATTTTGTGCTTTAGATAAAAAAAATTCAATTGAATTTTTATGTCTGAAACGACTTTCGATATTTGGCATACTCTTGAAATCACGCACGAAGGTACTACTAGAGTTAAAATTCTAAAGTCAATCTTTTAATGCACGATTTTGAACTATTTCGAATGAAGCCGAGCAAAACCATTGTTGACAAGTACACCAATTTGACGAATGTCGTCAATAGTTTAAAAGCAATTGGCAAATATTTTTTAAAATTTAAAATTGTTAATAAAGTTTTACGATCACTTTCTAAAAACTAGGATTCGAAAGTAACAATAATACAATAATCAAAATATTTGAACTATTTTTCAATCGAAGAATTAATTAGGTCTTTAATGACCTATGAAATGAGTTTTATGACACATATAGCACAAAACGAACTTGAGAACAACATTCTAAAGAGAATTGGAAGGATTTCGGACTAAGAACAATCGAAGACTACTCAAGCATAAGCTCTAAGTGATGGTGAACTTGAACTCCTTACTATGAAATTTTAAAAGTTCATGAAACAAAAATTAAAGAACAAAAAGAACGTAACTATTTGCTATGAATGCAAGAAGAGGGAACCACTTTGGGACAAATCGAGCTCATTCGAAGATGATGAGAAAATCAACAAATGCGATGTGGCAAACTACGCCTTAACGGCTTTCGACGATGAGGTAATCAAAATGCCCTTAGTTTACTTTGAAATTATATAATGCTTTTCATGATTTATTGTTAATTTAGTTTAGAAAAATTATTTTTCTTAAAAATTACATGTTTAATAATGTAATAAAAATGTAAAAAATTGGGATCATGCTAGTAATTTTGAAAATGATAATGAAAATTACATGTTTTATGTTAAAGGAATAAAATGTTAGATTTAAATCTAATGATAATCCTATATATGTTTTTCAAGAAGAAACAATGTGTATCCTGATGATTTTTTATTTTGATTTAAACCATGCTTGATGTCTTAATGAAAATATTAAGAGGTTTGATATCATGCTTAATGTGAAATTATGTATGATGATTTTTGTGATTCATGGCTTATTGATCTTTGTCGCAATGAAAATTACTTTTTCGGTTATAAATAAGATGGATGGTTTTTATGATGAAACTTATTTTTTGATCCTAAATGTTGATGCATTTGGCATAAATGAAAAAAGCATGCTTCTATGAAATCAATATTATAAATTGAAACACTAAAAAGAAGAAATATTTCTCAACAAATTTCTCTACTTTATCGACTTTTCAAAAAGGGGAGACTAATGAACCTATCTTTTCTTTAGAATCTCTTGAAAATGATTTTGATTTGACAATTTGAATTTGAATGAGATTTATCTTGATTTCTTAGAATTACTTGAGATTTTTTTTAATCAAGATATCTTCTTTGTACTCTTACCATATTTCTTGGTATTTTACTAAAGAGGAGATTTTCTATATGATCATAAGATTTCTTATGCATGAATTGAAATCTTTTTCTCCTACATTTCTTTTTGCAATTTACTAAAGAGAATATCTTTTTCGAAATTCATGAGTTAAAATTTTATTTGAATATCTTTTATTATTTGATCTTCTAATCTTTGAATATTTAAGAGGAGATTTATCAAAATGAATCATGTCTTTTGGTATTCACATGATCTCATCTTTCATGATATAATTTTTTTTGTCTTTGTATAATTTCTTATATTCTTGAAGTATATCTCATCATCTAATTCTTCTTGATATTCTTCATGTGATGATATGAATGCATGAAATACTCATGATATTGTTTTGATACTCTAAAATGATATAAATTTGCTAGCTTATGAGTATCATGTATGATGTGATAATTAATTTATTTTTAGTATCATGCATAGAGTAAGGATGATATGTAAAGTTTTAAAATTGTGGATGTTGTAGAGTGAAAGTATAATGATGCACAAACATATTGAAATAAGGTTGATACCGTACCTTTGTCATGATGTGAAGATTGATAAAAAAAAAAAAGAATTACAACATTGTATTCTTCCCTTCTATTTGACAATAACATAGGGGGAGCAAATTTTGCTAGCTTGCTAGCTAGCTAGCATACTTCAAGAAGAAGAAAAAAGCTTTCTTATCTCAAAAGATGCAAAAATCTTGTCAAATTTTATATGAGTAAAATTTATTAGCTCACAAATTGTAAGGAGAAAAACTTGTTAGTTTGCTTGCACATCTAAAGAAAAGTAAAAATTACAAATGCATATATCGTAAAGAGAGGCCAAACTTATTAGTTTGCTTATCTAAAAAGAAAAAAATCTATCTTGCATTTGCTTTCGAAATATTGCTAGCTTACACTTTCTAAAATGATGAAAAAACTTTTTGCTAGCTTATATATTGTAGAACTTACTATCTTACTACCTTGCATATCTAAAATGTGATAGCTTGCATGTTCTAATATGATGTAGTACTTAACAAATTTTTGCTAACTTACATAAAATTGAAGATTATATTTATTATGCAATAATTTGAACTAATATCTCAAACACTTGATAGTTGCACTTCTCCTTTTTTTTATGATAAAGGGGGAGAAGTATGATGATGTTATACATAAGTTTATGATAACATGTTGCTTGGATTTTTAATCCAAGAGTTCTATCAATATGACATATTGATAAGGAGAGTTTGTTTAAACTCCGGGAGTTAACGTTAACTCCGTCATCAATTGGTTGTCATCATAAAAAAAGGGGAGATTGTTGAATCTTGATTTTGATGATGAAACCAATTGATAGTTTTATGATTTAATCTATGTTTTGAGTGACGCAGGAAGCTTCGATCAAGGAGAGACAATTGAAGTAGGAAGAATCATGTTGGGTCGGAGCAAACATGTTAGAAGATTAGATGTTAGGCCGGAGGATTGGTCGACGTATTGACAGAAGGCTTCGGGTTGTGAATTCAAGCATCAGGCCAAAAAGAGCGGATATTACGCAAAGAATATCAAAGTTATGGAGGTCAACTAACCAATTGGGCAATAGGTCGCAAGAGAGGACGATGCGCCGAAGAATCGGACGAAGCGTCGATGAACTAATGACATGCCGAACAATATGATTCAAGCTTTGTGATAATTGTCTAGGTCAAAGTTAGTTTTTATATATGCATGATTAACTACGATAGCAAGGCATAAAGAAAAATGAAGTCCCGGAGTCAAGAACGTGATTTCGTTAGGAGTTCGAGAGTTCGTCGGAAGTCCGGACGTTCGTCGGAAGTTTTGCCGGAATTGACTGAGAAGTCCTAGAGCTTAGGAAAGAAGCTTGTTGGAACTAGCCAAGAAAATCATCATGAAGTCTAGGAGCTTATCGGGAATCTGTCGGAACATTTCCAAGAGATCATCGGAAGTTCGCCGGAAGATCACTAGAAGCTCGCCGGAAGAAACCTAGACTTATAGACTTTGTTTAGCTTAGTAAATATCTTAAAATTCATAGTTAGCATATAATTAGGATTAGAATTGGGCCAACCTAATTATGGGATAGTTGGGCATAAGTTTGGGCTATGTTGGGCCAAGAGAAAGGCCCAAACAATGACAAAACAGGTAAAATCGTCGTGGCATAGTCTCCGAGACTATGTCAAGCAGTGGTACTGCCAGTCTGGGTGGTGGTACCACCTGCACAGTCTTCTAGGTGGTGGCACCGCCAAGTGTCATGCTGCAGGCGATGGTACCGCCCAGTGTAGGCGGTGGTACCGCCTATACCCTGAAATTACAGGGGATTTGAATTTTGGCTCCATTTTTGAAGTCATTTAGGGTCTATAAATACCCTAGCTATTCCTATATAGAGAAGCAAGAAGAGTGAACAAAAACTCTATGTTTCTAGAGTTGAAAACCCTTGTAAAGTATAGAGTCCCTCCTCCTAAAGTTTAGAGACCATTCTAAGGGAGAGTATGAGGGAAGCATTGTAAAAAGGGGGTGTAAATATTCTCTCCTGAGCTTGCAAAAGGAGAATAGAGTTGTAAGAAGGAGGTTGATCTTCGCCTATTAAAGAAAGATCATTAGTGGATGCCGGTAGCCTCGACGGAAGATGAAAAAGGAATCGACGGAGTCGATGTAGGTCACGGCGACTGAACTACTATAGAAACTTGGTTTGCATTTCTATTCTTGCTATTTACCTTCATTGCAAACCACTTTCTTTACTTCTATTATACTTACAAATATGATTTCAAAGTTAACATCTCTCTAAAATGATTTTATCGAAATCAGTTTTAATCGAACGATGATTTTTTAAACTGACGTAATCTTTTCGTTGCACTAATTCCCCCCCTCTTAGTGCCGATTCATTCCTAACAGTTGGTATTAGAGCCACATTTTTCTCATTTGGTTTAACACCTAAAGAGTTATGGCTCTTTTCGGCTTTTAAGAGGGTCACTCTTTCATTCATCCTTTCTTGTTCAATGGGACGGACTACACATACTGGAAAACTCGAATGAGAGTTTTCTTACTTTCGTTAGACTTGAATTTATGAAATATTATCGAAAGCGATTTTCGAAGATCTTCTCTTCCAATGAACAATTGGAATGATTTGAAGAAATTTTTTTTTTATGTAAATGCTAGAGCTATGAATGCTCTATTTTGCGCTTTAGACAAAAAAGAATTCAATCGAATTTCTATGTGTGAAATGACTTTTGATATTTGGCACACTCTTGAAATCACACATGAAGGCACTACTAGAGTTAAAGATTCTAAAGTTAATCTTTTAATGCACGATTTTGAACTATTTCGAATGAAGCTGAGCAAACTCATTGTTGACATATACACCCATTTGACGGATGTCGTCAATGATTTAAAAGCACTTGGCAAATATTTTTTAAAATTTGAAATTGTTAATAAAGTTTTATGATCACTTTCTAAAAATTAGGATTCAAATGTAACGATAATACAATAATCAAAAGATTTCAACCATTTTCCAATCGAAGAATTAATTTGGTCTTTAATGACCTATGAAATAAGTTTTATGACACATGTGGCACAAAACGAACTCGAGAATAACCTTCCAAAGAACATGAAGGATTTCAGACTAAGAACAATCGAAGACCACTTGAGCATAAGCTCAAGTGATAGTGAACTTGAACTCCTCACTATGAAATTTAAAAAGTTCATTAAACAAAAATTAAAGTACCAAAAGAATGCAACTACTTGCTATGAATGCAAGAAGAGGGAACCACTTTGGGACGAATCGAGTTCATCCGAAGATGATGATAAAATCAACAAAGGCGAGGTGGCAAACTATGCCTTAACGGCTTTCGACGATGAGGTAATCAAAATACCCTTAGTTTACTTTGAAATTATATAATGCTTTTCATGAGTTATTGTTAATTTAGTTTAGAAAAATTATTTTTCTTAAAGGAATAACAATGTAAAAATTGGGATCATGATAGTAATTTTGAAAATGATAATGAAAATTACATGTTTTATGTTAAAGGAATAAAATGTTAGATTTAAATCTAATGATAATCCTATGTATGTTTTTCAAAAGGAAATAATGTGTATCTTGATGATTTTTTATTTTGATTGAACCCATGCTTGATGTCTTAATGAAAATGTTAAGAGGTTTGATATCATGCTTAATGTGAAATTTTGCATGATAATTTTTGTGATTCATAGCTTATTGATCTTTGTCGCAATGAAAATTACATTTTCGGTTATAAACAAGATGGATGGTTTTATGATGAAACTTATTTTCCGATCCTAAACGTCGATACATGTTTTTATTTGGCATAAATGAAAAAGGCATGCTTCTATGAAATCAATCTTATGAATTGAAACACTAAAAAGAAGAAAAATTTCTCCTTGACAAATTTCTCTACTTTATCAACTTTCCAAAAAGGAGAGACTAATGAACCTATCTTTTCTTTAGAATATCTTGAAAATGATTTTGATTTGACGATTTGAATTTGAATGAGATTTATCTTGATTTCTTAGAATTACTTGAGATTTTTTTAATCAAGATATTTTCTTTGTACTCCTACGATTTTTCTTGGTATTTTACTAAAAAAGAGATTTTTTATATGAATCATAAGATTTCTTATGCATGAATTGAAATCTTTTTCTCCTACATTTCCTTTTGCGATTTACTAAATAGAATATTTTTTTCAAAATTCATGACTTAAAATTTAATTTGAATATATTTTATTATTTGATCTCCTAAGATTTATCTTTGAATATTTAAGAGGAGATTTGTAAAAATGAATCATGTCTTTTGGTATTTACATGATCTTATATTTCATGAAATGATTTTTTTTGTCTTTGTATAATTCCTTGTATTCTTGAAGTGTATCTCATCACCTAATTCTTCTTGATATTCTTCATGTGATGATATGAATGCATGAAATACTAATGATATTGTTTTAATGCTCTAAAATGATATAAATTTGCTAGCTTATGAGTATCATGTATGATATAATGATTAATTTATTTTTAGTATCATGCATAGAGTAAGGATGATATGTAAAGTTTTAAAATTATGCATGTTGTAAATTAAAACTATGATGATGCACAAACATATTGAAATAAGGTTGATACTTTACCTTTGTCATGATGTGAAGATTGATAAAAAGGAAAAAGAATTATAACATTGTATTCTTCCCTTTTATTTGACAATGACATAGGGGGAGCAAATTTTGCTAGCTTGCTAACTAGCTTACATACTTCAAGAAGAAGAAAAAAGCTTTCTCATCTCAAAAGATGCAAAAATCTTGCCAACTTTCATATGTGTAAAATTTGTTAGCTCACAAATTATAAGGATAAAAACTTGCTAGCTTGCTTGCACATCTAAAGAGAAGCAAAAAATACAAACATACATATCGCAAAGAGAGGCAAAACTTATTAGTTTGCTCATCTCAAAAGCAAGAAAGCTATCTTGCATTTGCTTTAGAAATATTGCTAGCTTACACTTTCTAAAATGATGAAAAAACTTTTTGCTAGCTTGTATGTTGTAGAACTTGCTATCTTACTACATTGCATATCTAAAACGTAATAGCTTACATATTCTAATATGATGTAGCACTTAACAAATTTTTGCTAGCTTACATAAAACTGAAGATTATATTTATTATGCAATGATTTGAACTAATATTTCAAACACTTGATAGTTATACTTTTCCTTTTTGTTGATGACAAAGGGGGAGAAATATGATGATGTTTTGCATAAGTTTATGATAACATGTTGCTTGGATTTTTGAATCCAAGAGTTCTATCAATATGACATATTGATAGAGGGTGTTTGTTTAAACTCCGGGAGTTAAGGTTAACTCCGTTATCAATTGATTGTCATCATAAAAAAGGGAGAGATTGTTGAATCTTATATTTTGACGATGAAACCAATTGATAGTGTTTATGATTTAATTTTTATTTTGAGTGACGCAGGAAGCTTCGATTAAGGAGATACAATTGAAGTAGGAAGAATCAAATTGGGTCGGAGCAAACATGTCAAAATATTAGACGTCGGACCGGAGGATCGGTCGATGTATCGATAGAAGGCTTCGGGCAGTAAATCCGGGCATCAGGCCAAGAAGAGCAGATATTGAGCCAAGGATATCGAAGTTGCAGAGGTCAACTGGCCGATTTGGGAATACACTACAAAGAGGGTAATGCACCGAAGAATCGGACGAAGTGTCAATGAATCAGATAAAGCGTCGATAAACCAATGACATGTCGGACAACATGATTCAAGCTTTATGATAATTGTCTATGTAAAGTTGGTTTTTATGTGTGCATGATTAACTATGATAGCAAGGCATAAAGGAAAATGAAGTCCCAGAGTCAAGAACATGATTTTGTTAAGAGTTCCAGAGTTCGTCGGATGTTCGTCGGAAGTTCTGCCGGAATTGATCGAGAAGTCCTAAAGCTTACCAAAGAAGCTCGTCAAAACTCACTAAGAAGATCATCATAAAATCTATGAGCTTGCTAATTGGGATTAGAATTGGGCCAACCAAATTAAGAGATAGTTGGGCCCAAGTTTGGGCTATGTTGGGCTAAGAGAAAGGCCCAAACAATGGCAAAACAGGTGAAACCGTCATGACACAGTCTCCGAGATTATGTCAAGTGGTGGTACCGCCAGTCTGGGTGGTGGTACTACCTATATAGTCTTCTAGGCAATGGTACCGCTAGACTGGGTGCTAGTACCACCTAGTGTCAGGCTGCAGACAGTGGTACCACCCAGTGCAGGTGGTGGTACCGCCCATACCCTAAAATTATTGGGGATTTGAATTTTGGCTCTATTTTTGAAGTCATTTGGGGTCTATAAATACCCTAGCTATTCCTGCATAGAGAAGCAAAAAAGTGAACAAAAACTCTATGTTTCTAGAGTTGAAAACCCTTGTAAAGTATAGAGTCCCTCCTCCTAAAGTTTAGAGACCATTCTAAGGGAGAGTGTGAGGGAAGCTTTGTAAAAAGGCGGTGTAAAAGTTCTCTTGTGAGCTTGCAAAAGAAGAATAGAGTTGTAAGAAGGAGGTTGATCTTCGCCTATTAAAAGAATATCATTAATGGATGCCGGTGGCCTCGACGGAAGGGAAATCGATGGAGTGGATGTAGGTCATGACGATCGAACCACATAAAACTTGGTTTGCATTTCTATTCTTGCTATTTACCTTCACTATAAACTACTTACTTGCTTTACTTCCATTATACTTATGAATACGATTTCAAAGTTAACATCTCTCTGAAATGATTTTTGTCAAAATTGGTTTTAATTGAATGAAAATTTTTTAAATCGATGTAATCTTTCCACTACACTAATTTACCCCTCCTCTTAGTGCCGACTCATTTCTAACAACCCAGAAGTATCTCTTAG
Organism: Musa acuminata AAA Group; assembly: GCF_036884655.1. Taxonomy (NCBI): domain Eukaryota; kingdom Viridiplantae; phylum Streptophyta; class Magnoliopsida; order Zingiberales; family Musaceae; genus Musa; species Musa acuminata. Next base: position 33,035,065 of record NC_088331.1, on the reverse strand, counting down.
ATATCTTAATATCAATTTCATTACTGTCCAATGTTTCTTACTTGGATTAGAGAGAAATCGGCTGACAACTCCAATTGCATGAGTTATATTTAGCCTAGTACAAACCATAATATACATTAAACTGCCTACTGCAGATGAGTAAGGCACTTTGGACATTTCTTCTTTTTTTTTCCTCACTTGTAAGATATTATTTCGAACTAAACTTGAAATGACCTGCAAGTGAAGAACAAACTGCTTTAGCTTTTCTCATGTTGAATCTTTCAAGAACCTTTTCAATGTAGGTCTCTCAAGATAGCTAAATCTTCCCCTTTTCCCTATCACGAAGAATCTTCGTACCAAGTATTTGTTTTACCGATCTCAAGTCTTCCATAGCAAAAGACTTACTTAGTTCTCTTTTAAGCTTTTCAATTTTACCAACATCATAGCCAACAATCAGCATATCATTAATATATAGTAGGAGAATAATGAAATCTTCATTTGAAAATTTCTTTGTAAACACACAATGATCAGATGTGGTTTTATTGTACCCTTAGCTCATCATAAAGGAATCAAACTTCTTGTACTACTGTCTAGGTACTTGTTTAAGTCTATATAAGCTTTTCCTAAGCTTGTACACTAGATTTTCTTTTCGCTTGACTTTAAAACCTTATGATTGCTCCATTTAATTTCTTCTTCAAAGTCACCTTGAAGAAATGTTGTTTTCACATCAAGTTGCTCAACTTCTAAATTCAAGCGAGCAGCCAAACCAAAAATAACTCTGATAGAGGATATTTTCACTACAAGAGAAAATATTTCTTCAAAGTCAATACCTTTCTTCTGATTGAATCCTTTCACAACTAGTTATGCCTTGTATCTTTGCTGTGAGCTATTATTTTTAGTCTTAAATTTGTAAACTTATTTATTCTTGAGAGCTTTTTTTCCTTTGGGCAACTTTACTAAGTCATAGGTGTCGTTCTCAAGCAACGATCTTATCTCTTCTTGCATGACTTTAGCTTCTTTGTAAGTTTCTAGCTCTTCCCAACAGTAAGCATAACATACTCATGTATAGGATATCTGGTAGATGGTTGTGGTTCTATTGTGGATCTTCTCAATGAAATCTTAGTTGGTGGTGGAGGTGCTTGTTCAATTGGTTTAACATCATCAACTGTAGGAGCATCGTCACTGACATTCTCACCATAATCTTCTTATTCATCTCCCCCAGGATCATTATGAACTATGGGTGAAGGAACTGGACCCAAACTCTAAGGAATATAAACAAAGATTTTTGGCCTCTCAATATTATCACTATTATCAAACAATTGGTCTTTCAGAAATACAACATCTCTGCTTCTAATAATCTTCTTATTCACTAGATCCCATAATCTGTACCCAAACTCTTTATAACCATATCCCAAAAAGATGCATGCTTTTGCCTTATTATCAAGCTTGGACCTCTCATCTTTAGAAATATGAACAAATGCTTTATATCCAAAGACTCTCAAGTAATTATAAGATATATCTTTTCTTTTCCATACTCTCTCGAGAACATTACCTTTCAAAGGAACTAATGAATAAAGATTTATTAGGTCAACTATAGTTCTCACAACCTACCCCCAAAATGACTTAGGTAACTTGGTATGAGAAAGCATACACCTAATCTTTTCTTTAATGGTTCAGTTCATTATTTCTACCACACTGTTCTACTGAAGAGTTTTAGGAACTGTTTTCTCAAGCCTAATACCATGGAACCTGCAATAATTCTCGAAAGGACCATTATACTCACTACTATTATCTACTCGAATACACTTTAGTTTTCTGCCAATTTCTCTTTCAACATTGACATTAAACTCTTTGAAAACATTGAGTACCTGGTCTTTAGATTTCAAAGCCAAAGCCCAAACTTTTCTAGAATGGTTATAAATGAAAGTAATAAAATAAAGAACACCTCTAAGAGTTATAGTTTGCATAGTACAAATATCAATATGAATCAAATCAATAACATCTGATGTTATAGATGATGGATAGGTATGAAAGATAATTCTATGTGTTTTTCCAACAAAGCAATGATCATAAGATTTAAGAGATGTACCTTGCAACTTTGGTAAGAACTGCTTTCTAGCAAGAGTTTGAAGTATCTTCTCATTGATATGACTAAGCCTCTTGTGATAAAGGTTTATACTTTCACTCTTCTGAATTGCATTAATATTTCTTTTGTGTAGCTTAGGTTCCATTACATAAAAAGAGTTTAGCTTCTTTCTTATCGTCACAATTAGTGAACATTTAGTGAGTTTCCATTTGCTTTCACCAAAATAGTGTGTAAATCACTCATTATTAAGTCTGCCTATAGATTCTTGGGAAATCTTGGGGGTGACATCACATGCGCAGCGAAAGAACAAGAAAACAAAATCCCCGATTCCCAAAGAGATGTTCGTCGTTGTGCGAAGATTGGTGCGCAAAATCCGCGAAACTTAAAACTACGTATAGAGTAGATTATGTTACCGAGGGAGATCGTATATCCCTGTTTCCTTGTAGATCCTTAGGAGAGGGTGAAGGAGGTCAAGCGTCCTCCTCTCTAGCGGTGATCCACACAGCAGGGCTGCGACGACGCTCCTCAAAACTCTAGGCCTGCTCTAAGATGGAGAGGGGGAGGATAATAGGAAAGGCAAGCAAAGGCTCTAGCCTATGAGGCTCTGAATCCCTCCTATTTATAGAGGTCCCCTGTCAAACCCTAATGGGTCCTCCTCTAGTGAGTATTGGATCTGCATCCAATAAGACAAGGGCTCCGTCGGATATCTCATATCCGAACCTCTACTCATCGCAATGCCTACCATATGTGTGTGACCCTCTAGGCCCAATATCGAGCTAGCCGTGAGTCATATCTATCAGAACTCCTTCTAACTCAGTGAATTATTATCTCTATAATAATTCACTTGACTCATCGACTACGGACGTACTAGGCCACTACGTCGTAGTCCCCAGACGATACAGGGGAATCCAATCCATTGGACCTATCTATCCTCAGTTACCATGTACCTATAGTCCATCATCCATCTAATATCCTAGAGACCATATATCGAGCATGGTGCTATCAGACCCATACGGTTTCTACTCGAGTCTCGATCTAATCGGATTCTCCCGGAGAAACCTTTCTCTCTCAACCCGAATGACCCTAGCTAGGGATTTGTCTGAGCAAGAACACATGGGATATTCCTCTCATGATGCCGAGAGTGGATGATCCTCTATCGACACTCAAGAGCCCTCGTAAGGTCGACTACCACTCCTAGTCACCAGCTGTACTAGATTTGGGACAGTCAAACCTATAAGTTTGGTATCAAAGAGTGGAGCACTCATACAGGACATCCTTGGTGTCTTAAGTCTAAGGACCAGATACACCACTAGGACTACAGAATCGTTGTCTGACAATAAGGCATCATCAACCATCCAGCATTCCGTAAGCGGATCAATTAGTGAACTCATTCTCCAATGAGCAATTGTACTGTATCCCTAGTGTGCATACACGAGCAGCTATGAGACCAGCTGCATCCATCATATCGATGGGTATATAGCACACCATTTTTTCCGGTTATCATGATGTCCCTCTCGAGTAACCTATGACCGAGATTATTTAGGATCCGTGTTTAAAGGTGAATCGATCTCATTATCGTGATCTCATCACGATCTGATTCCCATTGCATAAATCCAAGGACATCACAATATATATATGTACATATGCAATAGGTATAAAGTGATATACGCCAAAATATAATATGCAAAAAGATTTTGTATCAAGTCACACGTGCCATCACTCACGTGATTGGCTTGCTGGGCACCTATGACTAGCAATCTCCCACTTGACCTAAAGCCAATCACCTATGTGTCTGATCCCCATCAGACCCTTGTGATGCTTAAAGACAATATAAGACAATGGCTTTGTTAGTGGATCTGCAATATTATCTTCGGATGGAACTCTTTCCACTACTACATCTCCTCTGGTTACGATCTCTCTAATAAGTTGGAACCTCCTCATAACACTTCTGATGAGACCCGGGTTCCCTTATTTGAGTAATCGCCCCATAGTTGTCGCAATATAAGGAAGTCGGCTTCTCGCTATCCGGCACTACTCCCAAATCTGTGATGAACTTTTTCAACCAAACTCCCTCCTTTGCTGCATCTGATGCAGCAATATACTCCGCCTCTGTGGTCGAGTCAGTAGTAGTATCTTGCTTGGAATTCTTTCAGCACACTACTCCTCCATTCAAGGTGTACACATACCCTGAATTCGACTTCCTATCATCGACATCAGACTGAAAACTTGAGTCTATGTAGCCTTCAACCTTAAGGCTACTACCTCCGTATATTAGTAAAAAATCCTTAGTCCTTCTCAAGTACTTAAGGATACACTTACTTCTTTCTAGTGCTCCAAGCCTGGATCCGCCTGATACCTGCTCGTGATACTCAGAGCATGCGCTATATCAGGCATAGTACATAGCATAGCATACATGATAGACCCTATTGCTGAGGCATTCGGTATCATATCCATGTTCGCCCTTTCTTCTGGAGTCTTTGAGGACATACTCGTAGAAAGCGATATCCCATGTCTCATCGTTATGAGACCTCTCTTGGAATTTTTCATGCCAAACCATTTAACAATGGTTTCTATATACCTGGACTGGGACAAGCCAAGCATCCTCTTGGATCAATCTCTATAGATTCTAATCCCCAAGATATAAGATGCTTCCCCTAAGTCCTTCATGGAGAAGTGTCTAGATAACCAAGCCTTTACTATGGATAGCATTCCTACGTCATTCCCAATTATTAGGATGTCATCCACATATAACACCAAAAAGGTGATAACGCTCCCACTTACCTTCCTGTACACACAAGGCTCATTTTCGTTCTTACGAAGTCATAAGATTTGATTGCCTCATCAAATCTTATGTTCCAACTTTGAGAAGCTTGCTTTAGTCCATAAATGGATCTAAGCAACCAACACACCTTATTTGGGCAGTTCTTGGACACGAATCCTTCAGGTTGAATCATATACATCTCATCCTCGAGGTTCCCATTAAGGAATGCGGTTTTCACATCCATCTGCTAGATCTCATAATCATAGTGTGCTGCAATAGCCAATAGAATTCTGATGAAATTTAGCATTGCTACGGGTAAGAAGGTTTCGTCGTAGTCAACACCTTGCCTTTGACGATACCCCTTAGCCACTAGCCTTGCTTTATAGGTCTCTATCTTTCCATCTACTCCAATCTTTTTCTTAAAGATCCACTTGCAACCGATGGGTACAATACCTTCGGGCATATCAACTAGGTTCCAAACCTTGTTGGAGTACATAGAATCCATCTCAGAATTCATGGCTTCTTGCCACTTCCCAGAGTCTATACTCATAATAGCCTCTTCGTAGGTCTGAGGATCAATATCCTCAACATCCTCTCCTCTAATATGTCCCACATATCTCTCAGGAGGATGAGATACTCTATCAGACCTACGTAAAGTTGAAACTTGTGTATTAGGTACCTGAATAGACTCGGGCTGTAGAGTGGTGCTTGAGCTTGGTTCTCCAAACTCGCTCAACTCTATCATTCTCCCACTATCTCCGCCAAGAATGTGTTCCTTCTCAAGGAACACTACTCTCTTAGCTACAAAGACCTTTTGGTCCTCGAGATGATAGAAATAATACCCACAAGTTTCCTTGTGGTATCCCATAAATTTGCATCGCTCTGTCCTCGATTCTAACTTATCGGAGTTGTGTCTTTTAACGTGGGCAGGACAGCCCCAAATCTTAACAACCTTAAGATCAGGCTTCTTCCCTTTCTATATTTCATGATGACGTGTTGCAAGTATTCATGATGAATATTGCAATGACTTGAATTCAGAGTTATATCAATATGGCATATTGATAGGGGGAGTTTGTTTAAACTCCGAGAGTTAAGGATAACTCCGTCATCAAGTAGTTGTCATCATCAAAAAGGGGGAGATTGTTGAATCTCGTATTTTGATGATGAAACCACTTGATATGTGTTTATGGTTTAATTTGAGTTCTTAGTGATGCAGGATGCTCCGATCAGGATGAGACAATTAAAGCAGGAAAAATCATGTTGTGCGGGAGGAACATATCAGAAGATTGGACATCGGGCCGGTGGATCGGTCGACGTATCGACAGAAGGCTTTAGGTCGTGGACTCAGGCATCGGGCCAAGAAGAGCGGGTATTGTGCCAAGGATATCAAAGTTACGGAGTCAACTAGCCGATTGGGCAATAGGCCGTAGGAGAGGACGATGCACCGAAGAATCGGACGAAGCGTCGAGGGACCAATGACATGCCAGACAACTTGGTTAATTGCTTAGGATTAATTGTCTCGATTGAAGTTTTGTTTTACATGTGCAGGATTAACTACAATGAAAGTAAGACATGCAGCAGGAGTTGCGCCGGAGTTAAGGCTATGATCACGTTGGGAGTTCGAGAGTTCGACGGAAGTCCAGATAGTCGTCGGAGGTTCTGCGGGAACAAATCCGAGAAGTCCAGGAGCTTGCCAAAGAACCGTGTTGAAACTCACTAAGTGGGTCATCGCAAGTCCAGGAGTTTGCCGGAAATCCGCCGGAGCATCGCCGAAGGTTCGTCGGATGTTCGCCGGAAGCTCGCCGAAAGAAGCGATTGATGCAACAGAGCAAGTTGCAATAAATGTCTTAAGAAATTCATAGTTAGCACGATGATTAAGTTAGAAATGGGAGATGATCCCATTAACTTAATCTTAGGGCAATTGGGCCCTTGATAGACCCAAATTGGGCCGAATGGATGAGCCCATTCGGACCTAGATTTCTTGGCCAGAGGTGGCACCGCCTAGGTCGATGGTGGCACCGCCCAGGGCTCAGTCTCCGAGCTCTGGCTGGGCGGTGCAACCGCCTCTGATAGAGGTGCAACCGCCTGAGCTCGGTCTCATAGCTCTGGCTGGCCAGTGCAACTGCCCTAGTCAGGCGGTGGCACCGCCTGAGCTCGGTCTCCGAGCTCTGGCAGGAGGTGCAACAGCCCCTGATAGGAGGTGGCACCGCCCAGAGGCTCAGTCTTCGAGCTCTGCCAGGCGGTGCAACCGCCCCAGTCAAGTGGTGCAACCGCCAGACCTCGAAATTCCGAGAGATGACAGTTTTGAGCTCGAAATTCAAATTGGGTTGGGGCCTATAAATACCCCACCGTTTCAGCAATGAAAGGGAAACCCAAAGGCACCAAAATCCTGATCTTACTCTATGATTTTTAGAGCTCAAAAGTGTCATTTGAGTTAAAAGTTCTCCTTCCTCTTTTCTTCCAAGTTTTGATCTGTCAAGAGAGGAAAGAAAATCCTGTAAGGGTTGTCTCCTAATCCAGTCAAAAGGAGTGAAACTGTAAAAGGGTGGTTGGCCTTCGCCTATTGAAGGAAGGCCTCTAGTGGATGTCGGTGACCTCGTCGGTGGAGGAAGCCAGAAGTGGATGTAGGTCAAGATTGACCGAACCACTCTAAAATCGCGGTGCTCTTTGGTTTGCATTTACTTTGAGCATATTATCTTTACTGCAAACCTCCTCAATAGCTTACTATCTTTTGTGCTTTTATGATCGTATTTTAAAGTTCAGTATTTTCCGAATCGGTGTTTAGACGTAAATCAATTTTATCATACGAACATCATATTTCAGTTTGCGCTTACATTCTGATTTCCATTATAACTACAAACTACCTTTATAGATTCGCTTTAACTGTATCTTGCTTGATCACAAGTTAAAGTGATTTATGAATTGGCTTTTCTACCGAAATCGCTCTTATCGAACGAACGAAGTTTTAATCGTTGATTGTTTTTCGCTGCATTAATTCACACCCCCCCCCCTCCCTTAGTGCTCTTGATCCTAACACAAAGTTCTTTTATTAAAAATATGAAATGCTTTAGAAATAGAAGAATAGCCAAAAAAAATTCCTTCATCAGATTTTGCATCAAACTTTCCTAAGGCATCTTTTTCATTCAAGAGAAAACATTTACACCCGAAAATTTTAAAATATGAAACATTGGGTTTTTTATTATTTCACAACTCATAAGTGTTGAATCTCGGATTTTGATGATGAAGTCAATTGTCATTTGTTATCTAATCTATGTGTTGAGATAAGTGTGCAGGATTAACTACGATGAGAGTAAGACAAGCAGCAGGTGTTGCGCCGGAGTCAAGATCATGATCACGTTGGGAGTTCGAGAGTTCGACGGAAGTTCGGACGGTCGTCGGAGGTTCAGCGAGAACAGATCCGAGAAGTCTAGAAGCTTGCCAAGCGAAGCTCGTCGGAACTCGCCAAGTGGATCATCGCAAAGTCCAGGAGTATGCCGGATGTCCGCAGAAGGATCACCGAGGGTTTATCGGATGATCGACGGAAGTTGGCCGGAAACTCGCCGGAAGAAGCGATTGACGCATCGGAGCAAAGCTGCAGAAGTTGTCTTAGAGTTAATCGTAGTTAGCATGATGATTAAGCATGAAAATGGGAGGTGATCCCATTAGCTTAATCTTGGGGCAATTGGGCCCCTGAAAAGATTCGAATTGGGCCGAATGGAGCGAACCATTCGGACCCTGATTGCACCAGGAGGTGCAACCGCCCCAGCCAGGAGGTGCAACCTCCAGGGCTGTGAGGTTGGGAGGTGCAACCGCCCCAGCCAGGAGGTGCAACCGCCAGGGCTGCGAGGCTGGGAGGTGCAACCGCCCCAGCCAAGAGGTGCAACCGCCCAGAGCTCAGTCTTCGAGCTAGACTGGGCGGTGCAACCTCCTCTGTCAAGAGGTAGCACCGCCAGAGCTCAAGTTTCGAGCTCTGCCAGGCGATGCAACCACCGAGCTCAGTCTTCGAGCTCTGGCAGAGAGGTGCATCAGCCTGAGCTCAGTCTTGAGCTCTGGCAGGTGATGCAACCACCGAGCTCAGTCTTCGAGCTCTGGCAGAGAGGTGCATCAGCCTGAGCTCAGTTTCGAGCTCTGCCAGGTGATGCAACCACCGAGCTCAGACTTCGAGCTCTGCCAGGTGGTGCAACCACCAAGCTCAGTCTTCGAGCTCTACCAGGTGATGCAACCATCGAGCTCGGTCTTCGAGCTCTGGCAGAGAGGAGCAATCGCCTGAGCTCAGTCTTCGAGCTCTGCCAGGCGGTGCCACCTCTCCAGTCAAGAGGTGCAACCGCCTGATCCCAGAATTCTGGGATTTGATCGATTTGATCGTTTTGAGCTCGAATTTTGAATTGGGTTGGGGCCTATAAATACCCCACCCATTCAGCACTGAAAAGATACAGACCTACACCGAAATCTTGATCTTTTCTGTGATTCTAAGAGCTCAAAAGTGTTGTAAAGCCTTTAAGTTTCCTCCTTCTGTTCTTCAAGTTTTCAGTTGTAAAGTGAGGAGAGAAAGGTCTGTAAAGGTTGTCTCCTGAGCCTGTCAAAAGGAGAGAAACTGTAAAAGGGCAGTTAGCCTTCGCCCATTGAAGGAAGGCACCTAGTTGACGTCGGCAACCTCGTCGGTGGAGGAAGCCAAAAGTGGAGTAGGTCAAGGCTGACCGAACCACTCTAAATCTCTGGTTTGCGTTTATTCTCGAGCACTTTATCATTACTGCAAACCTCCTTCATTACTACTGCTCTCTGCGCTTTCACGAACAAGTTCTAAGTGTTGTTCTTCCGAATCTGCATTCAGACGTAAATTCGTATTTTCATACATTACAGTTTACGTTTACGTTTGATTCTGCAGAACTGTCTTCCGTGCTTTTACGAACGAGCTTCTTTGCAGTTTACCCTTACATTTTGATCCTATTGATAACTGCAAACTGTCCTCTACAATTTTACGAACGAGTTTCAACATTTAGACGTAAAATTGCATTCAGACGTAAATCGGCTTTCCTCGCACAATCATCATATCTCAGTTTACGTTTACGTCTTGATTTCAACTGCATACTGCTTTCTGCGAGTATACAAACGAGTTTCAAAGTTTAGACGTAAATCTGCGTCTAGACGTAAAACTGCGTTTAGACGTAAATCTGCGTTTAGACGTAAAACTGCGTTTAGACGTAAATCTACGTTTCGACGTAAATCTGAGTTTAGACGTAAATCTGAGTTTAGACATAAATCTGCGTTTAGACGTAAATCTGCGTTTAGACGTAAAACTGCGTTTAGACGTAAATCTGAGTTTAGACGTAAACTGCGCTTAGACGCAAAACTGCGCTTAGACGCAATCTGCGCTTAGATGCAAACTGCACTTAGATACAAACTGAGAATTTGCTTCTGCATCATAATAGTTTTTGAACGAACGCAGCTTTTGGTTTTTAATCGCTGTAAGATTTCCGCTGCACTAATTCACCCCCCCCCTCTTAGTGCTCTCGATCCTAACAATTGGTATCAGAGCAAGGTTAACTCTCTAGAGGATTAAAACCCAAGAGAGATGGCATACGCCGGAAACCAAGAGGGGCATTCGATTACACGTCCACCCATGTTCAGTGGAACGGACTACACTTACTGGAAGACCCGAATGAGGATCTTTCTTATTTCTATGGATTTTGAACTGTGGAACCTTGTTGAAAATGGATTTTCAAAATCTTCTCTTCCAATGATCGATTGGAACGATTTGGAGAAGAAGGCTTTCGCTCTTAATGCAAAGGCTATGAATGCCTTATTTTGCGCACTTGATAAAAACGAGTTTAATCGTGTTTCAACTTGCGAAACTGCTTTTGATATTTGGCACACACTTGAAGTGACCCACGAGGGCACAAGTAGAGTGAAAGAGTCAAAAATCAATCTGTTGCTGCATTCTTTTGAACTTTTCCGAATGAAACCGAGCGAAACCATTGGCGACATGTTTACCCGTTTCACGGATGTCGTCAACGGTCTAAAAGGACTCGGAAAGAGCTTTTCGGATTTTGAGCTTGTTAATAAGATACTAAGATCCCTTCCTAAGAGTTGGGATCCTAAAGTCACTGTCATTCAAGAGGCAAAGGATCTGCGCAACTTCCCTCTTGAAGAACTAATCGGGTCATTAATGACCTACGAAATGACTTGCAAAGCTCATGAAGAGCAAGAAGACATCCTTCCAAAGAACAGGAAGGATATGGCACTTAAAACTTCTGAATGCCACTTGAGAGAAAACTCAAGTGATGAGGACTGTGATGATGACTTGGCACTTTTGACAAGAAAGTTTAAGAAATTCTTCAAAAGAAACAAGTTTAAAAACGATGTGAAAAATAAACTTGAACCCAAGAAGGACCAAGTGATCTGCTACGAATGTAAAAAGCCGGGACACTACAAGAGTGATTGTCCCCATGTCAAGAAAAGAACAACAAAGAAGAAGGCGCTCCAAGCAACATGGGATGATTCGAGCGCATCTGAGGAAGAGGAGTCCAACACCGAGCAAGTTGCTCATTACGCCTTTATGGCCATCGAAGAGGAGGTAACGGATTTATTAGATGCTGATTTATCTTTCGATGAATTATTAAATGCCTTCCATGATTTATTTGATGAATGCAAAGTTATAAATAGAAAATACAAGTTGCTAAAAAAGGTACATGATAATCTTACTTGTGAGTTTGATAAGTTAAAAGTCGAACATCATGATAGTTTAAATTCATGTATCAAATGTCATGATTTAGAAACTATACAAAAAGAAAACTTGCTACTTAAGGACACCTTGAAGAAATTCGAGGTTGGTAGCAAGTCATTAAACATGATCCTTACAAACAAGGGTCATGCTCCCAAAAGAAGTGGGATTGGATTTGTGAGGAGTCCTCACCGAAATCCAACTACCTTTGTAAAAGGCCCCATCTTACATGTTCAACACCAAACCAAGTGCAACTTTTGTTGCAAATCTGGACACAAGACACATTGTTGTCCATTCAAGAAAATAAGTCCAAACAAATTAATTTGGGTTCCTAAAGGAACCATGATAAACTCTATGCAACATGATAGAAAATGTAGATCTATTTATGAGGCACCCAAAAGCAAATGGGTTCCTAAAGATCATCCCTTCCTATAAAAACATTAAAAGTCTAGGCCGGAGCAAGAAATAACATTCTGCTCCTTGACTCTCAATGGTCATAAACCAAGAATCAAAAAGGAACTCGCAACGCTTAAGTAACAAGTGGAAGTTGTGAAATCACAAATACGATACAACCTTATTAGAAACATATGATATCCAAATTCACATACCCCCCTGATCTTCAAAACCCGTTCATCTACGAATTAATTCTTGTAGAAACTAAATATGTCATGATCTTAAAAGGGATACCAAACAAACATACGTATGCACGTTAAAAGATCTATCTTGATCGTACAAAGAGCTTCCTCCTTAAATAAAAACTCATACGAAATCATGTAACAAACATTAATTGCTCTGAAACTCTCCTCAAGGCAAAGGCTCCCTAATCAAATCATCTTAGGTGCTCACTGGCTGCAGGCGGTGGCACCTCTCCAGCTGGAGGTGGCACCTCCAGCTATCACGGGTTGCCAGAGGTTGCACCGCTCCAGCCAGAGGTGCAACCGCCAGCAGCTCTGCCTTTTAAACCCACACTAGGGCCGGCTAAGGAACCGACCCCAACTCACCCCCATTTCCTCCTCTACTCTTCCAAGTCTCCTCCATTCCCATTTCACTCCTCTAAGCCTTCCAAATACCTCCCATTTCGGAGCAAAACATCAAGAATCCTTCCTTCTCTTGAAGATTTCACAAAGGTACTCTCTAAGAAACTCTTAAATTCTGTTTTGTTCTTCATTTACTTTAGCTCATCATCATCCCTCTAAAACAGCAGTAGTTATGGGATCTAGAAGATCCTCAAGGGACAAGGGAAAGAGGAGAGTAGTAGAAGAGTTTGATCTCACTCTTTTTGATTCCAAAAACCATGCTGAAAAATTTCTCTCCTTCGAACTAAGAAGCATCAATAAGGGAAAATACGTAGATCTGAATGAACTAAGAGATGTAGAGACTATCCAATGGTTTGCAAACCTAAATCTACTTCCAATTTTGCAGATCAACGAACCCATTTATCCTAGACTAGTTAGATTGTTTTACAACAACATGCAAATAGATGATGAAGAAAGGATGTCAACCTATCTCTTAGGACAACACATCTCAATCACTGATAGATTCATTTGTGATATGATAGGTATTCCCATGAAAAGCATAGGACTTTACTTTAAAGGATCATGGGATGAAAAAACCATTGAAACATCCTACGTTGAAGCCTTAGGAATAATCCTTGCCAATCCTAACATAGAATCTGTTCCTAAAAGTTGTGAACATCTATTGCCCTTTAACACTAAGATACTTCATCATATCATGACTAGTATAATTCTTCCTAAACAATACCATCATGATGAAGTGAGTCAATTGGAATTAGGAATTATGTACCTAATCATGAAAGGACGTGATATTTGTCTTGGCTATCTGATCCAACAAAACATGTTAGAATTATCTACGAAAGATATGATGCTCCCATATGGTGGAATAATTACTAGAATAATGAAAGCTTACGACATTCAAATACCACTAGAAGAAGAAGTAATGAAAACAGATAGATTCAACATAATAAACAAAAATCTACTTCACCGACTAAGATGTCACTATAGAAACGGTAACTGGGTTAGAATGCCTAGAAGAACTGATCCCCCTCAGCCTGAACCTGAACCTGAACCAGAACCGGAAACCCCAGTCTTTAGGAGTACCCACTCTCCTCCGATCTGTCCCTTTGAGGAAACATATCCGGTTGAGCAAACTCACACATCATCCATCGAAGATATTGGGATTCGGATGGACCGATTTGAACAAAGACAAGAACGGCTTGAACTTCGACAAGATCAAATCCTAACCGAGCTGCAGCAAATCCATCGACAATTTGACTCTTTACTTAGGCACTTTAATCTTCCACCTCATGAATAAGCTTGTATGAACGTCTGCTGTTTTTGATATGACATGTTGTAAACTCCTTATGTTATTCATGAAGGACTTTGTCTTTATGGTTACCTGATATGCTGTATATATGTTACCCTGATATGGTTATCTTTGTTTGTGTAAGCATATTTGCAAACATCTCTTGTTGTTTATCTCGGTTTTTGCACTGAAACAAAAAAGGTTTAAAAGCCTATGCCTTGAAAAATATGAAGCAACATACCAATATAGTTGATAAGTCAGCAGTATGACATTGATATGGTTGCTATTACTAATATGATTGCTATCATGCCATGTATCAAGATATCAAACAAAAATTTGCATCGTACGAGCTGATATCTTACCATGTGATGCAATGCTACACTTGCTAAAATAAAAATCTTGCTATGCAATATGATAGAATGCTGCACTTGAAATAATTGTGTTACTACATCAAAAGCTTAACACTCAAGAATCAAACACATTGATATTAGACATCACTTTATAAGAGATCATGTCACTAATCATGATGTAACCATAGAGTTTATTGATACCAAACATCAACTGGCTGATATCTTCACAAAACCCCTATGTGAAGAACAATTTGATTACATAAGAAGAGAATTAGGAATGTTGATGTGTCCGAATACTTAAACTAGTTAAAATTATTTTTCGGATGTTATTACTATTACATGCCTTGACAACGCTTGATCAAATAACATGTTGCAAATTATGTGACAAATATTTTTAACCAAATGCATGTAAGAAGTTCATTTTTTGGTTTGTATGGGATGTTCCTGTACACTCTTATGAAAACTCTTTGAAAAATGACTTTCCTCCGTCAAGCAACAAACAATAAAGAGATATATGTGTCATGACTTCCTTTATATGCTTGATAATGCTATCATGCTTTTTGTTGATGACAAAGGGGGAGAAACATATGAATTGATAAACACTATGTCATAGCTGAACTGCCATAATCATGTCTATGTCATAGTTGCAAATACTTGAGTGATGCTATAAACAATGTTATGCCATCCTTGCATCACCAAGAGATATGTGAACATGTGCTATAGTTTGCATCATATCTTGATTTAATATTCTATATTGTGAAGAAAATGCAAACTTGCTAGAAAATCTCAAATGTGTGCATCATGTAAAAAGTCCTTCGTAGCTTTATATTATTACATGATGAATAGTTACAAACACTATCATACAAACCTGATGATGTATGTCATGCCTTGACATCATTCTTGAAGAGATACATCATGATGGGTATCATGATGAGAGCATTGATAAGTTTAACTGATCTAACTTATCAATACGTCACTTGAATTCTTAGATCTTGAATTCAAGGTTGACTTATCTCAACTATGGCATATAGATAGGGGGAGTTAAGGACAACTCCTTTATCAATTGATTGTCATCATCAAAAAGGGGGAGATTGTTGAATCTCGGATTTTGATGATGAAGTCAATTGTCATTTGTTATCTAATCTATGTGTTGAGATAAGTGTGCAGGATTAACTACGATGAGAGTAAGACAAGCAGCAGGTGTTGCGCCGGAGTCAAGATCATGATCACGTTGGGAGTTCGAGAGTTCGACGGAAGTTCGGACGGTCGTCGGAGGTTCAGCGAGAACAGATCCGAGAAGTCCAGAAGCTTGCCAAGCGAAGCTCGTCGGAACTCGCCAAGTGGATCGTCGCAAAGTCCAGGAGTATGCCGGATGTCCGCAGAAGGATCACCGAGGGTTTATCGGATGATCGACGGAAGTTGGCCGGAAACTCGCCGGAAGAAGCGATTGACGCATCGGAGCAAAGCTGCAGAAGTTGTCTTAGAGTTAATCGTAGTTAGCATGATGATTAAGCATGAAAATGGGAGGTGATCCCATTAGCTTAATCTTGGGGCAATTGGGCCCCTGAAAAGATTCGAATTGGGCCGAATGGAGCGAACCATTCGGACCCTGATTGCACCAGGAGGTGCAACCGCCCCAGCCAGGAGGTGCAACCTCCAGGGCTGTGAGGTTGGGAGGTGCAACCGCCCCAGCCAGGAGGTGCAACCGCCAGGGCTGCGAGGCTGGGAGGTGCAACCGCCCCAGCCAAGAGGTGCAACCGCCCAGAGCTCAGTCTTCGAGCTAGACTGGGCGGTGCAACCTCCTCTGTCAAGAGGTAGCACCGCCAGAGCTCAAGTTTCGAGCTCTGCCAGGCGATGCAACCACCGAGCTCAGTCTTCGAGCTCTGGCAGAGAGGTGCATCAGCCTGAGCTCAGTCTCGAGCTCTGGCAGGTGATGCAACCACCGAGCTCAGTCTTCGAGCTCTGGCAGAGAGGTGCATCAGCCTGAGCTCAGTTTCGAGCTCTGCCAGGTGATGCAACCACCGAGCTCAGACTTCGAGCTCTGCCAGGTGGTGCAACCACCAAGCTCAGTCTTCGAGCTCTGCCAGGTGATGCAACCATCGAGCTCAGTCTTCGAGCTCTGGCAGAGAGGAGCAATCGCCTGAGCTCAGTCTTCGAGCTCGGCCAGGCGGTGCCACCTCTCCAGTCAAGAGGTGCAACCGCCTGATCCCAGAATTCTGGGATTTGATCGATTTGATCGTTTTGAGCTCGAATTTTGAATTGGGTTGGGGCCTATAAATACCCCACCCATTCAGCACTGAAAAGATACAGAC
Source organism: Musa acuminata AAA Group (assembly GCF_036884655.1). Classification (NCBI taxonomy): domain Eukaryota; kingdom Viridiplantae; phylum Streptophyta; class Magnoliopsida; order Zingiberales; family Musaceae; genus Musa; species Musa acuminata. The sequence continues at coordinate 33,018,534 of NC_088331.1, read as the reverse complement.
CTACACCGAAATCTTGATCTTTTCTGTGATTCTAAGAGCTCAAAAGTGTTGTAAAGCCTTTAAGTTTCCTCCTTCTGTTCTTCAAGTTTTCAGTTGTAAAGTGAGGAGAGAAAGGTCTGTAAAGGTTGTCTCCTGAGCCTGTCAAAAGGAGAGAAACTGTAAAAGGGCAGTTAGCCTTCGCCCATTGAAGGAAGGCACCTAGTTGACGTCGGCAACCTCGTCGGTGGAGGAAGCCAAAAGTGGAGTAGGTCAAGGCTGACCGAACCACTCTAAATCTCTGGTTTGCGTTTATTCTCGAGCACTTTATCATTACTGCAAACCTCCTTCATTACTACTGCTCTCTGCGCTTTCACGAACAAGTTCTAAGTGCTGTTCTTCCGAATCTGCATTCAGACGTAAATTCGTATTTTCATACATTACAGTTTACGTTTACGTTTGATTCTGCAGAACTGTCTTCCGTGCTTTTACGAACGAGCTTCTTTGCAGTTTACCCTTACATTTTGATCCTATTGATAACTGCAAACTGTCCTCTACAATTTTACGAACGAGTTTCAACATTTAGACGTAAAATTGCATTCAGACGTAAATCGGCTTTCCTCGCACAATCATCATATCTCAGTTTACGTTTACGTCTTGATTTCAACTGCATACTGCTTTCTGCGAGTATACAAACGAGTTTCAAAGTTTAGACGTAAATCTGCGTCTAGACGTAAAACTGCGTTTAGACGTAAATCTGCGTTTAGACGTAAAACTGCGTTTAGACGTAAATCTACGTTTCGACGTAAATATGAGTTTAGACGTAAATCTGAGTTTAGACGTAAATCTGCGTTTAGACGTAAATCTGCGTTTAGACGTAAATCTGCGTTTAGACGTAAAACTGCGTTTAGACGTAAATCTGAGTTTAGACGTAAACTGCGCTTAGACGCAAAACTGCGCTTAGACGCAATCTGCGCTTAGATGCAAACTGCACTTAGATACAAACTGAGAATTTGCTTCTGCATCATAATAGTTTTTGAACGAACGCAGCTTTTGGTTTTTAATCGCTGTAAGATTTCCGCTGCACTAATTCACCCCCCCCCTCTTAGTGCTCTCGATCCTAACAATTGGTATCAGAGCAAGGTTAACTCTCTAGAGGATTAAAACCCAAGAGAGATGGCATACGCCGGAAACCAAGAGGGGCATTCGATTACACGTCCACCCATGTTCAGTGGAACGGACTACACTTACTGGAAGACCCGAATGAGGATCTTTCTTATTTCTATGGATTTTGAACTGTGGAACCTTGTTGAAAATGGATTTTCAAAATCTTCTCTTCCAATGATCGATTGGAACGATTTGGAGAAGAAGGCTTTCGCTCTTAATGCAAAGGCTATGAATGCCTTATTTTGCGCACTTGATAAAAACGAGTTTAATCGTGTTTCAACTTGCGAAACTGCTTTTGATATTTGGCACACACTTGAAGTGACCCACGAGGGCACAAGTAGAGTGAAAGAGTCAAAAATCAATCTGTTGCTGCATTCTTTTGAACTTTTCCGAATGAAACCGAGCGAAACCATTGGCGACATGTTTACCCGTTTCACGGATGTCGTCAACGGTCTAAAAGGACTCGGAAAGAGCTTTTCGGATTTTGAGCTTGTTAATAAGATACTAAGATCCCTTCCTAAGAGTTGGGATCCTAAAGTCACTGTCATTCAAGAGGCAAAGGATCTGCGCAACTTCCCTCTTGAAGAACTAATCGGGTCATTAATGACCTACGAAATGACTTGCAAAGCTCATGAAGAGCAAGAAGACATCCTTCCAAAGAACAGGAAGGATATGGCACTTAAAACTTCTGAATGCCACTTGAGAGAAAACTCAAGTGATGAGGACTGTGATGATGACTTGGCACTTTTGACAAGAAAGTTTAAGAAATTCTTCAAAAGAAACAAGTTTAAAAACGATGTGAAAAATAAACTTGAACCCAAGAAGGACCAAGTGATCTGCTACGAATGTAAAAAGCCGGGACACTACAAGAGTGATTGTCCCCATGTCAAGAAAAGAACAACAAAGAAGAAGGCGCTCCAAGCAACATGGGATGATTCGAGCGCATCTGAGGAAGAGGAGTCCAACACCGAGCAAGTTGCTCATTACGCCTTTATGGCCATCGAAGAGGAGGTAACGGATTTATTAGATGCTGATTTATCTTTCGATGAATTATTAAATGCCTTCCATGATTTATTTGATGAATGCAAAGTTATAAATAGAAAATACAAGTTGCTAAAAAAGGTACATGATAATCTTACTTGTGAGTTTGATAAGTTAAAAGTCGAACATCATGATAGTTTAAATTCATGTATCAAATGTCATGATTTAGAAACTATACAAAAAGAAAACTTGCTACTTAAGGACACCTTGAAGAAATTCGAGGTTGGTAGCAAGTCATTAAACATGATCCTTACAAACAAGGGTCATGCTCCCAAAAGAAGTGGGATTGGATTTGTGAGGAGTCCTCAACGAAATCCAACTACCTTTGTAAAAGGCCCCATCTTACATGTTCAACACCAAACCAAGTGCAACTTTTGTTGCAAATCTGGACACAAGACACATTGTTGTCCATTCAAGAAAATAAGTCCAAACAAATTAATTTGGGTTCCTAAAGGAACCATGATAAACTCTATGCAACATGATAGAAAATGTAGATCTATTTATGAGGCACCCAAAAGCAAATGGGTTCCTAAAGATCATCCCTTCCTATAAAAACATTAAAAGTCTAGGCCGGAGCAAGAAATAACATTCTGCTCCTTGACTCTCAATGGTCATAAACCAAGAATCAAAAAGGAACTCGCAACGCTTAAGTAACAAGTGGAAGTTGTGAAATCACAAATACGATACAACCTTATTAGAAACATATGATATCCAAATTCACATACCCCCCTGATCTTCAAAACCCGTTCATCTACGAATTAATTCTTGTAGAAACTAAATATGTCATGATCTTAAAAGGGATACCAAACAAACATACGTATGCACGTTAAAAGATCTATCTTGATCGTACAAAGAGCTTCCTCCTTAAATAAAAACTCATACGAAATCATGTAACAAACATTAATTGCTCTGAAACTCTCCTCAAGGCAAAGGCTCCCTAATCAAATCATCTTAGGTGCTCACTGGCTGCAGGCGGTGGCACCTCTCCAGCTGGAGGTGGCACCTCCAGCTATCACGGGTTGCCAGAGGTTGCACCGCTCCAGCCAGAGGTGCAACCGCCAGCAGCTCTGCCTTTTAAACCCACACTAGGGCCGGCTAAGGAACCGACCCCAACTCACCCCCATTTCCTCCTCTACTCTTCCAAGTCTCCTCCATTCCCATTTCACTCCTCTAAGCCTTCCAAATACCTCCCATTTCGGAGCAAAACATCAAGAATCCTTCCTTCTCTTGAAGATTTCACAAAGGTACTCTCTAAGAAACTCTTAAATTCTGTTTTGTTCTTCATTTACTTTAGCTCATCATCATCCCTCTAAAACAACAGTAGTTATGGGATCTAGAAGATCCTCAAGGGACAAGGGAAAGAGGAGAGTAGTAGAAGAGTTTGATCTCACTCTTTTTGATTCCAAAAACCATGCTGAAAAATTTCTCTCCTTCGAACTAAGAAGCATCAATAAGGGAAAATACGTAGATCTGAATGAACTAAGAGATGTAGAGACTATCCAATGGTTTGCAAACCTAAATCTACTTCCAATTTTGCAGATCAACGAACCCATTTATCCTAGACTAGTTAGATTGTTTTACAACAACATGCAAATAGATGATGAAGAAAGGATGTCAACCTATCTCTTAGGACAACACATCTCAATCACTGATAGATTCATTTGTGATATGATAGGTATTCCCATGAAAAGCATAGGACTTTACTTTAAAGGATCATGGGATGAAAAAACCATTGAAACATCCTACGTTGAAGCCTTAGGAATAATCCTTGCCAATCCTAACATAGAATCTGTTCCTAAAAGTTGTGAACATCTATTGCCCTTTAACACTAAGATACTTCATCATATCATGACTAGTATAATTCTTCCTAAACAATACCATCATGATGAAGTGAGTCAATTGGAATTAGGAATTATGTACCTAATCATGAAAGGACGTGACATTTGTCTTGGCTATCTGATCCAACAAAACATGTTAGAATTATCTACGAAAGATATGATGCTCCCATATGGTGGAATAATTACTAGAATAATGAAAGCTTACGACATTCAAATACCACTAGAAGAAGAAGTAATGAAAACAGATAGATTCAACATAATAAACAAAAATCTACTTCACCGACTAAGATGTCACTATAGAAACGGTAACTGGGTTAGAATGCCTAGAAGAACTGATCCCCCTCAGCCTGAACCTGAACCTGAACCTGAACCGGAAACCCCAGTCTTTAGGAGTACCCACTCTCCTCCGATCTGTCCCTTTGAGGAAACATATCCGGTTGAGCAAACTCACACATCATCCATCGAAGATATTGGGATTCGGATGGACCGATTTGAACAAAGACAAGAACGGCTTGAACTTCGACAAGATCAAATCCTAACCGAGCTGCAGCAAATCCATCGACAATTTGACTCTTTACTTAGGCACTTTAATCTTCCACCTCATGAATAAGCTTGTATGAACGTCTGCTGTTTTTGATATGACATGTTGTAAACTCCTTATGTTATTCATGAAGGACTTTGTCTTTATGGTTACCTGATATGCTGTATATATGTTACCCTGATATGGTTATCTTTGTTTGTGTAAGCATATTTGCAAACATCTCTTGTTGTTTATCTCGGTTTTTGCACTGAAACAAAAAAGGTTTAAAAGCCTATGCCTTGAAAAATATGAAGCAACATACCAATATAGTTGATAAGTCAGCAGTATGACATTGATATGGTTGCTATTACTAATATGATTGCTATCATGCCATGTATCAAGATATCAAACAAAAATTTGCATCGTACGAGCTGATATCTTACCATGTGATGCAATGCTACACTTGCTAAAATAAAAATCTTGCTATGCAATATGATAGAATGCTGCACTTGAAATAATTGTGTTACTACATCAAAAGCTTAACACTCAAGAATCAAACACATTGATATTAGACATCACTTTATAAGAGATCATGTCACTAATCATGATGTAACCATAGAGTTTATTGATACCAAACATCAACTGGCTGATATCTTCACAAAACCCCTATGTGAAGAACAATTTGATTACATAAGAAGAGAATTAGGAATGTTGATGTGTCCGAATACTTAAACTAGTTAAAATTATTTTTCGGATGTTATTACTATTACATGCCTTGACAACGCTTGATCAAATAACATGTTGCAAATTATGTGACAAATATTTTTAACCAAATGCATGTAAGAAGTTCATTTTTTGGTTTGTATGGGATGTTCCTGTACACTCTTATGAAAACTCTTTGAAAAATGACTTTCCTCCGTCAAGCAACAAACAATAAAGAGATATATGTGTCATGACTTCCTTTATATGCTTGATAATGCTATCATGCTTTTTGTTGATGACAAAGGGGGAGAAACATATGAATTGATAAACACTATGTCATAGCTGAACTGCCATAATCATGTCTATGTCATAGTTGCAAATACTTGAGTGATGCTATAAACAATGTTATGCCATCCTTGCATCACCAAGAGATATGTGAACATGTGCTATAGTTTGCATCATATCTTGATTTAATATTCTATATTGTGAAGAAAATGCAAACTTGCTAGAAAATCTCAAATGTGTGCATCATGTAAAAAGTCCTTCGTAGCTTTATATTATTACATGATGAATAGTTACAAACACTATCATACAAACCTGATGATGTATGTCATGCCTTGACATCATTCTTGAAGAGATACATCATGATGGGTATCATGATGAGAGCATTGATAAGTTTAACTGATCTAACTTATCAATACGTCACTTGAATTCTTAGATCTTGAATTCAAGGTTGACTTATCTCAACTATGGCATATAGATAGGGGGAGTTAAGGACAACTCCTTTATCAATTGATTGTCATCATCAAAAAGGGGGAGATTGTTGAATCTCGGATTTTGATGATGAAGTCAATTGTCATTTGTTATCTAATCTATGTGTTGAGATAAGTGTGCAGGATTAACTACGATGAGAGTAAGACAAGCAGCAGGTGTTGCGCCGGAGTCAAGATCATGATCACGTTGGGAGTTCGAGAGTTCGACGGAAGTTCGGACGGTCGTCGGAGGTTCAGCGAGAACAGATCCGAGAAGTCCAGAAGCTTGCCAAGCGAAGCTCGTCGGAACTCGCCAAGTGGATCGTCGCAAAGTCCAGGAGTATGCCGGATGTCCGCAGAAGGATCACCGAGGGTTTATCGGATGATCGACGGAAGTTGGCCGGAAACTCGCCGGAAGAAGCGATTGACGCATCGGAGCAAAGCTGCAGAAGTTGTCTTAGAGTTAATCGTAGTTAGCATGATGATTAAGCATGAAAATGGGAGGTGATCCCATTAGCTTAATCTTGGGGCAATTGGGCCCCTGAAAAGATTCGAATTGGGCCGAATGGAGCGAACCATTCGGACCCTGATTGCACCAGGAGGTGCAACCGCCCCAGCCAGGAGGTGCAACCTCCAGGGCTGTGAGGTTGGGAGGTGCAACCGCCCCAGCCAGGAGGTGCAACCGCCAGGGCTGCGAGGCTGGGAGGTGCAACCGCCCCAGCCAAGAGGTGCAACCGCCCAGAGCTCAGTCTTCGAGCTAGACTGGGCGGTGCAACCTCCTCTGTCAAGAGGTAGCACCGCCAGAGCTCAAGTTTCGAGCTCTGCCAGGCGATGCAACCACCGAGCTCAGTCTTCGAGCTCTGGCAGAGAGGTGCATCAGCCTGAGCTCAGTCTCGAGCTCTGGCAGGTGATGCAACCACCGAGCTCAGTCTTCGAGCTCTGGCAGAGAGGTGCATCAGCCTGAGCTCAGTTTCGAGCTCTGCCAGGTGATGCAACCACCGAGCTCAGACTTCGAGCTCTGCCAGGTGGTGCAACCACCAAGCTCAGTCTTCGAGCTCTGCCAGGTGATGCAACCATCGAGCTCAGTCTTCGAGCTCTGGCAGAGAGGAGCAATCGCCTGAGCTCAGTCTTCGAGCTCGGCCAGGCGGTGCCACCTCTCCAGTCAAGAGGTGCAACCGCCTGATCCCAGAATTCTGGGATTTGATCGATTTGATCGTTTTGAGCTCGAATTTTGAATTGGGTTGGGGCCTATAAATACCCCACCCATTCAGCACTGAAAAGATACAGACCTACACCGAAATCTTGATCTTTTCTGTGATTCTAAGAGCTCAAAAGTGTTGTAAAGCCTTTAAGTTTCCTCCTTCTGTTCTTCAAGTTTTCAGTTGTAAAGTGAGGAGAGAAAGGTCTGTAAAGGTTGTCTCCTGAGCCTGTCAAAAGGAGAGAAACTGTAAAAGGGCAGTTAGCCTTCGCCCATTGAAGGAAGGCACCTAGTTGACGTCGGCAACCTCGTCGGTGGAGGAAGCCAAAAGTGGAGTAGGTCAAGGCTGACCGAACCACTCTAAATCTCTGGTTTGCGTTTATTCTCGAGCACTTTATCATTACTGCAAACCTCCTTCATTACTACTGCTCTCTGCGCTTTCACGAACAAGTTCTAAGTGCTGTTCTTCCGAATCTGCATTCAGACGTAAATTCGTATTTTCATACATTACAGTTTACGTTTACGTTTGATTCTGCAGAACTGTCTTCCGTGCTTTTACGAACGAGCTTCTTTGCAGTTTACCCTTACATTTTGATCCTATTGATAACTGCAAACTGTCCTCTACAATTTTACGAACGAGTTTCAACATTTAGACGTAAAATTGCATTCAGACGTAAATCGGCTTTCCTCGCACAATCATCATATCTCAGTTTACGTTTACGTCTTGATTTCAACTGCATACTGCTTTCTGCGAGTATACAAACGAGTTTCAAAGTTTAGACGTAAATCTGCGTCTAGACGTAAAACTGCGTTTAGACGTAAATCTGCGTTTAGACGTAAAACTGCGTTTAGACGTAAATCTACGTTTCGACGTAAATATGAGTTTAGACGTAAATCTGAGTTTAGACGTAAATCTGCGTTTAGACGTAAATCTGCGTTTAGACGTAAATCTGCGTTTAGACGTAAAACTGCGTTTAGACGTAAATCTGAGTTTAGACGTAAACTGCGCTTAGACGCAAAACTGCGCTTAGACGCAATCTGCGCTTAGATGCAAACTGCACTTAGATACAAACTGAGAATTTGCTTCTGCATCATAATAGTTTTTGAACGAACGCAGCTTTTGGTTTTTAATCGCTGTAAGATTTCCGCTGCACTAATTCACCCCCCCCCTCTTAGTGCTCTCGATCCTAACAATTGGTATCAGAGCAAGGTTAACTCTCTAGAGGATTAAAACCCAAGAGAGATGGCATACGCCGGAAACCAAGAGGGGCATTCGATTACACGTCCACCCATGTTCAGTGGAACGGACTACACTTACTGGAAGACCCGAATGAGGATCTTTCTTATTTCTATGGATTTTGAACTGTGGAACCTTGTTGAAAATGGATTTTCAAAATCTTCTCTTCCAATGATCGATTGGAACGATTTGGAGAAGAAGGCTTTCGCTCTTAATGCAAAGGCTATGAATGCCTTATTTTGCGCACTTGATAAAAACGAGTTTAATCGTGTTTCAACTTGCGAAACTGCTTTTGATATTTGGCACACACTTGAAGTGACCCACGAGGGCACAAGTAGAGTGAAAGAGTCAAAAATCAATCTGTTGCTGCATTCTTTTGAACTTTTCCGAATGAAACCGAGCGAAACCATTGGCGACATGTTTACCCGTTTCACGGATGTCGTCAACGGTCTAAAAGGACTCGGAAAGAGCTTTTCGGATTTTGAGCTTGTTAATAAGATACTAAGATCCCTTCCTAAGAGTTGGGATCCTAAAGTCACTGTCATTCAAGAGGCAAAGGATCTGCGCAACTTCCCTCTTGAAGAACTAATCGGGTCATTAATGACCTACGAAATGACTTGCAAAGCTCATGAAGAGCAAGAAGACATCCTTCCAAAGAACAGGAAGGATATGGCACTTAAAACTTCTGAATGCCACTTGAGAGAAAACTCAAGTGATGAGGACTGTGATGATGACTTGGCACTTTTGACAAGAAAGTTTAAGAAATTCTTCAAAAGAAACAAGTTTAAAAACGATGTGAAAAATAAACTTGAACCCAAGAAGGACCAAGTGATCTGCTACGAATGTAAAAAGCCGGGACACTACAAGAGTGATTGTCCCCATGTCAAGAAAAGAACAACAAAGAAGAAGGCGCTCCAAGCAACATGGGATGATTCGAGCGCATCTGAGGAAGAGGAGTCCAACACCGAGCAAGTTGCTCATTACGCCTTTATGGCCATCGAAGAGGAGGTAACGGATTTATTAGATGCTGATTTATCTTTCGATGAATTATTAAATGCCTTCCATGATTTATTTGATGAATGCAAAGTTATAAATAGAAAATACAAGTTGCTAAAAAAGGTACATGATAATCTTACTTGTGAGTTTGATAAGTTAAAAGTCGAACATCATGATAGTTTAAATTCATGTATCAAATGTCATGATTTAGAAACTATACAAAAAGAAAACTTGCTACTTAAGGACACCTTGAAGAAATTCGAGGTTGGTAGCAAGTCATTAAACATGATCCTTACAAACAAGGGTCATGCTCCCAAAAGAAGTGGGATTGGATTTGTGAGGAGTCCTCACCGAAATCCAACTACCTTTGTAAAAGGCCCCATCTTACATGTTCAACACCAAACCAAGTGCAACTTTTGTTGCAAATCTGGACACAAGACACATTGTTGTCCATTCAAGAAAATAAGTCCAAACAAATTAATTTGGGTTCCAAAAGGAACCATGATAAACTCTATGCAACATGATAGAAAATGTAGATCTATTTATGAGGCACCCAAAAGCAAATGGGTTCCTAAAGATCATCCCTTCCTATAAAAACATTAAAAGTCTAGGCCGGAGCAAGAAATAACATTCTGCTCCTTGACTCTCAATGGTCATAAACCAAGAATCAAAAAGGAACTCGCAACGCTTAAGTAACAAGTGGAAGTTGTGAAATCACAAATACGATACAACCTTATTAGAAACATATGATATCCAAATTCACATACCCCCCTGATCTTCAAAACCCGTTCATCTACGAATTAATTCTTGTAGAAACTAAATATGTCATGATCTTAAAAGGGATACCAAACAAACATACGTATGCACGTTAAAAGATCTATCTTGATCGTACAAAGAGCTTCCTCCTTAAATAAAAACTCATACGAAATCATGTAACAAACATTAATTGCTCTGAAACTCTCCTCAAGGCAAAGGCTCCCTAATCAAATCATCTTAGGTGCTCACTGGCTGCAGGCGGTGGCACCTCTCCAGCTGGAGGTGGCACCTCCAGCTATCACGGGTTGCCAGAGGTTGCACCGCTCCAGCCAGAGGTGCAACCGCCAGCAGCTCTGCCTTTTAAACCCACACTAGGGCCGGCTAAGGAACCGACCCCAACTCACCCCCATTTCCTCCTCTACTCTTCCAAGTCTCCTCCATTCCCATTTCACTCCTCTAAGCCTTCCAAATACCTCCCATTTCGGAGCAAAACATCAAGAATCCTTCCTTCTCTTGAAGATTTCACAAAGGTACTCTCTAAGAAACCCTTAAATTCTGTTTTGTTCTTCATTTACTTTAGCTCATCATCATCCCTCTAAAACAGCAGTAGTTATGGGATCTAGAAGATCCTCAAGGGACAAGGGAAAGAGGAGAGTAGTAGAAGAGTTTGATCTCACTCTTTTTGATTCCAAAAACCATGCTGAAAAATTTCTCTCCTTCGAACTAAGAAGCATCAATAAGGGAAAATACGTAGATCTGAATGAACTAAGAGATGTAGAGACTATCCAATGGTTTGCAAACCTAAATCTACTTCCAATTTTGCAGATCAACGAACCCATTTATCCTAGACTAGTTAGATTGTTTTACAACAACATGCAAATAGATGATGAAGAAAGGATGTCAACCTATCTCTTAGGACAACACATCTCAATCACTGATAGATTCATTTGTGATATGATAGGTATTCCCATGAAAAGCATAGGACTTTACTTTAAAGGATCATGGGATGAAAAAACCATTGAAACATCCTACGTTGAAGCCTTAGGAATAATCCTTGCCAATCCTAACATAGAATCTGTTCCTAAAAGTTGTGAACATCTATTGCCCTTTAACACTAAGATACTTCATCATATCATGACTAGTATAATTCTTCCTAAACAATACCATCATGATGAAGTGAGTCAATTGGAATTAGGAATTATGTACCTAATCATGAAAGGACGTGACATTTGTCTTGGCTATCTGATCCAACAAAACATGTTAGAATTATCTACGAAAGATATGATGCTCCCATATGGTGGAATAATTACTAGAATAATGAAAGCTTACGACATTCAAATACCACTAGAAGAAGAAGTAATGAAAACAGATAGATTCAACATAATAAACAAAAATCTACTTCACCGACTAAGATGTCACTATAGAAACGGTAACTGGGTTAGAATGCCTAGAAGAACTGATCCCCCTCAGCCTGAACCTGAACCTGAACCAGAACCGGAAACCCTAGTCTTTAGGAGTACCCACTCTCCTCCGATCTGTCCCTTTGAGGAAACATATCCGGTTGAGCAAACTCACACATCATCCATCGAAGATATTGGGATTCGGATGGACCGATTTGAACAAAGACAAGAACGGCTTGAACTTCGACAAGATCAAATCCTAACCGAGCTGCAGCAAATCCATCGACAATTTGACTCTTTACATAGGCACTTTAATCTTCCACCTCATGAATAAGCTTGTATGAACGTCTGCTGTTTTTGATATGACATGTTGTAAACTCCTTATGTTATTCATGAAGGACTTTGTCTTTATGGTTACCTGATATGCTGTATATATGTTACCCTGATATGGTTATCTTTGTTTGTGTAAGCATATTTGCAAACATCTCTTGTTGTTTATCTCGGTTTTTGCACTGAAACAAAAAAGGTTTAAAAGCCTATGCCTTGAAAAATATGAAGCAACATACCAATATAGTTGATAAGTCAGCAGTATGACATTGATATGGTTGCTATTACTAATATGATTGCTATCATGCCATGTATCAAGATATCAAACAAAAATTTGCATCGTACGAGCTGATATCTTACCATGTGATGCAATGCTACACTTGCTAAAATAAAAATCTTGCTATGCAATATGATAGAATGCTGCACTTGAAATAATTGTGTTACTACATCAAAAGCTTAACACTCAAGAATCAAACACATTGATATTAGACATCACTTTATAAGAGATCATGTCACTAATCATGATGTAACCATAGAGTTTATTGATACCAAACATCAACTGGCTGATATCTTCACAAAACCCCTATGTGAAGAACAATTTGATTACATAAGAAGAGAATTAGGAATGTTGATGTGTCCGAATACTTAAACTAGTTAAAATTATTTTTCGGATGTTATTACTATTACATGCCTTGACAACGCTTGATCAAATAACATGTTGCAAATTATGTGACAAATATTTTTAACCAAATGCATGTAAGAAGTTCATTTTTTGGTTTGTATGGGATGTTCCTGTACACTCTTATGAAAACTCTTTGAAAAATGACTTTCCTCCGTCAAGCAACAAACAATAAAGAGATATATGTGTCATGACTTCCTTTATATGCTTGATAATGCTATCATGCTTTTTGTTGATGACAAAGGGGGAGAAACATATGAATTGATAAACACTATGTCATAGCTGAACTGCCATAATCATGTCTATGTCATAGTTGCAAATACTTGAGTGATGCTATAAACAATGTTATGCCATCCTTGCATCACCAAGAGATATGTGAACATGTGCTATAGTTTGCATCATATCTTGATTTAATATTCTATATTGTGAAGAAAATGCAAACTTGTTAGAAAATCTCAAATGTGTGCATCATGTAAAAAGTCCTTCGTAGCTTTATATTATTACATGATGAATAGTTACAAACACTATCATACAAACCTGATGATGTATGTCATGCCTTGACATCATTCTTGAAGAGATACATCATGATGGGTATCATGATGAGAGCATTGATAAGTTTAACTGATCTAACTTATCAATACGTCACTTGAATTCTTAGATCTTGAATTCAAGGTTGACTTATCTCAACTATGGCATATAGATAGGGGGAGTTAAGGACAACTCCTTTATCAATTGATTGTCATCATCAAAAAGGGGGAGATTGTTGAATCTCGGATTTTGATGATGAAGTCAATTGTCATTTGTTATCTAATCTATGTGTTGAGATAAGTGTGCAGGATTAACTACGATGAGAGTAAGACAAGCAGCAGGTGTTGCGCCGGAGTCAAGATCATGATCACGTTGGGAGTTCGAGAGTTCGACGGAAGTTCGGACGGTCGTCGGAGGTTCAGCGAGAACAGATCCGAGAAGTCCAGAAGCTTGCCAAGCGAAGCTCGTCGGAACTCGCCAAGTGGATCGTCGCAAAGTCCAGGAGTATGCCGGATGTCCGCAGAAGGATCACCGAGGGTTTATCGGATGATCGACGGAAGTTGGCCGGAAACTCGCCGGAAGAAGCGATTGACGCATCGGAGCAAAGCTGCAGAAGTTGTCTTAGAGTTAATCGTAGTTAGCATGATGATTAAGCATGAAAATGGGAGGTGATCCCATTAGCTTAATCTTGGGGCAATTGGGCCCCTGAAAAGATTCGAATTGGGCCGAATGGAGCGAACCATTCGGACCCTGATTGCACCAGGAGGTGCAACCGCCCCAGCCAGGAGGTGCAACCTCCAGGGCTGTGAGGTTGGGAGGTGCAACCGCCCCAGCCAGGAGGTGCAACCGCCAGGGCTGCGAGGCTGGGAGGTGCAACCGCCCCAGCCAAGAGGTGCAACCGCCCAGAGCTCAGTCTTCGAGCTAGACTGGGCGGTGCAACCTCCTCTGTCAAGAGGTAGCACCGCCAGAGCTCAAGTTTCGAGCTCTGCCAGGCGATGCAACCACCGAGCTCAGTCTTCGAGCTCTGGCAGAGAGGTGCATCAGCCTGAGCTCAGTCTCGAGCTCTGGCAGGTGATGCAACCACCGAGCTCAGTCTTCGAGCTCTGGCAGAGAGGTGCATCAGCCTGAGCTCAGTTTCGAGCTCTGCCAGGTGATGCAACCACCGAGCTCAGACTTCGAGCTCTGCCAGGTGGTGCAACCACCAAGCTCAGTCTTCGAGCTCTGCCAGGTGATGCAACCATCGAGCTCAGTCTTCGAGCTCTAGCAGAGAGGAGCAATCGCCTGAGCTCAGTCTTCGAGCTCTGCCAGGCGGTGCCACCTCTCCAGTCAAGAGGTGCAACCGCCTGATCCCAGAATTCTGGGATTTGATCGATTTGATCGTTTTGAGCTCGAATTTTGAATTGGGTTGGGGCCTATAAATACCCCACCCATTCAGCACTGAAAAGATACAGACCTACACCGAAATCTTGATCTTTTCTGTGATTCTAAGAGCTCAAAAGTGTTGTAAAGCCTTTAAGTTTCCTCCTTCTGTTCTTCAAGTTTTCAGTTGTAAAGTGAGGAGAGAAAGGTCTGTAAAGGTTGTCTCCTGAGCCTGTCAAAAGGAGAGAAACTGTAAAAGGGCAGTTAGCCTTCGCCCATTGAAGGAAGGCACCTAGTTGACGTCGGCAACCTCGTCGGTGGAGGAAGCCAAAAGTGGAGTAGGTCAAGGCTGACCGAACCACTCTAAATCTCTGGTTTGCGTTTATTCTCGAGCACTTTATCATTACTGCAAACCTCCTTCATTACTACTGCTCTCTGCGCTTTCACGAACAAGTTCTAAGTGCTGTTCTTCCGAATCTGCATTCAGACGTAAATTCGTATTTTCATACATTACAGTTTACGTTTACGTTTGATTCTGCAGAACTGTCTTCCGTGCTTTTACGAACGAGCTTCTTTGCAGTTTACCCTTACATTTTGATCCTATTGATAACTGCAAACTGTCCTCTACAATTTTACGAACGAGTTTCAACATTTAGACGTAAAATTGCATTCAGACGTAAATCGGCTTTCCTCGCACAATCATCATATCTCAGTTTACGTTTACGTCTTGATTTCAACTGCATACTGCTTTCTGCGAGTATACAAACGAGTTTCAAAGTTTAGACGTAAATCTGCGTCTAGACGTAAAACTGCGTTTAGACGTAAATCTGCGTTTAGACGTAAAACTGCGTTTAGACGTAAATCTACGTTTCGACGTAAATATGAGTTTAGACGTAAATCTGAGTTTAGACGTAAATCTGCGTTTAGACGTAAATCTGCGTTTAGACGTAAATCTGCGTTTAGACGTAAAACTGCGTTTAGACGTAAATCTGAGTTTAGACGTAAACTGCGCTTAGACGCAAAACTGCGCTTAGACGCAATCTGCGCTTAGATGCAAACTGCACTTAGATACAAACTGAGAATTTGCTTCTGCATCATAATAGTTTTTGAACGAACGCAGCTTTTGGTTTTTAATCGCTGTAAGATTTCCGCTGCACTAATTCACCCCCCCCCTCTTAGTGCTCTCGATCCTAACAATTGGTATCAGAGCAAGGTTAACTCTCTAGAGGATTAAAACCCAAGAGAGATGGCATACGCCGGAAACCAAGAGGGGCATTCGATTACACGTCCACCCATGTTCAGTGGAACGGACTACACTTACTGGAAGACCCGAATGAGGATCTTTCTTATTTCTATGGATTTTGAACTGTGGAACCTTGTTGAAAATGGATTTTCAAAATCTTCTCTTCCAATGATCGATTGGAACGATTTGGAGAAGAAGGCTTTCGCTCTTAATGCAAAGGCTATGAATGCCTTATTTTGCGCACTTGATAAAAACGAGTTTAATCGTGTTTCAACTTGCGAAACTGCTTTTGATATTTGGCACACACTTGAAGTGACCCACGAGGGCACAAGTAGAGTGAAAGAGTCAAAAATCAATCTGTTGCTGCATTCTTTTGAACTTTTCCGAATGAAACCGAGCGAAACCATTGGCGACATGTTTACCCGTTTCACGGATGTCGTCAACGGTCTAAAAGGACTCGGAAAGAGCTTTTCGGATTTTGAGCTTGTTAATAAGATACTAAGATCCCTTCCTAAGAGTTGGGATCCTAAAGTCACTGTCATTCAAGAGGCAAAGGATCTGCGCAACTTCCCTCTTGAAGAACTAATCGGGTCATTAATGACCTACGAAATGACTTGCAAAGCTCATGAAGAGCAAGAAGACATCCTTCCAAAGAACAGGAAGGATATGGCACTTAAAACTTCTGAATGCCACTTGAGAGAAAACTCAAGTGATGAGGACTGTGATGATGACTTGGCACTTTTGACAAGAAAGTTTAAGAAATTCTTCAAAAGAAACAAGTTTAAAAACGATGTGAAAAATAAACTTGAACCCAAGAAGGACCAAGTGATCTGCTACGAATGTAAAAAGCCGGGACACTACAAGAGTGATTGTCCCCATGTCAAGAAAAGAACAACAAAGAAGAAGGCGCTCCAAGCAACATGGGATGATTCGAGCGCATCTGAGGAAGAGGAGTCCAACACCGAGCAAGTTGCTCATTACGCCTTTATGGCCATCGAAGAGGAGGTAACGGATTTATTAGATGCTGATTTATCTTTCGATGAATTATTAAATGCCTTCCATGATTTATTTGATGAATGCAAAGTTATAAATAGAAAATACAAGTTGCTAAAAAAGGTACATGATAATCTTACTTGTGAGTTTGATAAGTTAAAAGTCGAACATCATGATAGTTTAAATTCATGTATCAAATGTCATGATTTAGAAACTATACAAAAAGAAAACTTGCTACTTAAGGACACCTTGAAGAAATTCGAGGTTGGTAGCAAGTCATTAAACATGATCCTTACAAACAAGGGTCATGCTCCCAAAAGAAGTGGGATTGGATTTGTGAGGAGTCCTCACCGAAATCCAACTACCTTTGTAAAAGGCCCCATCTTACATGTTCAACACCAAACCAAGTGCAACTTTTGTTGCAAATCTGGACACAAGACACATTGTTGTCCATTCAAGAAAATAAGTCCAAACAAATTAATTTGGGTTCCTAAAGGAACCATGATAAACTCTATGCAACATGATAGAAAATGTAGATCTATTTATGAGGCACCCAAAAGCAAATGGGTTCCTAAAGATCATCCCTTCCTATAAAAACATTAAAAGTCTAGGCCGGAGCAAGAAATAACATTCTGCTCCTTGACTCTCAATGGTCATAAACCAAGAATCAAAAAGGAACTCGCAACGCTTAAGTAACAAGTGGAAGTTGTGAAATCACAAATACGATACAACCTTATTAGAAACATATGATATCCAAATTCACATACCCCCCTGATCTTCAAAACCCGTTCATCTACGAATTAATTCTTGTAGAAACTAAATATGTCATGATCTTAAAAGGGATACCAAACAAACATACGTATGCACGTTAAAAGATCTATCTTGATCGTACAAAGAGCTTCCTCCTTAAATAAAAACTCATACGAAATCATGTAACAAACATTAATTGCTCTGAAACTCTCCTCAAGGCAAAGGCTCCCTAATCAAATCATCTTAGGTGCTCACTGGCTGCAGGCGGTGGCACCTCTCCAGCTGGAGGTGGCACCTCCAGCTATCACGGGTTGCCAGAGGTTGCACCGCTCCAGCCAGAGGTGCAACCGCCAGCAGCTCTGCCTTTTAAACCCACACTAGGGCCGGCTAAGGAACCGACCCCAACTCACCCCCATTTCCTCCTCTACTCTTCCAAGTCTCCTCCATTCCCATTTCACTCCTCTAAGCCTTCCAAATACCTCCCATTTCGGAGCAAAACATCAAGAATCCTTCCTTCTCTTGAAGATTTCACAAAGGTACTCTCTAAGAAACTCTTAAATTCTGTTTTGTTCTTCATTTACTTTAGCTCATCATCATCCCTCTAAAACAGCAGTAGTTATGGGATCTAGAAGATCCTCAAGGGACAAGGGAAAGAGGAGAGTAGTAGAAGAGTTTGATCTCACTCTTTTTGATTCCAAAAACCATGCTGAAAAATTTCTCTCCTTCGAACTAAGAAGCATCAATAAGGGAAAATACGTAGATCTGAATGAACTAAGAGATGTAGAGACTATCCAATGGTTTGCAAACCTAAATCTACTTCCAATTTTGCAGATCAACGAACCCATTTATCCTAGACTAGTTAGATTGTTTTACAACAACATGCAAATAGATGATGAAGAAAGGATGTCAACCTATCTCTTAGGACAACACATCTCAATCACTGATAGATTCATTTGTGATATGATAGGTATTCCCATGAAAAGCATAGGACTTTACTTTAAAGGATCATGGGATGAAAAAACCATTGAAACATCCTACGTTGAAGCCTTAGGAATAATCCTTGCCAATCCTAACATAGAATCTGTTCCTAAAAGTTGTGAACATCTATTGCCCTTTAACACTAAGATACTTCATCATATCATGACTAGTATAATTCTTCCTAAACAATACCATCATGATGAAGTGAGTCAATTGGAATTAGGAATTATGTACCTAATCATGAAAGGACGTGACATTTGTCTTGGCTATCTGATCCAACAAAACATGTTAGAATTATCTACGAAAGATATGATGCTCCCATATGGTGGAATAATTACTAGAATAATGAAAGCTTACGACATTCAAATACCACTAGAAGAAGAAGTAATGAAAACAGATAGATTCAACATAATAAACAAAAATCTACTTCACCGACTAAGATGTCACTATAGAAACGGTAACTGGGTTAGAATGCCTAGAAGAACTGATCCCCCTCAGCCTGAACCTGAACCTGAACCAGAACCGGAAACCCCAGTCTTTAGGAGTACCCACTCTCCTCCGATCTGTCCCTTTGAGGAAACATATCCGGTTGAGCAAACTCACACATCATCCATCGAAGATATTGGGATTCGGATGGACCGATTTGAACAAAGACAAGAACGGCTTGAACTTCGACAAGATCAAATCCTAACCGAGCTGCAGCAAATCCATCGACAATTTGACTCTTTACTTAGGCACTTTAATCTTCCACCTCATGAATAAGCTTGTATGAACGTCTGCTGTTTTTGATATGACATGTTGTAAACTCCTTATGTTATTCATGAAGGACTTTGTCTTTATGGTTACCTGATATGCTGTATATATGTTACCCTGATATGGTTATCTTTGTTTGTGTAAGCATATTTGCAAACATCTCTTGTTGTTTATCTCGGTTTTTGCACTGAAACAAAAAAGGTTTAAAAGCCTATGCCTTGAAAAATATGAAGCAACATACCAATATAGTTGATAAGTCAGCAGTATGACATTGATATGGTTGCTATTACTAATATGATTGCTATCATGCCATGTATCAAGATATCAAACAAAAATTTGCATCGTACGAGCTGATATCTTACCATGTGATGCAATGCTACACTTGCTAAAATAAAAATCTTGCTATGCAATATGATAGAATGCTGCACTTGAAATAATTGTGTTACTACATCAAAAGCTTAACACTCAAGAATCAAACACATTGATATTAGACATCACTTTATAAGAGATCATGTCACTAATCATGATGTAACCATAGAGTTTATTGATACCAAACATCAACTGGCTGATATCTTCACAAAACCCCTATGTGAAGAACAATTTGATTACATAAGAAGAGAATTAGGAATGTTGATGTGTCCGAATACTTAAACTAGTTAAAATTATTTTTCGGATGTTATTACTATTACATGCCTTGACAACGCTTGATCAAATAACATGTTGCAAATTATGTGACAAATATTTTTAACCAAATGCATGTAAGAAGTTCATTTTTTGGTTTGTATGGGATGTTCCTGTACACTCTTATGAAAACTCTTTGAAAAATGACTTTCCTCCGTCAAGCAACAAACAATAAAGAGATATATGTGTCATGACTTCCTTTATATGCTTGATAATGCTATCATGCTTTTTGTTGATGACAAAGGGGGAGAAACATATGAATTGATAAACACTATGTCATAGCTGAACTGCCATAATCATGTCTATGTCATAGTTGCAAATACTTGAGTGATGCTATAAACAATGTTATGCCATCCTTGCATCACCAAGAGATATGTGAACATGTGCTATAGTTTGCATCATATCTTGATTTAATATTCTATATTGTGAAGAAAATGCAAACTTGCTAGAAAATCTCAAATGTGTGCATCATGTAAAAAGTCCTTCGTAGCTTTATATTATTACATGATGAATAGTTACAAACACTATCATACAAACCTGATGATGTATGTCATGCCTTGACATCATTCTTGAAGAGATACATCATGATGGGTATCATGATGAGAGCATTGATAAGTTTAACTGATCTAACTTATCAATACGTCACTTGAATTCTTAGATCTTGAATTCAAGGTTGACTTATCTCAACTATGGCATATAGATAGGGGGAGTTAAGGACAACTCCTTTATCAATTGATTGTCATCATCAAAAAGGGGGAGATTGTTGAATCTCGGATTTTGATGATGAAGTCAATTGTCATTTGTTATCTAATCTATGTGTTGAGATAAGTGTGCAGGATTAACTACGATGAGAGTAAGACAAGCAGCAGGTGTTGCGCCGGAGTCAAGATCATGATCACGTTGGGAGTTCGAGAGTTCGACGGAAGTTCGGACGGTCGTCGGAGGTTCAGCGAGAACAGATCCGAGAAGTCCAGAAGCTTGCCAAGCGAAGCTCGTCGGAACTCGCCAAGTGGATCGTCGCAAAGTCCAGGAGTATGCCGGATGTCCGCAGAAGGATCACCGAGGGTTTATCGGATGATCGACGGAAGTTGGCCGGAAACTCGCCGGAAGAAGCGATTGACGCATCGGAGCAAAGCTGCAGAAGTTGTCTTAGAGTTAATCGTAGTTAGCATGATGATTAAGCATGAAAATGGGAGGTGATCCCATTAGCTTAATCTTGGGGCAATTGGGCCCCTGAAAAGATTCGAATTGGGCCGAATGGAGCGAACCATTCGGACCCTGATTGCACCAGGAGGTGCAACCGCCCCAGCCAGGAGGTGCAACCTCCAGGGCTGTGAGGTTGGGAGGTGCAACCGCCCCAGCCAGGAGGTGCAACCGCCAGGGCTGCGAGGCTGGGAGGTGCAACCGCCCCAGCCAAGAGGTGCAACCGCCCAGAGCTCAGTCTTCGAGCTAGACTGGGCGGTGCAACCTCCTTTGTCAAGAGGTAGCACCGCCAGAGCTCAAGTTTCGAGCTCTGCCAGGCGATGCAACCACCGAGCTCAGTCTTCGAGCTCTGGCAGAGAGGTGCATCAGCCTGAGCTCAGTCTCGAGCTCTGGCAGGTGATGCAACCACCGAGCTCAGTCTTCGAGCTCTGGCAGAGAGGTGCATCAGCCTGAGCTCAGTTTCGAGCTCTGCCAGGTGATGCAACCACCGAGCTCAGACTTCGAGCTCTGCCAGGTGGTGCAACCACCAAGCTCAGTCTTCGAGCTCTGCCAGGTGATGCAACCATCGAGCTCAGTCTTCGAGCTCTGGCAGAGAGGAGCAATCGCCTGAGCTCAGTCTTCGAGCTCTGCCAGGCGGTGCCACCTCTCCAGTCAAGAGGTGCAACCGCCTGATCCCAGAATTCTGGGATTTGATCGATTTGATCGTTTTGAGCTCGAATTTTGAATTGGGTTGGGGCCTATAAATACCCCACCCATTCAGCACTGAAAAGATACAGACCTACACCGAAATCTTGATCTTTTCTGTGATTCTAAGAGCTCAAAAGTGTTGTAAAGCCTTTAAGTTTCCTCCTTCTATTCTTCAAGTTTTCAGTTGTAAAGTGAGGAGAGAAAGGTCTGTAAAGGTTGTCTCCTGAGCCTGTCAAAAGGAGAGAAACTGTAAAAGGGCAGTTAGCCTTCGCCCATTGAAGGAAGGCACCTAGTTGACGTCGGCAACCTCGTCGGTGGAGGAAGCCAAAAGTGGAGTAGGTCAAGGCTGACCGAACCACTCTAAATCTCTGGTTTGCATTTATTCTCGAGCACTTTATCATTACTGCAAACCTCCTTCATTACTACTGCTCTCTGCGCTTTCACGAACAAGTTCTAAGTGCTGTTCTTCCGAATCTGCATTCAGACGTAAATTCGTATTTTCATACATTACAGTTTACGTTTACGTTTGATTCTGCAGAACTGTCTTCCGTGCTTTTACGAACGAGCTTCTTTGCAGTTTACCCTTACATTTTGATCCTATTGATAACTGCAAATTGTCCTCTACAATTTTACGAACCAGTTTCAACATTTAGACGTAAAACTGCATTCAGACGTAAATCGGCTTTCCTCGCACAATCATCATATCTTAGTTTACGTTTACGTCTTGATTTCAACTGCATACTGCTTTCTGCGAGTATACAAACGAGTTTCAAAGTTTAGACGTAAATCTACGTCTAGACGTAAAACTGCGTTTAGACGTAAATCTGCGTTTAGACGTAAAACTGCGTTTAGACGTAAATCTACGTTTAGACGTAAATCTGAGTTTAGACGTAAATCTGAGTTTAGACATAAATCTGCGTTTAGACGTAAATCTGCGTTTAGACGTAAATCTGCGTTTAGACGTAAAACTGCGTTTAGACGTAAATCTGAGTTTAGACGTAAACTGCGCTTAGACGCAAAACTGCGCTTAGACGCAATCTGCGCTTAGACGCAAACTGCACTTAGATACAAACTGAGAATTTGCTTCTGCATCATAATAGTTTTTGAACGAACGCAGCTTTTGGTTTTTAATCGCTGTAAGATTTCTGCTGCACTAATTCACCCCCCCCCTCTTAGTGCTCTCGATCCTAACAATAAGGAGTTTTGGAGAGTAATGGTCTTACTAGAACCCTATTTATGACATAGCATGTCATATTTACAACTTCGACCCAAAAATATTTGGATAGGCTATGTTCGTTTAACATGGTTCTAGTCATTTCTTGTAAGTTTCTATTTTTTCTTTCTACTTGTTAGGATCCTTTTATTTTTTCTTTTATTTTCTGTGCTTTAATTTTATTTTCTGCATATTTATTAAGTCTGTTTAGTTTAGCTAAAGTTAGAACTCTATAAATATGGATGTTACTGCTTCTTTTCAGTTATCTATGAAAAATATTATTTTGTCTTTTGACAAACCCTAGGAGGTCGATCCCCTCGAAGCGATCAAGGAGGGCTGATCCCCTCGAAGCGATCAAGGAGGTCGATCCCCTCGAAGTGATCATCCCTTTCTCTTCTTTTTTTTTACAATAAGACTTTAGGGTTTTATCATTTGGTATTAGAGCGGCGATCCTTGACATTCTCACAGCAACATAACTATTCAAAAAAAAAAAAAAGGAAAAAGGGTTATTACCCCGACAACCACCGAGAAGGGTTCCCTGCTTCCCTTCTTCCCCATCGCCGCCCCTGCTCTCCGACAGACCGTGCCCTACAACGACCCTTGCTGCCTCCTTCCCACCGTCGACGCTGCTTCCTGGCCGATCGACCAACGCCACCGCTGCCCCCCCAGCCAGTGACCTCTCCTCCTCGCTTCCCCATCTCGCTCGAGCGAGAAGGACCACTGGCGCTGTCTCCCTGCTAGCGGACCACCCCTTCGTCGTTGATACTATCGGCGATGCTGCCTTAACTTCCCTGCCACCGTGCCCCCCCTGGGTCGCAGCCGCAGCTGCCGGTTGCCTCCCTCCTCACGGCGACCGAAATAGGGCAACTCACCGCTACTGCCCTTGTTCCGGCCGTGCCTCCACTAGTCATGCCACCTCTAGCACTCCTCTTCCCCTCGAGCGTCGTCGTCACCCAATCGACCCATCACCGCTACGGGCCACCGTTCGATGACCGCCACTCACCTCCCAGCCACCGCTCCACCTTGCTCTACATCCTTTGTAACCGAAACAGAACACCAGCAACTCACCTTGATGCCCCTGTTTCCAGCCGCGCCACAATCGCGTGGGTTCCCTTGTTGTTATGAACGCCAACTGCCGCCATCGTCGCTGCTACTGGCCAGCTACTGTGCAGATGCCCTTGACTAGACATCAAAAATAAGAACTGGGGATTAACGACTTGCAATCGTACAAAATGGTTGTCGATAACTTAGTGAAGACACAAATGGAAGCATTGGAAACCAGAATTGAGAGTCGGCTACAAGAAACTCTTCATGATTTCAAAAAGAGCTTATTGGAGCACTTTAGCGAGTTTCAACAAGATGGGAGCTCCAGTTCTACATTGAATAGATCGAGAGATATAGAAAAAGGGCCCCAGGATGGTGACATACACTATCCATGCATCAGGGTAGAATTTCCACGATGGGAAGATGGGGATCCGACCAGTTGGATCTCTAGGGCAGAAAATTTTTTTCGTTTTCACAGAACCCCAGAAGAATCCAAGGTAGAAGTGGCCTTAATCTAGCTCGATGGAGGTGCAATCCAGTGGTATGATTGGTACGAAACTTATCATGGAGTTCCTTCATGGGAGTAGTATAAAAGAGGACTTCTTGTTCATTTTGGCCTATCCGAATATAAAAATGTTGATAGCCAACTCGCCAAAATTTGTCAGACTTCTACAGTATTGGAATATCATAGTAGATTTGAAAGATTGTCCAACCAAGCTAGAGATTAGTCAGAACGATAACTTTTGGGTATATTTATTGAAGGGCTTATTCTCGAGATCCGGTGCGAGGTTAAGGCTCGTCAACCCCACACTATGATGGCTATAATTTCATTTGCATGCCTACATGAATAAAAAATCAGTGTGGAATATCGTCAAAATAGAGGTGCCAATAAACAGGTGATTAGCAAGCAACCTACCTCATCCACTTCTAGTCGAAACTATAACACTAGCAGACTAACTTGAGAAGAACTTAAAGATAGGTTAGCGAAGGGTTTGTGCTGGCATTGCGATGAAAAGTGGAGTAAGGAGCACCGATGCAAACAAGGAAGACTTTTGATGATTGAACCGATCAAGGAGGAACCAGAAGTAAAAGTATCAGATTTCGATCATGAAGAAGTGGAAACTGTTAGAGCTAGCCCCAGGAAATTTACCAAAGGGTAATTTTGGCAACCCAACAAAGATAATAAAGCAAAAAAAATAAAAGCGACAAGAACACTAGATTTACGTGGTTCGGCCAATTGACCTACATCCACGGACGAAGGAGGAGCAAATCACTACCATAAAAGAGGGACTATTACAAATGCCTTAGGAAGATGTTCCTAGGCCATAAAACACTCGAATCTATTAAACAAGAAAAACCCAAACTATTTAACTGAGTGTGGACTTAAACCCAAAGCAAACACTTAGGTTTTTCTTGTGGTGCATCTGACTTCAAAACCCAGACCCTTATTTATAGTTCTAATAGGAGATAACAAGTCTGATTTTCCCGATGTGGGGCTATATGAGACTTGCAAAACTAACAAATCTCCACCTTAGCATGTCCCAACAAAACTTGCTCCACCTTCTTCACAAAAGCCCCATTGAGCAATCACCAATAATGAATACTAACCAAGTCCAAGCACTGCTTGAACTTGTAAATCGGAAGAGGCTTCGTAAGCATATCAGCTAGATTATCCTTCGTATGAATTTTCTGAACAAGGACTTTTTCCTCAGCAATAGTATCCCATTTGTTGGGAAATCTTGGGGGCGACATCATATGCACAACGGAAGAACAAGAAAACAAAATCCCCGATTCCCAAAGAGATGTTCGTCATCATGCGAAGATTGTTGCGCAAAATCACGAAACTTAAAACTGCATATAGAGTAGATTGTGTTACCTAGGGAGATCGTATATCCCTATTTCCTTGTAGATCCTTAGAAGAGGGTGAAGGAGGTCAAGCGTTCTCCTCTCTAGTGGTGATCCACACACTAGGGTTACGACGACGATCCTCAAAACTCCAGGCCTGCTCTGAGGTGGAGAGGGAGAGGAGAATAGGAAAGGCAAGCAAATGCTCTAAATCCCTCCTATTTATAGAGGTCCCTTGTCAAACCCTAATGGGTCCTCCCCTAGTGGGTATTGGATCTGCATCCAATAAGATAAGGGCTCCGTCGGATATCTCATATTCGAACCTCTACTCATCGTAATACCTACCATATGTGTGTGACCCTCTAGGCCCAATATCGAGCTGGCCGTGAGTCATACCTGTCAGAACTCCTTCTAACTCAGTGAATTATTATCTCCGTAATAATTCACTTGACTCATCGACTACGGACGTACTAGGCCCTACGCCATAGTCCCCAGATGATACAAGGGAATCCAATCCATTGGACCTGTCTGTCCTCAGTTATCGTGTACCTATAGTCCCTCATCCCTGTAATATCCCAGAGACCGTATATCGAGCATGGTGCTGTCAGACCCATATGGTTTCTACTCGAGTCTCGCTCTAATCGGATTCTCCCGGAGAACTCTTTCTCTCTCAACCCGAATGACCCTAGCCAGGGATTTGTCTGAGCGAGAACACATGGGATATTCCTCTCATGACGCCGAGAGTGGATGATCCTCTATCGACACTCAATAGCCCTCGTAAGGTCGACTACCACTCCTAATGACCAACTGTACTAGATCTGGGACAGCCAAACCTATAAGTCTGGTATCAAAGAGTGGAGCACTCATATAGGACATCCTTGGTGTCTCAAGTCTAAGGACTAGATACACCACTAGGACTATGGAATCACTGTCTGACAATAAGGCATTATCAACCATCCAGCATTCCGTAAGCAGATCAATCAGTGAACTCATTCTCCAATGAGCACTGTACTATATCCCTAGTGTCCCTCCACGCGCAGCTATGAGACCAGCTGCATCCATCATATGGACGGGTATACAGCACACTAGTTTGTCCGGTTATCACGATGTCCCTCTCGAGTAACCTATGACCGGGATTATTCAGGATCTATGTTTAAAGGTGAATCGATCTCATTATCGTGATTTCATCACGATCCGATTCCCATTGCACAAATCCAAGGACATCACAATATATAAATGCACATATGCAATAGTTATAAAGTGATATACGCCAAAATATAAAAAGCAAAAAGATTCTGTATCAAGTCACACGTGCCATCACTCACGTGATTGGCTTGCTGGGCACCTATGACTAGCAATCTCCCACTTGACCTAAAGCCAATCACATATGTGTCTAATCCCTATCAGACCCCTGTGACGCTCAAAGACAATATGAGACAACGGCTCTGTTAGTGGATCTGCAATGTTATCTTCGGATGGAACTCTTTCCACTGATACATCTCCTCGGGTTATGATATCTCTGATAAGGTGGAACCTCCTCAGAACACTTCTGATGAGACCCGGGTTCCGTTATTTGAGTAATCGCCTCATAGTTGTCGTAATATAAGGAAGTCGGCTTCTTGCTATCCGACATGACTCCCAAATCTGTGATGAACATCTTCACCCAGACTCCCTCCTATGCTACATCTGATGCAGCAATGTACTCTGCCTTTGTGATCGAGTCAGTAGTAGTATCTTGCTTGGAACTCTTCCAGCACACTACTCCTCCATTCAAGGTGTACACATACCCTGAATTCGACTTGCTATCATCGATATCAGACTGAAAACTTGAGTCAGTGTAGCCTTCAACCTTAAGGCTACTACCTCCATATACTAGTAAAAGATCCTTAGTCCTTCTCAAGTACTTAAGGATACACTTTACTGCTTTCCAGTGCTCCAAGCCTGGATCCGCCTAATACCTGCTCGTGACACTCAGAGCATGCGTTATATCAGGCCTAGTACATAGCATGACACACATGATAGACCCTTTTGCTGAGGCATAAGGTATTATATCCATGTTCGCCCTTTCTTTTGGAGTCTTTGGGGACATACTCGTAGAAAGCGATATCCCATGTCTCATCGGTATGAGACCTCTCTTGAAATTTTCTATGCCAAACCATTTGACAATAGTTTCTATATACCAGGATTGGGACAAGCCAAGCATCCTCTTGGATCTATCTCTATAGATTCTAATCCCCAAGGTATAGGATGCTTCCCCTAAGTCCTTCATGGAGAAGTGTCTAGATAACCAAGCCTTTATTGTGGATAACATTCCTACATCATTCCCAATGATGAGGATGTCATCCACATATAACACCAAAAAGGTGATAGCGCTCCCACTTACCTTCTTGTACACACAAGGCTCATCTTCATTCTTAACGAAGTCATAAGATCTGATTGCCTCATCAAATCTTATGTTCCAACTTCGGGAAGCTTGCTTTAGTCTATAAATGGATCTAAGCAACCTACACACCTTATCTGGGTAGTTCTTAGATACGAATCTCTCAGGTTGTATCATATACACCTCCTCCTTGAGGTTTCCATTGAGGAATGCAGTTTTCACATCCAGTTGCCAGATCTCATAATCATAGTGTGCTACAATAGCCAATAGAATTCTGATGGATTTTAGCATTGCTACGGGTGAGAAGGTTTCGTCGTAGTCAACACCTTGCCTTTGACGATACCCCTTAGCCACTTGCCTTGCTTTATAGGTCTCTACCTTTCCATCTACTCCGATCTTTTTCTTAAAGATCCACTTGCAACCGATGGGTATAATACCTTCGGGCGCATCAACTAGGTTTCAAACCTTATTGGAGTACATAGAATCCATCTCAGAATTCATGGCTTCTTGCCACTTCCCGGAGTCTATACTCATAATAGCCTCCTCGTAGGTCTGAGGATCAATATCCTCAACATCCTCTCCTCTAATATGTGCCACATATCTCTCAAGAGGATGGGATACTCTATCAGACCTGCGTAAAGTTGAAACTTGTGTATTAGGTACCTGAACAGACTCGGGCTGTAGAGTGGTGCTTGAGCTTGGTTCTCCAACCTCGCTCAACTCTATCATTTTCCTACTATCTCCTCCATGAATATGTTCCTTCTCAAGGAACACTGCTCTCTTAGCTACAAAGATCTTTTGGTCCTCGAGATGATAGAAATAATACCCACAAGTTTCCTTGGGGGATCCCACAAATTTGCATCGCTTTGTCCTTGATTCTAACTTATCGGGGTTGTCTTTTAACGTGGGCAGGGCAGCCCCAAATCTTAACAACCTTAAGATCATGCTTCTTCCCTTTCCATATTTCATATGGTGTAGACACTACCGACTTAGTTAGAACTCTGTTCAGAAGGTAAGCTGCGGTCTATAGGGCATATCCCTAGAATAAGATGGGTAGGTCGGCGAAACTCATCATGGACCGTACCATATCTAATAGCGTACGATTCCTTCTTCCAGAGACACCATTGAGATGAGGTGTATAAGGAAGTGTTCATTGGGATAATATCCCATGGTCCTTGACGAACTGAGTAAACTCTGTACTTAAGTACTCATCTCCTCGATCTGATCGAAGAGTTTTGATACTTTTTCCAGTCTGGTTCTCCACCTCTTTCTTATACTCTTTGAATTTCTCAAAAGCTTCGGACTTGTACTTCATTAAGTACACATACCCATACCTTGAGAAATCACCAGTAAAGGTAATAAAGTAGAAGTAACCATCAATGGCATGAGTTGACATGGGTCCACATACATCACTATGTATGAGTTCCAACAACTTAGTGGCTCTCTTTCCAGTTCCACTAAATGGAGAGTTGGTCAGTTTTCCACAAAGGCAAGGCTCACAAGTTGCATATGACACATAGTGGAATGGATCTAGATATCCATCATTTAACAACTTTTGAATCCTTCTTTCATGGATGTGACCTATCCTACAATGCCACATGTTAGGATCAAGAGCACTAAGAGGGGGGGCGGGGGTGAATTAGTGCAGTAGAAAACTTTCGACGATTGAAATCACATTCATACGATAAGAGCGATTTCGGTAGAAAATCTGATTCGTAAATCACTTTAACTTGTAACCAAGCAAGATGCAGTTAAAGCAAAGATATAAAGGCAGTTTGCAGTTATGATAGAAATCAGAACGTAAACGCAAACTGAAATATGATGTTCGTATGATAAAAACGATTTACGTCTAAACGTCGATTCGGAAAATGTAGAGTTGAAACACGATCGTATATGCGCAGAAGGAAGTAAGCTTTTGAGGAGGTTTGCAGTAAAGATAAGATGCTCAGAGTAAATGCAAACCGAGATTTAGAGTGGTTCGATCAATCTTGACCTACATCCACTTTTGGCTTCCTCCTCCGACGAGGTCACCGACGTCTACTAGAGGCCTTCCTTCAATAGGCGAAAACCAACCACCCTTTTACAGTTTCACTCCTTTTGACGGGCTTAGGAGACAACCCTTATAGAATTTTCTTTCCTCTCTTAACAGATTAGGACTTGGAAGAAAAGAGGAAGAACAACTTTCAACTAATACAACACTTTTGAGCTCTAAAAATCATAAAGTAAAATCAGAATTTCAGTGGTTTCTGGGTGCCCTTTCAGTGCTGAAAGGGTGGGGTATTTATAGGCCCCAACCCAGTTTGAATTTGGAGCTCAAAACTGTCAATTCCTGAAATTTCGGGATCTGGCGGTTGCACTGCCTGACTGAGGCGGTTACACCGCTTGGCAGAGCTCGAAGACTGAGCCTCTGGGCGGTGCCACCTCCTGTCAGGGGCGGTTGCACCTCCTGCCAGAGCTCGAAGACCGAGCTCAAGCGGTGCCACCTCCTGTCAGGGACGGTTGCACCACCTAGTCTCACTCGAAGACTGAGCCCAGGCGGTGCCACCGCTTGGCTGGGGTGGTTCAACCGCCTGGCAGAAATCAGGGTCCAAATGGGTTGATCCATTCGGCCCAATTTGGATTTTTCAAAGGCCCAGTTGCCCCAAGATTAAGTTAATGGGATCACCTCCCATTTCCAACTTAATCATTGTGCTAATTACGATATTTTCTAAGACATTTACAACAACTTGCTCCGGTGCGTCAATCGCTTCTTCTAGCGAGCTTCCGGCGAACTTCCGTTGATAATCCGATGAACCCTCGGTGATGCTCCTGCGGACTTCTAGCAAACTCCTGGACTTGCGACGATCCACTTGGCGAGTTCCGACGAGCTTCTTTGGCAAGCTCATGGACTTCTCGGATTTGTTCCCGTAGAACCTCCGACGACTGTCCGAACTTCCGTCGAACTCTCGAACTCCCAATGTGATCATTGTCTTGATTCCGGCGCAACTCCTACTGCATATCTTACGTTCATCATAGTTAATCCTGCATACTTAAAACAAAACTTCAATTGAGATAATTAATCCTAAGCAATTAACTAAGTTGTCCGGCATGTCATTGGTCCCTCGACGCTTCGTCCGATTCTTCGGCGCATCGTCCTCTCCTGCAGCCTATTGACCAATCGGCCAGTTGACTCCGCAACTCCAATATCCTTGGCACAATACCCACTCTTCTTGGCCCGATGCCTGAGTCCACGGCCCAAAGCCTTCTATCGATACGTTGACCGATCCACCGGCCTAACGTCCAATCTTCTGACATGTTCCTCCGGCACAACATGATTTTCCTGCTTTAATTGTATCATCCTGATCGAAGCATCCTACGTCACTAAAAACACAAATTAAATCATAAACATATATCAAGTAGTTTCATCATCAAAATACGAGATTCAACAATGTCCCCCTTTTTGATGATGACAACCACTTGATGACGTAGTTAAACTTAACTCCCGGAGTTTAAACAAACTCCCCCTATCAATATGCCATATTGATAGAATCTTGAATTCAAACTGAATTCAAGTCATTACAATATTCATCATGAATACTTGCAACACGTCATCATGAACTTATGCATAAACTTATGCATAACATCATAATTCTCCCCCTTTGTCATCAACAAAAAGGAGAAGTCCAACTATTCTTGTGTTTGGAATATTAGTTTAACTTATTGTATGAAAAACATAATATCAAGTTTTATCATCATGCAGTTTTGAAGCCAGAAAATTTAGCAAATGTTACATCATGCTTAGAACATTCAAGCTATCAAGTTTTAGATATGCAAGTTTTACAGCATACAAGATAGCAAAAATTTCGAAAGCAAATGTAAGATAGCTCTCTTGTGTAAGCTTATGATTCTTGCTTCCTATTGAAATGTGCAAGTTGCAACTTTTACGTCTTGAGATAGGCAAGATAGCACTTTTGCAATTTTTGTTTGGCAAGCTTGTGATTTTCAAGATAACAAGCTCTTTCTTCTCTTTTGAGAAGTGTCATTTTTGCCTTTTTTTGCAAATTGCAAGCTAGCAAAATGCCAAACTAGCAAGAGATAATGTTTTACATGAGGCAAGCAAACAATTTTGCAAGTGTTACATTTGCATCTTCTTTTTAGAGCAGTGTAATTTTTGCTTTCATCTTGAATTGTGTAAGCTAGCTAGTTTGCCTCTTTTCATGATGTCCACTATAGAAATTCTTGCTCCCCCTTTGTCATTGTCAAAAAGAAGGGAAGTCCCTTTTTTCAATTTTCAGATTATGACAAAGGTAAGTATCAATTTTATTTGTGCATTATTAAATATTCAAATGAAACATACACAATTTCAAAAACCTTATTTTTCATGCACGATACAGAAAAATAAATCAATCATCGTTAATGGGTATATCATATATGATACTCAAACATTAAAATTTTTAAGCATTTATCAACATGTTGATCATGATACCAAATATTCATCATTTCAAGCATTCATGATACATATCATATGCAATACATTAAGTACATCATTGTCATAAGTATTGCATGCATTATTTCAAATTCCTGAATATTTCATCATTGCATGCATCATGCCAAATCATAAAATATACAATCATCATTAATGCATGATTCCTATGTTGAATCTCGGATTTTGATGATGAAGTCAATTGTCATTTGTTATCTAATCTATGTGTTGAGATAAGTGTGCAGGATTAACTACGATGAGAGTAAGACAAGCAGCAGGTGTTGCGCCGGAGTCAAGATCATGATCACGTTGGGAGTTCGAGAGTTCGACGGAAGTTCGGACGGTCGTCGGAGGTTCAGCGAGAACAGATCCGAGAAGTCCAGAAGCTTGCCAAGCGAAGCTCGTCGGAACTCGCCAAGTGGATCGTCGCAAAGTCCAGGAGTATGCCGGATGTCCGCAGAAGGATCACCGAGGGTTATCGGATGATCGACGGAAGTTGGCCGGAAACTCGCCGGAAGAAGCGATTGACGCATCGGAGCAAAGCTGCAGAAGTTGTCTTAGAGTTAATCGTAGTTAGCATGATGATTAAGCATGAAAATGGGAGGTGATCCCATTAGCTTAATCTTGGGGCAATTGGGCCCCTGAAAAGATTCAAATTGGGCCGAATGGAGTGAACCATTCGGACCCTGATTGCACCAGGAGGTGCAACCGCCCCAGCCAGGAGGTGCAACCGCCTGGGCTGTGGGGTTGGGAGGTGCAACCGCCCCAGCCAGGAGGTGCAACCGCCAGGGCTGCGAGGCTGGGAGGTGCAACCGCCCTAACCGAGAGGTGCAACCGCCCAGAGCTCAGTCTTCGAGCTAGACTGGGCGGTGCAACCTCCTCTGCCAAGAGGTAGCACCGCCAGAGCTCAAGTTTCGAGCTCTGCCAGGCGATGCAACCATCGAGCTCAGTCTTCGAGCTCTGGCAGAGAGGTGCATCAGCCTGAGCTCAGTCTCGAGCTCTGCCAGGTGATGCAATCACCAAGCTCAGTCTTCGAGCTCTGGCAGAGAGGTGCATCAGCCTGAGCTCAGTTTCGAGCTCTGCCAGGTGATGCAACCACCGAGCTCAGTTTCGAGCTCTGCCAGGTGATGCAACCACCAAGCTCAGTCTTCGAGCTCTGCCAGGTGATGGAACCATCGAGCTCAGTCTTCGAGCTCTGGCAGAGAGAAGCAATCGCCTGAGCTCAGTCTTCGAGCTCTGCCAGGCGGTGCCACCTCTCCAGTCAAGAGGTGCAACCGCCTGATCCCAGAATTCTGGGATTTGATCGATTTGATCGTTTTGAGCTCGAATTTTGAATTGGGTTGGGGCCTATAAATACCCCACCCATTCAGCACTGAAAAGAAACAGACCTACACCGAAATCTTGATCTTTTCTGTGATTCTAAGAGCTCAAAAGTGTTGTAAAGCCTTTAAGTCTCCTCCTTCTGTTCTTCAAGTTTTCAGTTGTAAAGTGAGGAGAGAAAGGTCTGTAAAGGTTGTCTCCTGAGCCTGTCAAAAGGAGAGAAATTGTAAAAGGGCAGTTTGGCCTTCGCCCATTGAAGGAAGGCACCTAGTTGACGTCGGCAACCTCGTCGGTGGAGGAAGCCAAAAGTGGAGTAGGTCAAGGCTGACCGAACCACTCTAAATCTCTGGTTTGCGTTTATTTTCGAGCACTTTATCATTACTGCAAACCTCCCTCATTACTACTGCTCTCTGCGCTTTCACGAACAAGTTCTAAGTGCTGTTCTTCCGAATCTGCATTCAGACGTAAATTCGTATTTTCATACGTTACTGTTTACGTTTACGTTTGATTCTGCAGAACTGTCTTCCGTGCTTTTACGAACGAGCTTCTTTGCAGTTTATACTTACATTTTGATCCTATTGATAACTGCAAACTTTCCTCTACGATTTTACGAACGAGTTTCAGCATTTAGACGTAAAACTGCATTCAGACGTAAATCGGCTTTCCTCGCTCAATCATCAGATCTCAGTTCACGTTTACGTCTTGATTCCAACTGCATACTGCCTTCTGCGAGTATACAAACAAGTTTCAAAGTTTAGACGTAAATCTGCGTCTAGACGTAAAACTACGTTTAGTCGTAAATCTGCGTTTAGACGTAAATCTGAGCTTAAGACGTAAATCTGAGTTTAGACGTAAATCTGCGTTTAGACGTAAAACTGCGTTTAGACGTAAATCTGCGTTTAGACGTAAATCTGCGTTTAGACGTAAATCTGCGTTTAGACGTAAAACAGCGTTTAGACGTAAATCTGAGTTTAGACGTAAACTGCGCTTGGACGCAAAACTGCGCTTAGACGCAATCTGCGCTTAGACGCAAGCTGCACTTAGATACAAACTGAGAATTTGCTTTTGCATCATAACAGTTTTTGAACGAACGCAGCTTTTGGTTTTTTAATCGCTGTAAGATTTCCGCTGCACTAATTCACCCCCCCCCTCTTAGTGCTCTCGATCCTAACAATTGGTATCAGAGCAAGGTTAACTCTCTAAAGGATTAAAACCCAAGAGAGATGGCTTACGCCGGAAACCAAGAGGGGCATTCGATTACACGTCCACCCATGTTCAGTGGAACGGACTACACTTACTGGAAGACCCGAATGAGGATCTTTCTTATTTCTATGGATTTTGAACTGTGGAACCTTGTTGAAAATGGATTTTCAAAATCTTCTCTTCCAATGATCGATTGGAACGATTTGGAGAAGAAGGCTTTCGCTCTTAATGCAAAGGCTATGAATGCCTTATTTTGCGCACTTGATAAAAACGAGTTTAATCGTGTTTCAACTTGCGAAACTGCTTTTGATATTTGGCACACACTTGAAGTGACCCACGAGGGCACAAGTAGAGTGAAAGAGTCAAAAATCAATCTGTTGCTGCATTCTTTTGAACTTTTCCGAATGAAACCGAGTGAAACCATTGGCGACATGTTTACCCGTTTCACGGATGTCGTCAACGGTCTAAAAGGACTCGGAAAAAGTTTTTCGGATTTTGAACTCGTAAATAAAATACTAAGATCCCTTCCTAAAAGTTGGGATCCTAAAGTCACTGCCATTCAAGAGGCAAAGGATCTGCGCAACTTCCCTCTTGAAGAACTAATCGGGTCATTAATGACCTACGAAATGACTTGCAAAGCTCATGAAGAGCAAGAAGACATCCTTCCAAAGAACAGGAAGGATATGGCACTTAAAACTTCTGAATGCCACTTGAGAGAAAACTCAAGTGATGAGGACTGTGATGATGACTTGGCACTTTTGACAAGAAAGTTTAAGAAATTCTTCAAAAGAAACAAGTTTAAAAACGATGTGAAAAATAAACTTGAACCCAAGAAGGACCAAGTGATCTGCTATGAATGTAAAAAGCCGGGGCACTACAAAAGTGATTGTCCCCAAGTCAAGAAAAGAACAACAAAGAAGAAGGCGCTCCAAGCAACATGGGATGATTCGAGCGCATCTGAGGAAGAGGAGTCCAACACCGAGCAAGTTGCTCATTACGCCTTTATGGCCATCGACGAGGAGGTAACGGATTTATTAGATGCTGATTTATCTTTCGATGAATTATTAAATGCCTTCCATGATTTATTTGATGAATGCAAAGTTATAAATAGAAAATACAAGTTGCTAAAAAAGGTACATGATAATCTTACTTGTGAGTTTGATAAGCTAAAAGTCGAACATCATGATAGTTTAAATTCATGTATCAAATGTCATGATTTAGAAACTATACAAAAAGAAAACTTGCTACTTAAGGACACCTTGAAGAAATTCGAGGTTGGTAGCAAGTCATTAAACATGATCCTTACAAACAAGGGTCATGCTCCCAAAAGAAGTGGGATTGGATTTGTGAGGAGTCCTCACCGAAATCCAACTACCTTTGTAAAAGGCCCCATCTTACATGTTCAACACCAAACCAAGTGCAACTTTTGTTGCAAATCTGGACACAAGACACATTGTTGTCCATTCAAGAAAATAAGTCCAAACCAATTAATTTGGGTTCCTAAAGGAACCATGATAAACTCTATGCAACATGGTAGAAAATGTAGATCTATTTATGAGGCACCCAAAAGCAAATGGGTACCTAAACATCATCCTTTCTTGTAGAAAACTAAACAATCGCAAGCTAGGAGCAAGAAATGGTACCTTGATAGTGGATGCTCAAGGCATATGACCGGAGATCCATCTCAATTCTCTAAGCTCTCTAGCATAGACGAAGGATATGTCACCTTCGGAGACAACAACAAGGGTAAAATCATTGGCAAAGGAACCATAGGTAACAAATCCAACCTCTCTATTGAAGATGTTTTACTAGTTGATGGTTTAAAACATAACCTCTTGAGCATTAGTCAATTATGTGATAAAGGATATATTATAAGATTTGAATCTAATGCCTGCATCATTGAAAAACCACACAAAAATATATCTATGATTGCATTAAAACAAAACAACGTATACACTATTGACATCAATGACTTATGTGATGAAATGTGCTTTGCCGTTATGAATGAGGATGCTTGGCTATGGCATAGAAGATTAGGTCATGCTAGCATGAAACTAATCAATCAAGTATCATCTAGAGAACTTGTAAGAGGAATTCCTCATATCAAGTTCATCAAAGATAATGTATGTGATGCTTGCCAATTAGGTAAGCAAATTAGGGGTAGCTTCAAAGCTAAGAATCAAATAAGCACCTTTAGGCCCTTACAATTGATCCATATGGATTTGTTCGGACCAATCTCTACATCAAGTCTAGGAGGTAGCAAATACGCCTTTGTCATTATTGATGACTACAGCAGATATACATGGACCTACTTCTTAAAACAAAAAAATGAATGCTTTAGACATTTTACCAAGTTTTGTAAACTTGTTCAAAATGAGAAGGAATCTATGATTTCGTCAATTAGAAGTGATCACGGTGGAGAATTTCAAAACCATGACTTCCAAGAATTCTGTGAACTCAACGGATACAATCATAACTTCTCTACTCCAAGAAATCCTCAACAAAATGGGGTAGTAGAAAGAAAAAATCGAAATTTACAAGAAATGGCAAGAACCATGTTGAATGAACATAGCCTACCCAAATATTTTTGGGCCGAAGCTGTAAACACTGCATGCTATATTTTAAATAGAGTCCTAGTAAGACCCTTACTCACCAAAACTCCTTATGAGTTATGGAATAACAAAAAACCCAATGTCTCATATTTTAAAGTCTTTGGGTGTAAGTGTTTTATCTTGAATGAAAAGGATAACTTAGGAAAATTCGATGCTAAATCTGATGAAGGAATCTTTCTTGGTTATTCTTCGGTTTCTAAGGCTTTTCGCATCTTCAATAAAAGAACCTTAATTATTGAAGAATCCATCCATGTTGTTTTTAATGAGATTTCAGAAATTAAGAAAAATGATCTTGATGATGATGTTAATTTTGATTCCTTGAATTTAAACGAAACCCCGTCTCCAACTAGCAACTTGGTTGCATCCACTTCCAAAACATCCTTACCCAAGGATTGGAAGTATATAGATGCTCATCCTAAGGAGCTAATCCTAGGAGACACATCAAAGGGGGTTCAAACACGATCTTCTTTTAAAAACTTTTGTGCCAACGCCGCTTTTCTCTCCCAAATTGAACCCAAATGTGTTGATGAAGCCATGAAAGATAATTCATGGATTATCGCAATGCAAGATGAATTAAATCAATTTGAGAGAAATGAGGTGTGGACGCTTGTTCCTAAGCCAAATGACCATTTAGTAATTGGTACTAAATGGGTCTTTAGAAACAAGCAAGATGAAAATGGTATCGTGGTTAGAAACAAGGTTAGATTAGTGGCCAAAGGTTTCAACCAAGAAGAAGGTATCGATTACGAAGAAACCTTCGCACCTGTGGCTCGATTGGAAGCCATAAGGATGCTCCTTGCCTACGCTAGTTGCAATAATTTTAAGTTATTTCAAATGGATGTTAAAAGCGCTTTTCTAAATGGTTTCATTTCCGAAGAAGTTTATGTTGAACAACCTCCTGGATTTGAAAATAATGGCTACCCTAATCATGTGTTTAGATTAACTAAAGCTCTCTATGGTTTAAAACAAGCCCCAAGGGCTTGGTATGAGAGACTTAGCTCTTTTCTCATTGAAAATAATTTCATAAAAGGCAAGGTTGATACTACATTGTTTATCAAGAATTTTGAAAATGATTTTCTCATTGTTCAGATTTATGTTGATGATATTATCTTTGGTTCTACAAATGAATCTCTTTGTGAATCCTTTGCGAAAACTATGAGTCATGAATTCGAAATGAGTCTAATGGGAGAGTTAACATTCTTCTTAGGCCTACAAATCAAACAACTAAGCAATGGCATCTTTATTAGTCAAACCAAATATGTTGTGAGTTTGCTAAAGAAGTTCAAAATGAATAATTCAAAAGCCATTGACACTCCTATGAGCACCTCCACTAAGTTAGAAATTGATGAGAATGGAGAAAGCTTCGATCAAAAAACCTATAGGGGTATGATAGGAAGTTTACTTTACCTCACTGCCACCAGACCAGACATCATGTTCAGTGTAGGACTTTGTGCTAGATTTCAATCAGACCCTAGGATATCTCATCTCAAAGCAGTCAAAAGAATACTCAGATATCTTAATGGAACTACCAATCTAGGATTATGGTACCCAAAATC
Source organism: Musa acuminata AAA Group (assembly GCF_036884655.1). Lineage (NCBI taxonomy): Eukaryota > Viridiplantae > Streptophyta > Magnoliopsida > Zingiberales > Musaceae > Musa > Musa acuminata. The sequence goes on along the minus strand of NC_088331.1, from coordinate 32,979,135 downwards.
AGAAAATTTTGAATTAACATCTTATGCTGATGCGGACTTCGCTGGCTGTAAACTAGACAGAAAAAGCACATCAGGATCATGTCAATTTTTAGGACATGCCCTTGTATCCTGGTCATCTAAGAAACAAAACTCGGTTGCCCTATCAACAACCGAAGCTGAATACATTGCAGCAAGTGCATGCTGTGCACAAGTTGTATGGATGAAAAACACTTTAGAAGATTACAAAGTGAATCTTAAAGATATTCCCATTAAATGTGATAACACGAGTGCAATATGCTTAACTAAAAATCCTATACAACACTCAAGAACAAAACACATTGATATTAGACATCACTTTATACGAGATCATGTCACTAATCATGATGTAACCATAGAGTTTATTGATACCAAACATCAACTGGCTGATATCTTCACAAAACCCCTATGTGAAGAACAATTTGATTACATAAGAAGAGAATTAGGAATGTTGATGTGTCCGAATACTTAAACTAGTTAAAATTATTTTTCGGATGTTATTACTATTACATGCCTTGACAACGCTTGATCAAATAACATGTTGCAAATTATGTGACAAATATTTTTAACCAAATGCATGTAAGAAGTTCATTTTTCGGTTTGTATGCTAAAAATGGGATGTTCCTGTACACTCTTATGAAAACTCTTTGAAAAATGACTTTCCTCCGTCAAGCAACAAACAATAAAGAGTTATATGTGTCATAACTTCCTTTATATGCTTAATAATGCTATCATGCTTTTTGTTGATGACAAAGGGGGAGAAATATATGAATTGACAAAACACTATGTAATAGCTGAACTGCCATAATCTTGTCTATGTCATAGTTACAAATACTTGAGTGATGCTATAAACAATGTTATGCCATCCTTGCATCACCAAGAGATATGTGAAGATGTGCTATAGTTTGCATCATATCTTGATTTGATATTCTATAGAAAATGCAAACTTGCTAGAAAATCTCAAATGTGTGCATCATGTAAAAAGTCCTTCGTAGCTTTATATTATTACATGATGAATAGTTACAAACACTATCATACAAACTTGATAATGTATGTCATGCCTTGACATCATTCTTGAAGAGATACATCATGATGGGAGCATTGATAAGTTTAATTGATCTAACTTATCAATACGTCACTTGAATTCTTAGGTCTTGAATTCAAGGTTGACTTATCTCAACTATGGCATATAGATAGGGGGAGTTAAGGACAACTCCTCTATCAATTGATTGTCATCATCAAAAAGGGGGAGATTGTTGAATCTCGGATTTTGATGATGAAGTCAATTGTCATTTGTTATCTAATCTATGTGTTGAGATAAGTGTGCAGGATTAACTACGATGAGAGTAAGACAAGCAGCAGGTGTTGCGCCGGAGTCAAGATCATGATCACGTTGGGAGTTCGAGAGTTCGACGGAAGTTCGGACGGTCGTCGGAGGTTCAGCGAGAACAGATCCGAGAAGTCCAGAAGCTTGCCAAGCGAAGCTCGTCGGAACTCGCCAAGTGGATCGTCGCAAAGTCCAGGAGTATGCCGGATGTCCGCAGAAGGATCACCGAGGGTTATCGGATGATCGACGGAAGTTGGCCGGAAACTCGCCGGAAGAAGCGATTGACGCATCGGAGCAAAGCTGCAGAAGTTGTCTTAGAGTTAATCGTAGTTAGCATGATGATTAAGCATGAAAATGGGAGGTGATCCCATTAGCTTAATCTTGGGGCAATTGGGCCCTTGAAAAGATTCAAATTGGGCCGAATGGAGTGAACCATTCGGACCCTGATTGCACCAGGAGGTGCAACCGCCCCAGCCAGGAGGTGCAACCGCTTGGGCTGTGGGGTTGGGAGGTGCAACCGCCCCAGCCAGGAGGTGCAACCGCCAGGGCTGCGAGGCTGGGAGGTGCAACTGCCCCAGCCGAGAGGTGCAACCGCCCAGAGCTCAGTCTTCGAGCTAGACTGGGCGGTGCAACCTCCTCTGCCAAGAGGTAGCACCGCCAGAGCTCAAGTTTCGAGCTCTGCCAGGCGATGCAACCATCGAGCTCAGTCTTCGAGCTCTGGCAGAGAGGTGCATCAACCTGAGCTCAGTCTCGAGCTCTGCCAGGTGATGCAATCACCAAGCTCAGTCTTCGAGCTCTGGCAGAGAGGTGCATCAGCCTGAGCTCAGTTTCGAGCTCTGCCAGGTGATGCAACCACCGAGCTCAGTTTCGAGCTCTGCCAGGTGATGCAACCACCAAGCTCAGTCTTCGAGCTCTGCCAGGTGATGGAACCATCGAGCTCAGTCTTCGAGCTCTGGCAGAGAGAAGCAATCGCCTGAGCTCAGTCTTCGAGCTCTGCCAGGCGGTGCCACCTCTCCAGTCAAGAGGTGCAACCGCCTGATCCCAGAATTCTGGGATTTGATCGATTTGATCGTTTTGAGCTCGAATTTTGAATTGGGTTGGGGCCTATAAATACCCCACCCATTCAGCACTGAAAAGAAACAGACCTACACCGAAATCTTGATCTTTTCTGTGATTCTAAGAGCTCAAAAGTGTTGTAAAGCCTTTAAGTCTCCTCCTTCTGTTCTTCAAGTTTTCAGTTGTAAAGTGAGGAGAGAAAGGTCTGTAAAGGTTGTCTCCTGAGCCTGTCAAAAGGAGAGAAATTGTAAAAGGGCAGTTTGGCCTTCGCCCATTGAAGGAAGGCACCTAGTTGACGTCGGCAACCTCGTCGGTGGAGGAAGCCAAAAGTGGAGTAGGTCAAGGCTGACCGAACCACTCTAAATCTCTGGTTTGCGTTTATTTTCGAGCACTTTATCATTACTGCAAACCTCCCTCATTACTACTGCTCTCTGCGCTTTCACGAACAAGTTCTAAGTGCTGTTCTTCCGAATCTGCATTCAGACGTAAATTCGTATTTTCATACGTTACTGTTTACGTTTACGTTTGATTCTGCAGAACTGTCTTCCGTGCTTTTACGAACGAGCTTCTTTGCAGTTTATACTTACATTTTGATCCTATTGATAACTGCAAACTTTCCTCTATGATTTTACGAACGAGTTTCAGCATTTAGACGTAAAACTGCATTCAGACGTAAATCGGCTTTCCTCGCTCAATCATCAGATCTCAGTTCACGTTTACGTCTTGATTCCAACTGCATACTGCCTTCTGCGAGTATACAAACAAGTTTCAAAGTTTAGACGTAAATCTGCGTCTAGACGTAAAACTACGTTTAGACGTAAATCTGCGTTTAGACGTAAATCTGAGCTTAAGACGTAAATCTGAGTTTAGACGTAAATCTGCGTTTAGACGTAAAACTGCGTTTAGACGTAAATCTGCGTTTAGACGTAAATCTGCGTTTAGACATAAAACAGCGTTTAGACGTAAATCTGAGTTTAGACGTAAACTGCGCTTGGACGCAAAACTGCGCTTAGACGCAATCTGCGCTTAGACGCAAACTGCACTTAGATACAAACTGAGAATTTGCTTTTGCATCATAACAGTTTTTGAACGAACGCAGCTTTTGGTTTTTTAATCGCTGTAAGATTTCCGCTGCACTAATTCACCCCCCCCCTCTTAGTGCTCTCGATCCTAACAATTGGTATCAGAGCAAGGTTAACTCTCTAAAGGATTAAAACCCAAGAGAGATGGCTTACGTCGGAAACCAAGAGGGGCTTTCGATTACACGTCCACCCATGTTCAGTGGAACGGACTACACTTACTGGAAGACCCGAATGAGGATCTTTCTTATTTCTATGGATTTTGAACTGTGGAACCTTGTTGAAAATGGATTTTCAAAATCTTCTCTTCCAATGATCGATTGGAACGATTTGGAGAAGAAGGCTTTCGCTCTTAATGCAAAGGCTATGAATGCCTTATTTTGCGCACTTGATAAAAACGAGTTTAATCGTGTTTCAACTTGCGAAACTGCTTTTGATATTTGGCACACACTTGAAGTGACCCACGAGGGCACAAGTAGAGTGAAAGAGTCAAAAATCAATCTGTTGCTGCATTCTTTTGAACTTTTCCGAATGAAACCGAGTGAAACCATTGGCGACATGTTTACCCGTTTCACGGATGTCGTCAACGGTCTAAAAGGACTCGGAAAAAGTTTTTCGGATTTTGAACTCGTAAATAAAATACTAAGATCCCTTCCTAAAAGTTGGGATCCTAAAGTCACTGCTATTCAAGAGGCAAAGGATCTGCGCAACTTCCCTCTTGAAGAACTAATCGGGTCATTAATGACCTACGAAATGACTTGCAAAGCTCATGAAGAGCAAGAAGACATCCTTCCAAAGAACAGGAAGGATATGGCACTTAAAACTTCTAAATGCCACTTGAGAGAAAACTCAAGTGATGAGGACTGTGATGATGACTTGGCACTTTTGACAAGAAAGTTTAAGAAATTCTTCAAAAGAAACAAGTTTAAAAACGATGTGAAAAATAAACTTGAACCCAAGAAGGACCAAGTGATCTGCTATGAATGTAAAAAGCCGGGGCACTACAAAAGTGATTGTCCCCAAGTCAAGAAAAGAACAACAAAGAAGAAGGCGCTCCAAGCAACATGGGATGATTCGAGCGCATCTGAGGAAGAGGAGTCCAACACCGAGCAAGTTGCTCATTACGCCTTTATGGCCATCGAAGAGGAGGTAACGGATTTATTAGATGCTGATTTATCTTTCGATGAATTATTAAATGCCTTCCATGATTTATTTGATGAATGCAAAGTTATAAATAGAAAATACAAGTTGCTAAAAAAGGTACATGATAATCTTACTTGTGAGTTTGATAAGCTAAAAGTCGAACATCATGATAGTTTAAATTCATGTATCAAATGTCATGATTTAGAAACTATACAAAAAGAAAACTTGCTACTTAAGGACACCTTGAAGAAATTCGAGGTTGGTAGCAAGTCATTAAACATGATCCTTACAAACAAGGGTCATGCTCCCAAAAGAAGTGGGATTGGATTTGTGAGGAGTCCTCACCGAAATCCAACTACCTTTGTAAAAGGCCCCATCTTACATGTTCAACACCAAACCAAGTGCAACTTTTGTTGCAAATCTGGACACAAGACACATTGTTGTCCATTCAAGAAAATAAGTCCAAACCAATTAATTTGGGTTCCTAAAGGAACCATGATAAACTCTATGCAACATGGTAGAAAATGTAGATCTATTTATGAGGCACCCAAAAGCAAATGGGTACCTAAACATCATCCTTTCTTGTAGAAAACTAAACAATCGCAAGCTAGGAGCAAGAAATGGTACCTTGATAGTAGATGCTCAAGGCATATGACCGGAGATCCATCTCAATTCTCTAAGCTCTCTAGCATAGACGAAGGATATGTCACCTTCGGAGACAACAACAAGGGTAAAATCATTGGCAAAGGAACCATAGGTAACAAATCCAACCTCTCTATTGAAGATGTTTTACTAGTTGATGGTTTAAAACATAACCTCTTGAGCATTAGTCAATTATGTGATAAAGGATATATTATAAGATTTGAATCTAATGCCTGCATCATTGAAAAACCACACAAAAATATATCTATGATTGCATTAAAACAAAACAACGTATACACTATTGACATCAATGACTTATGTGATGAAATGTGCTTTGCCGTTATGAATGAGGATGCTTGGCTATGGCATAGAAGATTAGGTCATGCTAGCATGAAACTAATCAATCAAGTATCATCTAGAGAACTTGTAAGAGGAATTCCTCATATCAAGTTCATCAAAGATAATGTATGTGATGCTTGCCAATTAGGTAAGCAAATTAGGGGTAGCTTCAAAGCTAAGAATCAAATAAGCACCTTTAGGCCCTTACAATTGATCCATATGGATTTGTTCGGACCAATCTCTACATCAAGTCTAGGAGGTAGCAAATACGCCTTTGTCATTATTGATGACTACAGCAGATATACATGGACCTACTTCTTAAAACAAAAAAATGAATGCTTTAGACATTTTACCAAGTTTTGTAAACTTGTTCAAAATGAGAAGGAATCTATGATTTCGTCAATTAGAAGTGATCACGGTGGAGAATTTCAAAACCATGACTTCCAAGAATTCTGTGAACTCAACGGATACAATCATAACTTCTCTACTCCAAGAAATCCTCAACAAAATGGGGTAGTAGAAAGAAAAAATCGAAATTTACAAGAAATGGCAAGAACCATGTTGAATGAACATAGCCTACCCAAATATTTTTGGGCCGAAGCTGTAAACACTGCATGCTATATTTTAAATAGAGTCCTAGTAAGACCCTTACTCACCAAAACTCCTTATGAGTTATGGAATAACAAAAAACCCAATGTCTCATATTTTAAAGTCTTTGGGTGTAAGTGTTTTATCTTGAATGAAAAGGATAACTTAGGAAAATTCGATGCTAAATCTGATGAAGGAATCTTTCTTGGTTATTCTTCGGTTTCTAAGGCTTTTCGCATCTTCAATAAAAGAACCTTAATTATTGAAGAATCCATCCATGTTGTTTTCAATGAGATTTCAGAAATTAAGAAAAATGATCTTGATGATGATGTTAATTTTGATTCCTTGAATTTAAACGAAACCCCGTCTCCAACTAGCAACTTGGTTGCATCCACTTCCAAAACATCCTTACCCAAGGATTGGAAGTATATAGATGCTCATCCTAAGGAGCTAATCCTAGGAGACACATCAAAGGGGGTTCAAACACGATCTTCTTTTAAAAACTTTTGTGCCAACGCCGCTTTTCTCTCCCAAATTGAACCCAAATGTGTTGATGAAGCCATGAAAGATAATTCATGGATTATCGCAATGCAAGATGAATTAAATCAATTTGAGAGAAATGAGGTGTGGACGCTTGTTCCTAAGCCAAATGACCATTTAGTAATTGGTACTAAATGGGTCTTTAGAAACAAGCAAGATGAAAATGGTATCGTGGTTAGAAACAAGGCTAGATTAGTGGCCAAAGGTTTCAACCAAGAAGAAGGTATCGATTACGAAGAAACCTTCGCACCTGTGGCTCGATTGGAAGCCATAAGGATGCTCCTTGCCTACGCTAGTTGCAATAATTTTAAGTTATTTCAAATGGATGTTAAAAGCGCTTTTCTAAATGGTTTCATTTCCGAAGAAGTTTATGTTGAACAACCTCCTGGATTTGAAAATAATGGCTACCCTAATCATGTGTTTAGATTAACTAAAGCTCTCTATGGTTTAAAACAAGCCCCAAGGGCTTGGTATGAGAGACTTAACTCTTTTCTCATTGAAAATAATTTCATAAAAGGCAAGGTTGATACTACATTGTTTATCAAGAATTTTGAAAATGATTTTCTCATTGTTCAGATTTATGTTGATGATATTATCTTTGGTTCTACAAATGAATCTCTTTGTGAATCCTTTGCGAAAACTATGAGTCATGAATTCGAAATGAGTCTAATGGGAGAGTTAACATTCTTCTTAGGCCTACAAATCAAACAACTAAGCAATGGCATCTTTATTAGTCAAATCAAATATGCTGTGAGTTTGCTAAAGAAGTTCAAAATGAATAATTCAAAAGCCATTGACACTCCTATGAGCACCTCCACTAAGTTAGAAATTGATGAGAATGGAGAAAGCTTCGATCAAAAAACCTATAGGGGTATGATAGGAAGTTTACTTTACCTCACTGCCACCAGACCAGACATCATGTTCAGTGTAGGACTTTGTGCTAGATTTCAATCAGACCCTAAGATATCTCATCTCAAAGCAGTCAAAAGAATACTCAGATATCTTAATGGAACTACCAATCTAGGATTATGGTACCCAAAATCAGAAAATTTTGAATTAACAGCTTATGCTGATGCGGACTTCGCTGGCTGTAAACTAGACAGAAAAAGCACATCAGGATCATGTCAATTTTTAGGACATGCCCTTGTATCCTGGTCATCTAAGAAACAAAACTCGGTTGCCCTATCAACAACCGAAGCTGAATACATTGCAGCAAGTGCATGCTGTGCACAAGTTGTATGGATGAAAAACACTTTAGAAGATTACAAAGTGAATCTTAAAGATATTCCCATTAAATGTGATAACACGAGTGCAATATGCTTAACTAAAAATCCTATACAACACTCAAGAACAAAACACATTGATATTAGACATCACTTTATACGAGATCATGTCACTAATCATGATGTAACCATAGAGTTTATTGATACCAAACATCAACTGGCTGATATCTTCACAAAACCCCTATGTGAAGAACAATTTGATTACATAAGAAGAGAATTAGGAATGTTGATGTGTCCGAATACTTAAACTAGTTAAAATTATTTTTCGGATGTTATTACTATTACATGCCTTGACAACGCTTGATCAAATAACATGTTGCAAATTATGTGACAAATATTTTTAACCAAATGCATGTAAGAAGTTCATTTTTCGGTTTGTATACTAAAAATGGGATGTTCCTGTACACTCTTATGAAAACTCTTTGAAAAATGACTTTCCTCCGTCAAGCAACAAACAATAAAGAGTTATATGTGTCATGACTTCCTTTATATGCTTAATAATGCTATCATGCTTTTTGTTGATGACAAAGGGGGAGAAATATATGAATTGATAAACACTATGTCATAGCTGAACTGCCATAATCTTGTCTATGTCATAGTTACAAATACTTGAGTGATGCTATAAACAATGTTATGCCATCCTTGCATCACCAAGAGATATGTGAACATGTGCTATAGTTTGCATCATATCTTGATTTGATATTCTATAGAAAATGCAAACTTGCTAGAAAATCTCAAATGTGTGCATCATGTAAAAAGTCCTTCGTAGCTTTATATTATTACATGATGAATAGTTACAAACACTATCATACAAACTTGATAATGTATGTCATGCCTTGACATCATTCTTGAAGAGATACATCATGATGGGAGCATTGATAAGTTTAATTGATCTAACTTATCAATACGTCACTTGAATTCTTAGGTCTTGAATTCAAGGTTGACTTATCTCAACTATGGCATATAGATAGGGGGAGTTAAGGACAACTCCTTTATCAATTGATTGTCATCATCAAAAAGGGGGAGATTGTTGAATCTCGGATTTTGATGATGAAGTCAATTGTCATTTGTTATCTAATCTATGTGTTGAGATAAGTGTGCAGGATTAACTACGATGAGAGTAAGACAAGCAGCAGGTGTTGCGCCGGAGTCAAGATCATGATCACGTTGGGAGTTCGAGAGTTCGACGGAAGTTCGGACGGTCGTCGGAGGTTCAGCGAGAACAGATCCGAGAAGTCCAGAAGCTTGCCAAGCGAAGCTCGTCGGAACTCGCCAAGTGGATCGTCGCAAAGTCCAGGAGTATGCCGGATGTCCGCAGAAGGATCACTGAGGGTTATCGGATGATCGACGGAAGTTGGCCGGAAACTCGCCGGAAGAAGCGATTGACGCATCGGAGCAAAGCTACAGAAGTTGTCTTAGAGTTAATCGTAGTTAGCATGATGATTAAGCATGAAAATGGGAGGTGATCCCATTAGCTTAATCTTGGGGCAATTGGGCCCCTGAAAAGATTCAAATTGGGCCGAATGGAGTGAACCATTCGGACCCTGATTGCACCAGGAGGTGCAACCGCCCCAGCCAGGAGGTGTAACCGCCTGGGCTGTGGGGTTGGGAGGTGCAACCGCCCCAGCCAGGAGGTGCAACCGCCAGGGCTGCGAGGCTGGGAGGTGCAACTGCCCCAGCCGAGAGGTGCAACCGCCCAGAGCTCAGTCTTCGAGATAGACTGGGCGGTGCAACCTCCTCTGCCAAGAGGTAGCACCGCCAGAGCTCAAGTTTCGAGCTCTGCCAGGCGATGCAACCATCGAGCTCAGTCTTCGAGCTCTGGCAGAGAGGTGCATCAGCCTGAGCTCAGTCTCGAGCTCTGCCAGGTGATGCAATCACCAAGCTCAGTCTTCGAGCTCTGGCAGAGAGGTGCATCAGCCTGAGCTCAGTTTCGAGCTCTGCCAGGTGATGCAACCACCGAGCTCAGTTTCGAGCTCTGCCAGGTGATGCAACCACCAAGCTCAGTCTTCGAGCTCTGCTAGGTGATGGAACCATCGAGCTCAGTCTTCGAGCTCTGGCAGAGAGAAGCAATCGCCTGAGCTCAGTCTTCGAGCTCTGCCAGGCGGTGCCACCTCTCCAGTCAAGAGGTGCAACCGCCTGATCCCAGAATTCTGGGATTTGATCGATTTGATCGTTTTGAGCTCGAATTTTGAATTGGGTTGGGGCCTATAAATACCCCACCCATTCAGCACTGAAAAGAAATAGACCTACACCGAAATCTTGATCTTTTCTGTGATTCTAAGAGCTCAAAAGTGTTGTAAAGCCTTTAAGTCTCCTCCTTCTGTTCTTCAAGTTTTCAGTTGTAAAGTGAGGAGAGAAAGGTCTGTAAAGGTTGTCTCCTGAGCCTGTCAAAAGGAGAGAAATTGTAAAAGGGCAGTTTGGCCTTCGCCCATTGAAGGAAGGCACCTAGTTGACGTCGGCAACCTCGTCAGTGGAGGAAGCCAAAAGTGGAGTAGGTCAAGGCTGACCGAACCACTCTAAATCTCTGGTTTGCGTTTATTTTCGAGCACTTTATCATTACTGCAAACCTCCCTCATTACTACTGCTCTCTGCGCTTTCACGAACAAGTTCTAAGTGCTGTTCTTCCGAATCTGCATTCAGACGTAAATTCGTATTTTCATACGTAACTGTTTACGTTTATGTTTGATTCTACAGAATTGTCTTCCGTGCTTTTACGAACGAGCTTCTTTGCAGTTTATACTTACATTTTGATCCTATTGATAACTGCAAACTTTCCTCTACGATTTTACGAACGAGTTTCAGCATTTAGACGTAAAACTGCATTCAGACGTAAATCGGCTTTCCTCGCTCAATCATCAGATCTCAGTTCACGTTTACGTCTTGATTCCAACTGCATACTGCCTTCTGCGAGTATACAAACAAGTTTCAAAGTTTAGACGTAAATCTGCGTCTAGACGTAAAACTGCGTTTAGACGTAAATCTGCGTTTAGACGTAAATCTGAGCTTAAGACGTAAATCTGAGTTTAGACGTAAATCTGCGTTTAGACGTAAAACTGCGTTTAGACGTAAATCTGCGTTTAGACGTAAATCTGCGTTTAGACGTAAATCTGCGTTTAGACGTAAAACAGCGTTTAGACGTAAATCTGAGTTTAGACGTAAACTGTGCTTGGACGCAAAACTGCGTTTAGACGCAATCTGCGCTTAGACGCAAACTGCACTTAGATACAAACTGAGAATTTGCTTTTGCATCATAACAGTTTTTGAACGAACGCAGCTTTTAGTTTTTTAATCGCTGTAAGATTTCCGCTGCACTAATTCACCCCCCCCCTCTTAGTGCTCTCGATCCTAACATCCTAATCATCATTTATTTTGCAACATGATGGTACTAAATTTGTCAAATTAGATTCTACCATACATGATCGAAACTTCTTATTTGTATACATCAAAATAAATTAATGAATATTTCATGTATTCTTATCATCACATAAGGAATATCAAGAAGAATTATTAGGTGATGAGATAAACATTTCATGAATACAAGGAATTGCATAAAATTCATATCATGAAAGATTAGAATATGTGAATACCAAAAGACATGATTTCTTTTTGAAAAACCTACTCCATAATTAATAAAAAGAAAATCTTAGGAGAACGATTAATGAAAAAATCTTGATTCATAATAAATCTTAATTTGTAAATATCAAGGAACCAAGATCATGATTTTGAATAAAACTCATTCAAATTCAAATCACCAAAAATCATTTTTATGGTTCAAAAAATTCGTAATATATTTTCCCCTTTTTTAAGTATTTCATTTTAAGTGATTGATTTCATGTTAGCATGCTTTTTCATTTATTTTAAACATGCATCAACGTTTAGGATCGAAAAATGAATTTCATCATAAAACCATCAAGATCAATAGATTCTTAAAAATGAACTATTATGATCAAGAAAATCCGAAAATAAAATTTAACACTTTTATGCATTCGGACAAAGTTTTGCTATAAATTTTCAAGTTCAATCATGAAGATAAAACATGCTCATGATCATAAAAATTTTTGTATCCAAAACACATAATTTCCAACATGTTATTAAGGCATGTAATAGTGTAAAATCATCATGGCAATTAAGTGATTTGAACATTGAATCAAGAAAGTCCAAAAATTAATCTTAACAAGTTCATGCATTCGAGCACATTTTTGCCATAGTTTTTCAAATACACTCATGAAAATAACATATGCTTATCATCATGTATAGCTTAAAATCTTATGCATAAAATTGTTAATCAAAATATTTAATATTACATCATTATGCATTTCTTCAAATCAAACATGATTTTTTTTTTAAATCAAAATGGAAATCAACGTAATACACATTATTACTTCTTAACCATGATTTCATATTTTCAATCAAAATAATTTTATTTGTTTATCATAAAATATGTAATATTTCCATTTTCGAAATTACTTAGCATTATCATAATTTTTTTTTTAAACATGTAATTTTTAAGAAAATTAATTCTAAACTAAAAAAGAAAATACATCATGAGAGCATCAAGTAATTTCAAAATAAATTAGGGGGTTTTTGATTACCTCATCATTGAAAGCGGTTAAGGCGTAGTTAGCCACCTCGCCTTTCTTGATTTTCTCCTCGTCTTCAGAGGAGCTCGATTCATCCCACTTTGTGTTCTTCTTCTTTGGCCTCTTCCTTCGTTCAAGTTTATTATTTATTTTAGAATTTTGTTTAATAAACTTATTAAGATTTAGTGTTCGAAGTTCAAGTTCATCATTGTCCTCATCACTTGAGTCATCGCTCAAGTGGTATTCATTTGTCCGGAGTTCCAAATCCTTCCTGTTCTTTGGAAGGTGATTTTGTTCATCATGTTCATCATGTGCATTGTGCACCATTTCATATGTCATCAACGAACCAATTAGTTCTTCAAGTGGTAAGTTGTTTAGGTTTTTAGCTTCTTGTATTGCAGTTACTTTTGAATCATACTTCTTAGAAAGAGAACGCAAAATCTTGTTTACGAGTTCAAAATTCGAAAAACATTTTCCAAGAGCTCTTAAACTATTGATGACATCCGTGAAACGGGTGTGCATGTCGCCTATAGTCTCGCTTGGCTGCATTCGAAAAAGCTCAAAATCATGCAATAAAATGTTAACTTTCGAGTCTTTGACTCTACTAGTTCCCTCGTGCATGATTTCAAGTGTTTGCCAAATGTCAAAAGCTGTTTTGCACGTAGAAATCCGATTGAACTCATTTTTGTCTAAAGCGCAAAATAAGGCATTCATAGCCTTTGCATTTAAAAAAAAAATACTTCTTCTCCAAATCCGACCATTCGTTCATCGATTTAGAGGGAAGTTGAAAATCATTTTCAATGATATTCCATAAATCCAAATTCATAGAAATCATGAAACTCTCATTCGAGTTTTCCAATAAGTGTAATCCAATCCGTTAAACAACGGTGGACGAACAACCGATAAGCCCTCTTGAAAGCCATGAAGAGCCATTTCTCTCGGGTGTAAATTCGAAATGAGAAATACCGGGCTCTGATACCAATTGTTAGGATCAAGAGCACTAAGAGGGGGGGGGGGGGGGGTGAATTAGTGCAGTAGAAAAGTTTCGACGATTGAAATCACATTCGTACGATAAGAGCAATTTCGATAGAAAATCCGATTCGTAAATCACTTTAACTTGTAACCAAGCAAGATGTAGTTAAAGAAAAGATATAAAGGCAGTTTGCAGTTACGATAGAAATCAGAACGTAAACACAAACTGAAATATGATGTTCGTAAGATAAAAACGATTTACGTCTAAACGCCGATTCAGAAAATGCAGAGCTTGAAACACGATCGTATATGTGCAGAAGGTAGTAATCTTTTGAGGAGGTTTGCAGTAAAGATAAGATGCTTAGAGTAAATGCAAACTGAGATTTAGAATGGTTCAGTCAATCTTGACATACATCCACTTTTGGCTTCCTCCTCCGATACGGTCACCGACGTCCACTAGAGGCCTTCCTTTAATAGGGGAAGGCCAACCACCCTTTTACAGTTTCACTCCTTTTGACGGGCTTAGGAGACAACCCTTACAGAATTTTCTTTCCTCTCTTAACAGATTAGGACTTGGAAGAAAAGAGGAAGAAGAACTTTCAACTCATACAACACTTTTAAGCTCTAAAAATCACAAAGTAAAATCAGAATTTCGGTGGTTTCTGGGTGCCCTTTCAGTGCTGAAAGGGTGGGGTATTTATAGGCCCCAACCCAGTTTGAATTTGGAGCTCAAAACTGTCAATTCCTGAAATTTTGGGATCTGGCGGTTGCACCGCCTGACTTAGGCGGTTGCACCGCCTGGCAGAGCTCAAAGATTGAGCCTTTGGGCGGTGCAACCTCCTGTCAGGGGCGGTTGCACCTCCTACCAGAGCTCGAAGACCGAGCTAAGGCGGTGCGACCGCCTAACTAAGGCGGTGCCACAGCCTGACTGAGGCGATTGCAACTCCTACCAGAGCTCGAAGACCGAGCTCTGGCGGTTGCACCGCATAGTCTCGCTCGGAGACTGAGCTGGGGTGGTTCAACCGCCTAGCAAAAATCAGGGTCCGAATGGGTTGATCCATTCGGCCCAATTTGGATTTTTTAGGGGCCCAATTGCCCCAAGATTAAGTTAATGGGATCATTGCTAGTCATAGGTGCCCAGCAAGCCAATCACGTGAGTGATGGCACGTGTGACTTGATACAGAATCATTTTGCTTATTATATTTTGGCGTATATCACTTTATAACTATTGCATAAATGCATATATATATTGTGATGTCCTTGGATTTGTGCAATGGGAATCGGATCGTGATGAGATCACGATAATGAAATCGATTCACCTTTAAACACATATCCTAAATAATCTCGGTCATAGGTTACTCGAGAGGGACATCATGATAACCGGATAGACTGGTGTGCTGTATACCCGTCCATATAATGGATGCAGCTGGTCTCATAGCTGCTCGTGTAGGGACACTAGGGATACAGTACAGGTGCTCATTGGAGAATGAGTTCACTGATTGATACGCTTATGGAATGCTGGATGGTTGATGATGCCTTATTGTCAGACAGTGATTCCGTAGTCCTAGTGGTGTATCTGGTCCTTAGACTTGAGACACCAAGGATGTCTTGTATGAGTGCTCCACTCTTTGATACCAGACTTATAGGTTTGGCTGTCCCAGATCTAGTACAGCTGGTCATTGGGAGTGGTAGTCGACCTTACGAGGGCTATTGAGTGTCGACAGAGGATCATCCACTCTCGGCGTCATGAGAGGAATATCCCATGTGTTCTTGCTCAGACAAATCCCTGGCCAGGGTCATTCGGGTTCAGAGAGAAAGAGTTCTCCGGGAGAATCCGATTAGAGCAAGACTCGAGTAGAAACCGTATGGGTCTGACAACACCATGCTCGATATACGATCTTTGGGATATTAGATGGATGAGGGACTATAGGTACATGGTAACTGAGAACAGACAGGTCCAATGGATTGGATTCCCCTGTATCGTTTGGGGACTACGACATAGTGGCCTAGTACGTCCGTAGTCGATGAGTCGAGTGAATTATTACAGAGATAATAATTCACTGAGTTAGAAGGAGTTCTAACAGGTATGACTCACGGCCAGCTCGATATTGGGCCTAGAGGGTCACAAACATATGGTAGGCATTGCGATGAATAGAGGTGCGAATATGAGATATCCGACGGAGCCCTTGTCTTATTGGATGCAGATCCAATACCCACTAGGGAAGGACCCATTAGGGTTTGACACGGGATCTCTATAAATAGGAGGGATTCACAGCCTCATAGGCTAGAGTCTTTGCTTGCCCTTCCTATTCTCCTCTCCCTCTCCACCTCAGAGTAGGCCTGGAGTTTTGAGGAGCGTCGTCGCAACCCTGCTGTGTGGATCATCGTTAGAGAGGAGGACGCTTGACCTCCTTCACCCTCTCCTAAGGATCTGCAAGGAAACAGGGATATACGATCTCCCTAGGTAACACAATCTCTATACGCAGTTTTGTGTTTTGCGGATTTTTGCGCACCAATCTTCGCACGACGACGAACATCCTTTTGGGAATCGGGGATTTTTGTTTTCTTGTTCTTCCGCTGCGCATATAATGTCGCCCCCCATGATTTCCCAACAGTGGTATCAGAGCCAGATTGTTCGTGCGAATGATTGGTTTTGAACTGCGTGTGTTGTGTTTAGGACGAATTTTGACGTCAAAATCGTTGACGCAAAAGCGAGAAAGGGCAGCAATAGTTGCTGCCCTCGATCGGCGTGCGTGAAGCGTAGCCGAAGGCGGGCAGCACAGGGGCTGCGTCTACAGTAGCCGGCCGGCGACCTGCTTGCAGGAGCCTTGCTGCCGGCGGGGCTGGCAGCCCACGGGCAGAGGCGCCGCAGGGCAGCGGCGCCTGCCGCCGTAGGGCAGCGACGCCTGCCGCTGCTGCTCCCGCGGGCGAAACCCCCCCCCCCCCCCCCCCCGGCGGGACAGCACCGCCCGTAGGCGAGGGCAGTGCCCTCGCCTCGCCGCACAGGCCGCCGCCAGTAGGGTGGCGGCGACGGCGGCAGCAGCAAAGGATAGTAGGGCATTAGGGTTTTTAGGAAAAGACAGTTTTACCCCTCGAAATTTGAGAAATTCTAGTTTCTGTCTTTTGTCCAAATTATAAAAATACCCCTATAAATTCCGAAATTCCCTACATGTCCCTGATTTCTGAAAATATTAATTAATTAAAAGGTTTAGTTGATTATTATTTTTATTATTATCTAGTAGTCCTACATGATGATGATTATTTATACATGTGATGTATGATGTGTGGACGGATGATCATGGACCGTGTGATGTGTGTACTTGTGATTATTATTATTGAGGTCTGCGAGCCTCCATTATATTTCTCGTTTATTGTCGGGCCTGCGTGCCTATGATTAAGTTGTAATCACATGAGGAGGCGCAGCGGGAGCGTGGATGCGATAGCGGGACCCACGAGACGGACGATCGTGATGTATGAAGATGCATCAAGATGTCGACGGAATCGACGAGGACGAGATGGACGATCACAGGGCATGGAGATGCACCGTTGCACACATAGATCTTGATGTGAGTGATTAGGCCTACTGGCTCGGGCCTAATCATATTAGGTTGTGGTCCATGATCATCTGGTGTGATTGTTTATACACATACTAGATAAGTATATATATTTGCATGCGATGTAGATATATATTAAATATGTATATGTGTGACATGTCATATTAGGAGACCAAATTATAGAAACATCTCTCGATAATATTAAGTCGGTAAATGTGAGGCAATTAGATTGACCCACGTGGCCTTCCATCGTTATGAGTAGGAATCGATTCCTGGTGTAGGTTGAGTTGGTCGAGTCCCTCGAGACTCACCTATATCGCGATTCGCTATCTTGCTTACGACATAGAGATGTCACCGGTGACCTGAGGGCATGGTATGCTTGGTCGAGTCCCTCGAGGGTATATCATCAAATCAGACTCATCTTGTAACGAAGGTGTTGACTTAACCGAGCATCATAGTTGGTCGAGTCCCTCGAGGCCATGGTGATTCGAAGGCCGAACATGACGGGAATCACAAGGAGTTGTGATCGGCAAGAGTTGCCTACCTTTTAGGCTTAGTGTGATTGGTCGAGTCCCTCGAGGTTACACTAAGACGCTGATTGGATCCTGATCCCCACTAGAAGTCTGCTGGAGACTTCCGTTTTACGTGCTGAGGGTGTCGCGTGACTCGATAGTAAAATAGTGGGAGCATATTAAGATAGAAGTCCATATCTTGATAGTTTATTTCTTGCAAAATCTGCATGTTATTCATTTCTGCTACATCTTTATTTTCAGAAAATGTCGTTTTCAAATCCCTTACATGGCATACTTGATGTCAACCGTCTCACTGGTCCAAATTATACGGATTGGCTCCGTAACTTGAGAATTGTTCTCACAGCGGAGAAAATCGTGTACGTCCTTGATATAGTGATGCCTACGCCCGAAGAAGGGGCAAGCGAGGATGAGATCGCTCGCTACATGAAGTACATTGATGACTCCACTCTTGCTCAGTGATATATGTTGGGCTCTATGACTCCAGAGTTACAGAGACAACATGAAAAGATGGATGCCAGATCCATTCTCCTACATGTCCATAAATTGTTTGAGGAACAGGGAAGGACTCAACGATATGAGATATCCAAGAGCCTTTTTCGCGCTAGGATGATTGAGGGGACACCGATTCAGAACCATGTCCTAAAGATGATTGAGTGGATAGAGAAACTCACTGGTCTAGGAATGGTCCTAGAGGATAACTTATGTGTGGACATTGTGCTTCAATCCCTACCAGATTCCTTTTCACAGTTCATAATGAATTTTAATATGAACAAGCTTGAGGTGACTCTCCCAGAGCTCCTCAATATGTTGAGGGAGGCAGAGAGTACTATTAAGAAAGAGAAGCCAGTTCTCTACACTGGTGAGACCAGAAAAAAAAGGAAAGCAGAAAGGTCCCTTAAGAAGGGAAAGGACAAGGGCAAACAAGGTAAAGCAAAGGTTGCTAAGAAATACCCAGCAAAGGACAAAGGCCAGTGCTTCCACTGTGGT
Organism: Musa acuminata AAA Group; assembly: GCF_036884655.1. Taxonomy (NCBI): domain Eukaryota; kingdom Viridiplantae; phylum Streptophyta; class Magnoliopsida; order Zingiberales; family Musaceae; genus Musa; species Musa acuminata. The sequence goes on along the minus strand of NC_088331.1, from coordinate 32,960,497 downwards.
AAAGATGGGCATTGGAAGAGAAACTGTAAAGAGTACCTTGCAGAAAGGGCGAAACAAAAGCTTGATGAAGCTTCAGGTACATTCATGATCAGTCTCCATTTGTCAGACTCTTATAATAACACATGGGTATTGGATACCGGTAGTGCTTATCATATATGCAATTCGTTGTAGGTTCTGGCAAGGCATAGGAGACTAGAGAGAGACGAGATGGACCTCAAGATGGGTAATGAAGCAAAAGTTACTGTATTAGCTGTTGGCGAGGTCGCCCTACATCTGCCTAGTGGAGCTTTTATTGCGTTAGATGCATGTTATTTTGTTCCTTCTATTATCAAAAACATTATCTCCATTTCATGTTTAACAGTTAGTGGATATAAATTTGTTTTCGAGAACAATGGTTGTTCGATATTATTAGATGATAAGATCATCACGAAAGGAACATTGCATAATGGTTTATTTATATTAGACACCACTCCACATATCATGAATGTAAATGTGTCCAAAAAGAAACGAGATGAGTTGAACAGTGTATACCTGTGGCATTGTAGGCTAGGTCACATCCATGAAAGAAGGATTCAAAAGTTGCTAAATGATGGATATCTAGATCCATTCGACTATGTGTCATATGCAACTTGTGAACATTACATTCGTGGAAAACTGACTAAATCTCCATTTAGTAGAACTGGAGAGAGAGCCAATGAGTTGTTGGAACTCATACATAGTGATGTATGTGGACCCATGTCAACTCATGCCATTGGAGGTTACTCCTACTTCATTACATTTACTGATGATTTCTCAAGGTATGGATATGTGTACTTAATGAAGTACAAGTCCGAGGCCTTTGAGAAATTCAGAGAGTATAAGAATGAGGTGGAGAACCAGACTGGAAAGAGTATCAAAACTCTTCGATCAGATCGAGGAGGTGAATACTTAAGTACAGAGTTTACTCAGTTCCTCAAGGACCATGTGATATTATCCCAATGGACACCTCCTTATACACCTCAGCTCAATGGTGTCTCTGAAAGGAGAAATCGTACATTATTAGATATGGTACGGTCCATGATGAGTTTCGCTGACCTACCCATCTCATTCTGGGGATATGCCCTAGAAACTGCAGCTTACCTTTTGAACAGAGTTCCAACTAAGTCGGTAGTGTCTACACCATATGAGATATGGAAAGGGAAGAAGCCTGATCTTAAAGTTGTTAAGATTTGGGGCTGCCCTGCCCATGTTAAAAGACACAACCCCGATAAGTTAGAATCAAGGACAGAGCGATGCAAATTTGTGGGATACCCCAAGGAAACTTGTGGGTATTATTTCTATCATCTCGAGGACCAAAAGGTCTTTGTAGCTAAGAGAGCAGTGTTCCTTGAGAAGGAACACATTCTTGACGGAGACAGTGGGAGAATGATAGAATTGAGCGAGGTTGGAGAACCAAGCTCAAGCACCACTCTACAGCCCGAGTCTGTTCAGGTACCTAATACACAAGTATCAACTTTACACAGGTCTGATAGAGTATCCCATCCTCCTGAGAGATATGTGGGACATATTAGAGCAGAGGATGTAGAGGATATTGATCCTCAGATCTACGAGGAGGCTATTATGAGTATAGACTCCGGGAAGTGGAAAGAAGCCATGAATTCTGAGATGGATTCTATGTACTCCAATAAGGTTTAGAACCTAGTTGATGCGCCCGAAAGTATTGTACCCATCGGTTGCAAGTGGATCTTTAAGAAAAAGATCGGAGTAGATGGAAAGGTAGAGACCTATAAAGGAAGGCTAGTGGCTAAGGGGTATCGTCAAAGGCAAGGTGTTGACTACGACGAAACTTTCTCACCCGTAGCAATGCTAAAATCCATCAGAATTCTATTGGCTATTGCAGCACACTATGATTATGAGATCTGGCAGATGGATGTGAAAATCGCATTCCTCAACGGGAACCTCGAGGAGGAGGTGTATATGATGCAACCTGAGGGATTCGTGTCCAAAAACTGCCCAGATAAGGTGTGTAGGTTGCTTAGATCCATTTATGGACTAAAGCAAGCTTCCCGAAGTTGGAACATAAGATTTGATGAGGCAATCAGATCTTATGACTTCGTTAAGAACGAAGATGAGCCTTGTGTATATAGAAAGGTAAGTGGGAGCGCTATCACCTTTTTGGTGTTATATGTGGATGACATCCTCATCATTGGGAATGATGTAGGAATGCTATTCATAGTAAAGGCTTGGGTATCTAGACACTTCTCCATGAAGGACTTAGGGGAAGCATCCTATATTTTGGGGATTAGAATCTATAGAGATAGATCCAAGAGGATGCTTGGCTTGTCCCAGTCCAGGTACATAGAAACCATTATCAAAAGGTTTGGCATGAAAAATTCCAAGAGAGGTCTCATACCAATGAGACATGGGATATCGCTTTCTACGAGTACGTCCCCAAAGACTCTAGAAGAAAGGGCGAACATGGATATGATACCTTATGCCTCAGCAATAGGGTCTATCATGTATGCCATGCTATGTACTAGGCCTGATATAGTGCATGCTCTGAGTGTCACGAGCAGGTATCAGGTGGATCCAGGCTTGGAGCACTGGAAAGCAGTAAAGTGTATCCTTAAGTACTTGAGAAGGACTAAGGATCTTTTACTAGGATATGGAGGTAATAGCCTTAAGGTTGAAGGCTACATTGACTCAAGTTTTCAGTCTGATGTCGATGATAGCAAGTCGAATTCAGGGTATGTGTACACCTTGAATGGAGGAGCAGTGTGCTGGAAGAGTTCCAAGCAAGATACCACTGCTGACTCGACCACAGAGGCGGAGTACATTGCTGCATCAGATGCAACAAAGGAGGGAGACTGGGTGAAGATGTTCATCACAGATTTGGGAGTCGTTCCGAATAGCGAGAAGTCGACTTCCTTATATTGCGACAACTATGGGGCGATTACTCAAATAAGAGAACCCGAGTCTCATCATAAGTGTTCTGAGGAGGTTCCAGCTTATCAGAGAGATCGTAACCCGAGGAGATATAACAGTGGAAAGAGTTCCATCCGAAGATAACATTGCAGATCCATTGACAAAGCCGTTGTCTCAGATTGTCTTTGAGCGTCACAGGAGTCTGATGGGGATCAGACACATAGGTGATTGGCTTTAGGACAAGTGGGAGATTGCTAGTCATAGGTGCCCAGCAAGCCAATCACGTGAGTGATGGCACGTGTGACTTGATACAGAATCTTTTTGCTTATTATATTTTGGCGTATATCACTTTATAACTATTGCATAAATGCATATATATATTATAATGTCCTTGGATTTGTGCAATGGGAATCGGATCGTGATGAGATCACGATAATGAGATCGATTCACCTTTAAACACATATCCTAAATAATCCCGGTCATAGGTTACTCGAGAGGGACATCGTGATAACCGGATAGACTGGTGTGCTGTATACCCGTCCATATGATGGATGCAGCTGGTCTCATAGCTGCTCATGTAGGGACACTAGGGATATAGTACAGGTGCTCATTGGAGAATGAGTTCACTGATTGATCCGCTTACGGAATGCTGGATGGTTGATGATGCCTTATTGTCAAACAGTGATTCCGTAGTCCTAGTGGTGTATCTGGTCCTTAGACTTGAGACACCAAGGATGTCCTGTATGAGTGCTCCACTCTTTGATACCAGACTTATAGGTTTGGCTGTCCCAGATATAGTACAGCTGGTCATTGGGAGTGGTAGTCGACCTTACGAGGGCTATTGAGTGTCGACAGAGGATCATCCACTCTCGGCGTCATGAGAGGAATATCCCATGTGTTCTTGCTCAGACAAATCCCTGGCCAGGGTCATTCGGGTTGAGAGAGAAAGAGTTCTCCGGGAGAATCCGATTAGAGCAAGACTCGAGTAGAAACCGTATAGGTCTGACAACACCATGCTCGATATATGGTCTCTGGGATATTAGATTGATGAGGGACTATAGGTACATGGTAACTGAGGACAGACAGGTCCAATGGATTGGATTCCCCTGTATCGTCTGGGGACTACGGCGTAGTGGCCATGTACGTCCGTAGTCGATGAGTCGAGTGAATTATTACAGAGATAATAATTCACTGAGTTAGAAGGAGTTCTAACAGGTATGACTCACGGCCAGCTCGATATTGGGCCTAGAGGGTCACATACATATGGTAGGCATTGCGTTGAGTAGAGGTTCGGATATGAGATATCCGACGGAGCCCTTGTCTTATTGGATGCAGATCCAATACCCACTAGGGAAGGACCCATTAGGGTTTGACACGGGATCTCTATAAATAGGAGGGATTCACAGCCTCATAGGCTAGAGTCTTTGCTTGCCCTTCCTATTCTCCTCTCCCTCTCCACCTCAAAGTAGGCCTGGAGTTTTGAGGAGCGTCGTCGCAACCCTGCTGTGTGGATCATCGCTAGAGAGGAGGACGCTTAACCTCCTTCACCCTCTCCTAAGGATCTGCAAGGAAACAGGGATATACGATATCCCTAGGTAACACAATCTCTATACGCAGTTTTGTGTTTTGCGGATTTTTGCGCACCAATCTTCACACGACGACGAACATCCTTTTGGGAATCAGGGATTTTTGTTTTCTTGTTCTTCTGCTGCGCATATGATGTCACCCCCCATGATTTCCCAACAATCACCTCCCATTTCCAACTTAATCAGTATGCTAACTATGATATTTCCTAAGACATTTACTGTAACTTGCTCCGGTGCGTCAAGCGCTTCTTCCGGTGAGCTTCCGGCGAACTTTCGTCGATCATCTGATGAACCCTCGGTGATGCTCCTGCGGACTTCCGGCAAACTCCTGGACTTGCGACGATCCACTTGGCGTGTTCCGACGAGCTTCTTTGGCAAGTTCATGAACTTTTCGGATTTATTCCCGCAGAACCTCCGACGATTGTCCAAACTTCCGTCGAACTCTCGAACTCCCAACGTGATCATTGTCTTGATTCCGGCGCAACTCCTGCGGCATATCTTACCTTCATCGTAGTTAATCCTGCACACTTAAAACAAAACTTCGATTGAGATAATTAATCCTAAGCAATTAACCAAGTTGTCTGGCATGTCATTGGTCCCTCGACGCTTCGTTCGATTCTTCGGCGCATCGTCCTCTCCTACAGCCTATTGCCCAATCGGCCAGTTGACTCTGCAACTCCGATATCCTTGGCACAATACCCGCTCTTCTAGGCCCGATGCTCGAGTCCACGGCCCGAAGCCTTCTGTCGATACGTCGACCGATCCACCGGCCCGACGTCCAATCTTCTGACATGTTCCTCCAGCACAACATGATTTTCCTGCTTTAATTGTCTCATCCTGATCGAAGCATCCTGTGTCACTCAAAATGCAGATTAAAACATAAACATTTATCAAGTAGTTTCATCATCAAAATACGAGATTCAACAATCTCTTCCTTTTTTATGATGACAACCACTTGATGACGGAGTTAAACTTAACTCCCGGAGTTTAAACAAACTCCCCCTATCAATATGCCATATTGATAGAATCTTGAATTCAAACTGAATTCAAGTCATTGCAATATTCATCATAAATACTTGCAACACGTCATCATGAACTTATGCATAAACTTATGGATAACATCATACTTCTCCCCCTTTGTCATCAACAAAAAGGAGAAGTCCAACTATTCTTGTGTTTGGAATATTAGTTTAACTTATTGTATGAAAAACATAATATCAAGTTTTATCATCATGCAGTTTTGAAGCCAGAAAATTTAGCAAATGTTACATCATGCATAGAACATTCAAGCTATCAAGTTTTAGGTATGCAAGTTTTACAGCATATAAGATAGCAAAAATTTCGAAAGCAAATGTAAAATAGCTTTCTTGTGGAAGCTTATGATTCTTGCTTCCTATTGCAATGTGTAAGTTGCAAGTTTTGCTTCTTGAGATAGACAAGATAGCACTTTTGCAATTTTTGTTTGGCATGCTTGTGATGTTCAAGATAACAAGCTCTTTCTTCTCTTTTGAGAAGTATAATTTTTGTCTTTTTTTACAAAGTGCAAGCTAGCAAAATGCCAAACTAGCAAGAGATAATGTTTTACATGAGGCAAGCAAACAATTTGGCAAGTGTTACATTTGCATCTTCTCTTTAGAGGAGTGTAATTTTTGCTTTCATCTTGAATTGTGTAAGCTAGCTAGTTTGCCTCTTTTCATGATGTCTACGCTAGAAATTTTTACTCCCCCTTTTTCATTGTCAAAAAGAAGGGAAGTCCTTTTTTTCAATTTTCAGATTATGACAAAGGTAAGTATCAATTTTATTTGTGCATCATTATATATTCAAATTAAAACATACACAATTTCAAAAACCTTATTTTTCATGCATGATACCGAAAAATAAATCAATCATCATTAATGGGTATATCATACATGATACTCAAACATTAAAATTTTTAAGCATTTATCAACATGTTGATCATGATACCAAACATTCATCATTTAAAGCATTCTTGATACATATCTTATGCAATACATTATGTATATCATTGTCATAAGTATTGCATGCATCATTTCAAATTCATGAATATTTCATCATTGCATGCATCATGCCAAATCATAAAATATACAATCATCATTAATGCATGATTCCTAATCATCATTTATTTTGCAACAAGATGGTACCAAATTTGTCAAATTAGATTCTACCATATATAATCGAAACGTCTTATTTGTATACATCAAAACAGATTAATGAATATTTCATGTATTCTTATCATCACATAAGGAATATCAAGAAGAATTATTAGGTGACGAGATAAGCATTTCATGAATACAAGGAATTGCATAAAAATCATATCATGAATGATTAGAACATGTTAATACCAAAAGACATGATTTCTTTTTGAAAAACCTACTCCATAATTAATCAAAAGAAAATCTTAGGAGAACGATTAATGAAAAAATCTTGATTCAAAATAAATCTTAATTTGTAAATATCACGGAACCAAGATCATGATTTTGGATAAAACTCATTCAAATTCAAATCACCAAAAATCATTTTTATGGTTCACAAAATTCATAATATATTTTCCCCTTTTTTAAGTATTTCATTTTAAGTGATTGATTTCATGTTAGCATGCTTTTTCATTTATGTTAAACATGCATTAACGTTTAGGATCGAAAAATGAATTTCATCATAAAACCATCAAGATCAATAGATTCTCAAAAATGAACTATTATGATCAAGAAAATCTGAAAATAAAATTTAACACTTTTATGCATTCGGACAAGGTTTTGCTATAGATTTTCAAGTTCAATCATGAAGATAAAACATGCTCATGATCATAAAAATTTTTGTATCCAAAACACATAATTTTCAACATGTTATTAAGGCATGTAATAGTGTAAAATCATCATGGCAATTAAGTGATTTGAACATTGAATCAAGAAAGTCCAAAAAATAATCTTAACAAGTTCATGCATTCGAGCACATTTTTGCCATAGTTTTTCAAATACACTCATGAAAATAACACATGCTTATTATCATGTATAGCTTAAAATCTCATGCATAAAATTGTTAATCAAAATATTTAATATTACATCATTATGCAGTTCTTCAAATCAAACATGAATTTTTTTTTTAAATCAAAATGGAAATCAACGTAATACACATTATTACTTCTTAACCATGATTTCATATTTTCCATCAAAATCATTTTATTTGTTTATCATAAAATATGTAATATTATCATTTTTGAAATTACTTAGCATGATCATAATTTTTTTTTAAAACATGTAAATTTTAAGAAAATTAATTCTAAACTAAAAAAGAAAATACATCATGAGAGCATCAAGCAATTTCAAAATAAATTAGGGGGATTTCGATTACCTCATCATTGAAAGCGGTTAAGGCGTAGTTTGCCACCTCGCCTTTCTTGATTTTCTCCTCGTCTTCGGAGGAGCTCGATTCATCCCACTTTGTGTTCTTCTTTGGCCTCTTCCTTCGTTCAAGTTTATTATTTATTTTAAAATTTTGTTTAATAAACTTATTAAGATTTAGTGTTCGAAGTTCAAGTTCATCATTGTCCTCATCACTTGAGTCATCGCTCAAGTGGTATTCATTTGTCCGGAGTTCCAAATCCTTCCTGTTCTTTGGAAGGTTATTTTGTTCATCATGTGCATTGTGCACCATTTCATATGTCATCAACGAACCAATTAGTTCTTCAAATGGTAAGTTGTTTAGGTTTTTAGCTTATTGTATTGCAGTTACTTTTGAATCCCACTTCTTAGAAAGAGAAAGCAAAATCTTGTGTACGAGTTCAAAATCCGAAAAACATTTTCCAAGAGCTCTTAAACTATTGACGACATTCGTGAAACGGGTGTGCATGTCACCTATAGTCTCGCTTGGTTGCATTCGAAAAAGCTCAAAATCATGCAATAAAATATTAACTTTCAAGTCTTTGACTCTACTAGTTCCCTCGTGCATGATTTCAAGTGTTCGCCAAATGTCAAAAGCCATTTCGCACGTAGAAATCCGATTGAACTCATTTTTGTCCAAAGCACAAAATAAGACATTCATAGCCTTTGTGTTTAAAGAAAAATACTTCTTCTCCAAATCCGACCATTCGTTCATCGGTTTAGAGGGAAGTTAAAAATCGTTTTCAACGATATTCCATAAATCCAAATTCATAGAAATCAAGAAAACTCTCATTCGAGTTTTCCAATAAGTGTAATCCAATCCGTTAAACAACGATGGACGAACAACCGATAAGCCCTCTTGAAAGCCATGAAGAGCCATTTCTCTCGGGTGTAAATCCGAAATGAGAAATACCGGGCTCTGATACCAATTGTTAAGATCAAGAGCACTAAGAGGGGGGGGTGAATTAGTGCAGCAGAAAACTTTTGACGATTGAAATCACGTTCGTACGGTAAGAGCGATTTCGGTAGAAAATCTGATTCGTAAATCACTTCAACTTGTAACTAAGCAAGATGCAGTTAAAGCAAAGATATAAAGGTAGTTTGCAGTTATGATAGAAATCAGAACGTAAATGCAAATTAAAATATGATGTTCGTAAGATAAAAACGATTTACGTCTAAACGCCGATTCGGAAAATACAGAGCTTGAAACACGATCGTATATGCGCAGAAGGCATTAAGCTTTTGAGAAGGTTTGCAGTAAAGATAAGATGCTTAGAGTAAATGCAAACCGAGATTTAGAATGGTTCGGTCAATCTTGACATACATCCACTTTTGGCTTCCTCCTCCGACGAGGTCACCGACGTCCACTAGAGGCCTTCCTTTAATAGGCGAAGGCCAACCACCCTTTTATAGTTTCACTCCTTTTGACGGGCTTAGGAGACAACCCTTACAGAATTTTCTTTCCTCTCTTAACAGATTAGGACTTGGAAGAAAAGAGGAAGAAAAACTTTCAACTCATACAACACTTTTGAGCTCTAAAAATCATAAAGTAAAATCAGAATTTCGGTGGTTTCTGGGTGCCCTTTGAGTGCTGAAAGGGTGGGGTATTTATAGGCCCCAACCCAGTTTGAATTTGGAGATCAAAACTGTCAATTTTTGAAATTTTGGGATCTGGCGGTTGCACTGCCTGACTGAGGCGGTTGCACTGCCTGACTGAGGTGGTTGCATCGCCTGGCAGAGCTCGAAGACTGAGCCTCTGGGCGGTGCCACCTCCTGTCAGGGGTGGTTACACCTCCTGCCAGAGCTCGAAGACCGAGCTCAAGCGGTGCCACCGCCTGACTGAGGCGGTTGCACCTCCTGCCAGAGCTCGAAGACCGAGCTCAAGCTGGGCCACCTCCTATCAGGGGCAATTGCACTGCCTAGTCTCGCTCAGAGACTGAGCTGGGGCGGTTCAACCGCTTGGCAGAAATCAGGGTCCGAATGGGTTGATCCATTTGGCCCAATTTGGATTTTTCAGGGGCCCAATTGCCCCAAGATTAAGTTAATGAGATCACCTCCCATTTCCAACTTAATCATTGTGCTAACTACGATATTTCCTAAGACATTTATTGCCACTTGCTCCGGTGCGTCAATCGCTTCTTCCGGCCAGCTTCCGGCGAACTTCCGTTGATCATCCGATGAACCCTCGGTGATGCTCCTGCGGACTTCCGGCAAACTCTTGGACTTGCAACGATCCACTTGGCGAGTTCCGACGAGCTTCTTTGGCAAGTTCATGGACTTCTCGGATTTGTTCCCGCAGAACCTCTAACGACTGTCCGAACTTTCGTCGAACTCTCAAACTCTCAACGTGATCATTGTCTTGATTCCGGCGCAACTCCTGCTGCATATCTTACCTTCATCGTAGTTAATCCTGCACACTTAAAACAAAACTTCGATTGAGATAATTAATCCTAAGCAATTAACCAAGTTTTCTGGTATGTCATTGGTCCCTCGACGTTTCGTCCGATTCTTCGGCGCATCGTCCTCTCCTACAACCTATTGCCCAATCGGCCAGTTGACTCTGCAACTCCGATATCCTTGGCACAATACTCGCCCTTCTTGGCCCGATGATTGAGTCCACGGCCCGAAGCCTTCTGTCGATACGTCGACCGATCCACCGGCCCGACGTCCAATCTTCTAACATGTTCCTCTAACACAACATGATTTTCCTGCTTTAATTGTCTCATCCTGATCGAAGAATCTTGCGTCACTCAAAATGCAGATAAAATCATAAACATATATCAAGTAGTTTCATCATCAAAATACGAGATTCAACAATCTCCCCCTTTTTGATGATGACAACCACTTGATGACGGAGTTAAACTTAACTCCTAGAGTTTAAACAAACTCCCCCTATCAATATGTCATATTGATAGAATCTTGAATTCAAACTGAATTCAAGTCATTGCAATATTCATCATGAATACTTGCAACACGTCATCATAAACTTATGCATAACATCATACTTCTCCCCCTTTGTCATCAACAAAAAGGAGAAGTCCAACTATTCTTGTGTTTGGAATATTAGTTTAACTTATTGTATGAAAACATAATATCAAGTTTTATCATCATACAGTTTTGAAGCCAGAAAATTCAGCAAATGTTACATCATGCTTAGAACATTCAAGCTATCAAGTTTTAGGTATGCAAGTTTTACAGCATACAAGATAGCAAAAATTTCGAAAGCAAATGTAAGATAGCTTTCTTGTGTAAGCTTATGATTCTTGCTTCCTATTGCAATGTGCAAGTTGCAAGTGTTGCTTCTTGAGATAGGCAAGATAGCACTTTTGCAATTTTTGTTTGGCAAGCTTGTGATGTTCAAGATAACAAGCTCTTTCTTATCTTTTGAGAAGTGTAATTTTTGCCTTTTTTTTGCAAAGTGCAAGCTAGCAAAATGTCAAACTAGCAAGAGATAATGTTTTACATGAGGCAAGCAAACAATTTGGCAAGTGTTACATTTGCATCTTCTCTTTAGAGGAGTGTAATTTTTGCTTTCATTTTGAATTGTGTAAGCTAGCTAGTTTGCCTCTTTTTATGATGTCCACGCTAGAAATTCTTGCCCCCCTTTTGTCATTGTCAAAAAGAAGGGAAGACCCTTTTTTTAATTTTCAGATTATGACGAAGGTAAATATCAATTTTATTTGTGCATCATTATATATTCAAATTAAAACATACACAATTTCAAAAACCTTATTTTTCATGCACAATACCGAAAAATAAATCAATCATCATTAATGGGTATATCAAACATGATACTCAAACATTAAAATTTTTAAGCATTTATCAATATGTTGATCATGATACCAAACATTCATCATTTAAAGCATTCATAATACATATCATATGCAATACATTATGTATATCATTGTCATAAGTATTGCGTGCATCATTTCAAATTCATAAATATTTCATCATTGCATCATGCCAAATCATAATGTGGTTAAGCCTAAAAGTTATCTAATCATGAAGATGCCATCATATCTAATTAGCCTTGCAATCCAACTTTCCCAAGTCAATTTGAAAAATGAAAGTCAAGGATTTGTCGACTTATAAGGAGTAAGCATATAGGATATAGAATAGGAGTTATAATTATTAGGTGGATTTCAATTACATTTTAATCTATAAATAAGATATTACAATTACACTAATATTTTTTTAATAATAAATAAAAATATATATAAATAATATTATAAAAATAAATAATATAATATGAGAGGAATGAAGTAGACACATTGAAGGAATGAGAGAGTAATAAATGAAATAGTATTCTTTTTCTCTTTCTTTCTTCATTATAAAAAAACATTTAAGTACACTCGAGGTATTTAAATATATTTAATAATATATATATATAAAAGCATTTACATTTTTTAAGTTTCAAATGATCTAATTACTATTCAAATCAATTTAGATCCCTCAATTTTGTTTTTATAACTATATTTGAAATAGAGAATAATGCATAAGATTTTTAACTTTTATAATTATACTTAAAATAAAGATTAATATACTAATGGAGAACAAAAATATATTAGACCTGAGATAGCAAAGAAAAAATAACCACATAATCAAACCCAAAACCTTTTGAATGGAAAATAAATAAATGAACAAGCATATGAGCTAAATATATCTTGATAATTTTTTTAAACAAAGAGGCTATTTGAGGATTTGAAGTGTTCTTTGATCTGATTAATAGACCAAACAAATTGGAGATATAGATTTTAATTCTTTTTAATCTGACCAATCAATGCAGGGGTTCGATAATTGTGCTTCCTGCATACTTTGTACTTTCATACTATTTATTCTATATATAAAATTATTATTATTATTATTATTATTATTATTATTTACTTTACCGACATTGGATGTCGAAGTATATTGAAAGTTGTACAATGCATAGAATGATGTTCAATTGGATCCGTACATTTGCCTCTTTTCCTTGTTTCCCTTTTCTCTTACTTCTTTGCCCTCTTCCTCCTTCATCCTTCCTCCTGTTCCTTCAGCCTCTTGTAGGTATGAATCTTCTCCTTCTGTTCTTCCTCCTTCGCTCCTAGTCCTTCCTCCACCATCTCCTCAGCTTCCTTCTTCCTCCTTTTTTTATTCTTCCCTGAAATATTGGTATGTACCAACACTACCAACATACCAATACTAGCCGACATGACATGTACTGATCCAATCAGATCACTAAAATGGATCCAATACTCGAAATGATGATCCATAAAAAAGTATTAGTCATCGCCAAAAAGAACATGACCAGCCTGTTAATTTAGGGTGTAGACTCTGGTTTGTTGTCTCGAAGAGAGAGAGTGAGAGAGAGAGAGATCATGGTTTCGTAGGTATCGATCAATGCCTTCACCTTGCTCTTCCCGGTCTTTAACATTTTACTCATGCTTTCTTTGATCATATTGTTGCACACGTATTGTGCATTCTTCTTCTCCTGTTTCTCTTGGTGTTTCAGTACGACGGTTTGAGCTTCTGGACTTGAATCAGTTATTGCCTCGCCCATCTGAATCCTTTGGAACTTGTTCCTCTCTAAATCACCTCCATTGATGCTTCCACCCACCATTCTTCCTCTCCTAAATTGCAGCCTTCTCGGACCACTGCTTTCGGGTTGCTGATGTTCTATTATCGTTGACGTAGCCTTCTGCTTACTGACATCTGGTTTGTCGGAGAATTCAGCCTTTGTATGAGATGAGAGCTTTATCTTGACGGCAGGCCTGTTTCCTATCTCTTCTACGTCCAAATTGTTCACTTGATATGGCTTTTCTCTCGAAGTCAATATCTTGTTCGATCTGGGATGAAACGAAGGCTTTGTCTCAGCCTCAGCAGCATGCTTCCGTCCATACTTGCAAAAATCATGGCACGAGTTGGTATAAGAAGATCTTATATAATGAGGTAGAGGCTTTTCCTTGCCGGTTGAAGGAAGCAATGGATGCTTCTTCAACTTGTTGTTCGAGTTAGGGAGAAATGAAGGAGGCTTTGTCTCAGCCTCAGAAACATGTTTCCGTCCATACTTGCAAAAATCATGACAGGAGTTTGTAGAAGTTCTTAGATAATGACGAGGAAGAGGCTTTTCCTTGCTGGTTGAAGCAAGTGATGAACCCGTCGTAACCATTCCTCTAGTTGAATGCTTCTTCATACCACCATTTGTATCAAAATTTACCGAGACTGCGTCCATATCCATTGCTTTCTCAGTCATTGGACCGCCAATTATTAGAAAATCTGCAGCAAGAAAAGGTGGGAAAAGAGATAAAATAAGTCATGAACTGTTTGCATTCGTTGTACCGATTACAGTAGGTTGATGCCTATCAGAACTAACAAATGAGCAGCTCAAGGAAGGTAAAAAATGATCAGGAAATAACTTTTTCGTGCATCAACTAACTGAAGACTGATGTTCATAAGACTAAAAAAAAACAAATCATGTAATACCTACCTAGGTTTACTGCCAAAGATGACTTCAATGGTTAGATGAGTCTACTATCAATAAACTAAGTTTACAGATCTTGAGCTAATAATTCACGTTTAACAAGTTAACGGATAAATTATTTCATCAAGTTGGCTCATGATAAAAAACACGGTAAAAAGAAAAGACTAATAAATAATATCAGAGTTAACCTAATAGAATGATAAAGGAGTTTCAACATAAAAAGACTGACAAATACTAGTTACCTAGTATTAGACATGTTGAGGAGTTTGAATAGAGTTAATCATGTTATATTTAATATTGGACATGGTGAGACGCTCAAATAGGAAATAACTATAATAAATATTCTTAGAGTTAATCTAGCATTGAGCATTAAGAAAGGACTATCAATGATAAAACTAATAAACATATCTTAGTACATATGAAGTTTTGCCGATCTAGTATTGGATATGGTGAAGAACTCAAGCAACAAAGGATTATGATAAATAGCATGAGAACCTATTGAATATGACGAGGGGATCAAGTAGGAAAAGACTACTATCATGATACATATGGAAAAGATTATAAAACTCTATTTAGTGTAGACATGAAATTAAAACTCATTACAAACTATAGCTTTGAATATGCAGTCATTTGTGACAACTAGGAAAGTTAAATATTCATGGCCCAACTTAGAACAAAAATTTGAGCTTATGTTGCAATTTAACTCAGTTTTGGTTAAAGTTGAAGGACTCATTTTTATTATTATTAATCCTATTAGGCTTATGAGTCAATGACATGTTAACTTATAATAATGGCTTATGGCATTATCAATGTTGTCAAGTTATTTTTCACTCGATGTTCTTTCTGCTTGATGCAATTTGATAAAATACTCATGGTGCATGATAAAATTTCTTATTACTTTGGATATGCATGTTATTATATTTATGACAAATAGATAGAGGAGCCTTTTAAATCCTTCAGCAATTAGTTATCCACATATACAGGCCATATAGAATGTTATATTTTGATAATGAATTTGTGAAACTAAGTGGTACAGAAAGTACTTTGACAATGTCCAAGGATCAAATCTCAAGCTAGAAAATTAGACCAGAATCAATATATAATATGTAGGTATAAACAGTGTTAAACAAGGTTTGAAAGCACAAAATTCTTTAGATAAGATTTACAAAAACTAAGTTAAATACATGGAGACATGAATATCATAAGAACATTGAACATTAATTAAAAATTTTAATATAATGATTCAAACAACTGAATTAATATTAATCAACAATCTAAACAAACATGTGGAGGCATGAACACTATGACCATCATTAAATGGTTCAAGATTCAAAACAATTAATTGAATCTAAAACATGCATCGCACTCCCTTTTCTATATAAAAAAAATCTGAAATCGAATAATTTGATAAATTGAACAATTAAGATATCAATAAAATATTTGATTATTTAAATTTTTTTAAAAAGAGGGTCAATGACCTACACTAATCCCTTGTTACAATCGAGTTTTGTCTATCCAATATGAATGAAAATGGAGGAGTTCATCAAGTTTATAAAGGCTTTTAGAAGGGTTTATAATAAGGTAAGTATTTAGTTTCATTTTTGTTATTATTATTTTTTAAAAAATAAAGTTATTCCTTTTATTAGTGCTCAATATAGAAAATAGGTATTAGTTGGTCAAATAAAATTGATTTATCCTATTGTTATATTGTGCAAGATTGATGATTTGAATAAAGTCTCAAAAGAAGAAGAAGAAACTCTGTAGAGAATGGGCTTATGCTTCTTGTCGTAGATAGAGGTTTCAAGTTGAGCAAAGACAGATTTGTTATGGTTCGTTTGTTTCACTCGGTTGCTCTTCTTGCATTATAAAGTGCTTATAAACTAGGAAATAGATATAATAGCATTTTAGCAAAAAATAAATAAAAAAAGAAAAAGAATTAGGATTTCTCCCTCCTTAAGGAAATTTGTTTCTCAAATTCAATTCACCTTAAATATAAAAAAAGTTAAGAATCCAATCGTACCTTTCTCACAATTGACAAATTACCTTCGATTTAATAAGTCCAGCACTATAAATGTGTGTGAATACATCCTTTAGTTTTAAAAGATATATATATTTGGACCACACATCCATGTTGTATAAAAAAATTGAGTTTAACTCATCCAATACATTTTTTTTCTCTATATAATTAAATTAAATCAACATTCATTTGACTTGTTGAGAAGCTTAATTCATAAATCTTCAACATTATTCCAACGATCCATTAGAAATATAAATAGGCAACATTATGGATGAAGGTAAAATTAGAATCACATGAATATAACTCAGAAAATAGAATCATTTCAGATGATCAATACTAATCCAACTATCTATACTTCATTAAATATCATGTTTGATCCTCTCGAGTCTCATACTTGCTTTTGAGTAGAAATGTTAAACAATATCTAATAATTGATTTGACACATACTAACCTATTTGCATAATTTATTAGACCTATATCTCAATGTAATGCATGTCCTACATTATTTCATCCATTCAGTTGGAATAGGATAAATATTATTAGATCACATAAATGGGAACTTTATACATATATATCCAAGGAATTGTAATACACATCTATTCTCTTACTTGGTTTAAAGAGAAATTTGAGAATATTTAATATTAAGGATCCTAAGGGCATGCATCTTCTTTAATTATTGCAAATGAAGATTATAAATAGAGGTTCGGCACTCAAAATTTGTCATCCTGATGACAAATTTGAAACAAGCAACTAAAAACCAATTTCGGCACTCAATCAAGTACAAAAGTCCATGCCACGCAATGAAAATGATTAACGGGGGTAACAATTGAATGTTTTGGTATATATTATATATGCTTAACACCAAATGATTCATATCTGCTGCATGCTTATCTTTATATATACTGATGCAATGCCTAAACAATTATATCATGATGCATATTTAAATATATTTGCATTATCACATCAAATGTCATATAATTAATTGGAGAAAAGATCATCAAGATCACTTCTTTAAGCAAAAAACAAAAAGGCAACCATCATGAAATCTACCAAGAAAGATCCATCTTTCCAGCCTTCAAACCAAGAAAAGAAGTGTCTTTAGATTAGAAAATAGATCATTACCGTCGACCTCCAACTCAAGGTCTGTTGATGGATCCATGAGACTCAACCTTGATGAAGAGTTGATGGACCGAAAGCTGAATGATAAGAAGTAGTTGAATGCATAAGGGCCTAATTATGGAACTTAGAAAGGAAAGTCAAATCCAGACAGATTCACCAGGAGATCTCGAGTCTGATCATAGATGGATCTCCTGACAAGGAAAATCTTCAAGATCTGCTGCAAGTATACCTCCTAAAGTTTCCTCAAAAAGTCAACACCGGGAAAGAACATACTTCCACCAGTGGAAAAGGGAGCAAAGACCGAGAAGAAAAGCCTGAACTCGACCAAAGATCGAGCAGGCTAACTAGTCAATCCCATGTTTGACTAAGCCAACTATGGCTAGCCGCGCCGGAGCCCGAGCCACTTTCTCTAAAAAGGGGAGTGTTATTTGTGCCCCTGGAAAGATAAAGAGGCCAATATACACTACTTGGGAGAGTAAGACCCTTTATTGTTTGTGACAAACATCCGTTGAAATTAGTAACATAAATGTATATAAAGTCATTACACTTTATGTTCCCAAAATATTCCTCTTACATATTAAATATCCATCCACCTAAAAAATCATTCAAGGTGTCTAACATATTCAAAGTATCTCATTTTATACATAATATATCCATCAATGACAAAATAAAAAATTTCAACATCCAAAGGATCTCTTTTTATCTATGATACATCCAAAGCATCTATGTTGTCCGAAGAATCCCTTTCACGCACAATATGTTTAATCAAGATAAAAAAAAATCATATGAAATACTTAATACGATCCAAAAACATCTCTTTTATGTATAATGCACCTGTCCAATATTATTATAATAATAATAATAATAATAATAATAATAATAATAATAATAATAATAATAATAATAATAATAATAATAATAATAAAACATCAATGTCATATGCAATGCATCAATCAAAGATAAAAGAAAAATAGTGATGCTTCCAAAGCATCCCCTTTTATGTGCAATATATCTATCTAGCATCTAACATTCTTCAAAAACATTCTTCCATGATAAAAAAAATTATTTGATGCAATATATCTATCTAGCATCTAACATTCTTCAAAAACATTCTTCCATGATAAAAAAAATTATTTGATGCACCTAACGAGATCAAAACGTCCTCTTCCGCTGGAACCGTATGCTAGGATAAAAAAGCATTTGACACATTCACTCTGATCAAAGCATCTCTCTTGACTTAATATATCTATCTAATTAAAAAAATCAAAATATCACTTAATTATTTTTTAATATACGTAATATGATCTTATAACATATATAGTATGCTCCGAGATAGATGAACACTTCCTTCGAATCACAATAAGGACAAATGACATGAAAATTATAAGCAATTTCTTCATATCATTTTTTAAGGATAGCTAGTGTACCAAAATAGTTTTGTATCGTTACAAGCAACATCATAAAGGCACAACAGCTTTCTGTGGCACTTGCCAACCAAACTGAGGTATAAAATACAATGGAGGTACCAAGATGATTAGCAGGTTCTAGAGGCCCTTCCAAATACAATGATTTTGAATCATTTGATATTGAAAGAGATTGTCACAAAAAGTAGAGGGGAAATTAGATTCCCTGCCTAATGCCAAATAGGAGAAGGAATTATTACTGATGTAATCATAATTGAGAGAAGAAATATAAGTTTTTATCTTGATAATGAATAGGGGGAACTTTATTTTATCAGGGGTACTCCTTAGAATATTGAACCAATGAGCATGAGAGATATGTGTCATGAAACAAATCAATTCTACGTCCCCATAACATTTTTCAAACCAATCTTCTTAAATATAAAATTATTTTTAATAGATTTATACAAGCCTTTTTCCATCTATATACTTTGATATCTAGAAGAGAGAAATGACTTTCAAAGTAAAAAAAATTCTTAGATATCAATAAATAAAGTACATATCAAATCGTCAATATAAGATTTATATAGTTTGACACTCATTACTTATATTTATAGAGGAAACATAATTTTTTAGTATGTGAAATCAATTACAAGCATTCTTGAGTTAACCCCGACTCAACCACAAATCCTTTCGTATATATTCTCATATAAATTCTCAAAAAAATTTAACACATCTTTTCTTTCACCCACTCCAGATTCAATAGGGGAAGCTTAAGAGCACTCAAGGTATTTCCTTACTTCTCGCTCACCTATCAAAACCTAGAGATACATATAGAATTTGTACAATAACCAAACCCTAACTTATAGGGTTCCTTTTCTTTGTCCTTTTCACATTATAAATCCTTATTCTTCTATGACACTTGACTCCGAGAATTCAAAAATAATTATTGATCCCAATAATCTCTCACCCGATGGGTGTTTTTGTTCATATTATATACATCTTGATGATAAATACTTTGCTTTGAGTTCTTTCCCTCAAATCTTTTGGTTTGGATTACACTTTGTTGGATGAGGGAAAGAAGATATTGAAATAAAAAAATCCTAAAAATCAATAAATAAATCTTACATTAGCGTAAACATCAACAAAATAAATCATACAGAGTAAAGAAATCATATACCTCGAGCCACATGATAGATGCACTTGGTCGCATGGCTAATGAGTTGCTAGGCTACAAGCACCAACCTTAAGTGAATGTCAGAGTAAACCTAACTCGAGTTATGCTTAGTTCACCTGACCAACTAGTCTCACCCCAAGCTAGGTCCAATCTAAGTAGGCACCCGAACCACAGAATGAAAGTTGATCGGGCCGAAGCCAAGAGTGGCCATAATATTTTTTTTTTATTTTTTATATGAATTTATAAGATGAAGACATAAAAAATGTTAAACATAGTTTAAAAATATGAAAACCTTTATATAGAATTTACAAAAAATAGAACAAAATTAAAAATGATAATAATTTAATTTAAATATAAGAAGACATGAATATAGTCAAGACTTATGATTTTGTTATTATCATATAAGAAGATATGAATATCATTAAAAATTTAATGTCATAAATTAAAATTAATTGATAATCTAAATTAATATGCCAAGGCATGAACATCATTAACGTCCTTAAATGGATTTAATAATTTACATATCATGATACAAAATTCAAAACAACTAATTAAATCTAAAGCATGCATCATCCCCCATTTTTTTATAATCGAAACCTTAAATTGATTAATACTATAAATTTAGGGAAATTAAATAATCGAAACATAGATAGAAAATTTTAGAATTTAAATTAAATAAAAAGGATAGCAACGTACCTAGAGAATTAGAGAATATGACCTCCACAAATTGCTCACCGAAGTAAAATCGCTTGTCCGAAGTTCATACCCTTTTTAAAGGAGACGAGAAAAGCTTCAAACAAGGTAATAGTTTAATTTTTTATTTTTGATAATTAAAAATAATTAGGTTAGTTCTTATTTGGTTGTTGAAGGTATGAAATTGAAATTAATGGTTGTGATGAAATTCCTTATAATGACATGTAGATTAGGAAATAGTTTAGAGCATTTTAGTCTAGAAACAAAAAATAGAGTGACTACATTCCTCTCCTTCGAGTCATTTGGTCCCAAATTCGATTTTCCTTGTTGGAAAAAAATGTACGGGTACTTCTTAACATTAAATCAATATAGTCCTAAATTTAAATTAAGGTTGTTTTTACCATTACTTACCGTATGGTTGACAAATCGCCTATAATTTCCTGAATAGGTCCAACTCGAACTTAACTAATTTGGGAGTGAATCTATATAAGTTTTCAACATATTTGGACCACACCAATTCATATCGCACAAAGAAATTAAGTTAAACTCATTCGGTAGTGCGAAGACATGCTTAAAGTGTTCATATTCTCTTAATAATTCGTTTTTACTTCAGTCACAAATATATTTCTTATCTTCAAATTCATGTTTCTTCTTCTTGTAGTAGGATGCATGAAAAGGGGGTATAGATATTCCATGCAACTACGGCCATAATTATATTATGGATCATTATCCAAATAGAAAGCTTCTGCTTCATTTGAGTGGAGCCATATATTGCAGAAGCATGGAAGCATGAACGAGATCAGTGATAGACAGTATTACCGATAAACAGTGTCCAATGAGAATGATCTTCGATGTCTAAATTGAAAAATTAATTCTTTAATAACCAAAGCGACAAAGACACGTTTCCACCAAGAGTTTGATAGGACATCACGTCAAAAGATTGAAAATTATGTTAAAGAATCAAATATTAGATGAAGGATCAAATATTATATCGAAAGATTAAATATGGTGCCAAATGTTGGAATGTTATGTTGGAGGAGAATAAGATGATATATCTGAGGATATAACAATATGTGAAAAATTAACTTGTGCGAATACTTGACATGATATTTTCAAACCTTAGACGAAGACATAATGGATTACAATTAGTTGGATTACTAGATTGCTAAAAAAAAAAATAAAGGTTAGAATCAAACTCTTACTCGGCTAACCTAAGGGACATAATACCACACAAACCAGGTGATACTTGTGGATGTAGGCGACGCAAACAGTGTCATTTTAGATCATCGAAAATAATATCATTGAAAAAGTTGATAGAACCATCAGAAATCTTATTTTCAAACACTTTTTCCTGATTTGATTTATATATATACACGTCCTCCCAGTATCATACGTGGAATATTCATTTTTAAATATGTTTAGTATTGTAATTTTTTAAAAGCTTTACTTGAGTTTCTTTTATTTTTTGATTTCAAAGTGGAAGTTTCAATCCTAAGCACCGGCATTGGAAGCAAGAAGGTTATAAATAATTATTAATCTTTATCCAAGGATCGATATTGAAAATTAATGGATTGGATAAAAGAAAATTTGAGAATGGATAAGAAAATCAAACTATTATAAATTGATGTCTCTTTATCTTATATTTAAATTATATTATTTATTTATTTAAATTAATTTTCATATACTTGTTTTCTTTATTGTTCAAAATTTTAAGATATACTAAAGCTTGCATAAGTACTAATTCACTTCCTTGGAAGGTCATGAACATCCGGAAAGCCACATGCAGTCCTTACTATACGGTGCTACCAAACTTGGTGGACCACATTCTTCTGGACCTTATTATGATCACGATGCTTAATGCTTTGTCTTCAGGAGGAGGAAAAAGAAGAAACAAAAAGAAAAAAACAGTGTCTTCAATCCTTTTCATGCATCTCTGCTTAACAAACAACACTAAGACTTCATGAGGGGAAGCAGCCTTCGTAAAAGTAAGTGTTCATGTTACCTCTGGGAAAGCATGCTAATTAATGATTCCAGTCTCCTGGCTGCATAATTCGTGCTTTTGTTCTCTTCAGAAGAAAGCCGAATTCCCAAATATACAAGGTGGCCGGTTTTACTAAAGAATGTTCTCTTCTCTTCCATCTTTAGTTCCTTTTATAGTTTATCATCTGGCATTCTATCATCTCATTCTGATGTTTAAGAATCCTTGGGGTAATCTACAATCGAAGGATTTTGTTGCCCTGTTCACAATCTATTGATTATTATTTTTGTTTCAGATTTACAAGGGAAGCATGTTTTCAGGCCACACACTCGAACAATTATTTTAGGCCACCACAACATCAGCATGATAGTGTGCAGTAGTAATTTATACTTTGATTTGTTCTATCAAATTCAAACTGTTATGCATTAAAATAAAAATAAAAAAAGAGTAAAATAAGCTTTCTTGAATTCGTCGCACAAGATAAAAGAGGAGGAGGATTTATCTCGTGCATCCATCAGCTTTTCAACGTGAAGCAATGGCTGCTAAGGATGGGCTTTTTTCTCTATGGTTGGAGAGCAGGATTTACTTCTTGGATACTTTGAGACTAAATCAAAGATTATTCAAGACTGCATTGACGGCAAACATACTCTCTACCGTGGGAGATCAGAAACTTAATTGCTGACATCTTTTATTACGCTTCAAAGTTTCAATCTTTTTTTTTGTTTGTTTGCATTATCGGAGGTGTAATAGTGTTGTATATTGGACAACTACTAAGACTAGACATGAAAGCTCAATTACTTTTTGTCTTTTCCTTTTTTCTTTTTTTAAAGGAACACTCTCCTTCGGAAACACTATCCACTTTGTACCATCACCAACATAGGTCATATTGTAAACTTTCTGTTTTTCAATTAAAATCTTCAGTTTTTTAATAATAATAATAATAATAATAATAATAATAATAATAATAATATGTAATGATGTGTGAATAAGTAAAAAAAAAATGTAATGATATGTGAATAATAATAATAACTATGACTTGATTATTATTATTTATTACTTCAAGCAATGACTTAATAAATCAAATGGAATATGCTGAGAGTTAATTCTTAACAAGATACAACTGAATGAGATGAATCAATCCTATTTTTCAAGTTTATACATTATTCATGATTCAAGGGTAGGAGACATATTAGTGTCTTTAATAATACTCAAAGGTTTTAGGAGACATATTAGTGTCTTTAATAGTGTCTTTAACAATGTGTTAGGGTCAAGAGCAAGAGCACTAAGAGGGGGGGGGGGGGGGGTGAATTAGTGCAGCGAAAAGCCTTCTACGAAAAAAACTATGTTCGTTTGATAAAAGTGATTTCGGTAAGAAAGCCTGATTCGTAAATCACTTTAATATTTGATTAAGCAAGATGCAGCAAAGATATAAATGCAGTTTGCAGTTATGGTTCAAATCAGATAGTAGGTGCAAACTGAAATATGATATTCGTACGAAAAAAATTGATTTACGTCTAAATGCAGATTCGTAAATCACTTGATTAAGCAAGATGCAGTTAAAGCAAGTATATAAAGGCAGTTTGTAGTTATGATTGAAATCAAGACGTAAACGCAAACTGAAATATGATGATCGTACGATAAAACTGATTTACGTCTAAACGCCGATTCGAAAAGTGCAAAGCCTGAAACCCGATCGTATATGCGCAGAAAGCAGTAAGTGTTGAATCTCGTATTTTGATGATGAAACTACTTGATATATGTTTATGATTTAATCTGCGTTTTGAGTGACGCAGGATGCCTCGATCAGGATGAGACAATTAAAGCAGGAAAATCATGTTGTGCCGGAGGAATATGTTAGAAGATTGGACGTCGGGCCGGTGGATCGGTCGACGTATCGACAGAAGGCTTTGGGCCGTGGACTCGGGCATCGGGCCAAGAAGAGCGGGTATTGTGCCAAGGATATCGGAGTTGCGGAGTCAATTGGCCGATTGGGCAATAGGCTGCAGGAAAGGACGATGCGCCGAAGAATCGGACGAAGCGTCGAGGGACCAATGACATACCGGACAACTTGGTTAATTGCTTAGGACTAATTGTCTCGATCGAAGTTTTTGTTTTGAGTGTGCAGGATTAACTACGATGAAAGTAAGACATACAACAGGAGTTGCGTCGGAGTCATGACAATGATCACGTTGGGAGTTCGAGAGCTCGACGGAAGTTCGGACAGTCATCGGAGGTCTGCGGGAACAAATCCGAGAAGTCCAGAAGCTTGCCAAAGGAGCTTGTCGGAACTTACCAAGTGGATCATCGCAGTCCAGGAGTTTGCCAGAAGTCTGCAGGAGCATCACCGAGGGTTCATCGGATGATCGACGGAAGTTCGCCGGAAACTCGCCGGAAGAAGCGAGTGACGCACCGAAGCAAGCTGCAGAATATGTCTTAGGAAATAATCGTAGTTAGCACTTTGATTAAGTTAGAAATGGGAGGTGATCCCATTAGCTTAATCCAGGGGCAATTGGGCCCCTGAAAAACTCAAATTGGGTCGAATGATTCAACCCATTCGGACCCAGGTTGTTGTGGGAGGTGCAACCGCCCAGGCTATGTCTCCCAGCGAGACTGGGCGGTGCAACCGCCCCAGCCAAGAGATGCAACCGCCCAGGGCTCAGTCTCCGAGCGAGACTGGGCGGTGCAACCTCCTCTGTCAGGAGGTAGCACCGCCAGAGCTCAAGTTTCGAGCTCTACCAGGCGGTGCAACCTCTCCAGTCAGGCGGTGCAACCGCCTGAGCTCGGTCTTCGAGCTCTGGCAGAGAGGTGCAACTGCCCCTGACAAAGGTGGCATCGCCCAGAGGCTCAGTCTTCGAGCTCTGCCAGGCGATGCAACCGCCCTAGTCAGGAGGTGCAACCGCCTGATCCCGGAATTCCGGGAATTGACAGAATTGAGCTCCAAATTTGAACTGGGTTGGGGCCTATAAATACCCCACCCATTCAGCACTGAAAGCATAGAACACACACTCGAAATCTTGCTGTCTTTCTGTGTTTCTTAGAGCTCAAAACTGTTAGTTCTCCTCTTTCTATTCTTCAAGTTTAAAGTTGTAAAGAGAGGAGAGAAAACTTCTGTAAGGGTTGTCTCCTAAGCCTGTCAAATGGAGTGAATCTGTAAGAGGGTGGTTGGCCTTCGCCTATTGAAGGAAGGCCTCTAGTTGACGTCGGTGACCTCGTCGGTGGAGGAAGCCAAAAGTGGAGTAGGTCAAGATTGACCGAACCACTCTAAATCTCGGTTTGCATTTCCTTTGAGCATTTTACCTTCACTGCAAACTTCTTAATAGCTACTGCCCTCTGCGATTTTATGAACGAGTTTTAAGGTTCAGACGTAAATCTGCGTTTAGACGTAAATCTGCGTTTAGACGTAAATCTGCGTTTAGATGTAAATCTGCTTTTTCATATGATCATCATATTGTAGATTGCGTTTACGTTTTGAGCTTTACCATAACTGCGCACTGCCTTTATACTCATGCTTAAACTGCGTCTTATCTAATCAAGTGATTTACGAATCAGCATTTAGACGTAAATTAGTTTCTTCGTATGAACGCTGGATTTTAGTTTGCGCTGATATTCTGGTTTTCATCATAGCTACAAACTGCCTGCATAGTTTGACTTTAACCTTGCTTAGTATCAACTTTCATACAAAAGTTGTTTTTATCGTTCGAACGCAGCTTTCGATTTTAATCGCAGAAACTCTTAGTGCTCTTGATCCTAACAATTGGTATCAGAGCGGGGTATTTCTCATTTCGGATTTACACTCGAGAGAAATGACTCTTCAAGGCTTTCAAGAGGGCTTATCGGTCTTTCGTCCACCGTTGTTTAACGGATTGGACTACACTTATTGGAAAACTCGAATGAGAGTTTTCTTAATTTCTTTGAATTTGGATTTATGGAATATCGTTGAAAACGATTTTCAACTTCCCTCTAAACCGATGAACGAATGGTCAGATTTGGAGAAGAAGTATTTTTCTTTAAACGCAAAGGCTACGAATGCCTTATTTTGCGCTTTGAACAAAAATGAGTTCAATCAGATTTCTACGTGCGAAACGGCTTTTGACATTTGGCGAACACTTGAAATCACGCACGAGGGAACTAGTAGAGTCAAAGACTCGAAATTTTACATTTTATTGCATGATTTTGAGCTTTTTCGAATGCAATCAAGCGAGACTATAGGCGACATGTACACCCGTTTCACGGATATCGTCAATAATTTAAGAGCTCTTGGAAAATGTTTTTCGGATTTTGAACTCGTAAACAAGATTTTGCGCTCACTTTCTAAACCTTGGGATTCAAAAGTAACTGCTATTCAAGAATCGAAAAACTTGAACCAATTTCCACTTGAAGAACTAATTGGTTCCTTGATCACATATGAAATGACGTGCAATGCACGTGAAGAACTTGAGAACCACCTTCCAAAAAACAGGAAGGATTTGGGACATAGAACATTTGAAGACCACTCGAGCATAAGCTCAAGTGATGGTGAACTTAAACTACAAATGAAACAAAAATTAAAAAATAAAAAGAACAGAACTACTTGCTTTGAACGCAAGAAGAAGAACAAAAATTAGGATGAATCGAGCTCCTCTGAAGACGAGGAGAAAATCAACAAAGGCGAGGTGGCAAACTACGCCTTTACGCCTTTCGACGCTGCGGTAATCAAAATGCCTTTAATTTACTTTGAAATTACATGATGTTTTTCATGATGCATTTTTCTTTAAATTTTCTTGAAAATTACATTTTTAATAATTTAATAATGAAAATGCAAAAATATGATCATGCTTGTAATTTTGAAAATGAAAATGAAAATTGCATGTCTTATGTTAATGCAAGATAGAAATCTAATGATTGTACACCTAGTGAGATTAAATCTTATTTATGTGCTTGAGAATCAAGAATGTATATTTTGATGATTTTCATATTGCTTTTCAGTGACGATACATGGCTTTTGTCTGGAAGGCTTGATATTTTTCATTGTCTTTGTTTGTTAAATATGATGTATGGTTTTGACATAAGAATAAAGAGTTGAGCATGCTATTATAAAGTCAATCATATAAATTAAAACTAAAGAAGTTTTAGGCATTTATAAGAATCATTCAAAATTATGTTCAATGAAACCTTGCTTAATGTTGCAATGAAAATATTAAAGTTTTGATACTATGATTTGACGATTTTATGCATGAGATTTTAAAGTTATACATGATGATTTTTGTGATTGATGGTTTTATGATGAAATTCATTTTACGATCCTAAACGTTGATGCATGTTTTCATTTGACATAAATGAAAAGGCATGCTAACATGAAATCGATCACTTAAGATGAAACACTTAAAAAAGGGGAGAAATATATGAATTGATGCTATAAACACTATGCTATGATTATCCCATGCTTGCATCACCAAGAAATATATGATTGCTATCATTGCTATATGCCCTGTATCAAGATATCAAACAAAAATTTGCATCATACGAGCTGATATCTTACCATGTGATGCAATGCTACACTTGCTAAAATATTCGAAATGTGTACATCATGCCCTGTATCAAGATATCAAACAAAATCTTGCTTCACAGTTTTACACATTGATATCTTACCATATGATGAAATGCTACAATTGATGAACACTTGAAATGTAATCCTCTATCTTATTGATTTTTCAATAAATCTATGCTTGTCATACATGAATTCATTGAATGTAATTTTGAGGATGATTTCAGATTTGACAAATACTTGATTCGTATTTACGACATAAGATACACTTTAAATATGAATCATGCTTCAATCATGTTAAATGCTTCAATCATTTTCTATCTCTAGAGTTCTCAATTTTGATGAAATACAAGTGATAAATTCATTTATGATATCTTGTAAATCACTTGAATTATGAATGAGTTTTTTTTTATGATGTGTTAAAAGAATCACTTAAAAAGAAAATGCTTTTCCCATCTTATCGAGATTAATGATTTCATGATATTGTGTGAATCTCGAAATTGATTTTGATGAAATAGTAATAACGTTATTCATGTTATGAATCTTAAAAATGATAATATGCTTCATGTGATAATATGAATACATGAAACACTTATGATATTCCGTGTATTCATAAAATATTTATCTCATCATCCAATAACTCTTCTTGATATTCCTTATGAGATGAAATGAAATAAAGCATGAAATACAAATGAGGAGTCAATGATCATGCATAATAGGATGTAATGAATTCTGACATTTAGATACCATCGTTTGAATATCTATGATCATGTTGCCAAAATGATATATCATGAATGCTTGAATATCATGTTTGATATGCTCATGATGATGATTGATTTTTCGGTATCGTGCATAAAAAAAAATGAAATGTAATGTTAATGAATTTGTGCATTGAAACTATAATGATGCACAAATAAGAATGATTACTTACCTTTGTCATGATTTAGAAATTGATGTAAAGGGTTTTTCCCTTCTTTTTGACAATGACAAAAGGGGAGATAGCTAGCTTGCACAATTTAAGAAGAAAGCAAAAATTGCACTTCTCAAAAGAGAAGAAATTGCTATCTTGAATATCACCAAGAAGTGCTATCTTGCAAGTCTCGAGACACCCAAATGCAATCATGCAAAATTTGTAATTTTGCACATTATTAAAATTTATGATGCTTTGGTGATTATGCATGTTCTAAAATGTTGTAAGATTCACTAGCTTGCATGATGTAGAACTTAGCTATATTGAACATCACCAAGGAATGCTATCTTGCCTATCTCAAGAAGCAAAAAGTCAACTTGCACATCTAGCAAAACTTATATTTCAAGAAGCAAGAGTTGCTTTCTTGAACATCTCAAAATTGCTAGCTTGCGGGCCTTAAAATGTTGAAAATTTTTGCTAGCTTGTATATGGTAAACTTGCTATCATACTACCATGATGATGAGCATGCCTTATCTTCATGATTATATTTGAAAAACTATGGCAAAAATATGTCCGAATGATTAAACGTGTTAAAATTATTTTTCAAACTTTTTTTTGATTGAATGATCAAATCACTTGATTGCCATAATGATTTTACACAATTACTTGCCATGATTACATGTTGGAAATTATGTGCTTGAATACAAAAATTTCTATGATAATAAGCATGTTTTACCTTCATGATTGTAATTGAATATCTCTAGTAAAACCCTGTCCGAATGTATGAAAGTGTCAAATTTCATTTTTGGATTTTCTTGATACATTATCCTCTTCCGAACTTAACAAGCATATGTCATATCAAGTTTAATTCACATCATTGATTTTTGACATATGGAATCATCTAGCAAATGCACTTATCATATGAAAAATATTTTTCTAGAAACATATTTGATGATTCCCTCTTATAAAAGGAAGATATTTTTACATACAAGGATCTGACTCACTTACATATCTTAATCCTTGCAAAAATGAAGTGTGCTTTAATATCTTATCAATTTGAACTTCACATATGGCTTTCCTCCTTCATGTAAAAAGATAACAAATAAAAAGGAAAAAGCAATAAAAGCTATCTCCATGTCATGTTTTCCTCGAGATGTTTGCATTCTATCACTCACTGTTGGAAAATGACATAAACCAACTTATGGCATCGCACTTATATTTAAAATTTGCTTATATCGTTCTCCTTGTTGTTGATGACAAAGGGGGAGAAATATATAAATTGATACTATGAGTGCCATATTTGAAGAATATGAATAGATGTCATGAATGCCATATTATGATGAGATATCAAAAGCAGCATTCATATGAATAGGTGCTATGAATGTCATATCATGTTAAGATATCAAGAACTTGAATCTCAATTTTACATGTTGATATCTTACCATTTGATAATAGCAAACTTGCATGATGGTAAAAATTGATATTATGTTTTTCATGCAATAAGTTAAACTAATATTCCAAACACAAGAATAGTTGGACTTCTCCTTATTGTTGATGACCAAGGGGGAGAAGTATGATGTTATGCATAAGTTCATGATGATGTGTTGCAACTATTCATGATGAATATTGCAATGACTTGAATTCAGTTTGAATTCAAGATTCTATCAATATGGCATATTGATAGGGGGAGTTTGTTTAAACTCTAGGAGTTAAGGTTAACTCCGTTTATGATGACATGTTGCTTAGATTTTTGAATCTAAGAGTTTATATCAATATGGCATATTGATAGGGGGAGTTTGTCTAAACTCTAGGAGTTAAGTTTAACTCCGTCATCAAGTGGTTGTCATCATCAAAAAAGGGAGAGATTGTTGAATCTCGTATTTTGATGATGAAACTACTTGATATATGTTTATGATTTAATCTGCGTTTTGAGTGACGCAGGATGCCTCGATCAGGATGCCTCGATCAGGATGAGACAATTAAAGCAGGAAAATCATGTTGTGCCGGAGGAACATGTCAGAAGATTGGACGTTGGGCCGGTGGATCGGTCGACGTATCGACAGAAGGCTTCGGGCCGTGGACTCGGGCATCGGGCCAAGAAGAGCGGGTATTGTGCCAAGGATATCGGAGTTGCGGAGTCAACTGGCCGATTGGGCAATAGGCTGCAGGAAAGGACGATGCGCCGAAGAATCGGACGAAGCGTCGAGGGACCAATGACATGCCGGACAACTTGGTTAATTGCTTAGGACTAATTGTCTCGATCGAAGTTTTTGTTTTGAGTGTGCAGGATTAACTACAATGAAAGTAAGACATGCGGCAGGAGTTGCGTCGGAGTCATGACAATGATCACGTTGGGAGTTCGAGAGCTCGACGGAAGTTCGGACAGTCGTCGGAGGTTCTACGGGAACAAATCCGAGAAGTCCAGAAGCTTGCCAAAGGAGCTCGTCGGAACTTGCCAAGTGGATCGTCGCAGTCCAGGAGTTTGCCGGAAGTCTGCAGGAGCATCACCGAGGGTTCATCGGATGATCGACGGAAGTTCGCCGGAAACTCGCCGGAAGAAGCGAGTGACACATCGAAGCAAGCTGCAGAATATGTCTTAGGAAATAATCGTAGTTAGCACTTTGATTAAGTTAGAAATGGGAGGTGATTCCATTAGCTTAATCCTGGGGCAATTGGGCCCCTGAAAAACTCAAATTGGGTCGAATGGTTCAACCCATTCGGACCCAGGTTGCTGTGGGAGGTGCAGCCGCCCAGGCAGGGAGGTAGCACCGCCCAGACTATGTCTCCCAGCGAGACTGGGCGGTGCAACCGCCCCAGCCAAGAGGTGCAACCGCCCAGGGCTTAGTCTCCGAGCGAGACTGGGCGGTGCAACCTCCTCTGTCAGGAGGTAGCACCGCCAGAGCTCAAGTTTCGAGCTTTGCCAAGCAGTGCAACCTCTCCAGTCAGGCGGTGCAACCGCCTGAGCTCGGTCTTCGAGCTCTAGCAGAGAGGTGCAACCACCCCTGACAGAGGTGGCACCGCCCAGAGGCTCAGTCTTCGAGCTCTGCCAGGCGATGCAACCGCCCCAGTTAGGAGGTGCAACCGCCTGATCCCGGAATTCAGGGAATTGACAGAATTGTGCTCCAAATTTGAACTGGGTTGGGGCCTATAAATGCCTCACGCATTCAGCACTGAAGGCATAGAATACACACTCGAAATCTTGCTGTCTTTCTGTGTTTCTTAGAGCTCAAAACTGCTAGTTCTCCTCTTTCTATTCTTCAAGTTTAAAGTTGTAAACAGAGGAGAGAATACTTCTGTAAGGGTTGTCTCCTAAGCCCGTCAAATGGAGTGAATCTGTAAGAGGGTGGTTGGCCTTCGCCTATTGAAGGAAGGCCTCTAGTTGACGTCGGTGACCTCGTCGGTGGAGGAAGACAAAAGTGGAGTAGGTCAAGATTGACCGAACCACTCTAAATCTCGGTTTGCATTTCCTTTGAGCATTTTACCTTCACTGCAAACTTCTCAATAGCTACTGCCCTCTGCGATTTTATGAACGAGTTTTAAGGTTCAGACGTAAATCTGCGTTTAGACGTAAATCTGATATTTCGTATGATCATCATATTGCAGATTGCGTTTACGTTTTGAGCTTTACCATAACTGCACACTGCCTTTATACTCCTGCTTAAACTGTGTCTTATCTAATCAAGTGATTTATGAATCAGCATTTATACGTAAATCAGTTTCTTCGTACGAACGTCGGATTTCAGTTTGCGCCGATATTCTGGTTTTCATCATAGCTGCAAACTGCCTGCATAGTTTGACTTGAACCTTGCTTAGTATCAACTTTCATGCAAAAGTTGTTTTTATCATTCGAACGCAGCTTTCGATTTTAATCGCAGAAAGTTTTCCGCTGCACTAATTCACCCCCCCTCTTAGTGCTCTCGATCCTAACAGTAAGCTTTTGAGGAGATTTGCAGTAAGAATAAGATGTTCAAAGTAAATGCAAACTGAGATTTAGAGTGGTTCGGTCAATCTTGACCTACTCCACTTTTAGCTTCCTCCACCGACGAGGTCACCGACGTCAACTAGAGGCCTTCCTTCAATTGGTGAAGGCCAACCACCCTTTTACAGTTTCACTCCTTTTGACGGGCTTAGGAGACAACCCTTACAGAATTTTCTCTCCTCTCTTTAAAGATCAAAACTTGGAAGAAAAGAAGGAGAAGAACTTTTGGCCTTTACAACAATTTTGAGCTCTAAGAATCACAGAATAAGATCAGGATTTCGGTGTATTTTTGTGCCCTTTCAGTGTTGAATGGGTGGGGTATTTATAGGCCCCAACCCAGTTTGAATTTGGAGCTCAAAACTATCAATTCCCAGAATTCCGAGATCTGGTGATTGCACCGCCTGACTGGGGCTGTTGCACCGCCTTGCAGAGCTCGAAGACTGAGCCTCTAGGCGGTGCCACCTCTATCAGGGGGCAGTTGCACCTCCTGCCAGAGCTTGAAGACCGAGCTCAAGCGGTGCCACTGCCTGGCTAAGGCGGTTGCACCGCTCAGCCAGAGCTCGGAGACCGAGCCCAAGCGGTGCCACCTCTTGGCTGGGGCGGTTGCGCCGCCCAGTCTCGCTCGGAGACTGAGCCCAGGCGGTGCCACCGCCTAGCAGAAATCAGGGTCCGAATGGGTTGATCCATTCGGCCCAATTTGGATTTTTCAGGGGCCCAATTGCCCCAAGATTAAGTTAATGGGATCACTTCCCATTTCCAACTTAATCATTGTGCTAACTACGATATTCCCTAAGACATTTACTGCAACTTGCTCCGGTGCGTCAATCGCTTCTTCCAGCGAGCTTCCGGCGAACTTTCGTCGATCATCCGATGAACCCTCGGTGATGCTCCTACGGACTTCTGGCAAACTCCTGGACTTGCGACGATCTACTTGGTGAGTTCCGATGAGCTTCTTTGGCAAGCTCATGGACTTCTCGGATTTGTTCCCGCAGAACCTCCGACGATTGTCCGAGCTTCCGTCGAACTCTCGAACTCCCAACATGATCATTGTCTTGACTCCGGCGCAACTCCTGCTGCATATCTTACTTTCATCGTAGTTAATCCTGCACACTTATCTCAACATATAGATTAGATAACAAATGACAATTGACTTTATCATCAAAATCCGAGATTCAACAATCTCCCCATTTTTGATGATGACAATCAATTGATAATAGAGTTAACCTTAACTCCCCCTGTCTATATGCCATACTTGAGATAAGTTAAACCGTTGAATTCAAGAGACATATTGATAAGTTAAAATCATTTAAGCTTATCAATACTCCCATCATGACGTTTCTCTTTGAAGATGATGTCAAGGCTTGATATTCATTTTCAAATTTTACATTACAAGTTTGAATGATGGTAATAGTAGCAATTCATCATATTATAAGATATCAACATGTAAAAATGGGAAGTAAGATTTTGATATCATTACATGATGCACACATTTCAAATGTTTTAGCAAGTATTGCATTTCATCACATGGTAAGATATCAATACGTAAAATTACGATGCAAGTTTTTTGTTTGATATCTTGACATGATACAAACAAGGCATAATGCAAATTATAGCAATTATAGCATCTATTCATATATCTCTTAGTGATGCAAGCATGACATTAATACTCATATATTTCTCCCCCTTTGTCATCAACAAAAAGTGTGGTAATTGTGATACCAGGAGAGATCAAATCATGCTTCATTTTTACAAGGATCAAGATATGTATGTGAAACATGCTTCATTTTTATAATAGTGAGTTTACTTTGAGTGAATTTAAACTCGATGAGAGATCAAATCATGCTTCATTTTTACAAGGATCAAGATATGTATGTGAAACAAATCTTTGCAAGTAAAAATACTATCATCCATATTTCAAGATGGAATTTATAAGTAGGAATCATATCATCAAATCCATTTCAGAAAAATATTTTTCATATAATAAGTGTATGAGAAAATCCGATTGTTAGGATACCAATTGTTAAGCGACTCCGAAAATGAAATTAACACTTTCATGCATTCGGACAAGATTATGCTATAGATTTTCAAATATAATCATGAAGACAAAACATGCTTATTGTTATGGAAATTTTTGTATTCAACACATGATTTCCAACATGTTATTTAGGTATGTAATGACAATCAAGAGATTTGATCATTCAATAAAGTTCAAAAAATAATTTTAACTAGTTTATGTATTTGGACACATCAACGTTCCTAATTCTCTTCTTATGAAATCAAATTGTTCTTCACTTAGAGGTTTTGTAAAAATATCAGCTAGTTGATGTTTAGTATCAATGAACTCTATGATTACATCATGATTAGTAACATGATCTCGTATAAAGTGATGTCTAATATCAATATGTTTTGTTCTTAAGTGTTGTATAGGATTTTTCGTTAAGCATATTGCACTTGTGTTATCACATTTAATGGGAATATTTTTAAGATGAATTTTATAATCTTCTAAGGTGTTTTTCATCTATACAACTTGTGCACAGTATGCACTTACTGCAATATATTCAGCTTCGGTTATTGATAGTGCAACTGAGTTTTGTTTCTTAGATGGCCAGGAAACAAGGGCATGTCCTAAAAATTGACATATTCCTGATGTGCTTTTTTTATCTAGTTTACAGCCAGCAAAGTCCGCATCAGCATAAGCAATTAACTCAAGATTCTCTGATTTTGGGTACCATAATCCTAGATTTGTGGTGCCATTAAGATATCTAAGAATTCTTTTAACTGCTTTGAGATGAGATATCTTAGGGTTTGATTGAAATCTAGCACAAAGTCCTACACTGAACATGATATCTGGTCTAGTTGCAGTGAGGTAAGGTAAACTTCCTATCATGCCCCTATAAGTTTTTTGATCGAAGCTTTCTCCACTTTCATCAATTTCTAACTTAGTGGAGGTGCTCATAGGAGTGTTAATAGCTTTTGAGTTATTCATATTAAACTTTTTTAGCAAATTCATAGCATATTTAGTTTGACTAATAAAGATGTCATTACTTAGTTGTTTGATTTGTAAGCCTAAGAAGAATGTTAATTCTCCCATTAAACTCATTTCGAATTCAAGACTTATAGTTTTAGCAAAAGATTCACAAAGAGATTCATTCGTAGAACCAAAGATAATATCATCAACATAAATTTGAACAATGAGAAAATTATTTTCAAAATTTTTTATGAACAATGTAGTATCAACCTTGCCTTTTGTGAAATTATTTTTGATAAGAAAAGAACTAGGTCTCTCATACCAAGCCCGTGGAGCTTGTTTTAAACCATAGAGAGCTTTAGTTAATCTAAACACATGATTAGGGAGGCTATTATTTTCAAATCCAGGAGGTTGTTCAACATAGACTTCTTCGGAAATAAAGCCATTAAGAAAAGCGCTTTTAACATCCATTTGAAACAACTTAAAATTATTGCTACTAGCGTAGGCAAGAAGCATTCTTATGGCTTCTAATCGAGCCACAGGAGCGAAGGTTTCTTCGTAATCGATACCTTCTTCTTGGTTGAAACCTTTGGCCACTAATTTAGCCTTGTTTCTAACCACGATACCATATTCATCTTGCTTGTTTCTAAAAACCCATTTAGTACCAATAACTAAATGGTCATTTGGCCTAGGAACAAGCTTCCACACCTCATTTCTCTCAAATTGATTTAATTCATCTTGTATTGCGATAATCCATGAATCATCTTTCATGGCTTCATCAACACATTTGGGTTCAATTTGAGAGAGAAAAGCGGCGTTGGCATCAAAATTTTTAAGAGAAGAACGTGTTTGAACCCCCTTTGATGTGTCTCCTAAGATTAGTTTCTTAGGATGAGCATCTACATACTTCCAATCCTTGGGTAAGGATGTTTCGGAAGTGGATGCATCCAAGTTGCTAGTTGGAGACGGGGTTTCATTTAAATTCAAGGAATCAAAATTAACATCATCATCAAAATCGTTTTTTCTGATTTCGAAAATCTCATTGAAGACAACATGAATGGATTCTTCAATAATTAAAGTTCTTTTATTGAAGATACAAAAAGCTTTAGAAACCGAAGAATAACCAAGAAAGATTCCTTCATCGGATTTAGCATCAAATTTTCCTAAGTTATCTTTTTCATTCAAGATAAAACACTTACACCCAAAGACTTTAAAATATGAAACATTGGGTTTTTTGTTGTTCCATAACTCATAGGGAGTTTTGGTGAGTAAGGGTCTTACTAGAACTCTATTTAAAATATAGCATGCAGTGTTTACGGCTTCGGCCCAAAAATATTTGGGTAGGCTATGTTCATTCAACATGGTTCTTGCCATTTCTTGTAAATTTCGATTTTTTCTTTCTACTACTCCATTTTGTTAAGGATTTTTTGGAGTAGAGAAATTATGGTTGTATCCATTAAGTTCACAAAATTCTTGGATTTCATGGTTTTGAAATTCACCACCGTGATCACTTCTAATTGACGAAATCATAGAACCCTTCTCATTTTGAACAAGTTTACAAAACTTGGTAAAATATCTAAAGCATTCATTTTTCTGTTTTAAGAAGTAAGTCCATGTGTATCTGCTATAGTCATCTACAATGACGAAGGCGTATTTGCTACCTCCTAGGCTTGATGTAGAGATTGGTCCGAACAAGTCCATATGGATCAATTGTAAGGGCCTAGAGGTGCTTATTTGTTTCTTAGATTTGAAACTACCCTTAATTTGTTTACCTAATTGGCAAGCATCACATACATTATCTTTGATGAACTTTGTTGAATCTCGGATTTTGATGATGAAGTCAATTGTCATTTGTTGTCTAATGTATGTGTTGAGATAAGTGTGCAGGATTAACTACGATAAAAGTAAGACATGCAGCAGGAGTTGCGCTGGAGTCATGACAATGATCACGTTGGGAGTTCGAGAGCTCGACGGAAGTTCGGACAGTCGTCGGAGGTTCTGCGGGAACAAATCCGAGAAGTCCAGAAGCTTGCCAAAGGAGCTCATCGGAACTTGCCAAGTGGATCGTCGCAGTCCAGGAGTTTGCCGGAAGTCCGCAGGAGCATCACCGAGGGTTCATCGGATGATCGACGGAAGTTCGCCGGAAACTCGCCGGAAGAAGCGAGTGACGCACCGAAGCAAGCTGCAGAATATGTCTTAGGAAATAATCGTAGTTAGCACTTTAATTAAGTTATAAATGGTAGGTGATCCCATTAGCTTAATCCTGGGGCAATTGGGCCCCTAAAAAAAACTCAAATTGGGTCGAATGGTTCAGCCCATTCGGACCCAGGTTGCTGTGGGAGGTGCAACCGCCCAGGCAGGGAGGTAGCACCGCCCAGGCTATGTCTCCCAGCGAGACTGGGAGGTGCAACCGCTCCAGCCAAGAGGTGGCACTGCCCCGGGCTCAGTCTCCGAGCGAGACTGGGCGGTGCAACCTCCTCTGTCAGGAGGTAGCACCGCCAGAGCTCAAGTTTCGAGCTCTGCCAGGCGGT
The DNA here is from genome assembly GCF_036884655.1 of Musa acuminata AAA Group. Taxonomy (NCBI): domain Eukaryota; kingdom Viridiplantae; phylum Streptophyta; class Magnoliopsida; order Zingiberales; family Musaceae; genus Musa; species Musa acuminata. The sequence goes on along the minus strand of NC_088331.1, from coordinate 32,921,853 downwards.
GCAACCGCCTGAGCTCGGTCTTCGAGCTTTGGCAGAGAGGTGCAACCGCCCTTGACAGAGGTGGCACCGCCCAGAGGCTCAGTCTTCGAGCTCTGCCAGGCGGTGCAACCGCCCCAGTCAGGAGGTGCAACCGCCTGATCCCGGAATTCCGGGATTTGATCGTTTTGAGCTCCAAATTTGAACTGGGTTGGGGCCTATAAATACCCCACCCATTCAGCACTGAAGAGATACAGACCTACACCGAATTCTTGATCTTTTCTGTGATTCTAAGAGCTCAAATTTGTGTAAAGTCCAAAAGTTCTCCTCTTTCTGTTCTTCAAGTCTTGAGTTGTAAAGAGAGGAGAGAAAGGTTCTGTAAGGGATGTCTCCTGAGCCCGTCAAAAGGAGTGAAACTGTAAAAGGGCAGTTGGCCTTCGCCTATTGAAGGAAGGCCTCTAGTTGACGTCGGTGACCTCGTCGGTGGAGGAAGCCAAAAGTGGAGTAGGTCAAGACTGACCGAACCACTCTAAATCTCTGGTTTGCTTTTATTTTGAGCACTTTATCATTACTGCAAACCTCCTACATAGCTACTGCTCTCTGCGCTTTTACGAACAAGTTTCTAAGTTCTGATCTTTCCGAATCTGCATTCAGACGTAAATCGGTGTTTTCGTACGATCTTTACATTGCAGTTTACATTTACGTTTTGATTCTATTTATAACTGCAAACTGCCTTCTGCGCTTTTACGAACGAGTGTTTGAGTTTAGATCTTTCCGAATCTGAGCTTAGACGCAATCTGTGCATAGACGCAAACTGCGCTTAGACGTAAACTGCTCTTAGACGCAATCTGAGCTTAGACGCAAACTGCGCTTAGACGCAAACTGCGCTTAGACGCAATCTGAGCTTAGACGCAAACTGCGCTTAGATGCAAACTGCGCTTAGACGCAATCTGCATTTAGACATAAACTACGCTTAGACGCAAACTACATTTAGACGCAAACTGCGCTTAGACGCAAACTGTGTTTAGACGTAAACTGCACTTAATCATAAGTAATCTTAGAATCGACTTTTGCATCAAAATAGTTTTTATCGAACGAACGCAGCTTTCATTTTTAATCGCTGAAAGATTTCCGTTGCACTAATTCACCTTACAAACAAACTTGATATGAGGAATTCCTCTTACAAGTTCTTTAGATGATATTTGAGTGATTAGTTTCATGTTAGCATGACCTAATCTTCTATGCCATAGCCAAGCATCCTCATTTAAAACCAAAAAACACATTTCATTACACAAATCATTGATGTCAATAGTGTATACGTTATTTTGTTTTAATGTAATCATAGACGTGTTTTTGTGTGGTTTTTCAATGATGCAAGCATTAGATTCGAATCTGACAATATATCCTTTATCACATAATTGACTAATGCTCAAGAGGTTATGTTTTAAACCATGAACTAACAAAACATCTTCAATAAAGAAGTTGGATTTGTTACCTATGGTTCCTTTGCCAATGATTTTACCCTTGTTATTGTCTCCGAAGGTGACATAGCCTTCGTCTATGCTAGTGAGCTTAGAGAATTGAGATGGATCTCCGGTCATATGCCTTGAGCATCCACTATCAAGGTACAATCTCTTGCTCCTAGCTTGCGATGGTATAGGTTTCTACAAGAAAGGATGATTTTTAGGTACCCATTTGCTTTTGGGTGCCTCAAAAATAGATCTACATTGTTTATCATGTTACATAGAATTTATCATGGTTCCTTTAGGAACCCAAATTAATTTGTTCGGACTAATTTTCTTGAATGGACAATAATGCGTTTTGTGTCCAAGTTTGTAACAAAAGTTGCATTTGCTTTGGTGTCGAACATGTAAGATGGGGCCTTTTATGAAGGTGGTTGGATTTTGGTGAGGACTTCTCACAAATCCGATTCCACTTCTTTTAGGAACGTGACCCTTGTTTGCAAGGATCATGTTCAAGGACTTGCTACCAACCTCGAATTTCTTCAAGGTGTCCTTAAGTAGCAAGTTTTCTTTTTGGAGAGTTTCTAGATCATGACATTTTATGCATGAACCTAAACTATCATGATATTCAGTTTTTAACTTATTGAAATTATAAGTAAGACTATCATGCTCCTTTTTTAGCAATTTGTATTTTCTACTAATAATCTTGCATTCATCAAATAAGTTATGGAAGATATTTAATAATTCATCAAATGATAAATCTGCATCTATTAAATTCGTTACCTCCTCTCCGATGGCCATTAAGGCATAATGAGCAACTTGCTCGGTGTTGGACTCCTCTTCTTCGGACGCGCTCGAGTCATCCCACATTGCTTTGAGTGCCTTCTTCTTTAATGTTCTCTTTTTGACTTGGGGACAATCATTTTTGTAGTGTCCCGGCTTTTTGCACTCGTAGCAAATAACTTGGTCCTTCTTGGGTTCAAGTTTATTTTTTGTGTCATTCTTAAACTTGTTTCTTTTAATTAATTTTTTAAATTTTCTTGTTAGAAGTACTAAGTCATCGTCACAGTCCTCATCACTTGAGTTTTCTCTCAAGTGGTCTTCTAAAGTTCTAAGTGTCATATCCTTCCTGTTCTTTGGAAGGATGTCTTCTTGCTCTTCATGAGCTTTGCAAGTCATCTCGTAGGTCATTAATGACCCGATTAGTTCTTCAAGAGGGAAGTTGTTTAGATCTTTCGCCTCTTGAATAGCAGTGACTTTAGGATCCCAACTCTCAGGAAGGGATCTTAGAATCTTATTTATGAGCTCAAAATCTGAAAAACTTTTTCCGAGTCCTTTTAGACTGTTGACGACATCCGTGAAATAGGTAAACATGTCACCAATAGTCTCACTCAGTTTCATCCGGAAAAGTTCGAAAGAATGTAACAAAAGGTTGATTTTTGACTCTTTCACTCTACTTGTGCCTTCGTGAGTCACTTCGAGTGTGTGCCAAATATCAAATGCGGTTTCACAAACCGAAACACGGTTGAACTCATTTTTATCAAATGCACAAAATAAGGTATTCATAGCCTTTGCATTAAGAGCGAAAGCCTTCTTCTCCAATTCATTCCAATCGATCATTAGAAGAGAAGACTTAAAAAATCCATTTTCGACAAGATTCCAAAATTCAAAATCCATATAAATAAGAAAGATCCTCATTCGGGTCTTCCAATAGGTGTAGTCCGTCCCATTGAACATGGGTGGACGTGTAATAGAATGGCCCTCTTGGTTTTCGGCGTATGCCATCTCTCTTGGGTTTTAATCCGTTTGAGAGTTAACCCCGCTCTGATACCAATTGTTAGGATCAAGAGCACTAAGAGGGGGGGGGGGGTGAATTAGTGCAGCGGAAAACCTTCTACGAAAAAAACTGCGTTAGTTCGATAAAAGTGATTTCGATAAGAAAGCCTGATTCGTAAATCACTTTAACATTTGATTAAGTAAGATGCAGTAAAGATATAAATGCAGTTTGCAGTTATGGTTCAAATCAGATAGTAGGCGTAAATTGAAATATGATATTCGTACGAAAAAACTGATTTACGTCTAAATGCAGATTCGTAAATCACTTGATTAAGCGAGATGCAGTTAAAGCAAGTATATAAAGGTAGTTTGTAGTTATGATTGAAATCAAGACGTAAACGTAAATTGAAATATGATGATCGTACGATAAAACGGATTTACGTCTAAATGCCGATTCAGAAAGTGCAAAGCTTGAAACCCGATCGTATATGCGCAGAAAGCAGTAAGCTTTTGAGGAGATTTACAGTAAGGATAAGATGCTCAAAGTAAATGCAAACCGAGATTAAGAGTGGTTCGGTCAATCTTGACCTACTCCACTTTTGGCTTCCTCCACCGACGAGGTCACCGACGTCAACTAGAAGCCTTCCTTCAATTGGCGAAGGCCAACCACCCTTTTATAGTTTCACTCCTTTTGACGGGCTTAGGAGACAACCCTTACAGAATTTTCTCTCCTCTCTTTAAAGATCAGAACTTGGAAGAAAAGAGGGAGAAGAACTTTTGGCCTTTACAACAATTTTGAGCTCTAAGAATAACATAATAAGATCAGAATTTCGATGTATTTTTGTGCCCTTTCAATGCTGAATGGGTGGGGTATTTATAGGCCCCAACCCAGTTTGAATTTGGAGCTCAAAACTGTCAATTCCCGGAATTTCGGGATCTGGCGGTTGCACCGCCTGACTGGGGCGGTTGCACCGCCTGACTGGGGCGGTTGCATCGCCTGACAGAGCTCGAAGACTGAGCCTCTGGGCGGTGCCACCTCTGTCAGGGGGCGGTTGCACCTCCTGCCATAGCTCGAAGACCAAGCTCAGGCGGTGCCACCGCCTGACTGAGGCGGTTGCACCGCTCAGCCAGAGCTCGGAGATCGAGCCCAGGCGGTGCCACCTCTTGGCTGGGGCGGTTGCGTCGCCCAATCTCACTCGGAGACTGAGCCCAGGCGGTGCCACCGCCTGGCTTGGGTGGTTCAACCGCCTGGCAGAAATCAGGGTCCGAATGGGTTAATCCATTCGGCCCAATTCGGGTTTTTCAAGGGCCCAATTGACCCAAGATTAAGTTAATGGGATCACCTCTCATTTTCAACTTAATCATTGTGCTAACTACGATATTCCCTAAGACATTTACTGCAACTTGCTCCGGTGCATCAATCGCTTCTTCCGGCGAGCTTCCAGCGAACTTCTGTCGATCATCCGATGAACCCTCGGTGATGCTCCTGCGGACTTCCGGCAAACTCCTAGACTTGCGACGATCCACTTGGCGAGTTCCGATGAGCTTCTTTGGCAAGCTCATGGACTTCTCGGATTTGTTCCCGCAGAACCTCCGACGACTGTCCGAACTTCCGTCGAACTCTCGAACTCCCAACGTGATCATTGTCGTGACTCCGGCGTAACTCCTGCTGCATATCTTACTTTCATCATAGTTAATCCTGTACACTTATCTCAACATATATATTAGATAACAAATGACAATTGACTTCATCATCAAAATCCGAGATTCAACACAATGGTGACGATGGTTGTTGCCATTGCTTCACTAATGGCAGGGTGCATCATGGTGGTTGTGTGCGATTGTGATGGTGGCTATTGTTGCTACTTCACTAGTGGTGGTGTGTGGCAAGATGGGAATATGAAAGAGAAGAGGAGGTGGCGGCAGGAGGGAGGAAGAAAAATGATCTCTCAACCTTAAGGATTCTCCCCTTATTTAGACATATAACCCTACAATTTCTTAAATTTTATTCATTAGTGACTAAGTTACGACTTATAATATTTATATAAAGATGTATACCTCTTCGATGAGTATTACATACCCCATTTATAAAAGATACGAGTAGTAATTCATAGAATAAAAATAATAAATGTCACGTGTCTCCTTCTAGAAGAGAGATACGTAGGATTCATATAATGAAGATATATATATATATCTACTCTAAGATCTTATATCATATGCACTTTAAGATGTATGCATGTCATCCTCTTTGTTGATTCAAATCCTAATATAATCTAATTAAAAAATAAAAATACATATTGGATTGTTCTTCCATTGATGTTTAGGCACATGTTGTTTTAAGGTAGCGATCCAAAGCTCTTCGGGTCCTCTTGGACTATCTGATAGTGTGGTGTCTTGGACCATAGTAATAGTGTGGTGTCATTCTGATCTTATTATAAAAAAAAATAAAAAGTAAAAGCTAATAAAGTTTGACTTCTCAAAATTTAAATAAATGATAAAATTTGAGTAAAAATGTTTTGGGCACTGTCAATTAACACTGCGGTAATTCAGAATCCTAACATTGTTCCCTTAGCTTCTTCCTTGTTTTGATTGACTCATGTTTAGAGACTCAATAGGGATCCATGGATGCAGCTCTTCTTTCTTTCTAGCAACACTTAGCAGTTGATGTGAGCTTGCAAGATCCACTGTTCTGTAGTTGACCATCTTTGGATTCTTATAAGAAAAATCAGACATCAAGTTCAAAGATCATGTGTATTCCAAATGCCTATAATATAAATAATTAATATGCAACGGCTTCAGATGTATTTTGCTGTTCCATACGCAAAAGACTTCGCTCGTTCAGAATCTAATCCTATGTGATTAGATTAATATGTAAACAGAAAGAATAGAGCTGCAATTCCATTAATATGTAAACAAAAAGAATATAATTCAATTCCGCTCTCTGAAATTATGTACTTATTTAAAATGTCAAACAATAATGTCTCGAGTTACGTTACAAACACTGAAAAGATAAAATGATGAGATTGTTAAAGTCGAATAGAGGACAAAAATTATTGAAGAAGATGATTTGCATTAACATATCCCTCTCCTAGGAAAGGATTTTTCTCAATAAATTAGAGGATTTCTTTCGATAGAGTAGAGATATTTTCTCGTATAATTAGGAAAATCTTATCTGCTATCATGTCCCCGCAAGATGGTGCTCCTATCAAGGATACAAATTTTAGATCGATGTAATGCAAAATATTGATGAGCAAGAGGCTTCATGAGTGAGTCGGCTAACTTATCAGCCGAATGGACATGAGAAACTCGTAGTTGACGGTGGACAACTTGATCTTGCATAAAGTGAAAGTCGATAGCAATATGTTTCATGCGGGAGTGGAACACCAGATTAGCGCACAAATAGATAGCTCTGACATTATCACAATATATTATAGGAGTGGAGTTGATGTTGAGTTCCTTGAGCAGATTTATGACCAAATTGAGTTCTGTAGTAGTAGTGGCAGTGGCGATGGCACGGTATTCAGTTTCAGTTGTAGACCGTGCAATTGTCTTTTACTTCTTAAAACTTCAACTGATTGGATTAGCACCAAGGAAGATAATATACTCCGATGTGGATGTTCTATCATCAAAGTTGTCTATCCAATCAACATCAGTAATGGCATGAAACTGAAGTGGAGAGTGTTTACAAAGAAAGAGACCAAGATTGAGGGTCCCCTTAAGATATTGCAGGATTCGTTTGATCGCAGACAAGTGCATAGTAGATGGCCTCTGCATAAACTGTGATAATTTATTGACTGTAAATGAGATGTCGGGACGGATGAGAGCTAAGTACTGTAGGGAACCAACAACTTGTCGGTATTGAGTGGGTTCTGTAGTAGGACTTCCGTCAGATAATTTGAGAGAGCCACAAACAGAGAGAAGAGTTGTAACCACATTTGCGTCCTACATATTTGTTTTGGATAATAAATCTTGAATATACTTTCTTAGTAATAGAAAGAGACAAGAAGATGTGAATATAGCCTCTATATCCAGAAAGTAGTTCAGGGGTCCTAGATCTTTGATACTTGAAATCTTTCGATGAATTAAGGTCATTTTCTCATTGTTTCTTTTTTCTATTCACAAAAAAAAAGGGAGACTTATCCTAACAAACCATGATATGCTACTTAACATCTTGAGAATTTATGACTTGAGTTTTGTTATGCATTTCTTCCCTTCTTCGTTCTTGTTTACAATGACAAAAGGGAGAAAGAAAATTGCTAGCACCTTAAGAGATTGATAAATCAATTAATGTCATTGTGAATCTCTTATGATTTTGATGATTTGAATCTAAATAAGATTTTTCCAATCATGAACCTTCTCTTGATTTCTTAACTTGAGATTTTCTTTTATGAATCAAGATTTTTTACTCTTTATTTTCATATGATTCTTGCATTTTCTTTAAGAGAAATTTTTTTATATGAATCATGTCTTTTTGTATTCACATGATCTTATCTTTCATGATATGATTTTTATAATTCTTTGTATTCATGAAGTATATCTCAACACAAAAAATCTCTTGATATTCTTCATGTGATGATATGAAATTATGCATGAAATACTCATGAATTTATGTTAATGCATAAAAATGAGAAGTTATGATCATGCATTGTAGGATGTAATGTAATTTGACATTTTGATACCGTCATGATTTGAATTATTTATGATTTCGAATGATGCATGCAATATTATGATTTGTTGCTAAAATGATGCATCATGAATGCTTGCGTATCATATATGATATGCCCATAGTGAATTTATTTTTGGTATCATGCATGAAGTAAGGATGAAATGTAAGATTTTAAAATTATGTATATTTTAATTTAAAACTATAATGATGCATAAATATACTAAAATAAGATTGATACTTTACCTTTGTCATGATTTAAAAATTATTATAAATAGAAAAATAATTATAAAATTATTTTCTTCCCTTCTTTTTGACAATGACAAAGGGGGAAAAAGAACTAGCTTACATGTTCTAAAATGATGTAAAATTTACTAGCTTGCATGGTGCAAAATTTGTTAGCTTGCTTAATGTAAAACTTGCTATCTTACTAGCTTACATATCTAAAACTTGCTAGCTTGCCCAACTCAAAAGAGAAGCAAGAATTACTAGCTTGCACATCCCAAGTAGAAGCAAAATTGCTAGCTTGCACTTCTCAAAATCGAAGAAAGAATTTGCTATCTTGAACATCACAAAAAGTTACTAGCTTGCACTTCTCAAAAGAGAAGAAAGAATTTGCTATCTTGAGCATCACTAAAAATTGCTAGCTTGTCTATCTTAAGAAGCAAAAGTGTAAACTTTACAATCTTACACATCTTTAAAATTAATGATGATTTGGTGATTAGGGATGTTATAAAGTGATAAACAATTTGCTAGCTTGTTGTTAGGATTAAGAGCGGCACTAAGAGGGGGGGATGAATTAATGTAATGAAAAATTCTTCGATTTCGTAGAAAGTTCGTTTCGATTCAAATCATTTCGAAAAGATGCTGAACTTAAAACTTTCATAAGAATGTAAGGAGAAGCTCAAGGAGATTTGCAATGAAGTAAATTACACAAAATGAAAAGCAAACCATAATTTAGAGTGGTTCGATCAATGAGACCTACGTCCACTTCAGATTCCTCCTCCGTCGAGGTCACCAGCGTCCACTAAAGGCCTTCCTTCAATAGGCGAAGACCAACCACCTTTTACAGCACTTTCTCCATTTATCAGGTTTAGGAGACAACCCTTACAAGTTTCACTCCTCTTTCTTGGATGGTTACAAGGCTAAGAGAGGGAGAAGGAGAACTCTTCTCACTTTTACAATACTTTTTGTTAGGAACGAGGTCAGCACTAAGAGGGGGGGGTGAATTAGTGCAGTGGTAAAAATTACGTCTTCAAAAACTTTCGTACGATAAAATTTGTTTACGTTGAAAACCAATCTTGGAAAGTGTTTAACTTTAAAACATTTACAGGAATGTAATAAGCAAGTGAAGTAAGTAAATCAGTTTGCAATGCGAGAATTAAAAGCAGAACAAGAATGCAAACCGATTTATAGTGGTTCGATCGTCGTGACCTATATCCACTCCGTCGATTCCTCTTCCGTCGAGGCCACTGGCATCCACTAACGATCTTCCTTTAATAGGTGAAGATCAATCTACTTCTTACACTCCTCTTCTCCTTTTCATGGGTTTAGGAGATCTAGTCATAGGTGCCCAACAAGCCAATCATGTCAGTGATGGCACGTGTGACTTGATACAGAATCTTTTTGCTTATTATATCTTGACATATATCACTTTATAATTATTACATATATGCATATATATATATATATATATATATATATATATATATATATATATATATTGTGATATCCTTGGATTTGTGCGGAATCAGATCGTGATGAGATCAAAATAATGAGATCGATTCACCTTTAAACACAGATCCTAAATAATCCCGGTCATAGGTTACTCGAGAGGGACATCGTGATAACCGGATAGACTAGTGTGCTGTATACCCGTCCATATGATGGATGCAGCTGGTCTCATAGCTACTCATGTAGGAACACTAGGGATACAGTATATGTGCTCATTAGAGAATGAGTTCACTAATTAATCCGCTTACGGAATGCTAGATGATTGATGATGCCTTATTATCAGACAGTGATTTCGTAGTCCTAGTGGTATATCTAGTCCTTAGACTTGAGACACCAAGGATGTCCTATATGAGTGCTCCACTCTTTGAGACCAGACTTATAGGTTAGGCTGTCCCAGATCTAGTACAGTTGGTCATTGGGAGTGGTAGTCGACTTTACGAGGGCTATTGAGTGTCGATAGAGGATCATCCACTCTCGACGTCATGAGAGGAATATCACATGTGTTCTTGCTCAGACAAATCCCTGGCTAGGGTTATTCGGGTTGAGAGAGAAAGAGTTCTCCGGGAGAATCCGATTAGAGCGAGACTCGAATAGAAACTGTATGGGTATGACAGCACTATGCTCAATATACGGTCTCTGGGATATTAGATGGATGAGGGACTATAGGTACACAGTAACTGAGGACAGACAAGTCCAATGGATTGGATTCCCCTATATCGTCTGGGGACTACGGCGTAGTGGCCTAGTACGTCCATAGTCGATGAGTCAAGTGAATTATTACATAGATAATAATTCACTAAGTTAGAAGGAGTTCTGATAGGTATGACTCATGGCCAGCTCGATATTGGGCCTAGAGAATCACACACATATGGTAGGCATTGCAATGAGTAGAGGTTCGGATATGAGATATCCAACGGAGCCCTTGTCTTATTGGATATCCAATAAACCCCTGAATTATTGGATCCCATGGATGAGATCTAATAAGAGCCTATGAGAGATTATTGGATAGAGATCCACTAATCTAAAAGGCTTGGGTTATTGGATGTAGATACAATACCCACTAGGCAAGGATCCATTAGGGTTTGACAAGGGACATCTATAAATAGAAGGGATTTAGAGCCTCATAGGCTAGAGCCTTTGCTTGTCTCTCCTATTCTCCTCCCCCTCTCCACCTCAAAGTAGGCCTAGAGCTTTGAGGAGCGTCATCGCAGCCCTGTTGTGTGGATCACTGCTAGAGAGGAGGACGCTTGACCTCCTTCACCCTCTCCTAAAGATCTATAAGGAAACAGGGATATACGATCTCCCTAGGTAACACAATATACTCTATACGCAGTTTTAAGTTTTGCGGATTTTGCGCACCAATCTTCGCACAACAACGAACATCTATTTGGGAATCGAGGATTTTGTTTTCTTGTTCTTCCGCTACGCATGTGATGTCACCCCCAAGATTTCCCAATAGGAGACAACCCTTACAAGCACTCACACTCCTCTTACAGAATTCTAAACTTAGAGTGGAGGAGGAAATTTCTCAAGAGATTACAGCAGTGTTTCTTTACTTTTAAACTTTCTATGCTTGTGTGTTTTAACCAGGGATGAGAGGGGTATTTATAGGCTTCAAGTTGATTCAAACTTGGAGCCTAAAAACATCTCATCCCGGGTTTCTCGGGCACGGGCAGTACCGCCGCCTGTGCTGGGCGCTACCATCGCTTGCGCTAGGCGGTACCACTGCTAGTGTCAGTCTGACACTGACATTGAGCTGGGCGGTACATACCACCACCCAGTCTGGTAGTACCATTGCTTGGGATTCTATGCTGGGTGGTACCACCGCCCAGACTGGCGGTACCACTGCCTAGCACCCTACCAGGGGCGGTACCACCGCCTGACATAGTCTCGGAGACTGTGCCACGATGGTGTCACCTCTTGGGGCACTTTTTGGGCCTCTCATTGGGCCCAACATAGTCCTTATATAGGCTTAACTGGCCCCTAATTAGGTTGGCCCAAATCCAAACCCAATTACGTACTAAGTACGATTCCTAAGACATTTGCTAAGCTAAACAAGTCCCTATGTCTTGGTTTCTTCCGATGAGCTTCTGGCGATCTTCCAGCGAACTTCTGACTAACTCTCGGCAATGTTCCGGTAGACTCCCGACAAGCTCCTGGACTTCACGATGATCTTCTTAGCGAGTTTTGATGAGCTTCTCTGGCAAGCTCCGGGATTTCTTGGTCAATTCTGATAGAATTTTCGACGAACGTCTGAACTACCGAAGAACTCTCGAACTCCCAACGAAATTGCGTCATTGGCTCCAGGACTTCATTTTGCTTCATGCCTTGCTATCATAGTTAATTCTGCACATGTAAAACATATTTTGATCTAGACAATTAATACTAAGTATTAATCATGTTGTCCGGCATGTTATTGGTCCCTCGACACTTTATCCGATTCTTCGGCACATTGTCCTCTCTTATGGCCTTTTGCCCAATCAGCCAATTGACTCCACAACTTTGATATCCTTGGCGCAATATCCGCTCTTCTTGGCCCAATGCCCGAATCCATGGTCCGAAGCCTTCTATCGATACGTCAACCGATCCATTAGCTCGACGTCCAATCTTCTGACATGTTTTCCTCCGGCACAACATGATTCTTCCTTCTTTAATTGTATCATCCTGATCGAAGCATCCTGCATCACTCAAAATGTAGATTAAAATATAAACAATTATCAATTGATTTCATTATCAAAATACGAGATTCAATAATCTCCCCTTTTTTGATGATGACAACCAATTGATGATGGAGTTAACCTTAACTCCCGTAGTTTAAACAAACTCTCCCTATCAATATGCCATATTGATAGAACCTTGAATTCAAGCTGAATTCAAGTCATTGTAAATTTCATCTTGAATATTTACAATACATCATCATGCATAATATGATCATACTTCTCCCCCTTTGTCATCAACAAAAAGGAGAAGTTTAATTCTCAAGTGTTTAGAAATACAAGTTCAAATCATTGCATAATAAATATAATTTTCGATTTTATCATTATGCAAGCTAGCAAAAATTTTACAACATGCAAGCTAGCAATTTTTAGATGTATAAGTTGGCATATTTGCTTTTCTTTTGCAATGTGCAAGTTGCAAGTTTTTGCTTGCTAAGATATGCAAGATAGCACTTTTTCTTGAGATTACAAGATATCATTTCTTGCTTTTAAGATTAGCAAGCTAGCAAGTTTGCCTCTTTTCAAATTGTGCAAGTTAGCAAATTTACTTTCTAGTAAGTTTTGCTCTCCCTTTGTCATTGTCAAAAAGAAGGGAAGACCCTTTATATCAATTTTCAAATCATGACAAAGGAAAATAGCATAGATGAAAATTCAAGTCATGAATGTCAAAACAATTATTTTATCATGAATATTTCATCATTGCATGCATCATTATCATAAGTTAAAGTATTGCATGCATAATACTAAGTCATCATGTATATAAAATATAAAATCATCATTACATGCATGATTCTAAATCATCATTCTAGAGTATTATTTCAGAAAATAATAATTATCGATTTTCATATTATTTCAAAAAATCATAGTGTTGCATGTATTTTTATCTAAGGAAAAATCATAGTGTTGCATGCATCATTCCAAAACATTTCAAGCCATACAAGCCATAAATATAAAGAAATCATGTCATGAAGGATAATACCAATTAAATACCAAAAGACATGATTCATATAGTAAATCTCTTCTTTAAATAAAATACTAAGAAAAAATCTTAAGTGTACAAAGAAGAGATCTTGATTAAAAAAAATATCAAGTAATAAATCCAAGAACTCACAAGAAAAAATCAAGATTCATTTAGAAAATCTCCTCTTAAGAAGATAACAAGTATAATAGTAGGAGAATGATTAATAAAATATGTTGATTCATAATAAATCTTTAAAGTAATAATCAATTCACGAATACCGAAAGAACATTCATGATTCATTTGGATAATTTTTCTCTTTTGTAAATGACAAGAAGAAACATGGGAGATCAAATAAGAGATCTTGATTTATAAAAGGTTTCATGTTATAAATCTTGAAAAATCAAGAAAAAGCTTATTCAAATTCAAATCGTCACATCAAAATCATTTTCAAGAGATTCATAAAAAGATGATCAAATAGATTCATCAAAGTCAATAAGATAGAGAAAAAGAATTTTCAAGAAAAATGCTTTTATCTTTTTAGTTGTTTCAATTCATGTGATTTATTTTATAGAAGCGTGCCTTTTTTATTTATGCTAAATAAAAATATGCATCAACGTTTAAAACCAAAAAAACCACTTTCATTATCGTAAAAATCGATAATCCATAAATCTCAAGAATCATCATGCATAATTTCGAAATTTATTAAGTATAATCATTATGCATCATTACTTTTGGCATGTTATCATTAATCATTGAGCATCTTTAATCAAAATCGAGAAATAATACGAAAATCAATATGATACACATTAATGCTTCTTAAAAACATACATAGGATTATCATTAGATTTAAATCTAACATTTTATTGCTTTATCATAAAACATACAATTTTTATGATCATTACTAGAAGGATAAGCATGATTCCTTTTTTTTTTGCATTTTCATTATATTATTAAACATGAAAATTTTAAAAATAATTAAACTAAATTAAAAATAACTCATTAAAAGTATCATGCAATTTCGAAATAAATTAAGGGAGTTTCGATTACCTTATCGTTGAAAGTCGTTAAGGTGTAATTTACCACCTCGCCTTTGTTGATTTTCTCCTAGGAGCTCTATTCATTCAAAGTCACCTTCTTTTTCTTGCGTTCATAGTAAGTAGTTGTGTTCTTTTTGTTCTTTAATTTTTATTTCATAAACTTTTTAAATTTCTTAGCGAGGAGTTCAAGTTCACCATCACTTGAGCTTATGCTCGAGTGGTCTTCAATTGTTCTAAGTCCGAAATCCTTCCTGTTCTTTGGAAGGTTATTCTTGAGTTCTTTACGTGCATTGCACGTTAATTCATAGGTCATTAAAGATCCTATTAGTTTTTTAACCGGAAAGGTATTCAAAATTTTTGATTCTTGAATTGCCATTACTTTTGAATCCCAATTCTTATTAAGCAAACGTAAAATTTTGTTTATAAGTTCAAAATCCGAAAAACTTCTACCAAGTGCTTTTAAACTATTGATGACATCCGTGAAAAGGGTGTACATGTCTCCAATGGTTTCGCTTGGTTTCATATGAAAAAGTTTAAAATTATACATTAAAAGATTAATCTTCGAATCTTTTACTCTACTTGTGCCTTCGTGTGTGACTTCTAATGTGTGCCAAATCTCGAAAGCCATTTCGCAAGTAGAAACCCGATTAAACTCATTTTTGTCTAAGGCAAAAAATAGAGCGTTCATAGCTCTAGCATTTAAGGAAAACATCTTCTTCTCTAAATCATTCCAATGGTTCATTGGAAGAGAAGACATTCGAAAACCAAATTCGACTATATGTCATAAATCAAAATTCAAAGAAAGCAAGAAAACTCTCATTCAAGTTTTCCAATAAATGTAGTCCGTCCCATTGAAAAAGGGAGGACGAATGAGAGAGCGACCTACTTGAAAGTCGAAAAGAGCCATTTCTCTTTAGGTGTTAAATCAAATAAGAAATAATGAGGCTCTGATACCAATTGTTAGGAATGAGGTCGGTACTAAGAGGGGGGGGGGTTGTGAATTAGTACAGTGATAAAAATTACGTCTTCAAAAACTTTCATACGATAAAATCTATTTACTTTGAAAATCGATCTTGGTAAGTGTTTAACTTTAAAACATTTGCAAGAATGTAATAAGCAAGTGAAGTAAGTAAATCAGTTTGCAATGCGAGAATTAAAGGCAGAACAAAAATGCAAACCGATTTATAGTGGTTCGGTCGTCGTGACCTACATCCACTCCGTCGATTCCTCTTCCGTCGAGGCCACTGACATCCACTAACGATCTTCCTTTAATAGGTGAAGATCAATATCCTTCTTACACCCCTCTTCTCCTTTTCATGGGTTTAGGAGACAACCCTTACAAGCACTCACACTCCTCTTACAGAATTCTAAACTTAGAGTGGAGGAGAAAATTTCTCAAGAGATTGTCATAGCATTTCTTTACTTTTAAACTCTTTGTACTTGTGTGCTTTAACCAGGGATGAGAGGGGTATTTATAGGCTTCAAGTTGATTTAAATTTGGAGCTTAAAAACATCTCATCTCGAGTTTCCAAGCCATAGGCGGTACCACCGCCTGCGCTGGGAGGTACCACCGCTAGTGTCAGTCTGACACTGACACTGAGCTGGACGGTACCACCACCTAGTCTGGCGGTACCACCACCTGGGATGCTGTGCTAAGTGGTACGACCGCCCAGAATGGTGGTACCACTACCTGGTACCACTACATAGTCTCGAAGATAGTGCCACGACGGTGTCACTTCTTGGGGCACTGTTTATGCCTCTCATTAGGCCCAACACAGTCCTTACATGGGCCTAGCTGGCCCCTAATTGGTTTGGCCCAAATCCAAACCCAATTACGTGCTAACTACGATTCCTAAGACATTTGCTAAGCTAAACAAGTCCCTATGTCTTGGTTTCTTCCGGCGATCTTCCAGCGAACTTCCAATGAACTCTCGGTAATATTCCGGTGTACTCCCGGAAAGTTCCTGGACTTCACAACGATCTTCTTGGTGAGTTCGGATGAGCTTCTTTAGCAAGCTCCAGAACTTTTCGGTCAATTCCGATAGAACTTCCGACGAACATCTAGACTTCCAACGAACTCTCAAACTCCCAACGAAATCGCGTCCTTGACTCCAGGACTTCATTTTGCTTCATGCCTTGCTATTGTAGTTAATCATACACATATAAAATGCTCTTCAATCTAGACAATTAATACTAAGCATTAATCATGTTGTTCGGCATGTCATTGGTCCCTCGATGCTTCGTTCGATTCTTCGGCACATCGTCCTCTCTTGCGGCCTATTGCCCAATCGGTCAGTTGACTCCGCAACTCCAATATCCTTAGCACAATATCTGCTCTTCTTGGCCTGATGCCCAAATCCACAGCCCGAAGTCTTTTGTTGATATGTCGACCAATCCACCGGCTTGACGTCCAATCTTCTGACATGTTTTCCTTCGGCACAACATGATTCTTCCTGCTTTAATTGTATCATCCTAATCGAAGCATCCTGCGTCACTCAAAATATAGATTAAAACATAAACAATTATCAATTTGTTTCATCATCAAAATATGAGATTCAACACTTTTTACACCCCAAACACTTAGAATTTTTCACACATATGATAGCCTTTGTTGCCCTTTCATGTAGAAAAGGGTGGGATATTTATAGGTCCCAATGACTTTAAAAGTTGGAGCAAAAAAAATCAAATCCTTGGATTTCGAGATGCTAGCTGTACCACCGTCATTAATGGGCGGTACCATTGCCTGACAGAGCTTGGAGACCGAGCTCTGGTGGTACCACTACTTGATTGGGGCGGTACCATCGCTGGCAGCATTGATTGCCAGTGGTACCACCACCCAGACCACCTGGGAGACTAGGTCTCCCGGGCGGTGCCACCACCGGTTATGTTTTCAAGGGCTGAATGAGCTATTCAATCCGACCCAATTCAGTCATGTTAAGGGCCCAATTGACCCCTAATTAAGTTAGTGGGATTATCTGTAAATCTTAACTCAATTTACGGACTAACCATAATAATTCAGACAATTGACAAAGCATTCTTGTTCCGGTACGTCAATTGCTCTTTCGGCGAGCTTTCGGTGATCTTCCGATGAACTTCCGATGAACTCCCAGCAAAGTTCCGACGGATTCTCGACAAGCTCTTGGACTTTACGATGATCTTCTTGGCGAGTTTCGATGAGCTTCTTTGGTAAGTTTTTGGACCTCTTAGTTGGTTCCGGTAGAACTTCCGACGAATGTCCGGACTTCCGACGAACTCTTGAACTCCCAACGAGATCTCGATCTTGACTTCGGCACAACACCTGATTTATGTCTTACTGCTATTGTAGTTAATTTTGCACGCATTTCTCAACATATATATTAGATCAAATAATCTATAATTGATTTCATCATCAAAATTCGAGATTCAATAATCTCCTCCTTTTTTATGATGACAATCAATTGATAATGGAGTTAGTCTTAACTCTCCATATCTATATGCCATATATAAGAAAAGACATTCTTGAATTCAAGGTATTTGAATTCAAGTATCAAACTGATAAGTTAAGTTCATTTAAACTTATTAACATGCATATCATGATTTCTATCATGATTTAACACTCTCATGATATGATGCCACATATTTATCATTGAAAATGATGTCCAGGATGACATCCATTTTCAAGTCCAATCATAGACATTCATTATTTGTAAGTATGATATGAATTTCAAATATGAAATATAGCAAGATGACAAAGATAGCAATTCATCATTTCATGGCAAAATATCAATTGTAAAATAGCAAGCAAAGCTCAAGATATCTTATCATAATGAAAGACATTTATCAATCATTTACAAAGTATACAAGTGTTTTTAATAAGCATTTATGATAAGATATATTGCATACATTTACAGTGCCAATTTATCATCAATTTACCACTTTTTAGTATTATTTCTCCCCCTTTGTCATCAACAAAAAGGAGAACAATTCAATAATGCAAGTATGGTAAAAATTCATACAAATTTCACACTAATTTATTCAATCAATATTGCATCGTTGCATGATAATATTCAAAAGTTCTCAATATTAAAGAGATAGATTCCATAAACTTTTCCTCCTTTGTCATCAAAAACTTTGCATGAAGAAGGAAGGTAAGGAGAGAATCCAATAAGAACCTAATTTGTGAAATGATTTGAATCAAAATATCATTTGAAATCAAATCGCCGTTCTTGCAAGTAATCATCTCACACGAAAATTCATCTTTCAAAAATCAAGATATCCATTGGAATTCATAAAACTCATCTTTCATGAGAAGAATAAGGAAGAATTCATGGGAAATAAGCACCATATGAAGGATAAAGGAAATTCCATGATTAAACCTTCATAAATCAAATCATTTCTCATTTAAAGATTCATAAGAGTGAAATCCGTGGGGGAAGTCTAGAAGACCGGCGCGCAACACGAACAACCAAATTAGGAACAATAATAACTTCCTTGAACTGAGTAAGCCAACACTACCCTGACTTTGTATACAGATGCATTTGTCAATGAATTCCAGATGCTAAACATCATTAAGTGATAGAGCAAGGATATGAAGTAAACTTGATATCAAGAAAGATAATACCGAAATAAATTCATGAAAGCTCCATTCATGAAATACATTAAGAGAAGGCACTAAGTCCGGAAAAGAAATACAACAAACTTATGTATTCGGACAATTTAACATCCCTAATTCCCTTATAATGAAATCAAATTATTTTTCATTTAAGGGTTTTGTAAAGATATTGGCCAATTGATGTTTCATATTAATAAACTCAAAGATTACATCATGATTATTAATAAAGTCTCATATAAAGTGATGCCTAATGTCAATATGTTTAGTTCTAGAGTGTTGAATAGGATTTTTTGTTAAATATATTACACTTGTATTATCACATTTTATAAGAATATTCTTAAGATAAATTTTATAATCTTCTAATATATTTTTCATCTATACAACTTGTACACAACATGCACTACCCGCAATGTATTTGGCTTCGGTTGTGGATAGTGCAACTAAGTTTTGTTTCTTGGAGGACTAAGAGACAAGTACATGTCCTAAAAATTGACATATTCCGAATGTGTTATTTCTATCAATTCGACACCTAGCAAAATCAGCATCGACACAACTAAGCAATTCAAAATTTTTAGATTTTGGATACTATAATCCTAATTTAGGAGTTCCTTTTAGGTATCTAAAAATCCTTTTGACAACTTTTAAATGAGATTGCTTGGGGTTAGATTGAAATCTAGCACAAAGTCTTACACTAAATATGATATCCGATCTAGTTGGGTGAGGTATAGCAAACTACCTATCATCCCCCTATAGGCTTTTTTATCAAAGCTTTCTCCACCTTCGTCAATGTCTAACTTAGTGGAGGTACTCATAGGAGTATTGATAGCCTTTGAACTTTCCATATTAAATCGTTTTAGCAAGTCTAATGCATATTTTGTTTGACTAATAAAAATACCATCCTTAAGTTGTTAGATTTGCAAGCCTAAAAAGAAGGTTAGTTCCCCTATTATGCTCATTTCAAACTCTAGACTCATGCTTTTGGCAAACGATTCACATAAGGATTTATTTGTAGAGCCAAAAATAATGTCATCAACATAAATATGAACAATAAGAAAATCATTTTCAAAATTTTTGATAAACAATGTCGTATCGACCTTACCTTTAGAGAAATTATTTTGAATAAAAAAAGAGTTAAGTCTCTCATACCAAGCCCTTGGGGTTTGTTTTAAACCATAAAGAGCTTTAGTCAATTTACACACATGATTGGAGAACTTATCATTCTCAAATCCGGGGGTTGTTTAACATAAACTTCTTCATAAATAAAGACATTAAGAAAAGCACTTTTAACATCCATTTGAAACAACTTAAAATCATTACTACTATCATAGGCAAGGAGTATCCTTATGGCTTCTAATCGTGCCACAAGAGCGAAGGTTTCTTCAAAATCGATACCTTCTTCTTGGTTGAAACCTTTGACCACTAATCTAGCCTTATTTCTAACCATGATACCAAATTCATCTTGCTTGTTTCTAAAGACTCATTTAGTACCAATAACTAAATGGTTATTTGGCCTTGGAACAAGCTTCCATACCTTATTTCTCTCAAATTTATTTAATTCTTCTTGCATTGCGATAACTCATGAATCATCTTTTAAGGCTTCTTCAATACATTTAGGTTCAATTTGGGAGAGAAAAATGACATTGACCCAAAAATTCTTAAGAGAAGAACAAGTTTGAACCTCCTTTGATGTATCTCCTATGATTAGCTCCTTAGGATGAGCATCTACATACTTTCATTCCTTGGGTAAGGATGTTTCGGAAGAAGATGCATCCAAGTTGCTAGATGGAGAAAGGGTTTTATTTAAATTTAAAGCATTAAAGTTAAGATCATCATCAAAATCATTTTTCTTAGTTATAGAAACTTTATTAAAACTACATGAATAGACTCTTCTATAATCAAAGTTCTTTTGTTAAAGATACGAAAAGCCTTAGAAATAAAAGATTAACTAAGAAAAATTCCTTCATTGGATTTTGCATCAAACTTTCCTAAGGTATCTTTTTCATTCAAAATAAAACATTTGCACCCGAAGACTTTAAAATATAAAACATTGGGTTTTTTGTTGTTCTATAACTCATAAGGAGTTTTTGAAAGCAATGGTCTTACTAGAACCCTATTCATAACATAGCATGTCGTATTTACTGCTTCGGCCCAAAAAATATTTGGGTAGGCTATGTTCGTTTAACATGGTTCTAGTCATTTCTTGTAAGTTTCTATTTTTTCTTTCTACTACTTCATTTTGTTGAGGATTTCTTGGAGTAGCGAAATTATGGTTGTATCCATTAGATTCACATAATTTTTGAAAATCATGGTTTTAAAATTTACCATCGTGATCACTTCGAATTGATGAAATCATAAAACCCTTTTCATTTTGAACAAGTTTACAAAACTTAGAGAAATACCTAAAGCAATCACTTTTGTGTGCCAAAAAGTAAGTCCATGTGTATCTACTATAATCATCCATGATAACAAAGGCATATTTGCTACCTCCTAGGCTTGATGTAGCAATTAGTCCGAACAAGTCTATATGGATCAATTACAATGGTCTAGAGGTGCTTATTTGGTTCTTTGGTTTGAAACTACTTTTTATTTATTTTCTTAGTGGACATGCATCACACACATTGTCTTTAATGTGAGGAATTCCTCTTACAAGTTCTTTAGATGAGATTTGAGAGATTAGTTTCATGCTAGCATGACCTAATCTCTTATGTCAAAGCCAAGCAACATCATTTAAAACCGAAAGACACATTTTATTACAAAGATCATCAATGTTGATAGTGTATATATTATTTTGTTTTAGGGCAATCATAGATATGTTTTTGTATGGTTTTTCTATAATACAAGCATTTGATTTAAATCTAATAATATATCATTTATCACACAATTGACTAATGCTCAAAAGGTTATGCTTTAAGCCATCAACTAACAACATATCTTCAATAAAAAAGTTGGATGTATTACCTATGGTTCCTTTGCTAATGATTTTACCCTTGTTGTTGTCTCTGAATGTGACATATCCTTCGTCTAGGCTATGAGCTTAGAGAATTGAGATGGATCTCTAATCATATGTCTTGAGCATCTACTATCAAGGTACCATCTCTTGCTCCTAGTTTGTGATGGTAATCGTTTCTACAAAAAAGAATGATTTTTAGGTACCCATTTGACCTTAGGTGCCTCAAAAATCGATTGGCTTAACTCATCATTTTGCATGAGTTCTTTATGGTACCTTTAGGAATCTAAATCAGTTTGTGTGGACTACATTTCTTAAATGGACAATGATAAGCTACATGTCCAAATTTGCAACAAAAGTTGTATTTGTTTCAGGGTGAAACATGCAAAGTAGGACCTTTAATAAAGGTGGTTGGATTTTGGTGAGAGCTACTCACAAATTCAATTCCGCCTTTTCTATGAACGTGACCCTTGTTGGCAAGGATCATGTTCAAGGACTTACTACCAATCTCAAAATTTTTCAAGGTTTCTTTGAGTAGCAAGTTTTCCTTTTGAAGTATTTCGAGTTCATCACATTTCATACATGGAGCTAAACTATCATTGTGCTCAACTTTTAATCTATCGAAATCACTAGCAAGAGAAGCATGCTCTTTTTTCAATAATTTATATTTTTATTAATTAATTTGTATTCATCAAATAAATCATGAAAATCATTTAATAGTTCATCAAAGGATAAATTTGCATCAAAGGAACTACTCAACTCATCTCCAATAGCCATTAGCGTATAGTGAGCAACTTGCTTAGTGTTGGTTGGCTCCTCTTCTTCGAATGCACTTGGGTCATTCCAAGTTGCTTTAAGAGCCTTCTTCTTTTTCTTCTTCGATTGCTTCCTCTTTGCTTGGGGACATTCACTCTTGAAGTGTCTCAGCTTTTTGCATTCATAGCATATCACGTATTTTTTTTTAGATTCAAATTTATTTTTTTTATATTATTTTTAAATTTATTTCTTTTTATGAATTTTTTGAATTTTCTTGTCAAGAGTGCCAAGTCTTCATCAAAGTCTTCATCACTTGAATTTTCTTTCAAGTGGTCTTCTTGAGTTCTTAGTGTCATATCCTTCCTGTTCTTTGGAATGTTATTTTTAAGTTCTTTATGAGCATTACAAGTCATCTTATAGGTCATTAGTGACCCGATTAGTTCTTCAAGAGGAAAGTTATTTAAATCTTTGGCATCTAAAATGATCGTGACTTTAGGATCCCAACTCTTTAGAATGGATCTTAGAATTTTATTAACAAGTTCAAAATCCAAGAAACCTTTACCAAGTCCTTTTAGACCATTGATGACATCCGTAAATTGGGTGTACATGCCTCCAATGGTCTCACTTAGTTTTATCCAAAACAACTTATAAGTATGCACTAAAAGATTAATTTTTGACTCCTTTGCTCTACTAGTGCCTTCATGAGTCACTTAGAGTATGTGCCAAATATCAAAAGTGATTTCATAAATCGACACACGATTGAACTCGTTTTATCTAAAGCACAAAACAAGACATTCATAGCCTTGGCGTTTAAAACAAAAGTCTTCTTCTCTAACTCATTCCAATCGTTCATTGGAAGAGAAAACTTTTCAAACCTATTTTCAATAATATTCCATAATTCGAAATCTATTGAAATTAGGAAGATCCTCATTCTAGTCTTCCAATATGTGTAATTCATCCCATTGAACATGGGCGGACATGTACTTGAATGACCCTCTTGGTTCCCAGCAAATGTCATCTATCTTGGGTTTTAAACCAAACGAAAGTGAATCTTACTCTGATACCAATCGTTAGGATCAAGAGCGGCACTAAGAGAGGGGGGGTAAATTAGTGTAGTGAAAAATTCTTCGATTTCGTAGAAAGTTCATCTCGATTCAAATCATTTCGAAAAGATGTTGAACTTAAAACTTTCGTAAGAATGTAAGGAGAAGCTCAAGGAGATTTATAGTAAAGTAAATTGCATAAAATGAAAAACAAATCAGAATTTAGAGTGGTTCGGTCAATGAGACCTACGTCAACTTCAGATTCCTCCTCCGTCGAGGTCACCGGCATTCACTAAAGGCCTTCCTTTAATAGGCTAAGACTGACCACCTTTTACAGCACTTTCTCCTTTTGCCGGGTTTAGGAGACAACCCTTACAAGTTTCACTTCTCTTTCTTGGATGGTTACAAGGCTAAGAGAGGGAGGAGGAGAACTCTTCTCACTTTTACAACACTTTTCACACCCCAAACACTTGAAAATTTTCACACATATGATAGTACTTTGTTGCCCTTTCATACATAAAAGGGTGGGGTATTTATAGGCCCCAAAGGCTTCAAAAGTTAGAGCCAAAAAATTCAAATCCTTGGATTTCAGGATGTTGGCAGTATCACCGCCATTAATGGGCGGTACCATCATTGGCAGCATTGATTGCCAGTGGTACCACCACCCAGACCACCTGGGAGACTGGGTCTCCCAAGTGGTGCCACCGCCGGCCATGTTTTCAAAGGTTGAATGGGCTGTTTAATCTGACCCAATTCAGCCATGTTAAGGGCCCAGTTGGCCCATATTTAAGTTAGTGGGATTACCTCCCAATCCTAACTCAATTTACAGACTAACTATAATAATAAAGATAATTGATAAAGCATTATTGTTTTGGTACGTCAATTGCTCTTCCGGCGAGCTTCCGACGATCTTCCGGCGAACTTCCGACGAACTCCCAACAAAGTTCCGGCGGACTCCCGGCAAGCTCCTGGACTTTATGACGATCTTCTTAGCAAGTTTCGATGAGCTTCTTTGGCAAGTTCTTGGACCTCTCGGTTGGTTCCGGTAGAACTTTCAACGAACATCCGGACTTCCGACGAACTCTTAAACACCCAACAAGATCTCGATCTTGATTTTGACACAACGCCTGCTTTATATCTTACTGCTATCATAGTTAATCCTGTACGCTTTTCTCAGCATATAGATTATATCAAACAATCTATAATTGATTTTATCATCAAAATCCGAGATTCAACACTTATATGTTACAAAACTTGCATATCTCTAAAACTTGCTAGTTGCACTTCTCATTTTTGTTGATGACAAAGGGAGAGAAGTTATGATAATGATCATGCATAGAATGATATATTGAAAATTTGATTATGCATGATTTTATGATCACATGTTACAAATATTAATGATGAAATATTGCTTTGACTTGAATTCAATTTGAATTCAAGGTTCTATTAATATAGCATATTGATAGGGGCAGTTAAGGTTAACTCCGTCATCAATTGGTTGTCACTATCAAAAAGTGGGAGATTATTGAATCTTAGATTTTGATGATTAAACCAATTGATAGTGTTTATGATTTGATCTGCGTTTTGAGTGACGCAAAAAACTTTGATCAGGGAGAGACAATTAAAGCAGGAAGAATCAAGTTGGGTCAGAGAAAAACATGTCAGAAGATTGGACGTCGAGCCGAAGGATCGGTCGACGTATCGATAGAAGGCCTCGGGCCATGGGTTCAGGCATCGAGCCAAGAAGAGTGAAAATTACGTCAAGGAAATCGGAGTTGCAGAGGTCAACTAGCCAATTAGGCAATAGGCCGCAAGATAGGATGATGCGTCGAAGAATCGGACGAAGCGTCGATGAACCAATGACATATCGGACAACATTTGATTTAAGCCTTATAATAATTATCTAGATCGAAGTAGGTTTTAAGTATGTAGGATTAACTATGATAGCAAGGCATAAAGCAAAATAAAGTTCCGGGGTCAAGAACGAGACCTCGTTGGGAGTTCGAGAGTTCGTTGGAAGTCTAGATCTTCATCGGAAGTTCTATAGGAATTGACCGAAAAGTCTGGGAGCTTGCCAAAGAAGCTCATCGAAACTCACTAAAAAGATCGTCATGAAGTCTAAGAACTTGTCGGGAGTCCGCTGGAATATTGCCGAGAGATCATCGGAAGTTCGTCGGAAGATCATCGGAAGAAACCTAGACTTATAGACTTATTTAGCTTAGTAAATGTCTTAAAATTTGTAGTTAGCACATAATTGGGTTGGAATTGGGCCAACTCAATTAAGGACCAATTGTGCCAAGTTTGGGCTGTGTTGGGCCAAGTGAAAAAGCCCAAACAATTACCCAACATGCGGAACTAACGTGGCACAGTCTCTGAGATTATGTTAGGCGGTGGTACCGCCAGTCTGGGCTAATGTACCATCTAGACTCAATCTCCGAGACTATCAGGTGATGGTACCACCAGTCTAGGCATTGGTACCGCCTAGTGTCAGGCTGTAGGCGGTGGTACCACCCATACTCCGAAATTTTAGGGATTTGAATTTTGGCTCCAAGTTTTGAAGTCATTTGGGGTCTATAAATACCCCAGCTATTCCTACATGGAGGAGTACGAAAGGTGATAAAAAACTTTGTGTTTCTAAAATTGAAAACCCTTGTAAAGTGTAGAGTCCCTCCTAAAGTTTATAGACCATTCTAAGGGAGAGTGTGAAGGAAGCTTTATAAAAAGGGGTTGTAAAGGTTCTCTCTTGAACCTGTCAAAAGAAGAATTTAGTTGTAAGGGTAGTTGATCTTCACCCATTGAAGGAAGATCGTTAGTGGATGTCGGTGGCCTCAATGGAAGAGGAATCAGTAGAGTGTATATAGGTCACGACGACCGAACCACTATAAAAATCTGGTTTGCATTTATTTCTTGCTATTTACCTTTATTGAAAATAGAATTCTTACTTTCACTACACTTCCGCATACTTTCAAGTTAAGTATTTTCGAGATCGTATTTTATCGTATGAAGATTTTCAAACCAACGTTTTTATCCGCTGCACTAATTCACCCCCCCCCCCTCTTAGTGTCGACTTATTCCTAACATACACCCATTTTACATATGTCGTCAATAGTTTAAAAGCTCATAGCAAATATTTTTTGAATCTTGAACTTGTTAATAAAATTATATGATCTCTTTCTAAAAATTGGGATTTAAAAGTAACTTCAATACAAGAGACAAAAGATTTAAACAAGTTTCCATTTGAAGAATTAATCAGATCTTTAATGACACATGAAATGAGTTGTATGACTCAAAATGAACATGAGAACTACCTTCCAAAGAACAAGAAGGATTTGACACTTCGAATAATAGAATACCACTTGAGTGATAACTCAAGTGATGATGATGATGATTTTGAACTTCTCACAATAAAATTCAAAAAGTTCATGAAATAATAGTTAAAAATAAAAATAAACTTTAAAAGGATAAAACAACTTGTAATGAATGCAATCGGCTGAGGCACTTCAAAAGCGAATATCCACAACTAAAGAACTTCAAAAGCGAATGTCCCCAACTAAAGAAGAAGCTGTCAATGAAAAATAAAGCATTCGAGGTGACATGAGATGAATCAAGTACATCCGGAGATGAGGAGCAAACCATCAAAGGCAAGGGTGGTGAACCATACTTTGGTGGCTTTTGACAACAAGGTAAGTAACTCAACCAAAACTCCTTTACTTTATTTTGAAATTACTTGATGCATTTCATGTGTTATTTTTAAATTAGTTTTAAATATATATATATATAAATTATTAAAATAATTGATCATGAAAATTGCATGTCGTATGATAAAGGAACAAAATGTTAGATTTAAATCTAATGCTTGTACACCTAATAAGATTAATTATATGTATGTTCTAAGAAGTAATAATGTGTATTTTGATGATTTCCATATTGCTTTTCGATTATAAATGATGATGCATGGCCTTTGTATGAAAGACTAGGGCATGAAATCAATCACAAAATTTGGAACTAAAAGAACTCGAGCTATTTTTAATCTTATAGGAATCTATCTAGTTGCTTTCATTGAATTTTTTGAAAAGTGATTTTGATGATGATTTTAGATTTCTTTTCATGTGATTCATTTTAATAATGAGATGATATATCCAATCGAATCATTTATCAATGTTCGCGACTTGAGATGTATTTTATATGAAACATTTTTTTTTTATTCTGGTATGATTCAATCTTTTAAGAGAACATTCATCCAAATGAATCATGATTATTCTTTTGATTACAACTTGAAAGTTTTATTATGAATCAAGATTTTTCATAAATTGTCCTTCTGTGATTCTTCTTGGTATTCACTAAAAAGGGGGGATGTATTCAAATTAACCGTGATATATCACTAGACTTCTTGATGTTTATAATTTGAAGTTTATTATGTACAATTTTCTTGTATTTATGATTTGTATATCTTATGATATGATTAAATTATTAATGTAAATGAAGAAGGAAATTGTTAGTTTGCACATTACAAAAGAGAACCAAAAAGTGCTAGCTTGAATGATAAACTTAAATCTCCCAAATGCATAAATTATTCTTATATTTTTTTTTTATCATTATCTTGATTACTTGTTTTTTCTTATGATTTGAATTATTCTTTTTGAATCAAGATAATTTCCTATCATTCCTTCTATTTACAAAAGAAGATATTTGTCAAAAATGACATATGGTCTTTTGGTATTCATGAATTGATCTTTTATTTTTTATGATTGAAATATTGATTCAAATTTATCTTTATCTTTGTCATGATGTGAAAATTGATGTAAAGGGAAAAGAATTACAAAATTATATTCTTCCCTTCTTTTTTATAGTGACAAAGGGGGATATAAATTTGCTAGCTTAAATATTGCAAAGGAAGCAAAAATTGCTAGCTAGAAGAAAGAACTCACTAGCTTGCATGTTCCAATACGATGAAAAAATTGTTAAATCATTAAGCTTGTATATCTCTAAATCTTGGAAATAGCACTTCTACTTTCTATTGATGACAAAGGGGGAGAAGTTATGATAATGATCATGCATGGAATGATGTATTGAAATTTTGATTATGCATAATTTTATGATGACATGTTGCTTGGATTCATAAATTATTTCTGAATTTACATTTCTATCAATATGGCATATTGATAGGGGGAGTTTAGTTTAAACTTCATCATCAATTGGTTGTCATCATTGAAAAGAGGGAGATTGTTGAATATCATATTTTGATGATGAAACCAATGATAGAGTTTATGATCTAATCTGTGTTTTGAGTAATACAGGACTAGCTTCAATCATGAATAGATAATTAAAGCAGGAAGAATCAATGTTGGGCCGGAGTGGAACATGTTAGAAGATTGGACGTCAAGTCAAAGGATTGGTCGATGTGTCGGCAAAAGGCTTTATGCCATGAGTTTAGGCATCGGGCCTAGAAGAGTGGACATTGTACCAAGGAGATCAGAGTTGCGGAGGTCAACATGCCAATTGGGCAAAAGGCCACAAAATAAGACGATGCATCAAAGGATTGTACGAAGTGCCGATGAATCAATGATATGCTGGACAACATGTGATTAATGCTTTATAATAATTGTCTAGATCAAAGTAGTTTTAAGTTGTAATTGGGTTGGAATTAGGCCAACTCAATTAGAGGGCCATTGAGCCTATTGTTTGGCCCATTTAGTGTCTTGTAGCAAGGTTTGGCAGTGGTATCGCCCAAACACAATCTTCAAGACTATGTCAGGTAATGGTACCGCCAGACTAGGTGGTGGTACCGCCAAGACATAGTCTCCCAAATTATGTCTGGCAGTAGTACCACCTAGTGTCAATGATACAGGTAGTGGTACCGCCTAGCACAAGCATTGGTACCGCCAGGACTTGGGAAACCTAGGATGAGACCTTTTTTTTGCTCCAATTTTGAAGCTATTTGGGGTCTATAAATACTCCAGCTATTCCTGCATAGAGAAGCATGAAAATTGAGTTGAAAATAAGGGGAAGAATACTTGAGAAAAATTGAAAACTCTCTTAGGATTTAGAGTCTCTTCCTCCTAGAGTTAAAAGTTTTCTAAGGGAGGAGTGAGGTCCAAAAGAGAGGTTGTAAAGGTTCTCTCCTGAACCTATCAAAAGGAGAAAGAGTTGTAAGGGTAGTTGATCTTTGCTCATTAAAAGAAGATCGGTAGTGGAAGCCGGTGGCCTTTAGTGAAGAGAAATCGGGAGTGGATGTAGGTCACGATGACCAAACCACTATAAAACTCAGTTTGTATTTTTTTCATACTTTCATTTATATTTTAAACTGATTTACTTGCTTATTACTTTCACTACGCTTACGAACACACTTTCAAGTCAAGCACATTCTGATACAAGCTTTTATCGAACGAGATTTTTGAATCGACGGAACTTTTACGAAAGCACTAATTCAAACCCCCCCCCCCCTCTTAGTGCCGACTTGGTCCTGACAGATCCTTCCGGCCCGATGCTCGAACTCTGACATGATGCACTCCAACCCAACATCTGATTCTCTTGCTTCAATGATTTACCTTTCCATAATCAAAGTTTCTCCCATGTCACTTATCCTAAATGTTTATTTGTCTATAAACTTATAAATTGATTTCATCATCAAAATTCAAGATTTAATATTACCTAAGTCATATGGCACCCTTGCATATCTATCCATAAAGGCTCAACCTCTCCAAAATATCTTATGGTCCTTTAATGACCTACAACAAAGAAGACGAGGTTAGAGAAAGTATTTAACTCAGAATCCATAAGCATCATTTTAGCAAATACTTAATATGCAATACAAATTATAAATATGGACTTCACAAGCTCTGAAAGGTCATGCGATAAAGGGTCCAAGGTGGTCCACTATGGTCTAAAGTCCCCACAAGTGCCCATATGACACTATTGTAGAACAAGACAATGAATAAGCCTTGGACAATACCCCAAAGGTTAATCCAGCCATGTGTCACCTGGGTAGTTCCCAGGTGTTGTATTGGCTGATACTTTGCACTACTTTTTGGAGCTAGAAAACCCTCATACTAGATGACTTATTTCTAGGAAATTTTAACTTTGCATGATGACTACACACAACCTACATTTATAAACCTAAAACGGTTACAAAAGCCAACCAAATGGGGTTGTCAAGCCTATTACAAGCCCTTTATATGTTATGCAAAGCATGAACAAAATCGAAAGACATGAATATATATGAGCATTATATTGAATACCCATTTATAGTTTTGTTTATGATATTCTCCCTCACTTATTCCTTAAACGTCCTCATCGAAGCCTGTACAAACACTATATTTCCTTGCCTTTGTAAAATCTTTAATCTTCTACTCCAACTACAATGTGCCTCTTAGTTCCAAACTACTATTCATCGTTATTATTGAGTAGTCGAACTTTGATCTACTATATCATTTCAACCCACCAATGACTTGGACTCTAATATGAGGTCGATCGAGTTATGTTGATATACTTGTTGGCTCTTGCAGATCCTTCAAATGAATGATAAGATTATCCTTATTGTACGTTAGTCTCTCGAATGTCTTGTATCGCTTGAACTAGGTGAATATTTGTTGGAGCTTTAACGAGTATTATCTCGTAGGCTTTGAAGTTTTTTGGAGTTTTTTCTTCATAAAATTTTCCCATCGATTTCTCTTCCACTTAGTTGTTACCTCTAAGTAGGTTTACATTACTTCTATTATCGATTGATATTTTGTTAAAAAATGAAGCAGATAGTCTACTCTTAGTAGCATCGATCACCATTGGTGAGGATTTGACAATTGTTATCTTCCACTGAGTCTCTTTGAAGGGTCTTTGAATATAAGCAGAGCTCCTCTACTAGATAAGTAAGAGAGAACTAGGGTACATGGTTTCACCCATTCTCTTAAGAGTTGAGAAGGCAAATGTTACTTGACTTCACTTGCCTCCTCAAAAGTTATACTTCATGCATCGAGCTAGTTACTAACCTTCACCTGCTCTTTGCTCGTACTTTCGAAGTACTCAAAATATTTATACTCTTTACGTTGAGTTAGCTATTATGATTTGCCTTCTCACTATTATTGAACTTTTAAAATGCAAGAAGTTTTATTCAAAAATAGCAAAATTTCGCCTCGACTTGAAAGTCTTTAATAGTTTTGGTCGCCTTTCAGATTGTATCATCTTCTCCATCAGTTCGTTGCCTACTCCTTTGAGTAGAAAAGGTATAACACTAAGTATTGTATACTTTGTTCCTTGGTCAAGCACTCCCACATCAACCCGAAGTCCTCCACTTTTATATATTTTAATGAGAAGTCCGTTGACACTGATCTTACGAAATTTCCAAGTCTTTGCCCTTCAATTTTATCTTAGTACTTAGAGTTTGCCACTACATTCTCTACCTCTTCAGCCTTTTCCATGACCAAACACTCTCCCTCTGTGAGAGTAAGGGATTGATGACTCTATGAAAATCCTACCTCTACGACACTATCGCGCTGTCATACTCATGGCCCTACTATCCATCTTCTTGCATCTGTATCCCTTTCTTTATAATTAGTAGCTCTGCCTCTATGGCACTATGGCACTCCTCTAAGTCCATCTATCTAAGTATACTAACTTTGTTGAAATTGGTGCTCATTGTTTGGATCCCTCCCACCCCCCACCTCCCCCCGCCCCCCCCCCCCCCCCCCCCCCCACAATCTCTATTATGTAATGTTCCTTCATGACAACTTGAATAGTAATGCTATGATATATTCTTTAATAGTATCTGTCTTGGTATCCTCTTGTCCCATGCTAAGACCTTTTGACTCTAACTGGGCTTTCGTAAGTTAAGTCATCTTAGTTTCTCCATCAAATACTTCATCGAGATAAGGTACTTGTGCCTCGAAGCTTCTTTCATCTTTGGCAATATATAGGATAAGTCTACTCCATCAAAATGAGAGACCTATGAAATGACATGATCCTGCTCTTGCCTTTGAAAGAGTTCATGTCCTTGATATCTATATAAGAAAAACTTTATGCCTCCACTCTATGTTCGGTCTTCTATGTCGACTCCCTTCATGTGGCTTGGACACTTCACCATGTTCCACCCAAGTTGATTAACCCATCGATTTGCATTGAGTTGATGGTGGCTTTCGTGCCCACCATTCTACGAGTTAGCTCTCCATTGAATCTAATCTCTATATTGGATACAAGTGTGCCTTCCTTTGGTGTTGCCTTGGGTCGCTCCCCCACTTGATCTCACAATACATCCACCAATGCATTATCTCATGCAAGATCATGTGACAACTCCCATGGCTCACTTGGTCTATTGAGTTTTGTGAAACTATTATCTTGAGATACCCCTCCTCAGCATGTGTAGTTCATTGCACATGATTCTCTCTCTGGATAACTATGACTTATCTCTCATATATATCTATTCCGTTGAGGCAACTTCTCTCTTCACATCATTCCCTCTAAAAGTTTTGGAGACCACCATTACCTTGGACTATTCTGCATTACTGAATAAACTATGCAATGTTCCGTCCCCACGAATGCACTTGCTAGATTGTGACTCTTCACCAATATAGGCCCCACGACATCTCTCAAGATCTAACAATATACTGAACTTATTATACACTTCAGCCTCCTATAGATGTATCTTTCCAATGCCGAAGAAAAAATTTTAATGCATCATGGCATCGAGATTTGATCACCTTAGGATGGCCACGGATAGCCCATCATTTGCATATAAACTTTTACATAAGTACTGAATTCTTTAAGTTAACAATTCTCCTCACCTCTATGCACTTTGCATAACTCTTTCGGTTGCTAAGTAACCTATCTCTCCTTGCACAATCTCATCCTTTGCTAAGCACCTCACTTATGCCGTCAAGTCTGGTTGCCAACATCGAGCCATAGCTCAAAATCAATTATTCTAACTTTTGTATGCTACATGTTTTTCCCGACTCGCTTGTCCTCATAGTGCCTCTTACACGAATGATTAGCTATTCTTCCGAATTCCAATCTTAGATACCTGCTCTTTTAAGCGACTCTTTTTTCTACATCTCAATGCCCATTTCCCTAAATGATCATAAGTACTTGCTACCCTTAATGTAGGCCCGCTAGGTACCCAACATTTATACACCAAGTGTTTTTAAGTGTGCTTGTCCCGCTTTGATACCATATGTTATGGACTAAGCTAGTTTTGTCTAATTCATGTGACACCCTTGTATGTCCGTCTGTAAAGAATCAACCTCTCTGAAACCTTTTATGATCCCTTAAAGACCTATAATAAAAGAAGATGAGTTAGAGATAGCATTTAACTCAAGATCAATAAGCAACCATTTTAGCAAACAATTGATAGACAATACAAATTATAAATATGGACTTTATAAGCTCTGAATAGTCATGTGACAAAGGATCCAAGGTGATCTAATACAACCCAAAGTCCTCACAAGTGCTCATATGACACCATTGCAGAATAAGATAATGAACTAGTCTTAGACAATACCCCAAAGGCTCATCCAACTGTGTGCCACACGGGTAGTTATTGGTTGTTGTGCTAGTCATAGGTGCCCTACAAGCCAATCATGTGAGTGATGACACGTGTGACTTGACACGCAATCTTTTTGTTTATTATATTTTAACATTTATCACTTTATATTACTTGTTGTATATATATATATATATATATATATATATATATATATATATATATATATATATATATATATATATATATATATAATGAGAATCAAATCGTGATGAGATCACAATAATGAGACCAATTCACCTTTAAATACAGATCCTAAATAATCCCAGTCATAGGTTATTTGAAAGGGACATCGAGATAACTGGACAGACCGATGTGCTATATACCCGTCCATTTGATGGATGCAGCTGGTCTCATAGTTGCTCATGTGGGGACACTAGGGATACAGTACAAGTGCTCATTGGAGAATGAGTTCACTAATTGATCCACTTATGGAATGTTGGATGGTTGATGATGCCTTATTGTCATATAGTGATTTCGTAGTTTTAGCGGTGTATCTGGTCCTTAGACTTGAGACACCAAAGATGTCTTATATGAGTACTCCATTCTTTGATACCAGACTTATAGGTTTAGAGGTTACAAATCAAGTACAACAGGTTATTGGGAGTGGTAGCCAATCTTACGAGGACTACTAAGTGTCGATAAAGGATCATCTACTCTTGGTGTCTAGAGAGGAATATCCTATGTGTTCTTGCTGAGACAAATCCCTGGCCTGTGTCATTCGGAATGAGAGAGAAAGAGTTCTCCGGGAGAATCCGATTAGAGCAAGACTCGATTAGAAACCATATGGGTCTGACAGCACTATACCTTGTATATGGTCTTTGGGATACTAGATGGATGAGACCTATAGATACATGGTAATTAAGGACAGATAAGTCTAATAGATTGGATTACCCTGTATCGTCTAGGGATTGTAGCATAGTGGCCTAGTACGTCCATAGTCGATGAGTCAAGTGAATTATTATAAAGATAATAATTCACTTAGCCAGAAAGAGTTCTAATAAGTATGACTCACGACCAGCTCGATAGTAGGCCTAGAGGGTCACACACATATGGTAGGCATTGTGATGTGTAGAGGTTCAGATATGAGATATCTGTCGGAGCTCTTATCTTATTGGATATCCAATAAGCCCTTGAATTATCAGATCCTATGGATGAAATCCAATAAGAGCCCATGAGAGATTATTGGATAGAGATCCACTAATCTAAGAGTCTTGGGTAGTTGGATAGAGATCCAATACCCAATAAAGGGAGGATCTATTAGGGTTAAGTTGATAGGGGACTTCTATAAATATGAGGGTTTCAATAGTTTATAGGCTAGAGCTTTTTTGCTTCCTCTCCTATTCTCCTCCCCCTCTCCACCTCAAAGCAGGCCTAGAGTTTTGAGGAGCATCATCGCAGCCCTACTATGTGGATCACCGCTAGATAGGAGGGTGCTTGACCTCCTTCACCCTCTCCTAGAGATCTACAGGGATTCAGGGATATATAATCTCCTTAAGTAACATAATCTATCTCACACATGATTTTCTATTTTGCGGATTTTTGTGCACCAATCTTCGCATGACGACGAACATATCTTTGAGAATTGGGGATTTTTTTTATGTTTTTCCGTTGCGTATGTGATGTCACCCCCAAGATTTCCCAATAGTGGTAGCAGAGCCAAGTTGTTTATACGAAAGATTGGTTTTGAACTGCATGCGTTGTGTTTTGGAGATGCTTTTAGCATTAAAATCGTTGACACAAAAGTGAGAAAAGGCAGCATCTATTGTTGCCCTCGTTGCCATCTACATGTAGCAAGCTTGCTACCGGCGGTCGGTAGCCTACGAGGGTTAGTAGCCCGCTAGCGCAGCCTGCAGCCGTTAGCGCTGCCACTAGTAGCCCACGTACAGAGGCGCTGCGGGGCAGTGGCGACTATAGCCGTTGCGCCCGGGGGGTGAGGTGATTGTGGCCGTTGCGCCCGCGGGGTGAGGCGCCACAGGGCAACGGTACTTGCGGGCGCTGCACCTGCAGACAGAATCGCCCGACGGGGCAACACCACCTACGAGCAGTGCCCCACGGGCAGAACCGCCCGCGGAGGTGACGACGCCCATAGGGGTGCCCACCTACAGGGTCAGCGTTGCCCGTAGGCAAGGGCAGTGACCCCGCAACCCCCAACCGCATAGGCCACCATTGGCAAGGTGGTGGCGGCCATAGTAGGGAAGAGGGAGAAAGGGGCTTAGGGTTTTTTAGGCAAAAGATAATTTTGCCCCTCCAAATTTCAGAAATTTCAAATTCTATCTTTTCCCCAAATTATGAAAATGTCGCTCAGGATTTAGAAAATTCCCTACATGTCCCTGATTTCAAAATAATATTAATTAATTAAAAGATTTAATTGATTATTATTTTTTATTATTATCTATTAGTCCTATATGATGATGATTTATACATGTGATGTATGATATGGTGTACTTGTGATTATTATTGGGGCCTACGAGCCTCCATTTTATTTCTTGTTTATTGTCAGGTCTGCGTGCCTATGATTAAGTTGTAATCACACAAGGAGGTGCAGCAGGAGCATGGAAGATATAGCAGGACCCACGAGATAGATGATCGCGATACTTGGAGATGCGTCGATATGCCGATGGAATCGACAAGGATGAGATGGATGATCACAAGGCATGGAGATGCACCGCTGCACACATAGATCTTGATGTGAGTGATTAGGCCCACTGGCTCGGGCCTAATCATATTAGGCTGTGGTCAATGATCATCTGATGTGATTGCTTATGTGATGTGTGATTTCTTATACACCTACTAGATATTTATATATATTTGCATACGATGTAGATATATATTAAAAATGTATGTGTGACATGTTACATTAGGAGACCAAATCATAAACCCCTCTCTCGATAATATTAAGTCGGTAAACGTGAGGTAATTAGATTGACCCACGTAGCCTTCCATCGTTATAGGTAGGGACTGATTCTCGGTGTAGGTTGAGTTAGTCGAGTCCCTCGAGGCTCACCTATATCGCCATTCGCTATCTTGCCTACGACATACAGATGTCATCGGTGACCTGAGGACATGGTATGCTTGGTCGAGTCTCTCGAGGGTATATCATCGAATTAGACTCATATTGTAATGATGGTGTTGACTTAATCAAACATCATGGTTGGTCGAGTCCCTCGAGACCATGGTGATTTGGAGGCCGAACAGGACAAAATCATAAGGAGTTGTGATCGGCAAGAGTTGCCTACCTTTCGGGCTTAGTATGATTAGTCGAGTCCCTCAAGGTTACATTAAGATGCTGATTGGATCCCAATCCCCACTAGAAGTCTGCTGGAGATATCTGATTCATGTGCTGAGGGTGTTGCGTGACTTGCTAGTAAAATAGTGGGAGCATATTAAGATAGAGTCCATATCTTGATTGTTTATTTTTACAAATCTACATGTTATTTATTTCTGCTGCATCTTTATTTTCAGAAAATGTTGCTTTCAAATCCCTTATGTGGCATACTTAATGTCAACTGCCTTACTGGTCCAAATTATATGGATTGGCTCCGCAACTTGAGAATTGTTCTCACGGTAGAAAAAATCACGTGCGTCCTTAATACATTGATGCCTACGCCTGAGGAAGGGGCAAGCGAGGATGAGATCGCTCGCTATGTGAAGTACATTGATGACTCCACTCTTGCTCAGTGTTACATGTTGGGCTCCATGACTCTTGAGTTACAGAGACAGCATGAAAATATGGATGCTAGATCCATTCTCTTACATGTTCGCAAACTGTTTGAGGAATAGGGAATGACTTAGCGATATGAGATATCCAAGAGTCTCTTCCACGTTAAGATGACTAAGGGGACACCGGTTCAGAACCATGTTCTAAATATGATTGAGTGGATAGAGAATCTCACAGGTCTAGGAATGGTCCTAGAGGATAACTTGTGTATGGATATTCTGCTTCAGTCTCTACTAGATTCCTTTTCATAGTTCATAATGAATTTTAATATGAATAAGCTTGAGGTGACTCTCCCGGAACTCCTCAATATGTTGAGAGAGGTAGAGAGCACTATCAAGAAAGAGAAGCTAGTTCTCTACACTAATGAGATCAGAAAGAAAAGGAAAGCAGAAAAGTCCCTTAAGAATGGCAAAGGCAAGGGCAGACAAGGTAAAGCAAATGTTACTAAGAAAGACCTAACAAAGAACAAAAGTCAGTACTTCTACTACGGAAAAGATAGGCACTGGAAGAGGAACTACAAAGAGTACCTTGCAAAGAGGGTGAAATAAAAGCTTGGAGAAGTTTCAGGTACATTCATGATCAGTCTTCATTTATCAAACTCTTATGATAACATATGAGTATTGGATACTAATAGTGCTTATCATATTTGTAATTCGATGTAGGTTCTGACAAGGCCTAGGAGACTGGCAAGAGGCGAGATGGATCTCAAGATAGGCAATGGAGCAAAAGTTGTTGCAGTAGTTGTTAGCGATGTTGCCCTACATCTGCCTGGTGGAGCTATTATTGTATTGGATGCATGTTATTTTGTTTCATCTATTATCAAAAATATTATTTTCATTTCATATTTGACAGTTAGTGGATATAAATTAGTTTTTTAGAACAATAGTTATTCAATATTATTAGATAATGAGATCATCATAAGAGGAACATTGCATAATGGTTTATTTATGCTAGACACTACTCCACATATCATGAATGTAAGTGTGTCTAAGAGAAAACGAGATGAGGTGAACAGTGCATACTTGTGGCATTATAGGCTAGGTCATATTCATGAGGGAAGGATTCAAAAGGTACTAAAGGATGGATATCTAGATCCATTCGACTATGAGTCATATGTAACCTGCGAGCCTTGCCTTCATGGAAAACTGACAAACTCTCCATTTAGTGGAACTGGAGAAAGAGCCACTGAACTCCTGAAACTCATACATAGTGATGTATGTGGACCAATGTCAACTCAGGCCATTGGTGGTTACTCCTACTTCATTACCTTTATTGATGATTTCTCAAGGTATGGACATGTGTACTTAATAAAGTACAAGTCTAAGGCCTTTGAGAAATTCAGAGAGTATAAGAATGAAGTGGAGAACCAAATTGGAAAGAGTATCAAGACTCTTCGATCAGATCGAGGAGGTGAGTACATGAGTACAGAGTACACTCGGTTCCTCAAGGACCATAGGATTCTATCCCAATGGACACCTCTTTATACACCTCAGCTCAATGGTGTATCTGAAAGGAGAAATTATACACTGTTAGAGATGGTGTGGTCCATGATGAGTTTCGCTGACCTACCCATCTCATTCTAGGGATACGCCTTAGAGACTGCAGCTTACTTTCTAAATAGAGTTCCAACTAAATCAGTAGTGTCTACACCATATGAGATATGAAAAGGGAAGAAGTTCGATCTTAAGATTGTTAAGATTTGGGACTGCCCTACCCATGTTAAAAGACACAACCTCGATAAGTTAGAATCGAGGACGGAGTAGTGCAAGTTTATGAGATACCCCAAGGAAACTTGTGGGTATTATTTCTATCATCCAAAGGACCAAAAGGTCTTCGTAGCCAAGAAAGTGGTATTCCTTAAGAAGAAACACATTTTTGGCGGAGATAGTGGGAGCATGATAGAGTTGAGCGAGGTTAAAGAACCTAGCTCAAGTACCACTCCATAGCCCGAGTCTGTTCAGGTACCTAGCACATGAGTTCCAAATTTACGTAGGTCCGTTAGAGTATCTTATCCTCCTAAGAAATATGTGGGGCATATTGGAGGAAAGGATGTTAAGGATATTGATCCTCAAACCTACGAGGAGGCTATTACGAGTATAGACTCCAGAAAGTGGCAAGAAGCCATGAATTCTGAGATGGATTTCATATACTCTAATAAGGTTTGGAACCTAGTTGATGCACCCGAGGGTATTGTACCTATCGGTTGCAAGTGGATCTTCAAGAAGAAGATCGGAGTAGATGGAAAGTAGAGACATATAAAGCAAGGCTAGTGGATAAGGGGTATCGTCAAAGGCAATGTTTTGACTATGACGAAACCTTCTCACCCATAGCCATGCTAAAATCCATTTGAATACTATTGGTTATTATAGCACACTATGATTATGAAATCTGACATATGAATGTGAAAACTGTATTCTTTAATGGCAACCTCGAGGAGGTGTATATGATACAGCTTGAGGGATTCGTGTCCAAGGATTGCCTAGATAAGGTGTGCATGTTGCTTAGGTCCATTTATGGACTAAAGCAAGCTTCCCAAAGTTGGAACATAAGATTTAATAAGACAATAAGATCTTATGACTTCGTTAAGAACGAAAATGAGTCTTGTGTGTACAGAAAGGTAAGTGGGAGCGCTATCACGTTCTTGGTATTATATATGGATGATATCCTAATCATTGGGAATGATGTAGGAATATTGTCCACAGTAAAGACTTGGTTATATAGACACTTCTCCATGAAGGACTTACAGGAAGCATCTTATATCTTAGAGATTCAGGTCTATAGAGATAGATCTAAGAGGATACTTGGCTTGTCCCAATCTAGGTACATAGACACCATTGTCAAAAGGTTTGGAATGAAAAATTCTAAGAGAAGTCTCATATCGATGAGACATGGGATATCGCTTTCCAAGAGTATGTCTCCAAAGACTCCTGAAGAAAGGGCAAACATGGATAGGATACCCTATGCCTCGACGATAGGGTCTATCATGTATATCATGCTATGTACCAGGCTTAATATAGCATATGATTTGAGTGTCACGAGCAGGTATCAAACAGATCCAGGCTTGGAGCACTGGAAAGTAGTAAAGTGTATCCTTAAGTACTTGAGAATGACTAAGGATCTTTTACTGGTATAAGAAGGTAGGAGCCTCAGGGTTGACGGCTACACAAACTCGAGTTTCTAGTCCAATGTTGATGATAGCAAGTCAAATTCGGAGTATGTGTATACCCTGAATGGAGGAGTAGTATGTTAGAAGAGTTCCAAGCAAGATACTACTACTAACTCAACCACAGAGGTGAAGTAGATTACTGTAGAAGAGGCAGCAAAGGAGGGAGTCTAGATGAATAAGTTCAACACAGATCTAGGAGTCGTGCCAGGTAGCGAGGAGCTAATTCTCTTATATTATGATAATAAAGTGGTGATTACTCAAATAAGAGAGCCCAGGTCTCATCAGAAGTGTTCTGAGGAGGTTCCAGTCTATTAGAGAGATCGTGGCCTAAGGAGATGTAATAGTGGAAAGAGTTCCATCCGAAAATAACATTGCAGATCCACTAACAAAGTCGTTGTCTCAAATTGTCTTTAAGCATCACAAAGGTCTAATGGGGATCAGACACATAGGTGATTGGCTGTTAGGACTCTAGCTAGGAGAGTCCTAATTGAGAGGGGCATTCATGTAAAACTTACCTAAGCCGACCCCTATTAAAGAGGTGAAGTGGCCGGCTAGGGTTAGGAGGTTATTTCTTAGAGAAGAATAAGGAGTTGTAAAGGAATAGGAGTCTTGAGTAGGAGTCCTATTAGGAGTTGGTTAGAAGTAGGAGTCATATTAGGAGTTGGTTAGAAGTAGGAGTCTTAAGTAAGAGTTCTATTAGGAGTTAGGGTTTAGAAGCCCTATAAATAGTCATGTATTCCACCTCTTTCCATAAGCAATAGATGAATCTTTTCTGCAGCCTTTGAGCAGCAACTTGGAGGGAGAAACCTCTATAGAGTTCCAAGGAGGCCGATCCCCTAAAGAGATCAACCCCAAGTTTAGAATATGCAAGGGTTCTAACACCTGGTATCAGAGCAGCGTTCTTGGCATCTCGCTGCCCTTCGAAAGCTATGGAGATCAACCCTCCATAGCCACCCAAAGCAATTCCCACAATTGCTTAAAAGATCGTCGCCAAATTCCTCCATCATCTCCACCACCACGGATCATCCTTTGATCTCCTCGTGAATTATAATAGGTTCTGGTTTCCTACCTTACTGCTGTTGCAATCTAGTTATCCTTATTCAAAAATTCCAAAAAAATTGTCCCTATATTGCTGCATAAACTTTTTATCACAAAGTTTTCATCTCTACGACGAAAGATACATTATAGAATTCCAGCCGCATAGCACCATCTGTATGATCTTGCTACTATGCTTTTTCTATCCAAATTTCTACAAAATTTTTATGACATCTTTGACACTTCCTAACAGTACATTTCCCTTTGGTTTTATCAAAAAATTCTTAATATAAACTACTGATCTTTTATGTCTAATCTGCTACACTTGAAAATCTATGCTGTAGAAAATTTCAGCCGCATATTGTTGCTTTAACCCATCTATTTGTAATCTTTTTTGAATGAAATTTCTTATACACTTCATAGATTATCTTGCCTTCCATCTAAGATTGATCTATTGAGAAATTCATCTCTAAAAACGATTTTGTGTTGCTGTAAATTTTCGTCATAAGCCGCTGAAATTTTTTGACGATAATTCTGCTATCGCAACTTGCACCAATTTTCTTACTATTATACTACCGAAATTCTCTTGATTAAATTAGACATTCTTGCTATCATATAAACTGTGATTTTGCTATCAATTTCCTCCTCAATTCTCTCAAGTTTTTGGTAGAAATTACATCGAGAAACCATTGTTTCTTCGACGACAATTCTACTCTTACAAGATAGCACATACTTGCTGCAAATTCCACTGATTTCTATCAAACCTTTGCTGCCATCTACTATAGATCCAAAACTTTCATCCACAGCCCTAAAACTCCACTAAACCACACCCTCAAACTGCACCCAAAACAATCACAAAATAAGCCTAAATCGTAGCCTACATCCACCGATCTACCAACCCTTTCGACCATCACTTCTCTCAACCTATACATGCCTTTAACCTAACAACAAAAGAGAGATCTTAACATCATAGATTTGGAGGCATATACTCTGGCATCTAAGGAGGCAATCAATGCTAAATTCGAAGCCTTGGAGGCGCGAATGGAGGATAAGATTTGGACACTCTTTACCGAACTCAGATTGGGCCGACCACTAAGCCCAAAAAAATCATATCAAGGAGAGAGCTTTGCCCAATCGCACCAGGCCCGAAGAGATGAGTTCCAAGGGAGGGGAGGCTCTATGAATGACCCCAACTATCTATGCATGAGAGTAGACTTCCCTAGATGGGAAGAAGGAGACCCGATTGGTTGGATCTCGTGCGCGGAGCGATATTTTCAGTACCACAAAACCGTAGATGCATCTATGGTGAAAATTATAGCTATACATCTTAAAGGGGATGCTAGATAGTGGTTTGACTGGTTTGAACATACTTATGGAGTCCTTTCATGGCAATAATTCAAAGAAGGACTGCTGATCCACTTCAGACCAACCAATTACGAGAATATTGACGGACAACTAGCAAAGATCCGACAAACCTCCACCATTCAGGAGTACCAAACCAGGTTTGAAAGGTTATCTAATCAAACTCATGATTGGTCTCAAAAATAACTATTGAGGACCTTCATTGAGGGCTTGAAGCCGGAGATCCAAGGAGAAGTTAAAGCACGACAACCGTATATGCTTATGGCAGCCATCTCTTTCGCATGATATCAAGAGGAGCAATTGAACCATGAAGCTCGGAGGACTAGGGTCGCTCCTCAACTAGTAATATTGAAGCCCTCAGCCCCCCCTACTGTCGACCAAGTCCCTACACCAAAGAGGTTAACAAGAGAAGAGCTTCGGGAGCAATATACGAAGGGGTTATGTTGGCATTGCGACGAGCCGTGGAGCCGTGAGCATTGCTGTAGTAAAGGGAGACTTCTTTATGATTGAACCAATAGAAGAAGAGATAATTGAATATCTAAAAGAGAGCCTTGAACATGAAAAAGAAGATGTAGAAAAAGAGCCACAACTGACCGAAGTTATGGTACATGTACTAGCTGGCTACTCAAACCCGTAAACGATGAAAGTTGGAGGCCTTCTTAAACAACAACCGATCACTGTTCTCATTGACATGGGCAGTACTAATAACTTTCTAAATAGTATGGTTGCTGTCCAGATGGCTTTATCTATCGAGAATTGCAGCAGGTTTGACGTTAAGGCCGCCGATGGTTAGATTTTGAAGTATGATCGTAGGCGCCAGCAAGTGAAACTATTGCTAATCATGAGGCCTTACTAAGAGATAATTGCATATTTCTTTCTTCTCCCTCTTGATGATCATGAGGTCATGCTTAGAATTAAATGGTTGATGACATTAGGTGATATTTCTTGAAATTTTATGCAACTAATTATGAAATTTTACAGTAAAGAGAAACAAGTGATACTGAATGGGAAACGTGGGGGCGACGTAACAACGATTTGCACACAACAAATGGAGAAGGTTTTGCATAAAGCATGTGGCAGCTTTTTGGTACAACTTGAGCAGTAAACTAAGGGAGAGCCAACAAAATTTGAAGATCCAAATCTACTTCCTTTGCTTGGTGAATTTTCAGATATATTTTACGAACCGCACAACCTACCTCTTACCTATCGGCATGATCATTGTATAACGATTCTTCCAGGTAAATCTCCAACAAATGCTCAGCCATATCAGTATCCACATCTCCAAAAAGATGAAATAGAAAGGATTGTAAAAGAGATGCTCAAAATAGGAGTTATTCGGCCATGTTGCAGCCCCTACTCTTCATCGGTGTGTCTCATATTAAAGAAGGATGGAATATGGCGATTATCTATTGATTACCGAGCTATCAATGGCATAACCATTAAGGATAAATACCATATTCCAGTAGTAGATGAGTTGCTAGATGAAA
The DNA here is from genome assembly GCF_036884655.1 of Musa acuminata AAA Group. Lineage (NCBI taxonomy): Eukaryota > Viridiplantae > Streptophyta > Magnoliopsida > Zingiberales > Musaceae > Musa > Musa acuminata. Next base: position 32,876,893 of record NC_088331.1, on the reverse strand, counting down.
GGGAGCATAAATCTTCACAAAGCTGGACCTTCGATCCGGGTATCATCAAATACGAGTATACGAAAAAGATATACCGAAAACCACCTTTTGAACACACAACAACCACTATGAATTTTTGCTTTCTTCAAAAGAAGGTGGAATATCTTGGGCATATCATATCAGAGGAAGGTGTGGTAGTAGACCCCTTCAAAATTGGAGCAATATAAAACTGGCTGACCTTGAGGAACATAAAATTGCTTCATGGCTTTCTGGGTTTAACAGGCTACTACTGCAAGTTCGTGAAAAACTATGGAGAGATCAGTGCACCACTTACTTCCTTATTAAAAAAAGATGTCTTCCAATGGTCGGACAGAGTCTCCACTGCCTTCGACAAACTTAAGGCTGCCATGACGACGACGCCGGTGCTAACACTACCAGATTTCAACCGACCCTTCATTATTGAGGCCGACGCATCTGGAGTCAGAATTGAAACCATTCTCATGCAAGATGGTCGACCACTCACATATACTAGTAAGGCATTATGTCTCTCCTATCAAAATAAGTCAACATATGATAAGGAGATGCTCGCCATTGTGCGCACAGCAACGAGGTGGAGACCCTACTTGATTGGCTGACGATTTCAAATTAAAACCGACCATAAAAGCCTCAAGTATTTTTTGGAGCGAAAGATATCATCCCCTGAGCAGCAAAAATGGGTAACAAAACTTCTTGGATTTGATTATGAAATAACTTACAAAAAGGAGAAAGAGAATGTTCTTGCAGATGCGCTTTCGCAACTACCCGAGCATGTTGAAGTTTCGACCGTTTCACTTCCGACCAGCGACTTTCTTAAGGATATTAAGATGGTGTGGCAGGAAGATTCAGAGACTAGTAAGATTATAAAAAAATTGGAGGAAGCACCAAGCCCCATGGCTCATTACAATTGGGACTCAAAAGAATTACACTATAAGGGACGCATTGTGCTTATGATAAATTCTACTTGCATCTTCATGAGCAGATTTTAGACAAAGTTATTCCATATGCATGGTACTAAATTAAAAAGGAGTATAGAATATCACCCACAAACCGACGGCCAGACGGAAGTTGTAAATAGGTGCTTGGAGACAGCCCAAAGCCACCCACCAAATATGACTACCCAAAGAGAACTTCAGACTAAGCCAAGTGTCATTATTGATCGACGTATCGTGACTCGACGACGACGATCCACTACTGAATTGCTAATACAGTGGGCAAACCTACTAACAGAAGATGCCACTTGGGAGAACTATGATGAGTTGAAGATCAAATTCCCAAAATTCATGAATCGTCAGCCTCGAGGACAAGGCTGATTTGAAGAGGGCGGGTTTGCTAGGACTCTAGCTAGGAGAGTCCTAATTGAGAGGGACATTCATGTAAAACCTACCTAAGCCGACCCTTATTAAAGAGGTGAAGTGGCCGGCTAAGGTTAGGAGGTTATTTCTTAGAGAAGAATAAGGAGTTGTAAAGGAATAGGAGTCTTGAGTAGGAGTCCTATTAGGAGTTGGTTAGAAGTATGAGTCTTGATTAGGAGTCCTATTAAGAGTTGGTTAGAAGTAGGAGTCTTAAGTAAGAGTCATATTAGGAGTTAGGGTTTAGAAGCCCTATAAATAGTCATGTATTCCACCTCTTTTCATAAACAATAGATGAATCTTTTCTGCAGCCTTTAAGTAGTAACTTGGAGGGAGGAACCCTTATAGAGTTCTAAGGAGCCCGATCCCCTAAAGAGATCAACCCTAAGTTTAGAATCTGCACGGGTTCTAACATTGGCTTTAGGTTAAGTGGGAGATTACTAGTCATAGGTGCCCTATAAGCCAATCATATGAGTGATGGCATATGTGACTTGACACGTAGTCTTTTTGCTTATTATATTTTGACATTTATCACTTTATATTACTTGTTGCATATATATATATATATATATATATATATATATATATATATATATATATATATATATATATATATATATATATATATATATATATAGTGATGTCTTTGGATCTATGCAATGGGAATTAGATCGTGATGAGATCATGATAATGAGATTGATTCATCTTTAAACACAGATCGTAAATAATTCCAGTCATAGGTTACTCGAAAGGGACATCGAGATAACTGGACAGACTAGTGTGCTGTATACCCGTCCATATGATGGATGTAGTTGGTTGTTGAATCTCGTATTTTGATGATGAAACTACTTGATATATGTTTATGATTTAATCTGCGTTTTGAGTGAAGTAGGATGCTTCGATCAGGATGAGACAATTAAAGCAGGAAAATCATGTTGTGCCGAAGGAACATGTCAGAAGATTGGACGTCGGGCCGGTGGATCGATCGAAGTATCGACAGAAGGCTTCGGGCCGTGGACTCGGGCATCGGGCCAAGAAGAGCGGGTATTGTGCCAAGGATATCGGAGTTGCGGAGTCAACTGGCCGATTGGGCAATAGGCTGCAGAAGAGGACGATGCGCCGAAGAATCGGACGAAGCGTCGAGGGACCAATGACATGTCGGACAACTTGGTTAATTGCTTAGAATTAATTGTCTCGATCGAAGTTTTGATTTGTTGTGCAGGATTAACTACGATGAGAGTAAGACAAGCAGCAAGTGTTGCGCCGGAGTCAAGATCATGATCACGTTGGGAGTTCGAGAGTTCGACGGAAGTTCGGACGATCGTCGGAGGTTCAGCGAGAACATATCCGAGAAGTCCAGAAGCTTGCCAAGCGAAGCTCGTCGGAACTCGCCAAGTGGATCGTCGCAAAGTCCAGGAGTATGTCGGATGTCCGCAGAAGGATCACCGAGGGTTTATCGGATGATCGACGGAAGTTCGCCGGAAACTCGCCGGAAGAAGCGATTGACGCATCGGAGCATAGCTGCAGAAGTTGTCTTAGAGTTAATCGTAGTTTGCACGATGATTAAGCTTGAAAATGGGAGGTGATCCCATTAGCTTAATCTTGGGGCAATTGGGCCCCTGAAAAGATTCAAATTGGGCCGAATGGAGCGAACCATTCGGACCCTGATTGCACCAGGCGGTGCAACCGCCTAGGCCAGGAGGTGCAACCGCCAGAGCTGCGAGACTGGGCGGTGCAACCGCCCCAGCCAAGCGGTGCAACCGCCCAGGATATGTCTCCCAGCGAGACTGGGCGGTGCAACCGCCCAGAGCTCAGTCTTCGAGCTAGACTGGGCGGTGCAACCTCCTCTGTCAAGAGGTAGCACCGCCAGAGCTCAAGTTTCGAGCTCTGGCAGAGAGGTGCATCAGCCTGAGCTCAGTTTCGAGCTCTGCCAGGTGATGCAACCACCGAGCTTAGTCTTCGAGCTCTGCCAGGCGGTGCAACCACCGAGCTCAGTCTTCGAGCTCTGGCAGAGAGGTGCAATCGCCTGAGCTCAGTCTTCGAGCTCTGCCAGGCGGTGCCACCTCTCCAGTCAAGAGGTGCAACCGCCTGATCCCGGAATTCCGGGATTTGATCGTTTTGAGCTCCAAATTTGAATTGGGTTGGGGCCTATAAATACCCCACCCATTCAATACTGAAGGGATACAGATCCACACCGAATTCTTGATCTTTTTAGTGATTCTAAGAGCTCAAATTTGTGTAAAGTCCTAAAGTTCTCCTCCTTCTGTTCTTCAAGACTTGAGTTGTAAAGAGAGGAGAGAAAGGATCTGTAAAGGTTGTCTCCTGAGCCTGTCAAAAGGAGAGAAACTGTAAAAGGGCAGTTAGCCTTCGCCCATTGAAGGAAGGCAGCTAGTTGACGTCGGTGACCTCGTCGGAGGAGGAAGCCAAAAGTGGAGTAGGTCAAGACTGACCGAACCACTCTAAATCTCTGGTTTGCTTTTACCTTGAGCACTTTATTATTACTGCAAACCTCCTACATTGCTACTGCCCTCTGCGCCTTTACGAAAGAGTTCCTAAGCTCTGATCTTTCAGAATCTGCATTCAAACGTAAATCTTGTTTTCGTACGATCTTTACACTGCAGTTTTCGCTTACATTCGGATTCCATTTATAACTACAAATTGCTTTCTACGTAAAACGCTTTTCAAGGTTCAAAACTGCTTTTAGACGCAAAACTACATTTAGACGTAAAATTACGTTTAGACGTAAAACTACGTTTAGACGCAAAACTGCGTTTAGACGTAAAACTGCATTTAGACGTAAAACTGCGTTTAGACGTAAAACTACGTTTAGACGCAAAACTGCGTTTAGACGTAAAACTGCGTTTAGACGTAAAACTGCGTTTGAACGTAAAACTGAGTTTAGACGCAAACTGCGCTTAGACGCAAACTGTGCTTAGACGCAAACTGCGCTTAGACGCAAACTGTGTTTAGACGCAAACTGCGCTTAGACGCAAAACTGCGCTTAGACGCAAACTGCACTGTGATTCTGCTTTTATATCGAAATCGGTTTTTATCGGACGAACGCAGCTTTCGGTTTTTAAATCGCTGTAAGATTTCCGCTGCACTAATTCACCCCCCCCCCTCTTAGTGCTCTCGATCCTAACAATTGGTATCAGAGCGGGGTATTTCTCATTTCGGATTTACACCCGAGAGAAATGGCTCTTCAAGAGGGCTTGTCGGTCTTTCGTCCACCGTTCTTTAACGGATTGGACTACACTTATTGGAAAACTCGAATGAGAGTTTTCTTGATTTCTCTAAATCTGGATTTATGGAATATCGTGGAAAACGGTTTTCAACTTCCCTCCAAACCGATGAACGAATGGTCGGATTTGGAGAAAAAGTATTTCTCTTTAAACGCAAAGGCTATGAATGCCTTATTTTGCGCTTTGGACAAAAATGAGTTCAATCGGGTTTCTTTGTGCGAAACGGCTTTCGATATTTGGCGCACTCTTGAAATCACGCACGAGGGAACTAGTAGAGTCAAAGACTCGAAAGTTAATATTTTACTGCATGATTTCGAGCTTTTTTATATGAAACCAAGCGAAACCGTTGTTGACATGTACACCCGTTTTACGGATGTCGTCAATGGTTTAAAATCACTTGGTAAAAGCTTTTCGGATTTTGAACTCGTTAACAAAGTTTTGCGCTCACTTTCTAAAACTTGGGATTCAAAAGTAACTGCTATTCAAGAATCAAAAAACCTAAACAACTTACCACTTGAAGAACTAATTGGTTCATTGATGACATATGAAATGGTGCACAATGCACATGATGAACATATTGAACTCAATCACCTTCCAAAGAACAGGAAGGATTTGGAACTCTGGACAAATGAATGCCACTTGAGCGATGACTCAAGTGATGAGGACAATGATGAACAAACCAACCTTCCAAAGAACAGGAAGGATTTGGGATATAGAACATTTGAAGACCACTCGAGCATAAGCTCAAGTGATGGTGAACTTAAACTACAAATGAAACGAAAATTAAAAAGCAAAAAGAATGGAACTACTTGCTTTAAACGCAAGAAGAAGAACAAAAATTGGGATGAATCGAGCTCCTCCGAAGAAGAGAAAGTTAACAAAAGCAAGGTGGCAAACTACGCCTTAACAGCCTACAATGATGAGGTAATCGAAATCCCCCTAATTTATTTTGAAATTACTTGATGCTTTCATGATGTATTTTTCTCTTTTAGTTTAGAATTAATTTTCTTGAAAATTACATGTTTAAAAATAAAAATACAAAAATTATGATCATGCTGATAATTTTGAAAATGATAATATTGCATGATAAACAAACAAAATGATTTTGATCATGGTTAAGAAGTAATAATGTGTATCACGTTTGATCAACATTGTTGAATGAAATCACGTCTGATTTAAAGTAATGCATAAAGATGTAATATTAAATGGTTATTAACAGTTTTATGCATGAGATTTTAAGTTATCCATGATCATGAGCTTGTTTGATCTTCCTGATTTAATTTTAAGATCTATAGCAAAAATCATGTTTGAATATATGAAAGTGTTAATTTCATTTTCGGATTCACTTAACAATTGGTATCCTAACAATCAGATTTTCTCATACACTTATGAAAAATATTTTTCTAAAATGGATTTGATGAAATGATTCCTGCTTATAAATTCCATCTTGAAATATGAATGATAGTGTTTTTGCTTGCAAAGATTTGTTTCACATTCATATCTCCTATGATTCATGTGCAGAAAAAGAATTTATAAATCATAATACAATGAGATTTCTTATGCAAAAATAAAGTACTTTTGTGATTCTTTGCTAAAGAGAATAATCATAATCATGATCTTGATAATTATAACATGAAGCTCCTTATAAATCAAGATCGTTCATTATGCTCCCTACATTTATCAAAAAGGGGTTCTTCAAATGAAATGCAATTCAATGAAATGCCATATTGATATCTCGAAACTTGGAATATTTTAAAATGTGATCTTGATCTTGCAAAATTGAAGTCACAAATAATATCTTGTGGTATTCATGAATTGATACTCACAATATGAAAGCATTGATATTCATGACTTGAATTGGATTGAAACATTGTATGCTTAAATTAATCATTCTCCTATGTTTCAAAAAAATTCCTTAAAATTCTTATGTGATGAATGAAAACTAACTTGCTTTATGATGAATCACGAATCATGACTTGATCTATGATGTAAATGCCTTGAAATGATTGAAATATTTAACACTTTTATGCTTGTTTTCAATGATAAAATGGGGAGAAGTTTTGATCATGCATGGTAGGATATAATTTGACAAAATTGATACCATCATGATATGAAACATTTATGATGTACAATTATGCATGCAATACTTGTGCTTTCTAATTATGATGTGATGTATTGCATATGATGTAAATCATAATTTAAAATGCTATGAGTGCCAAGTTACACATTTTGAGAAGAAATTGTTATATTGAAACATTAATGTAATTATGAATGGTGATATGATATCATGCATGTAATACTTCAATTTATGATAATGATGCATGCAATGATAAAATATTCATGATGAAAAATTGTCTTGACATTCATAACTTGATTATTCATCATTTGTCATGATTTTGAAATCGTTGTAAAAGGAAAAGAGAACTACTAAACTGTATTCTCTCTTTCTTTTTTACAATGACAAAGGGGGAGATAGCTAGCTTGTACAAGTCAAGAAGATGCAAAAACTTGATTGCTAGCTTGCCTATTTTAAGTAGCAAATATTGCTTACTTGCTTATTTCAAAGAAGAAAAATTGTCTTCTTGAACATCACTATCTTGAATATCTCAAGAAGCAAAACTGGCAATTTGCACATTGCAATAGGAAGCAAGAATCATGAGCTTGCACAAGAAAGCTATCTTGCATTTGCTTTCGAAACTTTTGCTAGCTTATATATTGTGAAACTTGTATATCGTAAAAATTGCTAGCTTGTTGGTCTAAAGAGTAGCAAAAAGTTGCTATCTCAAAAGAAGCAAATGTGCTATCTTGCCTATCTCAAGAGGCAAAAATGCTAACTTGCGCATCTAGCAAAGTGAGCAAAATTTTCAAGAAGCAAGAGTTGCCTTCTTGAACATCTCTAATTTGCTAGCTTGCATGATATAGAACTTGCTATCTTGAACATTACCAAAAGTGCTATCTTATATGCTATAAAACTTGCATATCTAAAACTTGATAGCATGAATGTTCTAAGCATGATGTAACACTTGCTAAATCTTCTAGCTACAAGATTGCATGATGATAAAACTTGATATTATGATTTTCATGCAATGAGTTGAACCAATATCACACACAAACGATTAATTGTGATACTTCTCCTTTTTGTTGATGACAAAGGGGGAGAAGTATGTTGATGACATGACATGTGATGCATAAGTTTATGCATAAGTTCATGTTGACGCGTTGCAAGTATTCATGATAAATATTGCAATGACTTGAATTCAATTTGAATTCAAGGTTCTATCAATATGGCATATTGATAGGGGAGTTTGTTTAAACTCCGGGAGTTAAGTTTAACTCCGTCATCAAGTGGTTGTCATCATCAAAAAGGGGGAGATTGTTGAATCTCGTATTTTGATGATGAAACTACTTGATATATGTTTATGATTTAATCTGCGTTTTGAGTGACGCAGGATGCTTCGATCAGGATGAGACAATTAAAGCAGGAAAATCATGTTGTGCCGAAGGAACATGTCAGAAGATTTGACGTCGGGCCGGTGGATCTGTCGACGTATCGACAGAAGACTTCGGGCCGTGGACTCGGGCATCGGGCCAAGAAGAGCGGGTATTGTGCCAAGGATATCAGAGTTGCGGAGTCAACTGGCCGATTGGGCAATAGGCTGCAGAAGAGGACGATGCGCTGAAGAATCGGACGAAGCGTCGAGGGACCAATGACATGTCGGACAACTTGGTTAATTGCTTAGGATTAATTGTCTCGATCGAAGTTTTGATTTGTTGTGCAGGATTAACTACGATGAGAGTAAGACAAGCAGCAGGTGTTGCGCCGGAGTCAAGATCATGATCACGTTGGGAGTTCGAGAGTTCGACGGAAGTTCGGACGGTCGTCGGAGGTTCAGCGAGAACAGATCCGAGAAGTCCAGAAGCTTGCCAAGCGAAGCTCGTCGGAACTCGCCAAGTGGATCGTCGCAAAGTCCAGGAGTATGCCGGATGTCCGCAGAAGGATCACCGAGGGTTTATCGGATGATCGACGGAAGTTCGACGGAAACTCGCCGGAAGAAGCGATTGACGCATCGGAGCATAGCTGCAGAAGTTGTCTTAGAGTTAATCATAGTTAGCACGATGATTAAGCTTGAAAATGGGAGGTGATCCCATTAGCTTAATCTTGGGGCAATTGGGCCCCTGAAAAGATTCAAATTGGGCCGAATGGAGCGAACCATTCGGACCCTGATTGCACCAGGCGGTGCAACCGCCTAGGCCAGGAGGTGCAACCGCTAGGGCTGCGAGACTGGGCGGTGCAACCGCCCCAGCCAAGCGGTGCAACCGCCCAGGATATGTCTCCCAGCGAGACTGGGCGGTGCAACCGCCCCAGCCAGGCGGTGCAACCGCCCAGAGCTCAGTCTTCGAGCTAGACTGGGCGGTGCAACCTCCTCTGTCAAGAGGTAGCACCGCCAGAGCTCAAGTTTCGAGCTCTGGCAAAGAGGTGCATCAGCCTGAGCTCAGTTTCGAGCTCTGCCAGGTGATGCAACCACCGAGCTCAGTCTTCGAGCTCTGCCAGGCGGTGCAACCACCGAGCTCAGTCTTTGAGCTCTGGCAGAGAGGTGCAATCGCCTGAGCTCAGTCTTCGAGCTCTGCCAGGCGGTGCCACCTCTCCAGTCAAGAGGTGCAACCGCCTGATCCCGGAATTCCGGGATTTGAACGTTTTGAGCTCCAAATTTGAATTGGGTTGGGGCCTATAAATACCCCACCCATTCAACACTGAAGGGATACAGATCCACACCGAATTCTTGATCTTGCCAGTGATTCTAAGAGCTCAAATTTGTGTAAAGTCCTAAAGTTCTCCTCCTTCTGTTCTTCAAGACTTGAGTTGTAAAGAGAGGAGAGAAAGGATCTGTAAAGGTTGTCTCCTGAGCCTGTCAAAAGGAGAGAAACTGTAAAAGGGCAGTTAGCCTTCGCCCATTGAAGGAAGGCAGCTAGTTGACGTCGGTGACCTCGTCGGAGGAGGAAGCCAAAAGTGGAGTAGGTCAAGACTGACCGAACCACTCTAAATCTCTGGTTTGCTTTTACCTTGAGCACTTTATTATTACTGCAAACCTCCTACATTTCTACTGCCCTCTGCGCCTTTACGAAAGAGTTCCTAAGCTCTGATCTTTCAGAATCTGCATTCAAACGTAAATCTTGTTTTCGTACGATCTTCACACTGCAGTTTTCGCTTACATTCGGATTCCATTTATAACTGCAAATTGCTTTCTACGTAAAACGCTTTTCAAGGTTCAAAACTGCTTTTAGACGCAAAACTACATTTAGACGTAAAATTACGTTTAGACGTAAAACTGCGTTTAGACGCAAAACTGCGTTTAGACGTAAAACTGCGTTTAGACGTAAAACTGCGTTTAGACGCAAAACTGCGTTTAGACGCAAAACTGCGTTTAGACGTAAAACTGCGTTTAGACGTAAAACTACGTTTGAACGTAAAACTGAGTTTAGACGCAAACTGCGCTTAGACGCAAACTGTGCTTAGACGCAAACTGCGCTTAGACGCAAACTGTGTTTAGACGCAAACTGCGCTTAGACGCAAAACTGCGCTTAGACGCAAACTGCACTGTGATTCTGCTTTTATATCGAAATCGGTTTTTATCGGACGAACGCAGCTTTCGGTTTTTAAATCGTTGTAAGATTTCCGCTGCACTAATTCACCCCCCCCCCCCTTTTAGTGCTCTCGATCCTAACATTGGTCTCATAGCTACTCGTGTGGGACACTAGGGATACAGTACAAGTGCTCATTGGAGAATGAGTTCACTGATTGATCCGTTTATGGAATGTTGGATGATTGATGATGCCTTATTGTTAGATAGTGATTCTGTAGTCTTATTGGTATATTTGATCATTAGACTTGAGACACCAAGGATGTTCTATATAAGTACTTCATTCTTTGATATCAGACTTACAGGTTTGGAGGTTCCAAATCTAATACAGTCGGTCATTATGAGTGGTAGCCAACCTTACGAGGACTATTGAGTGTCGATAGAGGATCCTCCACTCTCGGTGTCTAGAGAGAAATATCCTATGTGTTCTTGCTCAGACAAATCCCAAGCTAGGTGTCACGGACAAAATTCTAAACAGGATGTGTGATGTAATGCTTATGTATGTCTGTGTCTTTTGGTTTGTTCATGCTCTGCATAGCATGTAGAGGGACGGTCGAAAGCTTAACAGCTACATTTTAGTTGGGTTTGGTGGCTATTTTAGGCTTGTAAATAAAGGTTATGTTTTGTGGACACTTGTGAGATATATTCGTTGTGTAGTGGACCATTTTGACCCTTTGTTGTGCAACCGTTTAGAACTTATAAAGTCTATTTATAATTTACATTGTCTGTAAAGTGTTTTCTAAAATGTTTGCTTGTGGATCTCGAGTGAGGCACTTTCTCTAACTCGTTTTCTATTTTGTAGATCCTAAGGGACTATGAGAGGTTTCGGGGAAACTGACCTTTGCAGATAGACACGTAAGGGTGTCGCATGACTTAGGTAAAACTAGCTAAGTTCGTGATGCAGGGTTATTCGGATTGAGAAAAAAGAGTTCTCCAGGAGAATCTGATTAGAGCAAGACTCGATTAGAAATTGTATGGGTCTGATAGCACCATGCCCGGTATATGATCTCTGGGATACTAGATGGATGAGGGACTATAGGTACATGGTAACTGAGGACATATAGGTCTAATGGATTGGATTCCCCTATATCGTCTTGGGACTACGGTGTAGAGGCATAGTACATCCACAGTTGATGAGTCGAGTGAATTATTATGGAGATAATAATTCACTAAGCCAGAAGGAGTTCTAACAGGTATGACTCACGGCCAGCTCGATATTGGGCCTAGAGGGTCATACACATATGGTAGGCATTGCGATGAGTAGACGTTTTGATAGAACCCTTGCAGATTCTAAGCTTGGGGTTGATCTTGTTTATGTTTTAATATGCATTTTGAGTGACACAGGATGCTTCGATCAAGATGAGATAATTAAAGCAGGAAGAATCATGTTGTGCTGGAGGAAAACATGTCAGAAGATTGGACGTCGGACCGGTGGATCGGTCGACGTATCGATAGAAGGCTTCGGGCCGTAGATTCGGGCATCGGGCCAAGAAGAGCGGATATTGTGCCAAGGATATCGTAGTTGTAGAGTCAATTGGCCGATTAGGCAATAGGCCACAAGAGAGGACGATGCGCCGAGGGACCAATAACATGTCGGACAACTTGATTAATGCTTAGTATTAATTGTCTAGATCGAAATGTGTTTTACATGTGCAAGATTAACTACGATAGCAAGGCATTAAGCAAAATGAAGTCCTGGAGTCAAGGATGCGATTTCATTGGGAGTTCGAGAGTTCATCGGAAGTCCGGACGTTCGTCGGAAGTTCTGGCGGAACTAGCTGAGAAGTCTCAGAGCTTGCCAGAGAAGCTTGTCGGAACTCACCAAGAAGATCGTCATGAAGTCCAGGAGCTTGCCAGGAGTCCATTGGAACATTGCCGAGAGGTTATTGGAAGTTCACCGGATGATCGCCGGAAGCTTGCCGGAAGAATAGATTTACAGACTTGTTTAGCTTACATTATGTCTTAGGAATCGTAGTTAGCATGTAATTAGGCTTGGATTTGGGCCAACCCAATTAAGGGCCAGCTAGGCCCATGTAAGAACTGTGTTAGGCCCAATAAGAAGCCCAAACAGTGCCCCAAGAAGTCTCACCATCATGGCACAGTCTTCGAGGCTATGTCAGGCAGTGGTACCGCTAGTCTGGGCGGTTGTACCAGCCTTGGCAGGGTGCCAGGCGGTGGTACCACCCAGTAATGCCCCCCCCCCAAGCGGTGGTACCACCAGACCTGGGCAGTGGTACCACCAGACCTAGGCGGTGGTACCACCCAGGGTAGTGTCACTATCAGACTGACACTAGGTAGTGGAACCGCCCAACGCAAGTGGTCGTACCGCCCAACGCAGGTGGTGGTACCGCCCATGCCCGGGGAACCCTGGATGGGAAAGTTTTAGGCTCCAAGTTTAAATCAACTTGAAGCTTATAAATACCCATCTCATCCCTGGTTAAAGCACAAGCAAAAAGAGTTTTAAAAGAAAGAAACGCTGCTAAAATCTTGTGCAATCTCCTCTCCCTCTTCTAAGTGTTAGACTAGTTTGAGAGAGGCATAAGTGAGTGCTTGTAAGAGTTATCTCCTAAACCCGTGAAAAGGAGAAGAGGGGTTCAAAAGGTGATTGGCCTTCGCCTATTGAAGGAAGGCCTCTAGTGGATGCCGGTGACCTCGTCGGAGGAGGAAGCCGAAAGTGGATGTAGGTCACATTGACCGAACCACACTAAAATTTGGTTTGTGTTTTATTCTTGCTATTTACCTTATTGCAAACAGAGTCTTTACATCCGGTACTCTTTTACGTATGCTTTTAAAGTATTACCTTTACGAAATGGTTTTACGTCAGAAATAGTTTTAATCGCAATGAAGTTTTTAAACCGACGTTATTTTACCGCTGCACTAATTCACCCCCCCCTCTTAGTGCCGCTCTTGATCCTAACAATTGGTATCAGAGCCTCGTTTTATCATTTGGTTTAACACCAAAAGAGAAATGACTCTTTTCAGCTTTCAAGATAGTCACTCTCACATTCATTCTCCCATTTTTAATGTGACGGACTACAATTATTGGAAAACTCGAATGAGAATTTTCTTGCTTTCATTGAATCTCGATTTATGGCACATAGTCGAATTTGGTTTTCAAAAGTCTTCTCTTCCAAATGAACCATTGGAATGATTTGGAGAAGAAGACTTTTTCTCTAAATGCAAAGGATATGAATGCCTTATTTTGTGCCTTAGATAAAAACGAGTTTAATCGGGTTTCTTTGTGCGAAACGGCTTTCGATATTTGGCACATTCTTGAAATCACACACGAAGGCACAAGTAGTGTTAAGGATTCTAAAGTTAATTTTTTGATGTACGATTTTGAACTGTTTCATATGAAACCAAGTGAAACCATTGGAGACATGTACACCCATTTTATGGATATCGTCAATGGTTTAAAAGCTCTTAGTAAAAGCTTTTCAAATTTTGAATTCGTTAACAAGATTTTACAATCGCTTTCTAAAAATTGGGATTCGAAAATAATGGCAATACAAGAATCAAAGAACTTGAACCATTTTTCGATTGAAGAACTAATTAGTTCATTGATCACATATGAAATGATGTGCAATGCACGTGAAGAACTTGAGAACCACCTTCGGAAGGATTTGGGACATAGAACAATTGAAAACCACTCGAGCATAAGCTCAAGTGATGGTGAACTTGAACCACAAATGAAATTTAGAAAGTTCATGAAACATAAATTAAAAAGCAAAAAGAACGGAACTACTTGCTTTGAACACAAGAAGAAGAACATAAATTGGGATGAATCGAGCTCCTCCGAAGACGAGGAGAAAATCAACAAAGGCAAGGTGGCAAAGTACGCCTTAATGGCTTTCGACGTTGAGGTAATCAAAATGCATTTAGTTTATTTTGAAATTACATATTGCTTCTCATGACTTATTTTTAATTTAGTTTTAATTTAGTTTAATAAAATTAATGTTTTTTAATTGTATATTTAATGAAAATGTAAAAATAAAATTAAATCATGCTTACCTTTCCAATAATTTTAAAAATAATCATAAAAAATACATATTTTATGATAAACAAATAAAATGATTTTGATTGAAAATATAAAATCATGCTTGATAATTTAATGCATAATGATCATGTTTAATGAGTTTATCTTTCATAATGATGCATGATGATTTTTGAGATTTATGGATTATCAATTTTTACATTAATGAATGTGGCTTTTTTAGCTTTAAACTATGATGTATGTTTTTATACAAAAACTTGAGCATATTGATTTGAAAGCATGTTTAATGGTTTTATAATTCATGATGAATCTTGCAAGTTACGGATTATCGATCTTTACCATAATGAAAGTGCTTTATTGATCTTTATCGTAATAAATCTTGCACTTTCGGTTTTAAAAATGATACATGTTTTTATTTGGCATAAATGAAATAAAATCATATGAATTAAGATAACTAAAAAGACGAAAACATTTTTTAAAAATTATTTTTCTCTATCTTATTGATTTTGATGAATCCATTTATATCATTTTTATGAATCTTAGACTTTGAAAATGATTTTGATGATTTAAATTTGAATAAATTTTTATCCAAATCATGATCTTGATTCCTTGATATTTACAAATTAAGATTTATTATGAATCAAGATTTTTCATTAATCGTTCTCCTACAATTCTTCTTGGTATTTCATTTAAGAGGGGATTTAATATATGAATCATATCTTTTGGTATTTACATGATCTCATTTCTCATGATATGATTTATTTTTTTATAACTCCTTGTATTCATCACCCAATTAATTTTTCTTGATGAGATGAAATGAACGTGATGAAATAAAAATATGCATGAAATGTGGGATACAATATAATTTGATATTTAGATACCATCATGATTTAAAATGCTATGATTTGTTGCTAAAATGATGTATGTTTGGTATAATGAATACTTTAAATGATGAATGTTTGGTATTATGATCAAAATATTGATAAATACTTAAAAATTTTAATGTCATGTATGATATGATCATAATAATGATTGATTTATTTTATCATGCATAAAAAATGAAATATATGGTTTTGAAATTATGCATGTTTTAATTTGAAAATATAATGATGCATAAATAAGATTATTATTTACCTTTGTTATGATGTAGAAATTGACGTAAATGGTCTTCCCTTCTTTTTGACAATGATAAAGGGGGAGAAATATTGCTAGCTCAAGATGCAAAACATGCTAACTTGCACTTTACAATGGAAGCAAAATTGCTAGCTCAAACATTACAAATGAAGCAAAAATTTGCTAGCATGCAACTTGCATATTTCAAGAAGCAAGAGTTGCTTTCTTGAACATCTCTAATTTGCTAGCTTGCATGATGTAGAACTTGCTATCTTGAATATTATAAAAAAATTCTATCTTGCACATCGCAAAGAAAAGCAAATATGTCAATTTGGACATCTTTAAATTTGCTAGCTTGTATGTTATAAAACTTCCATATCTAAAACTTGATAGCTTGAATGTTCTAAGTATGATGTAACACTTGCTAAATTTTCTAGCTTCAAATTGCATGATGATAAAACTTGATATTATGTTTTTCATGCAATGAGTTGAACTTATATTCCAAACATATGAATAGTTGGACTTCTCCTTTTTGTTGATGACAAAGGGGGAGAAGTATGTTGATGTCATGCATGATTTGATCATGACATGTTGCTTGGATTTTTGAATCCAAGAGTTTCTATCAATATGGCATATTGATAGGGGGAGTTTGTTTAAACTCTAAGAGTTAAGGTTAACTCCGTCATCGATTGGTTATCATCATAAAAAAGGGGGAGATTGTTGAATCTCATATTTTGATGATGAAACTAGTCGATAAATGTTTATGTTTTAATCTGCATTTTGAGTGATGCAGGATGCTTCGATCAAGATGAAACAATTAAAGCAGGAAGAATCATGTTGTGCCGGAGGAAAACATGTCAGAAGATTGGACGTCGGACCGGTGGATCGGTCGACGTATCGACAAAAGGCTTCGGGCCATGGATTCGGGCATCGGGCTAAGAAGAGCGGATATTGCACCAAGGATATTGGAGTTGCAGAGTCAACTGGCCGATTGGGCAATAGGCCGCAAGAGAGGACGATGCGCCGAAGAATCAGACGAAGTGTCGAGGGACCAATGACATGCCGGACAACTTGATTAATGTTTAGTATTAATTGTCTAGATCAAAGTGTATTTTACATGTGCAGGATTAACTACGATAGCATGGCATGAAGCAAAATGAAGTCCTAGAGTCAAGGACATGATTTCATTGGGAGTTTGAGAGTTCATCGGAAGTCCGGACGTTCGTATTGTTGGAGACATCAATACGAACCTATTTTGTATCCATGATAGTATCATGTCTCCAACAAAACTTAGTGCCAACCCATGATACAGAAAAAAATTTGACGAACTCTCCAATTGTATTAATGTCTCCTTGTATCATGTCTCCAATTGTATCATGGAACCCATGGGTTGGCACTAAGTTTTGATGCACGATTTCAACTTGAAATATGGTTGATACTTTACTTAGTCATGGGTTGGCACTAAGAGGGGGGTGAATACTAACTTAGTCTAAACCTGGAAACAATTGGAGACATCAAAAAATTGTTTTGTATCCTAAGTTTTGTATCATGGGTTGGCACTTTTGGATCCAAAATAAAAGGGGATCCTAAACATCCCTCTTAGTGCCAACCCATGACTAAGTATCAACCATATTTCAAGTTGAAACAATAATGATGCACAAACATATTGAAATAAGCTTGATACTTTACCTTTGTCATAATCTAAAAATTGATGTAAAATGTGGTTGGTCTTCACCTATTGAAGGAAGAACTCTAGTGGACGTCGATGACCTCGTCGAAGGAGGAAGCCGAAAGTGGATGTGGGTCACATTGACCAAATCACTTTAAAATCTAGTTTGCATTTCTATTATTGCCATTTATATACTGCAAACTACTTTACTTAGTCACTATGCTTCCATACACTTTTAAGTTAAGTTTTCGAAATCGTTTTCAATGTAAACAGATTTTATCGTACAAAAGTTTTTGAAGACGTGATTTTTCTGCTGCACTAATTCACCCCCCCCCCTCTTAGTGTTGACCCCGTTCCTATCAATTACGTATCAGAACCTTATTATTTCTCAGTTAGTTTAACACCCAAGAGAAATGACTCTTTTCAGCTTTCAAGAAGGTCACTCTCTCATTCGAGCTCCCTTTCTCAATGGGATGAACTACACTTATTGGAAAACTCAAATGAGAGTTTTCTTGCTTTCATTAAATCTCGATTTATGGCACATAGTCGAATTTGGTTTTCAAATATCTTCTCTTCCAATGAACCATTGGAATGATTTGGAGAAGAAGACATTTTCTTTAAATGTAAAGGCTATGAATGCATTATTTTGCGCCTTAGACAAAAACGAGTTTAATTGGGTTTCTATATGTGAAATGGTTTTCGACATTTGGCATACTCTTGAAATCACACACGAAGGCACTAGCAAAATTAAGGATTCCAAAATCAATTTTTTAATGCATGATTTTGAACTTTTTCGAATGAAGCCTAACGAAACCATTGTTGACATGTACACCCATTTTACGGATATCATCAATGGTTTAAAAGCTCTTAGCAAATGGTTTTCGGATTTTGAACTTGTAAACAAGATTTTGCGTTCTCTTAATAAGAGTTGGGATTCAAAAGTAACGACAATTCAAGAATCAAAAAATTTGAATACCATTCCGATTGGAGAACTATTTGGGTCATTAATAACCTATGAAATGATGTGTAATGCATGCAAAGAACTTGAGAACCACCTTCCAAAGAACAGGAAGGATTTCAAACTGAGAATATTTGAAGACCACTCGAGCATAAGCTCAAATGATGGTGAATATAAACTTGAACTCACAAAGAAATTTAAAGAGTTAATGAAACAAAAATTAAAGAACAAAAAGAACGTAACTACATGCTTTGAACGTAAGAAGAAGAATACAAATTGAGATGAATCGAGCTCCTCTGAAGACGAGAAGAAAATTAACAAAGGTGATGTGGCAAACTACGCCTTAACGGCTTTCAACGATGAGGTAATCGAAACTCCCTTAATTTATTTCGAAATTATATGATGCTTTTCATGATGCATTTCCTTTTTTTTATTTAGTTAAAAAAATATTATTTTTATTAAAAATTACATGTTTAACAATGTTATGAAAATGTAAAAAATTAGGAATCATTTTTATCATGCTAGTAATTTTAAAAATAATCATAAAAATTACATGTGTTATGTTAAATGAACAAAATGTTATATTTAAATATAATGATCCTATGTATGTTTTTTTTAAGAATAAATAATGTGCATCTTGATGATTTTCGAATTGAGTGAAACCATGCTTGATATCTTAGTGAAACCATCTAAACAATTAATACTAAGCATTAATCAAATTGTCCGGCATGTCATTGGTCCCTCGACGCTTCGTCCGATTCTTTGGCGCATCATCCTCTCTTGCGGCCTATTGCCCAATCAGCTAGTTGACTCTGCAACTCCGATATCCTTGGCGTAATATCCGCTCTTCTTAGCCCAATGCCTGAATCCATAGCCCGAAGCCTTCTGTCAATGCGTCGATTGTTCCTCCGGCTCGACATCCAATCTTCTGACATGTTTCCCCCAACATAACATGATTTTTCCTGCTTTAATTGTCTCATCATGATCGAAGCATCCTACGTGACTCAAAATGCAGATTAAAACATAAATACATATCGATTGATTTCATCATCAAAATACGAGATTCAACAATCTCTCCCTTTTTTATGATGACAACCAATCGATGACGGAGTTAACCTTAACTCCCGGAGTTTAAACAAACTCCCCCTATCAATATGCCATATTGATAGAAACTCCTGGATTCAAAAATCTAAGCAACATGTCATGATCAAATCATGCATGACATCAACATACTTCTCCCCCTTTGTCATCAACAAAAAGGATAAGTTCCACTTTCTAGGTGTTTGACATAACAATTTCAAATCGTTGCATTATAAATCATCAAGTTCTACCATCATGCAATTTTGCTATCATCATAGATATGCAAGGTAGTAAGATAGCAATTTCTACAACATACAAGATAGCAAATTTTACAACATTTTGGAACATGCGAGCTAGCAGTTTTGAGATGTTCAAGAAAGCAACACTTGCTTTTCGAAATATGCAAGTTGCAAGCTAGTAATTTTTTGCTTCCTTTGCAATGTTTGAGGTAACAATTTTGCTTCCGTTGGAAAGTGCAGGTTTGCATATTTTGCATCTTGAGATAGGCAAGATAGCACTTTTGGTATGCAAATTTATAGTATGCAAGCTATCAAATTTTACATATAAAAAAGTTAGCAAAATTTTACATCTTTTGAGATGTGCAAGATGGACTATTTTGCCTCTTTTTGAAATGTGCAACTTGGCAAACATTGCTTCTCTTGAGATTTGCAAGATAGCACTTCATGCTTCCTTTTTTAGATTAGCAAGCTAACAAGTTTGCCACTTTTCGAATTGTGCAAGCTAGCAAATTTACTTTCTAGTAAGTTTTGCTCCCTCTTTGTTATTGTCAAAAAGAAGGGAAGACCTTTTACATCAATTTTCAAATTATGACAAAGGTAAGGTAACAAAGATGAAAAATCAAGTCGTGAATATCAAAACAATTTTTCATCATGAATATTTCATCATTGCATGCATCAAAATAATATCATGAGTATTTCATGCATTCATATCATCACATGAAGAATATCAAAAAGAACATGGTGATGAGATATACTTCATAAATTCAAAAAAATATACATAATAAAATTCAAGTCATAAACCTTAAGAGATGTCATGAGAGAATACATAAACGATCTTGATTTATGTATAATATCTCTTAATTCATTATAAATCATAAAAATTATAATTCTAAAAAATCAAGAGAAACCATGATTCATTTTAACAAATCTCCTCTTAAATAAATAACCTAAAGAATTCTTAGGAGATCATGAAAAATCTTGATTCATATAAAAGATTTCATGAGAGATTATGATTTCGATAAAACTCATTCAAATTCATCAAATCATTTTCATGGTCCAAGAGATTCATAAAAGCATAATATACATGGATTCATTAATCTTTTATTGAAAAATCAATAAGATAGAGATGTTTCATCTTAAGTTATTGGTTTCATACAAATATGCGTTTATCTTTTTATTGCAAATAAAAACATGCAACTTTTAGGATCGAAAAGTGAATTTCATCATAAAAACCATCAGGACCAATAAATCACAAAAATCATCATGTATAACTTTAAAATATCATGCATAAAGTCGTCAATCAGGTATCAAAATATTTAATATTTTCATTACATCATTATGCATTACTTCAAATCAAATATGATTTCATTTAATCAAAATCGAGAAATAACAATGGAAATGAACATGATACACATTATTACTTCTTAAAAAAACATTCATAGGATCATCATTAGATTTAAATCTAACATTTTATTCCATTAACATAAAACATGCAATTTTTATTATGATTTTTAAAATTACTAGCATGATCATAATTTTTGTATTTTTATTTTTAAACATGTAATTTTCAAGAAAAAATAATTCTAAACTAAATTTAAAAAAATACATCATAAAAAGCATCATGTAATTTCAAAGTATATTAATGGGGTTTCGATTACCTCATCGTTGAAAGTCGTTAAGGTATAGTTTGCCACTTTACCTTTCTTGATTTTCTCCTCGTCTTCGGAGGAGCTCGATTCATCCCAATTTTTATTCTTCTTCTTGCATTCAAAGCAAGTAGTTGTATTCTTTTTATTCTTTAATTTTTGTTTTATGAACTTTTTAAATTTCTTAGTGAGTTCATGTTCACCATCACTTGAGCTTATGCTCGAGTGGTCTTCAAATATTCTAAGTTCGAAATCCTTCCTATTCTTTGGAAGGTGGTTCTCGAGTTCTTTACGTGCATTGCACGTCATTTCATAGGTCATCAAAAACCCTATTAGTTCTTCGATCAAAAAAGTATTTAAATTTTTTGATTCTTGAATAGAGATCACTTTTGAATCCCAAGTTTTAGAAAGTGAGCGCAAAATCTTCTTAATGAGTTCAAAATTCGAAAAGCTTTTACCAAGTGCTTTTAGACTATTGACGACATTTGTAAAACGAGTATACATGTCTCTAATAGTCTCTCTTTGGTTCCATATAAAACATCTTAAAATCGTGCATCAAAAAAATTATTTTAGTTTTATGTGTTTATGTTTTTAAGATCCAAAACATCCATAACTTAAAATAATTGATATGTGTTAAGAGGGATGCTTTGTATTGGATTAGAGACATCAAAAAATTGTTTTGTCTTCATTAAAAATTGGAGACCTCAAAACAATTGGAGATTGGGTTGAATCCGATTCACCCCCCGCCCGTGCCGGGGGAACCCATGGTACAAAACTTAGTATTTTGTTATTGATGTCTCCTTGTATTCCGCTCTAATTTTAAATTTCTCCTTTGCTTCATTGCAAAGGAAGCAAAAATTTGCTAGCTTGCAACTTACATATTTCAAGAAGCAAGAGTTGCTTTCTTGAACATCTCTAATTTGCTAGCTTGCATAATGTAAAACTTACTATCTTGAACATTATAAAGAAATGCTATCCTGCACATCGCAAAGAAAAGCAAATATGCTAATTTGCACATCTTTAAATTTGCTAGCTTGTATGTTGTAAAACTTCCATATCTAAAACTTGATAGTTTGAATGTTCTAAGCATGATGTAACACTTGCTAAATTTTCTAGCTTCAAATTGCATGATGATAAAACTTGATATTATGTTTTTCATGCAATGAGTTGAACTTATATTCCAAACATATGAATAGTTGGACTTCTCCTTTTTGTTGATGACAAAGGGGGAGAAGTATGTTGATGTCATGCATGATTTGATCATGACATGTTGCTTGAATTTTTGAATTCAAGAGTTTCTATCAATATGGCATATTGATAGGGGGAGTTTGTTTAAACTCCGGGAGTTAAGGTTAACTCCGTCGTCGATTAGTTGTCATCATCAAAAAGGGGGAGATTGTTGAATCTCGGATTTTGATAATGAAACCAATCGATAAATGTTTATGTTTTAATCTGCATTTTGAGTGATGTAGGATCTTCAATCAAGATGAGACAATTAAAGCAGGAAGAATCATGTTATGCTGGAGGAAAACATGTCAGAAGATTGGACGTCGGACCGGTGGATCGGTCGACTTATCGACAGAAGGCTTCGGGCCGTGCATTCGGGCATCGGACTAAGAAGAGCAGATATTATGCTAAGGATATCGGAGTTGCGGAGTCAACTGGCCAAACGGGCAATAGGCCGCAAGAGAGGATGATGCGCCGAAGAATCGGACGAAGCATCGAGGGACCAATGACATGCCGGACAACTTGATTAATGCTTAGTATTAATTGTTTAGATCGAAGTGTGTTTTACATATGCAGGATTAACTACAATAGCAAGGCATGAAGCAAAATGAAGTCCTGGAGTCAAAGACGCGATTTCGTTGGGAGTTCGAGAGTTCGTCGGAAGTCCAGATGTTCGTCGGAGGTTCTAGCGGAACCAACCGAGATGTCTTAGAGCTTGCCAGAGAAGCTTGTCGGAACTTGCCAAGAAGATCATCATGAAGTCTAGGAGGCTACCGGGAGTCTATCGGAATGTTGCCGAGAGGTCGTCGGAAGTTCGCCGGAAGCTCACCGAAAGAATATACTTACGGACTTATTTAGCTCAAATTATGTCATAGGAATCATAGTTAGCATATAATTGGGCTTGGATTTGGGCCAACCCAATTAAGAGCTAGCTAGGCCCATGTAAGAACTATGTTGGGCCCAATAAGAAGCTCAAATAGTGCTCCAAGAAGTCTCACCATCATGGCACAGCCTTCGAGAGTGTGTCAGGTGGTGGTACCGCCAGTTTGGGCGATTGTACCGCCCCTGGCAATGTGCCAGGTGGTGGTACCGCTAATCTGGGCAGTGGTGCCACCCAGCACTACCCCCCCTAGGCGGTGGTACTGCCCAGGGTAGTGTCAGCGTCAGACTGACATTGGGCGGTGGTATCGCCCAACGCAGGTAGTGGTACCGCCCGTGCCTGGGGAACCCGGGATGGGAAAGTTTTAGGCTCCAAGTTTAAATCAACTTGAAGCCTATAAATATCTCTCTTATCCCTGGTTAAAGCACACAAGCACAAAGAGTTTAAAAAGAAAGAAACGTTGCTAAAATCTTATGTAATCTCCTCTCCCTCTTCTAAGTATTAGACTAGTTTGAGAGAGGAGTAAGTGAGTGCTTGTAAGGGTTATCTTCTAAACCCGTGAAAAGGAGAAGAGGGGTGTAAAAGGTGATTGGCCTTCGCGTATTGAAGGAAGGCCTCTAGTAGACATAGGTGACCTCATCGAAGGAGGAAACCGAAAGTGGATGTAGGTCACGTTGATCAAACCACTCTAAATCTGGTTTGCATTTTATTCTTGCTAGTTACCTTACTGCAAACTGAGTCTTTACATCCACTACTCTTTTACGTATGCTTTCAAAGTATTACCTTTACGAAACAGTTTTACGTCAGAAATAGTTTTAATCGCAACGAAGTTTTTAAACCGACATTAGTTTACTGATGCACTAATTCAACCCCCCGCTTAGTGCCGCTATTGATCCTAACAGATCTATTTAGAGGATCAGCCTCCTTGAAACTTTATAGGGGTTTCTTCCTCCAAATTGCTGCTCAAAGGCTATAGAAAATATTCATCTATTGCTTGTTAAAAGAGGATGAATACGTGGCTATTTATAGGAATTCTAAACCCTAACTCCAAATAGGACTCCTACTCAAGACTCCTATTTCTTTACAACTCCTAATGTTTCTGTAAGAATAACTCCTAATATAACTCCTACTCAAGGCTCCTATTCCTTTACAACTCCTAATGCTTTTCTAAAAAATAACCTCCTATCCCTAACCGACCTCTTCATCTCTTTAATAGGGGTCGACTAGGTAGGTTAACATGAATTCCCCTCTCAATTAGGACTCTCCTACCTAGAGTCCTAATAGACTCGCCCTCTTCAAATCAGCCTTGTCCTCGAGGCTAGCGATTCATGAATTCTGAGAATTTGATCTTCAAATCGTCATAGTTCTCCCAAGTGGCACCTTCTGCTGGTAAGTTCGCCCACTGTATTAGCACTTCAGTAGTGGATCGTCATCGTCGAGTCACGATCCATTGATCAATAATGGCACTCGGCTGGGTCTGAAGTTCCCTTTGGGTAGTCATATTTAGTGGATGGCTTTGGGTTGTCTCCAAGCACCTGTTCACCACTTTCATCTGGCCCTCAGTTTGTGGGTGATACATCGTACTCATTTTCAATTTAGTGCCCTACATCTGGAATAATTCTATCCAAAATCTACTCGTGAAGATGCAAGTAGAATTTGACACAAGTACAATGCGTCCCTTATAGTGCAATCCTTTTAAGTCCCAACTATAATGAGCCACGGAGCTTGGTGCTTCCTCCAATTTTTTTATAATCTTATTGGTCTCCGGATCTTTCTACCATTCCCTCTTAATATCCTCAAGGAAGTTGTTGGTCAGAAGTGAAATGATCGAAAATTCAGCTTGCTTAAGTAGTCGCGAAAGCACATTTGTAATAACATTCTCTTTCCCCTTTTTGTAAGTAATTTTATAATCATATCCAAGAAGATTTGTTACCCATTTTTGCTACTTAGGGGAAGATATCTTTTGCTCAAAAAAATATTTTAGGCTTTTATGGTCGGCCTTGATTTGAAAGCGTCGCCCGATCAAGTATGGTCTCTACTTAGCCACCGCATATACAATCACGAGCATCTTCTTATCGTAAATAGTTATCTTGAGATAGGAAGGAGATAATGCCTTATTGGTATAAGCGAGGGGGCAGCCATCTTGTATTAGTATAGCACCAATTCTAACTCTAGAGGCATCGGCTTTAATAACAAAAGTCTTACCGAAGTCGGGTAGCATTAGTACGAGCGTTGTCATCATGGCGGCCTTATGTTTGTCGAAGGTAGCGGAGGCTTTGTCCGACCATTGGAAGACATCTTTTTTTAGTAGAGAAGTGAGGGGTACACTGATCTTCCCATAGACCTTAACAAATTTTTGGTAGTAGCCCATTAGTCTAAGGAACCAGCATAGCAATTTCATATTTATAGGTTTCGATCAGCGTTGCATTGCTTCAATTTTTATTAGGTCTATCGCCACTCCTTCTTTTGATATTATGTGCCCAAGGTACCCTACTTTTTGTTGGAGAAAACTATACTTTGGTTGCTTAACAAAAAGAGTATTCTCACGAAGGATCGTCAAAATAACCCATAAATGCTGAAAGTGAGTCTCAAGAGAAGGGTTGTAAATGAGAATATCATCAAAAAGTACCAGCACAAATTTACGAAGAAAGCTTTGAAAAATATTGTTCATAAGATTTTAGAAGGTTGAAGGAGCATTAGTGAGTCCAAAAGGTATTACCAAGAATTCATAATGGTCGTTATGTGTGCATAATGTAGTTCTTGGAATGTCATCTTCACATACCCAAATTTGGTGGTAACCAGATCGGAGGTCCAACTTCGTGAAGACTCGAGCTCCTTTTAACTCATCAATAAGTTCATCCACCACTGGTATTGGATACTTGTCCTTGACAGTGATGTCATTTAAAGCTCAGTAGTTGATGCACATCCACCAAGTTTTGTCATTCTTGCGTACTAGTAGCACCGGTGAGGAATAGGGGCTACAACTTGGCCGAATCGCCCCTACTTCAAGCATCTCCTTTACGATCTTTTCAATTTCATCCTTCTGGAGGTGAGGATATCGGTACGGTCAAGTGTTCACTGGTAGCTTGCTCAGAAGGATTGGAATCCGATGGTCATGTTGCTAAGTAGGAGGAAGACCGCGTGACTCAGTAAAAATGTTGGTAAATTCAACAAGCAATTAGGCAAGATTTTGATCTTTAATTTATATTTTCTTCCCCTCTGGTTGCTGCTGGAGATACATCAAAAAGCCACTATTTACCTTATGCAAAACTTTCTTTATTTGTTGGGTTGAAATGGTGGTTACGTTGCTTCCGCTCTTCCCACGTAGGATGATATGTTTGCCTTTGCAGTAGAATTTCATAATTAATTTGGAGAAGTTCCAAGAGATATCACTTAGTATCGTCAGTCATTCTATGCCAAGCATGGCCTCATAGTCATTAATTAGTAGGAGGAAGAAGTCGGTGATAATTTTTTGGTCTTGCAGAAATAGTTTCACCTACGGACATCTTTGGTCGCACTTTAGAATTCTTCCATCGGTGACATTTACGTCAAACTTGCTACAACCTTTAATGTGGAGCGTCATCCGAGCAGCAACCTTACTATTTAGGAAGTTATTAGTGCTACCTGTGTCAATGAGAATAGTGATCGATTGTTGTTTGATAAGGCCTCCAACTTTCATTGTTTGCGGGTTTGAGTAGCCGGCTAGTGCGTGTACCGTAAAGTCGGTCAGTTGTGGCTATTCTTCTACATCTTCTTCTTCATGTTCAAGGCTCTCTTCTAGATGTTCAATGACATCTTCTTCTACTGGTTCAATCACAAGAAGTCTCCCTTTTTTACAGCGATGCTCGCGACTCCACGGCTCGTCGTAGTACCAACATAACCCCTTCGCGGATCGCTCCCAAAGCTCTTCTCTTGTCAACCTTTTTAGTGCAGGAGATCGGTTGATAGTATGGGGGGCTGAGGGCTTCGGTATTGTTGGTTGGGGAGTGACTCTAGTCCTTCGAGCTTCATGGTTCAATCGCTCTTCTTGAAGTCGTGCGAAAGAGATGACTGTCATAAGCGTGTACAGTTGTCGCACTTTAACTTCTCCCTAGATCTCTAGCTTCAAGCCCTCAATAAAAGTCCATAATAGCTATTTTTCAAGCCAATCATGAGTTTGATTAGATAGCCTTTTAAACCTAGTTTGGTACTCCTGAATGGTGGAGGTTTATCGGATCTTTGCTAGTTGTTCGTCGATATTCTCGTAATCGGTTGGTTAGAAGCGGATCAGTAATCCTTCTTTAAATTGTCACCATGAGAGGACTCCATGAGTATGTTCAAACCAGTCAAACTATTATATAGCATCCCCTTCAAGATGTATAATCATAATTTTTACCATAGATATGTTCGCAGTTTTGTGGTACCGAAAATATCGCTTAGCATGTGAGATCCAACTAATCGAGTCTCCTTCTTCCCATCTAGGGAAGTCTACCCTTATACGTGGATAATTGAGATTGGTCATAGAGCATCCCCTCTCTTAAAAATCATCTCTTTGGGCTTGGTGTGATTGGTCAGAGCTCTCTCCTTGATGTGATTTCTTTGGGCTTGGTGGTCGGCCCAAACTGAGTTCAGTAAAGAGAGTCTGAATCTTATTCTCCATTCGCACCTCGAAGGTTTCGAATTTAGCATTGATTACCTCCTTAGATACCATAGTATATGCCTTCAAATCTGTAATGTTAAGATCTCTCTTTTGTTGTTGGGTTAAAGGTATTTATAGGTTGAGAGAAGTGGTGGTCGAAAGGGTTGGTGGATTGGTGGATGTAGGCTGCGGTTTAGGCTTATTTTGTGGCTGTTTTGGATACAATTTGAGGGTATGGTTTGGTGGAGTTTTAGAGCTGTGATGGTAGTGGATGAAGGTTAGGGAAAAAAGTTTTAGATCTGTGATAGATGGCAGCAAAGGTTTGATAGAAATCAATGGAAGTTGCTGCAGATATGTGTTGTCTTGTAAGAGTAGAATTGTCGTCGAAGAAACAACGGTTTCTCAACAAAATTTCTAACAAAAATCGAGAGATTTGAGGAGAGAATTTGACAGTAAAATCTTGGTTTATATAACAGCAAAGATGACCAATTTAATCAAGAAAATTTTGGCAGTATAACAGCAAGGAAATTGGTGAAAGTTGCGATAGCAGAATTCTTATCGAAAAATTTCAACGGCTTACGACGAAAATTTATAGCAATACAAGAATGTTTTTAGAGATAAATTCATTAAAAGATTAATCTTAGATGGAAGCCAAGATAATCTATGAAGTGTATAAGAAATTTTGTTCAAAAAGGGTTACAAATAGATCGGTTAAGGCAATAATATACGGCTGAAATTTTTTATAGTAATCCTTCGTTCGCAAAGATGATAACTTTTATAACGAAAGAAATTCGTAGGAATATAGGAATAATTTTTTTTTATATTTTTGAATAAGGATAACTAAATTGCAACAGTAGTAAGGTAGGAAACCAGAACCTGTTGCAATTCATAGGGAGATCAAAGGATGATCCGCGGTGGTGGAGATGATGGCGGAATTCGATGACGATCTTTTAAGCAATTGTGGGAATTGCTTTGGGTGGCTATGGAGGGCTAATGAATGGTTGTGAAATAGTAGCGAGATACCAAGAACGCTGGTCTAATACTAAGTGAAAGAACCTTTTCAGATTCTAAGCTTGAGGTTGATCTCTTTAGGGGATTGGCCTCCTTTGAACTCTATAGGGGTTCTTTCCTCCAAATTCTGCTCAAATGCTGCATAAAAGATTCATCTATTGCTTATTAAAAGAGGATAAATACATAGCTATTTATAGGGCTTCTAAACCCTAACTCCTAATAGGACTCCTACTTAAGACTCATATTCCTTTACAACTCCTAATGCTTCTCTAAGAACAACTCATAATAAGACTCTTACTCAAGACTCATATTCTTTTACAACTCCTAATGCTTCTCTAAGAAATAACCTCCTAACCCTAGTCGGTCTCTTCACCTCTTTAATAGGGGTCGGCTAGGTAGGTTAACATGAATGCCCCTCTCAATCAGGACTCTCCTAGCTAGAGTTCTAACATGTTCAGATATGAGATATCTATCGGAGCCCCTATCTTATTGGATATCCAATAAGCCTCTGAATTATTGGATCCTATGGATGAGATCCAATAAGAGCCCATGAGAAATTATTGGATAGAGATCCACTAATCTAAGAGGCTTGGGTAGTTGGCTGGAGATCCAATAAGGAGAAGATCCACTGGAATTAAGTTGACAGGGGACCTCTATATATAGGAGGGTTTCAATAGTTTATAGGCTAGAGCTTTTTGCTTCCTCTCCTATTCTCCTCTACCTCTTCATCTCAAAGCAGGCCTGAAGTTTTAAGGAGCGTCATCGCAGCCCTGTTGTGTGGATCATCGCTAGAGAGGAGGGTGCTTGACCTCCTTCACCCTTTCCTAGAGATCTACAGGGATTCAGGAATATACGATCTCCCTAGGTAACACAATCTATCTCACATGTGATTTTTTATTTTATGGATTTTTGTGCACCAATCTTCGCACGATGACGAACATATCTTTAGGAATTGAGGATTTTTTTTTTGTATTCTTCCGCTATGCATGTGATGTCGTCCCCAAGATTTCCCAAACATATTGTATTGGCTGAAACTTCGCACTACTTTCTAGAGCTAGAAAACTCCTAAAATGACTACGTAGATTATCTATTTCTAGGTAGTTTTGCCTCTAGATGATAACTGCACATAACTTATATTTATAAGCCTGAAAGCCAACTAAAATGGAGCTACTAATCCTAGTGTAAGCTCTCTATATATTGTGCAAAGTATGAATAAAACCAAAATACACGAACATATATGAGTATTATATCAAATACCTCATTCACAACTTTGTCCATAATGTGACTAGTGATGATATTATCAACCTAACTACGACTCACATCAATGCTACTTGTTATCGGCGATCATTATCTACCAAATGCCTTTGCTAAGTTCTATAGTCATGGCCATTCCTTCTTGTTGTGGCATCTCTTTCGATCCCTTAACCCACCAGCAACCAAAACCAATGTTGCTTTGATGTTTGCTGTCGATCATAGTGGGTCATCACCCTTGGTAATATCATAATCAATAGTAAATTGCAATCCATAATCCTCTGATCATAATCGAGCATCACGCTTTAATCCATGATTCCACATATTTGGATAAGAAACTTTCATCGCTAGTAAGTAGGTGATTAAGACGAGTAGGATAAACTAAATAGATCAGATCAACCCTTCGCAAGACATAACACAAGATAGATTTAATACAAAACATATCTAATGCTTTTATAATATAGGATATTTGATTTCAAAACGGGTTTTGATATTAATTGTAAATATAAAAACTGTAATCATGCTTATGTTATGCGAAAAAAATTTAATGTTAGAATCGAAATCAAATAACGATAGATTAAGATCAAGACTACATATCTTTTGATGTTATTTAAAAAAATATTTATTTGATCTGCAAACGTATGATTGTCGGATCCGAAAGCTACAATGATATCGATATATAAGAAGAATTAGACTTCATTATCTTCCCTTTCTATCATTCGATCATTATGAGCGATGGAATAGGAACTTAAGAGAGGTTGAGAATAAATTTTGTATCATGTAAGTCCCTTCAAGTCATCTTGAATCCTATCATAATTAAAAAAATTTCAGTCAATAATTATAATAAAAATTTAATTATAACTATAATATATCTTAATTAAATATGATTACATAAACTAATTACATTGATCCAAATCGACCAAGCCCGACCAACCGATGTTGCCCAGCTAAGCATGACCCTTCGTCAAACAATAAAAGATATTTTTATACCCTTTCCTCACGGCACCTTCTCATAGTTGGTAGCATCAAGTTAGGCTAGGCAACACATTCTGACCTGCCTAGGTCAAGCAAGATGTGAGATTGGCAGATCGAGAGCTCCAAACAGCAACATCGAGGCACATGAGTTTTACATGGCATGCAAGACTCAATCTTGATAAGCTCAATCGAGATGACTCAGGCCAGTCGAGGTCGACCAACAGTAACCCCAGCTAGGCTTGCATGACTTTTGCGTGCATGTTTGATTTGGCGTGGGCTACCTCCGGCTAAGCTAGGATTGAGTGGCCCGTGTTGAGTGAAGCCCCAGCCTCTCTCTTTGTTAAAAAAAAAAATATTTTTTCTCATGGTAACCAATGCAAGGTTAGACCAGTTCGGCAAAGATGGGAGATTGGTAGACGTGGCGCTCCACACTCCAAGGTTGAGAACATGTGAGTTTGATAAAGCTTGAATCACTCGAGCTAGTCGAGCTCGATCAAGCCAGCTTGGGCCAACTAAATCCAACCAACAACACACCAACCCAAGAATAAAGGGGACTTTCATACCCTATGCTCACAACACCTAGCCAAATCACCTAGGTCGAGCGAGATGCAAGGTCGGCAGATTGGAAGCTCCAAATTGCAAGGTTAAGGCATGTAGGAGTTTGATGTGGCATGTGTAACTCAAGCTAGCCAAGCTCGATCATGTCAGCTTAGGCTAACCAAGCCCACAATAAATAGGCTAAGCTATTCTTTGTCAAAGAATAAAAAGGTCTTGCTATACCATTTGCTAATGGCACCTTCTCACCCAAGTTATTTGGTTGGCAGCAGAAGGTTGGACTAGACAACACCTACCTGACCTGCCCAAGTCGGGGAAGATGTTAAGTTGAAAAATCGAGAGCTCCAATTTGCAAAGTTAAGGCACATGTGAGTTTTATATGGCATGCACAAATCGGGCTAGCCGAGCTCAATCAAGCTAGCTTAGGTCAACCAAGCATGACCCTCTGCTAACGGTACCTTCTCGTCGAGGTCATTTGGTTGACAACATAGGTAAGATGTTAAGTCGGTATGATACACGAGAGTTTTAGGTGACATGCAGGACTTGGGCTAGCCGAGCTCCAATCAACTCAGTTAGGTCAAGCTAAGCTTGATCCGTTGTCAATAAAGGTCAGTTCAGACCAGTCGAGCCCAAATAAGAATAGGCCAAGCCAAACGCTCGAGTCAAGCCAACCTGTAGCAAGACCCTTTGCTCATAATACATAGCTTCTCGCCCAGGTGATTTTGTTGGCAGGCTCAAGGTTGGACTCCAGTATACATATTTGGTCTGTCCAGGTTAGCAGGGAGCTCTAAACTGCAAGATAGATGGCATGCACGACTCGCGCTGGTCGAGCTCAACCAGGCCGGCTTAGGGTTGACGACGGAGCCCGATCAACACTAAGCTAACTACAACCAACTCGATCACGCTAAGTTAAGCATGATCTTTTGTCAAATAAATAAATAATTAATTAATGGGTCTTTCTAGACCCGTTAGGACTTCAACTCAAGTCTTTTCTTTTGCATAAGAATCATCTTACCATCATATCACTTAATTAGTTATATTATGATTGATAACACAAATACACAAAAGGTTTAATTGTGCTCATGTCACATAATACGATCAAATTATCCCTTTTATGTAAAATCTGTTTGTCAATAATAAAAAAATATTTGAAGTACTCGATGAAATTAAAACATTTCATTTATACATGATACATCAGGTAAAAATAATTAAAAATTTATGATTGGATCATAGTCTTTTTTATCTATGATATATATATTCAATTAAAAAAATATAAAGTATTTGATGTGACCCGACATTCTCTTTAAGCATAATATGTCTAAAAGAAAAATCTAAGGTGATGAATTAACCAAAATATCCCTTCATACATGATTCATTCGTTAGGAGAAAAGATATTTAAATTTTCTAAAGTGATTAGTGCATATCCTTTGTACATATACAATTTTTTTTTTTTTTTGACAAAAACACATCACAAGTTTTTAATACAACTAAAACGTCCTTTGTGTATGCATCCACCAAAATAAAGTAATATTAAAAATATTTGACATGATTAAATTATCATATTAGAATAGATATATCTATTCACCCAAGATAAAAGAGCATATATATATATATATATATATATATATATATAATAGTTTCAACTCGCAGAAAGAAACCTCATAAAGTCTGGACTGTGGGCACAACTGTCAAACGACATTATTGCTGGGGCGCAAGGAAAGCTTTGTCAGAAGGCAGAAAAAGGAGCACAGAAAGAAAAATGCAGCCAGAGTTGTGTTTCTTTTGTTGCACTCAACTTTGTAATCTTTTACGGTGCGTCTAATTGGCACCGACAAGAATGGCCACAAATCACAGCTCAAGTCCTAAACAACTTAGGACTGATATAAGATTTGTTGTACTCAGCTTCTTCATCCTAACACATTCTCTAAGAAGACTTATCTGTGGATCTCAGAACATAGATCCAGAGATTCCAAGGTTAAGCTTGCAGCAAAGATGGGAGTCTCAGAGTGTCTGGCATATCCCACTATTTTAGGGGGAAAACAATCTTGCCTATGTAATTTGTTCTCAAATGATTGAACAACATCCTAGTCTTAAATACAATGTGCCACAGGACAAGTACCGGAGTATCATTCATCTTCCACTGTCGCAGGTTTTTGGTGCTGTCTGTATGAGAAAGGACAATTAGGGCCATTGGTTTATAGGGCATTGACCTTACACTGTTTATGGCCAAATCTTGCATTCAACATCAACTGCCTTTTAGGAGATTAATTCTGCCATCTCTTTTTCCAGCCAGACGTATGACAAGATGCCAATTAGTAGGTTCTATTCATCGAGTCCACATCTTTTGTCGATCTTCTCTGAAGGCACTCCTTCCTATAAAATGATAGACCAACTAGGTGTCCTGTTTCAGCCGTCTTAAAAGATAAAAAGAGTTATTCAAGCACCTTTGAGAGAGAGAGAGAGAGAGAGAGAGAGAGAGGAGAGAGAGATGGTAAATAGGTTTGCCCGACGGTGATTGCCAAGGGCTAAGTTCAACAGAATAGCACAATCTCCTCTATGATCTCTGACCCCAAGCCCTAGTTCTTGCCTAAGGTAACAGCGACATATTGGGACCGTAGGCTGTAGGGAGCGGAGCCAATTAGGTTATCTTGGTAATTATAAGATCAAACAAGGCTAAGTAGCACAATCTGGACTCTCGCCTCTCTCGCTCTCTTTCTCTCTCTCCCTCGATGCTGGAGGAGCACCATCTGAAAGTCTCTGTCTTGAGGCTATTTGCCTCGAGCATACCAGCCAGATCGTTTGTTCTTGGGAAAGGTTTCACAGGACAAGAACAGCCCAACAGCGCATTGCTTTCCCCCATAAGTCTGAACTCTTGAGTGCATTTATGGTTCCTGAAGCAAGAATTATTTTTCCCTTTTCACTTATCCCATATCACTGAGCTTCTTATTTAGCATGATGAGGTTCCAATACTGAAGGCTTATGGTTTCCATCTGTGGCCACATCCTTTATCCATCGTTATTCCCCTGATAAAAGAGATTTAAGGGAGAAGAGGACATCTCTCTCTCTCTCTTTTTCTTTCTTTCTTGTGTGGGTTCAAGTTGGACTTTGGCTTCTTCAAATCTAAATCTTAAGCCATCTCTCAGCTTGGTATTTCTCCCATCGATCAGGATCTGGAAAAATGAGGAAGCATGGGTGGCAACTTCCTTACCATCCTCTTCAGGTATCTTCCTTTATTTTTTACTTCTTTACTTCTTCCTTTGCTTCTATGGGTTTGGCTAGATTTCTTTTGCTTATGTTTAAAAGGTGCCTAACCGATCCTTATTTTTTTTCGCTTTACTGAGGGCAGGTGGTAGCAATAGCCGTTTTTCTTGCACTGGGGTTTGCTTTCTATGTGTTCTTCGTCCCATTTGTTGGAAAGAAGCTGTTTCAGTATGTGATAATGGGGCTTTACACTCCCCTGGTAATCCATTTTGGTAACACCATTCTGAATTGTTTCCTCCTGTGATTTTCATTTCTCTTTTATAAATGTCTCATCTTGTGCATTTCTCTGTCCAGTTCTTGGTGGCTTGTTATTTCCATCAGATTTGTATCATTCCAATTACTTTTTAGCACAATGTCGGTCTTATTTGTTTAATATTTGTTTTGCCTCTTCTAAGTTTCTTCATAAACGTTTGAAATGCATCTGCAATCCTGGATTCTGCAATGTCCATTCATTTTTCAAAAGAATTCAATACCTGATTAGGAAAATAAAAACAAGTGGATATCCTTTAGATTCTTCTCTAAACTACAATTTCAATGTACCATTGCAACTTGCATTGATTGTTAAATTGCTCTAGTGTTTTTAACTGATTAGGGTTGAGCGACAGGGAAAGATCTGTGTAACTGTTCCAATAAGATGGGTCTTACTCTAGTGATAAAAAACTGATAATGTCTTTCCAAGTTTATAAAAATTACTGGGATAGGTATCCATGATTCATGTCATAAATGTCAGGGAAGTTTCTGATAACCAGTAAATGAGTAAATGTATATACTCTAGCTGATTAATTCTCCAACTTACATATATATGCACTTTGACTAATACGAGAGGTCATTTTAGACTCTAGAACCATTGATTTGACAGGAAGAACCATGACTATAATGGTAAGATAATCAATGAAGGCACAGAATATATGTTGTCTAGCATGATGCCTTTTTTGCATCCTGTCTTTGCAAGGTAGGATCAAGCAGAGTAATCAAGCTGCTAAAGGTAGATTATGGTGTATGGAAGAATTTTGGATCTCATGAACTAAACATCTATTAGAAGGGCATGCCTAATGCACAAGGCTC
Source organism: Musa acuminata AAA Group (assembly GCF_036884655.1). Classification (NCBI taxonomy): domain Eukaryota; kingdom Viridiplantae; phylum Streptophyta; class Magnoliopsida; order Zingiberales; family Musaceae; genus Musa; species Musa acuminata. The sequence continues at coordinate 32,841,103 of NC_088331.1, read as the reverse complement.
CTACTAATGCGGGATCTAGGGAGGGTCAATTATGCGGCCATAAAGTTTCCTTACCTCTAAATATATTAATATATTAAACTTCACTTTTGTAAAAAAAATCTTCAAGTTTCCTATAACTTGATTGCTAGGTCCATCAATACTCTCATTCTTGCTTCCCTCTTGTGCTGTGCAGATCAAGCATTTAAAAGACAAATGTACTTGATCTGTTCATTCTGGATAGCTTTGAAGGATGCACCTAAAATTGCATAAGGCATCAAGTAAACAGACAATAAATTTGAAGAGAATATATATGATAGCATGTGCGGCATTTGCACTTACTGCATATGCTCTAGAATCCCTGCTATCAACAAGATAGATTGATGTGAATTGGTTTCATTTCTTAGTCACTTTGGATTATGTTCAATGGTGTGAAACTTGTGTAATATTTCTAGCAAAGTAAGAAAATTTCTGATTAAATACTGTTTCATACCCTTCCACAGACAACATATATTCTTTGAAAAAGTCATTATCTATGATGTGTAAAAATGATAAGCCCACATTTTTAAATTGTGAATATTCTGCTAGACCACAACTGTTCTATTCAAGAAATGATGCACATACACAATTTGAGAAGTATTTAACTTCGTATTTCTTTTTTCAAGATCTCACTGCAAAAGAGATGCAGGTGGCAACATGCAGAATCTAATGTCTTTCGTGTGTCTTGTCAGGTTATGTGCGTCTTTTGCTTATACGTGTGCTGTGCAGCAACAGATCCTGGTGACCCTGGTATTTTCAAATCCAAGAAGCATCTTAAACTAGAGGATCACAGAGAACAGATTCTTGCCGAGGTATCTAAGCAAGAAGGCTCAACAAAGGAACTAAACATTGAAACAACTGCCGAAATGCAACTTGATGGGAACATCAACTCAGATGCCACTAGGGATGAATTACATTCTGAAAGTGAGAGATTGCCTGGCTACACTATGACTTGGATGGCAGCATTTTTAAGCTGTTGTGGAATGTCTTTTATATGTAATTGGTGTCATTCACATGAGCAGTCTTCTGAACAGCAACTGAGTGAGGAAGGCATGTTTTACTGCAGTCTGTGTGATGTTGAGGTATGCCAAAAACTAAAAACATACCAAAAAATAATAACATACTATATTATTTCACCATATAGGTTCTTTGTCATCAATCATGTTGCATTTTACTCCTTGGACCTTCTCCTGAAGTCATGCTGCTTCAAAATCAACTAATTTGATTTGTAATTTTTCCTGGAATATTTTATATTGGATATTTCCTTGAATTGAAAAAGGTGGATATAATCTAGTTATGCTCTAGGACATAGTCACAAACTGAGTCAGATATGTTTTTCTAATTATGCTTTGATCATGTGCGAAACAGAAGGTGCCTTTAACTCTTAAGTAATGTGCACCTTTGGCCGTTTCATCATGTGTGACTTACTGTTAGGAAAAACATATGTTTTCCATAGGTATTATGAGAAATTATATTTTGAATTGTGGTTCATCCCTTTTCTATCGATGAGCTAAGTAATGCTGGAAACAACTGAATAAAGGATATTTCAATTCTGTTTTCCAATTTTGTTATTCTCTAAATGGTGGGTTTTGTCTATGCCCCCAGGGTCCTCTTTTCATTGCGTCTATAGTTGGCACTTGGCAGCACCAAACATTATTTTGTTTTACCCGGAGGTTTTAGTGTTAATCTAAGTTGAGAAAAGGGAGAACTATGTGCTGTGTTCTATGCAGTCAGCTATCATTGACTCAAGTGCTCACTTTTGGCGACAGGAAAGCATTTAGTTATCTCTAAGATTTGAATTGTTAATGTTGCAAGTATGTGTACTTGAAATTTTGTGTCCAGTCTATTCATTGACTTTTTTTTCTAAGCTTTCATCCACATCCTTTGCAATTTACTGTGAGGTGGCAAGCCCTCACATTTTCCTGTTGGCATTAGGACTATGCATGAAACAAAAAATGTGTAATAATTAAAAATTGTTCACTATTTGGATAAAAGATGATTAGTTGCATATTTTTTTCTGGCTGTTCATCGCAGCATTTAACTAAGCACATTTAAGTTGTGGATATAAAGATAAGACCAAAAAGATATTTTTCTAGGAATTCATACATACCTTTTCAAGGAAAACAATAATCTAATGTACTTTCTATTAGTTTTGTTCTTCTCTCTTATATATAACTTGGGCCACTCGTTCTGCAGGTGTTGAAGTATAGTAAGCATTGTAGAGTTTGTGACAAATGTGTGGACGGATTCGATCATCATTGTAGGGTGAGAATGTTCACACCTCTAAGTTCTTGCTTCTCTTTCTGAGGATGATATCCAATTCTTAATATCTTGCCTTTATTTTATAGTGGATCAACAACTGTATAGGAAGAAAAAACTATAAAAGGTTCTTCATCCTCATGGCATCTTCTCTTCTCTTGGTAAGTGCAAGTACTTTTATTTGCTAAGGTGGTTACATTTGTAAGGAGCATCATCATATGCCTGCAGACGTGATAGTCCTATTAGTGTGCCTACTAAGAAGACACTAACTGCAGACTGAACCATGGACCTGATAGCATGCATTTTGTTGGGTCCTCTTCATGCTGATTGACTATTGTCAGGTCTCCATGCTTTGTGCACCTTGGGCCAGCTTATTCTGCAGTGGTTGATTGGGATCCTCGTGTTAATACTCTGTTCTCTTGAACGAAAGCGGTTCTCTGCAGAAATCATCTCAAAGTTGGGAAGCAGCTTCTCTTTAATACCATTTATCGTGGTGGTGGTGAGTTATTGAAGTAGGAGTTTAATAAATGTACCCACAGATAGTGATGAAAATGACTCTTCAATACCTCACCTAATTATCTGACACTGTGGCTCTACATTTGCAGGCTTCCTGTACCTTCTTAGCCATGGTTGCCACTCTACCAGTCGCACAACTTTTCTTCTTCCACATACTTCTGATAAAAAAGGTAAATTATTGCTGAAACTCTCTTTCTGCTATTAGCAAAATAGTTCTACTGCTTTTAGGAAGATGCCATTTTTTTTGTTTTGACATCTAAGATGCATCCATGTTAACAATGCTCTATTCATATCTAATACACAACTGACTTTGTTACAATTTGTGATCAAAATATAATATATCTTTAATATAGAATATGATAGAAATAGTAGTTGATTGCAAAGTCATCAATTTAGGCTACCTTATATTAATTAATATTTGCAAGGATGTGGTCACAGGGAATCAGTACGTATGATTACATCATAGCTTTGAGGGAGCAGGAGCAGGAACAACATGCTGTTGATGAACAACAAAGTCCACAAATGTCTCAAGTGAGTTCCTTCACCGGAATAAGCAGCACCAGTTCTTTCAATGCATTTCATCGAGGGGCATGGTGTACTCCACCAAGACTATTCCTTGAAGATCAGGTACCACGTGTATCTTTCTTCTGAAGGTTTCACAACACTCAGAACGTAACTAAGAACAAATAAGACAAGAAAAAGCTGTATTTGAAGAATCACTATTAGCGACTAACATCTGTGGACATTTTAGGTGAAGCAATTTTTTTATCATTTATTACTTAGAATATGATCGATAAAGCATTTAAAAAAAAAAACAAAAAAGCACTCTTGTCAAGCTATTTTAGTGGGTTTTCTTGTTCTGTCTGGTTTTGATGTGTTTAGTCAAAAATAAATATACAATTCACTTTCTTTCTTTTTTCTGATTGATAAAAAATACATTTATATTCTTGTTTACATGCTCGCTTTGAGTCCTAGTCTCTTGAAAATTTAGTTGCTGTCTTATTGCATTTAAGATTGTTGAATCCTGAGTTTGATTGTGCTTGAATGATAATATCCCAAAGTTGTGAGTCTTTACCAAAAAACAATTTGCATGTTTTTCTTGATTTCAACTATCAACAATCAACATGTAAATACTGGAAGCATAAAAACTGAAAATATTTTACTATTATATGGAATATGGAAAAACTTAATGCTAGAATTGAAATCAAATAAAGATAGATTAAGATCAGGATTGTGTACCTTTCGATGCCATTTTAAAAAACTTTATCTAATCTACAAATGCATTGTTGTTGAATCCGAAAGCTACAGTGATGCCAATCTACAAGGATAACTAGATTCGTCTTCTCTTTTCTATCCTTAACAGGACCACTATAAGCGACGAAATAGGGACTTAAGAAAGTTAAAAATAGATTTTTTATTGTGTGTAGTTCCTACGAAGTCCTATCTATTTATAGATGAGAACAAAAGATCTAGGATAAGAAAGTAGGAGAGTCCCTCCCATCAAGATCATCTCCTAAGAAATCCTACCATAAGTGGACTTTCTTTTTATTAACTGATAATTATAACCAAAATCTAATCAGATCTATGATACATCTTACCTAATTAAATAAGATTACATAATCTAACATTCACCCACTTGATCCATTAATTGATAAGATATAAAAGAAATTCAAAATCAAAATAAATAAAATAAAATTTTATTTAAAAATAATTTTACCTAGTTGTATTTTAAAAATTTTGAAAAGTATTTTATGGATGATCATGAATTTTAAAACAAGCCAATAAGTCTAATAAGCACAACAATATTGCATTAAGGCTGACTACCAATACGAGTAACACTGGTTATATGTTATCGATATCATACTCCGTTTTATGTATCATAACATTGTTAGTCTTTCTTAATATAATCTATAACAACCCCTATAATTTGCCTTGTTAAGATAATCCTATTATCATATTCAATTATAATATGTATAAATATAAATGTAAACATGATAATAGAAATGAATAACATTAATTAAGAAAAAAAAAATATCAATAATAATTTTCACATAAACTTGTATCACCATATCTTTTATAGCTTGCTTATAAGCCTCATTTTAAGAAAATATTCTTTAGGCACTTTAGGCTGTAAAACTTTAGTAATAGATCAGCTATCATCAAGGTGGTATTTAGGTTCTCAATTGACACTTATTGTTTCTGAATACCTTCTCCAACCACCAAGTAAAGTACTTGTCATTGCTAGAGAAGAAAATTGTCACGATGTTATCATAAAATATCTTCAGCGACTTGACAATTAAATCGACTACTCTAAGTCCTAAGATGAAATTTCACAACCATAAAGCCTAATTTGTGGCCTCAAATTCAACTTCTATTATTGATGATGCAATAAGTGAATGTTTTGTACTTTTCCAAGAAATTGCCTCTCTAACTAATATAAATATGAATTCTTAAGTGGACTTCTTACTATCAAGGTAATTTGCAAAAGCAATATCTGAATATCCCATCACTTTAAGCTAATTTGATCTTTTGTATATGAGCATATAGTTTTTCATCTCCTACAAATATCTTATAACTTACTTTACAGCTTTCCAATATTCTATTCCTGGTTGCTTTGGTGTCTGCCCAACATTTCAAATATAAGATTGATATCTTGTCTCGTACTGGTTTAAGCTATAATAAACTTTTAACTACGGATGCATAAAGAATATCTTTCACTTGATTACTTTCTAAGTCATTTTTAGGACACTAGCTTTGACTGAATTTTTTACCTTTAGTAATAGGTATATCATTAGGTGAACAAAACAACATACTAAATCTCTTGGAGACTCGCTCAATATATCCTTTTTGAGACAGTTCTTGCAATATTTGAGATTTATCAATAGATATATCAATGCCAATAACATAAGCTATCTCATTCATATTAACCATCTTAAAATTCTTAATAGGAAATTTCATAGTTCCGTGCAATAATCTAAGCTCACTGTTGACAAGCAAAATATCATCCACATATAAGACCAATATAATAAATTTGCTCCCATTGGCCTCTAGATACATACACTGATCAATAACATTTTTCTTAAACTCGAAAGAAATAATGGTATCATGAAATTTTATATATCATTGTTTGAAAGTTTATTTAAGGCCATATATAGATTTCCTAAGTTTGTAAGCCTAAAATTTCTTTTTCTTTTCTACGAATCCTTCAGGTTATTCCATGTGAATTTTCTTATTTAGATCCCGATTTAGAAATATCTTTTTCATATTTATATGATGTAACTTAAGATCATAATGAGTTATTAATGTCATTACGATCCTCAACGAGTCATTTTTAGAAATTTGAGAAAAGAACTCATTATATTTGATGTATTTTTTTAGAAAACTTTTAGCTGTAAGTCTAGATTTGTATCGTTTGATATTGCTCTTTGAGTCATGTTTTGTCTTAAAGACTCATTTCCAATCGACTCTTTTATAATTATTAAAAAATTTAATTAGTTCCTAGACACTTTTCTAGTCCATCGATTTCAACTTTTCTTTCATTACATTGTATCACTTTTCAAGATCGATATTTTCCATGACTTGTGAAAACGATAAGAGGTTCTTTTTTATTCCTATATCATAATTTGATTCTTTTAGATATATAACATAATCATCAGAAATAGCTTTCCCTTTGAGTATTTTTAAAAATTGATAATTATGGTTGTTCCACAAAATAATTAGCAGCAACATGAATATTATGTGGATAATGATTTGAGGAATAATAACCTCTCGAATAGGAAATGATAAAGGAATATCAACTCATATATCATATATATAAAATAATCAGTACCTACTATCCCCATATTATGGTTAGGGTAATAAATTTTGTATCTCTTGAATTTTTCTGGGTAACTAATGAATTATCCAAAAATAATTTTTAGATCAAATTTCTTTTTATGTGGATTGAAGACTCTTATCCATGTGGAATAATCCCAAATATATAGATATCTCAAATTGTGTTTTCTATCGGTTCATAACTTAAATTGGGTTATGAAACCGACTTACTAGGAACCCAATTCAAGATATACATAGTTGTCATAAGAGCTTCACCCCATATTAATAGGTATAGTGGAATAACTTATCATGCTCCTAATCATGTTCATAAAAATACGATTTTTCCTCTTAGCAATGTCATTCTGTTGTAGTACACCTAGTAAAGCATATTGAGCACAAATATCCCGCGTTTCAAGGAATATATCTAAAGGACCAAGATTATGACTTGACATCATATCTACCATAAAATTCACGACTCTTATCGTATCTTACAATTTTGACTTCTCTATCTGATTGTCTTTTGGCTTCATTTATGTACACCTCAAGAGCGTCAACAGCTTGAGACTTATTATGTATTAGATACACATAGTTATATCTTAACAGGTCATCTATAAATGTAATGAAATATCTCTCTCCATTAAAACAGGGAATATGAAGCAATTTGCAAATATCAGTATGAATAATCTCAAGGAGTTCTTTACTTCTTATAATGTATTTTTTTATGTGTTTAGTTTGTTTTCTTTTAATGTAATATATGCAAATATCAAAATCAATGCTGCCTAAATTTTCTAAAATATTATTCTTCACAAAATTTTTAATTCTTTTATTGAAGATATGCCCCAAACGTTTATGTCATATTATAGAAGATTTCTTATCATTGAAACTACGTTTCAATCTAATATATGATTGCAATGTTATTAATATCTTTGTAAGCTCAAGATTTAAATTAATTCTGTATAAACCATCACACATAATTTCATAACCAATTATAGTAAATCATAAAATATATTAAATTTATCATTACTAAAAGAAAGATAATATCTTAACTCATTAATTCTAGATAGAGAAATTAAGTTTATAGAAATAGTACATAACATGTGTTTGTAAGATCTATCAGATGACCTGTCTATAGGTGTAGGTGATAAGTTCCCATTGCTATCACTTTTGCTTTAAGATGATTCCCCATAACAATAAATCTTTTATGTTCTTTTGATTTTCGAGTTATAAGAAATCCTTGTATATTATTGATAATATTAGTTGAAGTATCAAAATCAATCCACTAGGTATTAGAAGAAATCTTAATAATATTTAATTTGAAACATACAAAGGTTGAGTTTATACCTTTCTTTTTAAACCAAGTCTTGCATTTAACGTAGTCTTTTTTCATATGTTATTTCTTGCCACAAAAGAATCATTTTATTGTGAAGGTTTTCTTTTTATTAGTTTGTTTAGTAGTTTCAAACCCGCAAATTTATTTGGTGGATGACATTTCAATTTTCTTTTCTTGTTACCAACTCCTTGAATAATAGACAGAATATTATGAGATCTTTTATGCCTTAACTTTAATTCTTCTTGAACACATATGCTAGTCAGCTTATTCAAGTCTCATTTATCCTTATTTATATTGTAATTAATCTTGAATGACCTAAGCTTGAGGAGAAAGATAATTATAAATGAGGAAAGACTCATCCACATTCTTACCTAATGTTTTAAGTTTTATAGTTTTTTCAATTATATTGAGGACATGATCTTGAATTCCTCAAGTGCTATCATACTGAGCCGTAGTTAGTTCTCTCATTAATGTATTAGCCACTGACTTATCAGCATATTTAAATCTATCTTCTATAGCCCTCAAATATTTTTGTGCTCTAATTATAGGCAGTAATGAAGTCTTAATGTTATTTACAATTATCATTTTTATAAATATTAGATTGAGCCTATTAGATCTAACCTAAGCATTTATTTTATTAATATATTTTATTGTGCTTCCATCAGTTAAGTTTGTGAGCTTTTCAACAAGCAATGCTAGGTGAAGATCTGATACACCTAGTGTGAACTACATATGCTCTAACAATTCTGATTAATTTATACTAGAGAGTATAGGGATACTAGAGGCATGAGAGTATACGGAAGGTAGTACCATTGTAAAATATAAAACAACATTAATATTTTGAGTATCCAAAATATGATAAACTATTAATATTATCCATATTTCATCTTTGGATGAAATATTGACATATCTAATGTTTACTTAAAATTATTTAAGGAGGACTAATATTATCCTTGTAGAATAGTATTGTTATTTTTGGGTAAATAACCTTAAATTACAAAGATATCCAAAATAGTATTATCCTTATTTGAAGTAAATTCTCTTTTGGGATTATTTAAATTCCTAATTATATGTATCATTATAAATATTATTATTTTTATTATCATTTATGACTAATTTTTTAATTAATTTTATAATTTATTGGTCTAAGCCATTTTAATGGTTACGAGACCAATACAATAATATAAATATAATTTAATTCAGTAATTTTAATTGGCGCTCAGGCGAGGCGAGATAAGGCCCGAGCACCTCCCTTCATTTCTAGGCGGTGTGCTTCAAAGAGACCCATCGCCCGAGCCCAAGCACCAAGTGCTTCGAGCGAGTGCCCGGGTTAAACCAGGCGACCGAACCAGCGTTTTAGGTCTGGTTCAGTCTCCGGTGCTTTAGTTGGTTCAATCAAACCAACTAAAGCATCGATATCAACCTTTCTCTTGCGACTTCCCACCCTTAACCCTACTCGTCACTCTCGCTGCCACTGCTCGCTGTCACTGTTGTCGCTCACTGCTCCCGCTCCCGCTATCGTTGCTCGCTACTACCACTCTCGCTCCCGCTGCTCACCGCTCCTGCTACTGCTGCCACTATCGCCGCTGTCGTTGCCACTGTCATCGCTCGCCACTCCCATTGTCGCTACCACTGTCATCGCTCACCGCTCCCACTGCCACTGCTCGTTGCTATCGCTACCATTGTCATCGCTCGTCGCTCTCGTTGTCGTTGTCGCTGCTCTCAGTCAACGGCCTCGATCTTCCTCTTACTCACACTTTTCTCACTTTGGTAGTATATTGTTAACAGTATATTAACACTATACTACTAACTGTATACTAGTAATAGTATTTTTATTTATTAGATTAATAATATATTATTTTAATTTTAATACTATTAATTTTTATTTATTTGAAATTATTGTTATTGTTTTGAATTTTGAGACTTTTTGTTAATGTGATATTGTGATTTTATAAGATTTTATTTATTTAATATCATATTTTTATTTAAATAATTATATTTATTAATTATATTATATATTTTTATATTTTAGTGTCTCGCTTTGCTTAGGCGATCGTTTAGCACCTCGGGCGTTTTTGGACCTTAGTATCTTTTGGCGCCTAGTGCTTTTTAAATCACTGATTTAATTAACATAATAAAAAATTTTATCAATATTTCATATAAGAAAAGTATAAAAAAATCATAATTTATATTTTTTAAATTTCGTATGAAACCTATTCAACCATTTTAATTGGGTAAGCCCAGAATTGGGCTACCCAAATATTGGCTAGCAGGCTAAACATCAGCCCAATTAGGTCAGTTAAAATTAAAGTTGATTAAGATAAAAAAAATGATCAAAATTTGACTTTTTCTAAATTCAATCAAAACAAGATTGATCAAATCTAAATCCAATCAAGCGACCAAAATATAGCCAGAATCAAGTCCAATCAAAATATTTGATTAAAGTCGATCAAATTAATCAATTTTATGGTTGATGACATAAGTAAAAAATATTTGAATTTTTAAGGGCAAAATTATAATTTTATCATGATACAATGCAAATATCTGATTTCTAAAGACAAAACTGTCGAGGACATTGACTGAAATTAAAAGAATTCATAAGTTCAAAACTATAATTTTAATGGGTGAAACTTTATTCCCTTCTCAACTATTGTTAGCCTGTGTAAGCCATGTGGTTGCCATGGTGCACGGTTGTCCACCGCCTACGCATCGTTGGCTCGAATTCCCTCCATAACTGATCGGTGACTCCCTTATCGGTGCTCCCTTCCCTTGCGCACGGTTATCACCGTTGGGCGAGTCTCATTAGCTGCGCATGTTCACAGTCAATCAGCGACCCTTGTGGCCGCTACGGAGCCACTTTGAACCATGGCCATCAGCGTCTCGTAGATGCTATTCGCGTCCAACAGACGCTGCCACAGCGGCATCGCTGTAGCCATTGGTCAAAGGTAGCACACTGCCTTGCTCTGCTATGGCACGTAGCAGCATCGCTATGTGTGCAACCACTAGTGACCAAGGCATGTCGCTTAGGTTGTTGCACATAGGCAGCAACAATGCAGCGACAATTGCCATCTACGTAGCCATTTTCCGTGATAGGGCTGATGACCAACGGAGGCTACTACCCTTAACAGAGCTGTTGTCGGCATGTTAGAACCCTTGCAAATTCTAAACTTGGGGTTGATCTCTTTAGGGGATCGGCCTCCTTGGAACTCTATAGGGGTTCCTCCCTCCAAGTTGCTGCTCAAAAGCTGTAGAAAAGATTCATCTATTGCTTATGAAAAGAGGAGGAATACATGGCTATTTATAGGGCTTCTAAACCCTAACTCCTAATAGGACTCCTACTTAAGACTCTTACTTCTAACCAACTCCTAATAGGACTCCAACTCAAGACTCCTATTCCCTTACAACTCCTAATTCTTCTCTAAGAAAAAACCTCCTACATGAATGTCCCTCTCAATTAGGACTCTCCTAGCTAGAGTCCTAATAGACCCGCCCTCTTCAAATCAGCCTTGTCCTCAAGGCTGAGATTCCATGAACTCAGGGAACCGGGTCTTCAGCTCCTCATATGGTTCCCATGTGGCGTCTTCAAGTGGTAGATTATTCCAATGCACTAGTACTTCAGTAGAGGGATGTCGGCAACGCATCACGATCCTGCAATCAAGGATGGCTTGTGGTTGGGCTTGAATAACTCCATCCTCAGTTGTATTGGGCAGTTGGATCTGGGGTGACTCGTGTTCTCCCAACTTGGGCTTTAGGCATGATACGTGGAAGACAGGATGAATTTTGGCATCCTCAGGTAATTTAAGTATGTACGCCACGGCTCCAATACGCTCTGTGATCTGATAGGGCCCATAAAAACGTGAGGATAGCTTCATGGAGGCTCGAGTGTTGATAGAGAGTTGCTTGTATGGTTGTAGGCGAAGATAAACCCAATCTCCCATTGAAAATTCTCTTTCACTTCGTCGTGTGTCGGCTTGCTGCTTCATTCTGGCTTGAGCGGTAGAGAGATTATCTTTTAACAGTTGTAAGAGTTTGTCCCTATCAATCAATTCTTGGTCAACCTGATCTACCTTGGCCGAGCCAATTACATACTTTGGAATCACAGGTGCTGGTCAACCATACAATGCTTCATAAGGGGCACATTTTATAGATGAATGATATGTAGTATTATACCACCATTCGGCCCAGGGAAGCCATTTCGCCCACTCTTTTGGTCGGTCGCTAGCGAAACACCGGAGTTACGTCTCTAAGCACCTATTTACCACCTCTGTTTGGCCGTCAGTTTGTGGATGATACGCTGTGCTCATCTTGAGTTTGGTGCCTTGTAACTGAAATAACTCGGTCCAAAATTTACTAGTGAAGATCCTATCACGATCACTTACAATGGACCTTGGCATCCCATGCAGTTTAACTATATTTTCTATGAAAATCTGGGCAATACTAGTAGCAGTGTAGGGATTTCTCACAGCATAAAAATGAGTATATTTCGTAAGTCGATCAACCACCACAAGAATCGTGCTTTTACCTTTGGAAGATGGCAGCCCTTCAATGAAGTCCATGGAGATGTCAGTCCACACTGAGTCTGGTATGGGTAGTGGTTGTAGCTTCCCTAGATTTGCCACAGTTTCACCCTTGTGCTGTTGACATACATCATATTGTGCCACATATTCAGCAATAATTTTTTTCATCCCTCTCCAATAAAAATTTTTCTTCACTCTTTTATAGGTTCTTAGGAATCCAGAGTGCCCTGCTGAAGGTATGGAATGCATTTAATGCAAGATGATTGTGATGCAAGGGGAGTCAGGTATAAGCACAATGCGACCTTTATAGCGTAGATTCCTCGAATCCCAGATGTAGTGGGCTATTGGACTTGGATCCTCCTCCAATTTTTTTATGATGTTGCTGATCTCTGGATCCTTCTTCCATTCTTCCCTAAGGTCCTCGAGGAGACCGGTGGTAGGAAGGGAGATGGCTGAAACCTTAGCTTGTTCAGGTAGTCGTGAGAGTGCATCTACAACAACGTTTTCTTTCCCCTTTTTGTAAATAATTTCATAATCAAATCCAAGAAGTTTGGTTACCCATTTTTGTTACTCAGGGGATGATATCTTTTGCTCCAAAAAGTACTTGAGGCTTTTATGGTCAGTTTTAATTTAAAATCGCTGGCCAATCAGGTAGGGTCTCCACCTCGTTACTGCGTGTACAATGGCAAGCATCTCCTTATCATATACTGACATGTTTTGATGGGAGGGAGATAATGCCTTGCTAGTGTATGCGAGTGGTCGACCATTTTGCATGAGAACGGCTCCAATTCCGACTCCAGATGTGTCAGCCTCAATGATGAAGGGTCTATTGAAATCTGGTAGCGCAAGCACCGGCGTCGTTGTCATGGCTGCTTTAAGTTTGTCGAAGGCAGCAGAGGCTTTGTCCGACCATTGGAAAACAACTTTTTTCAGTAAAGAAGTGAGTGGTGCACTAATCTTCCCATAGTCCTTAACAAATTTTTGGTAGTAGCCCGTTAGTCCAAGGAACCCCCGTAGTAATTTCACGTTTGTAGGTTTCGGCCAGCCTTGCATTGCCTCAATTTTTGTTGGGTCTACCGCCACTCCTTTTGCTGATATTATATGCCCAAGGTACTCTACTTTTTGCTGGAGAAAGCTGCACTTTGGTTGCTTAACAAAAAGAGTATTCTTCCGAAGGATCGTCAAAACAATCTGTAAATGCTGAAAGTGAGTCTCAAGAGAAGGGCTGTAAACGAGAATATCATTGAAAAATACCAGTACAAATTTACGAAGAAAGCTCCAAAATATATCATTCATGAGACTTTGAAAGGTTGAAGGAGCATTAGTGAGTCCAAAAGGCATTACCAAGAATTCATAATGGCCATCATGTGTGTGAAATGCAGTTTTTAGAATGTCATCGTCACATACCCGAATTTGGTGGTAACCGGATCGGAGGTCCAACTTCGTGAAGACTCGAGCTCCTTTCAATTCATCAAGAAGTTCATCCATCACTGGTGTTGGGTATTTGTCCTTGACGATGATGCCATTTAAAGCTCGGTAGTCGATGCACATCCGCCAAGTTCCGTCCTTGCGTACAAGTAGCACCGGTGAGGAATAAGGGCTGCAACTTGGCCGAATCACCCCTGTTTCAAGCATCTCCTTTACGATCTTTTCAATTTCATCTTTCTGGAGGCGAGGATATCGGTACGGTCGAGTGTTCGCTGGTGGCTTACCCGGAAGGATTGGAATTCGATGGTCATGTTGCCGAGAAGGAGGAAGTCTGCGCGGTTCAGCAAATATGTCGGCAAATTCAGTAAGCAATTGGGTAAGATTTTGATCTTCAATTTCTATTTTCTTCCCCTTTGGTTGCTGCTGGAGGTGCATCAAAAAGCCACCATTTACCTTGTGTAAAACTTTCTCTATTCGTTGGGTCAAAACAGTGGTAATGTTGCTTCCGCGCTTCCCGCATAGGATGATCTGTTTGCCCTTACAGTAGAATTTTATAATTAATTTAAAAAAGTTCCAAGAGACATCACCTAGTGTAGTTAGCCATTCTATACCATGTACTGCCTCATAGTCATCGATTGGTAGGAGGAAGAAATCGGTGATAATTTCTTGGTCTTGCAGTAATAGTTTCACCTGCGGGCATCTTTGGTTGCACTTTAGGATTCTACCGTCGGCAACCTTTACATCGAACTTGCTGCAACCTTCCATATGCAGTGTCATCCGAGCAGTAACCTTACTATTCAGGAAGTTATTAATGCTACCCGTGTCGATGAGAACAGTGATCGGCTGTTGTTTAAGAAGGCCTCCAACTTTCATCGTTTGCGGATTTGAGTAGCCGGCTAGTCCGTGTACCGTAATGTTGGTCGGCTGTGGCTCTTCTTCCATATCTTCTTCTTCATGTTCAAGGCTCTCTTTTAGATGTTCAATGACCTCTTCTTCTACTGGTTCAATCATAAGAAGTCTACCTTTTTTATAGCGATGCTCGCGGCTCCACGGCTCGTCGCAATGCCAACATAACCCCTTCGCAGATCGCTCCCGAAGTTCTTCTCTTGTTAACCTTTTCGGTGCAGGGACTCGGTTGATAGTAGGGGGGGCTGAGGGCTTTAGTATTGTAGGTCGTGGAGTGATCCTAGTCCTCTAGGCTTCATGGTTCAATCGCTCCTCTTGAAGTCGTGCGAAAGAGATGGCTGCCATAAGCGTGTAAGGTTGTCGCGCCTTAACTTCTCCCCGGATCTCCGGCTTTAAGCCCTCAATAAAGGTCCCCAATAACTGTTTTTCAGACCAATCATGAGTTTGATTAGATAACCTTTCAAACCTGGTCTGGTACTCCTGAATGGTGGAGGTTTGTCGGATCTTTGCTAGTTGTCCATCAATGTTCTCGTAATAAGTTGGTCCGAAGCGGATCAGTAGTCCTTCTTTGAATTGTCGCCATGAAAGGACTCCATAAGTGTGTTCAAACCAGTCAAACCATTGTATGGCATCCCCTTCAAGATGTATAGCTGCAATTTTCACCATGGATGCATCCGCAGTTTTATGGTACCGAAAATATCGCTCCGCGCGCGAGATCCAACCAATTGGGTCTCCTTCTTCCCATCTAAGGAAGTCCACTCTCATGCGCGAATAGTTGGGGTCGGTCATAGAACCTCCCCTCTCTTGGAAGTCATCTCTTTGGGCATAATGTGATTGGTTAGAGCTCTCTCCTTGATGTGATTTCTTCGGGCTTAGTGGTCGGCCCAAACTGAATTCGGTAAGGAGAGTCCAAATCTTATCCTTCATTCGTGCCTCAAAGGCTTCAAATTTAGCATTGATTGTTTCCTTAGATGCCATAGTATATGACACCAAATCTGTGATGTTAAGATCTCTCTTTTGTTGACGGGTTAAAGGCATGTATAGGTTTGATAGAAATCAGTGAAAGTTTGTTGCAGAATTGTGTTGTCTTGTAAGAGCAGAATTATCGTCGAAGAAACAACGGTTTCTCGACGAAATCTCCACAAAAAATTTGAGAGATTTGAGGAGGGAATTAACAGCAATATCTCAGTTTATATGACAGCAAGGATGTCCAATTTAATCAAGAAAATTTCGACAGTAACAACAAGAAAATTGGTGTAAGTTGCGATAGCAGAATTCTCGTCAAAAAATTTCAGCAACTTACGATGAAAATTTGCAGCAATATAGGAACGAATTTTTTTTTTTTTTGGATTTTCGAATAGGGATAACTAAATTGCAACAGCAGTAAGGTAGGAAACCAGAACCTGTTGTAATTCACGGGGAGATCAAAGGATGATCTGCGGTGGTGGAGATGACGGTGGAATTTGGCGACAATCTTTTAAGCAATTGTGGGAATTGCTTTGGGCGGTTGTGAGGGTTGATGGATGGCTATGGAAGGGCAGCGAGACACCAAGAACGCTGCTCTGATACCAGGTGTTAGAACTCTTGCAGATTCTAAACTTGGGGTTGATCTCTTTAGGGGATCAGCCTCCTTGGAACTCTATAAGGGTTCCTCCCTCCAAGTTGCTGCTCAAAAGCTGCAGAAAAGATTCATCTATTGCTTATGAAAAGAGGAGGAATACATGGCTATATATAGGGCTTCTAAACCCTAACTCCTAATAGGACTCCTACTTAAGACTCTTACTTCTAACCAACTCCTAATAGGACTCCAACTCAAGACTCCTATTCCCTTACAACTCCTAATTCTTCTCTAAGAAAAAACCTCTTACATGAATGTCCCTCTCAATTAGGACTCTCATAGCTAGAGTCCTAACAGAATGTCCCTCTCAATTAGGACTCTCCTAGCTAGAGTTTTAACACGGCAGTAGCCTGCCAAATAAGTACGGGCACTCTGTCGTGGTTCCACCTGCATTACATCGCTCGCAAGCAGACGAGGAGCACTAAGGAATAGATTCAAAGATCGGACAAGACAAACAATATATGAATGCTGATTGAAAACATAGACAGATTGTTTAAGCATTTTACACTCAAAACTAAACAACACCTTTTTGAATGCGAAGAGTGCTAATAAACAGATCTAAATACTAAACAAATCTGATCTACATTATTTGATTTCAAAACGATAAACTCTGATACCAATTGTAAGCATAAAGCCTATAATTATGCTACTGTTATATGAAAAAACTTAATGCCATAATGATAGATTAAGATCAGGATTATATACCTTTCGATGTCATTTTGAAAACCTTTTATCTTATATGCAAATGCACCATTGTCAAATCTAAAGGATATAGCGATGTCAATCTGCAAGGATAACTAGACTCGTCTTTTTTCTTCGTATCCTTTATAGGACCACTATAAGTGATGAAATAGGGACTTAGGAAGGCTATGAATAGATCTCGTATCGTGTGTAGTCCCTACAAGGTCCTGTTTATTTATAGGCGAGAGTAGAGGGTTTATGATAAAAAAAATAAGAGAATCCCTCCCATCAAGATCATCTCCTAGAGAATCTTACCATGAGTGAACTTTTTTTCTGTTAGCCAATAATCATAATCAAAATCCAATCAGATCTATAAAATATCTTATCTAATTAAATAGGGTCGCATAGTCTCACAAACACAATTGAAACATGTTAAAACAAAATTATCATTCTCTTCCAAGTCTCTCCCATAAAAATGGGATGGGCTATAAAGTAAATCAAACTTGAGAAAGCTCTCTTAAGAAATTTGTTAAAACTTAGTAAGTGATTGAGGAACTAAAACCCCTCCGGATTCCTAGTCAATGACAATTTAGGCAGGAGAGGGATTAGCCTAACCTAAACGGCTAGTTACGCCAAAAGCTGCTCTACAGATTGCAGTTTGAGCTCAAGTGACATGGAACCATATTCTAGAAACACTTTTTGAGTTTAAGAAGATCCTAGAAGGAAACGGAATGTAAATTTTGCTGTAAGAAGCAATTCCAATTTCAAAGGCTCTAAGCATTAATAAGCAAATTACTAAACAAAACAACTCTTATAATAATGGTAACATGCCTATTAATGCAAAACACATCACCTAAGAAAAAGAATTCCTATCCCTCCCTCTTGGCTGAATTGCAAGTGGAATTGTCCACAACCATATGTTCTTGTGATGTCAAAGTGACCTAGCAGGAACTGAACAAAGAAGGTATGTTATGGTCACATACCTTTCTTGACTAGACAACAGTCCAGTAGGCCAAAAATATTTCTTTTAAATGCCAGATATATATGGTTTTGTTGATAGTTAGTACAGCTAACATAAGAAGCAAAGCTGCTCGTTCAAATTCCTGAGCAGTTATCTACTTTATTGAATTTGTTGGCTTTTGCAATGTAATAAGGAAAAAATACAATCTCCTGTGATTGTCATATTACCTTCTCTTTAGGACCAAATCCTAATGATGTAGAATAGATTAGGGAAGTAGAGAGAAATGGGAAGAGAAAGAAAGAGAAGTGTGAGATAAGAGAGAAGATGGAATTCTTTTCATTCAAATCTGAAATATTGATCAATTGACAAGCTCCACTATCTATAAGGGTTTAGGAGCCTTGATATAATTAATGAAGACCATAATTCCTAAGAGTAATCTCCTAGGGAATTAATAAACGTTTTAGAAATCCAAAATGTGACTTTTTGGATATCTAAATAGTAAATGACTGCACTTAATACAAGAGTGCACCTAATACAAAGGGAATGCCTAGGAAGACCAAGAGATTTTTTTAAATTTTCAACATAACTCTTAGAATTTTTAGGCCAACTAATTGATGACTTTTTGTTGATTTCTTTCCCAAGAATAAACTTTTCTAAAATTCTTTGTAAAACTAGATAGCTCTTCATCATTCTTCCCCCGTAGAAAAGAACTCGACCTTGGAGAGTGATCTACAAGGTACTAGTCCAATAAGTCTGGTGTAAACTCACAAAGTTCCTCCAAGGTAATCCAAGTGGTATCGAAAGCTGGACAATCATGCCACTTGACAATAAAGTATTGAGTAATGCTAGTAGCAGACATGATAAGGCGGTCATCAAGAATGGCCTCTACGTTATCCTTGTGTTGTGAGAGAATCGATACTTTGGGAGGATTGTCACCTACAGGAACACTAGTAGATAGAGGAGGCTTAAAAGTACCATGATATGACATTAAATCCTCTACATTGAAAACTAGATTAAATGATTAATATTTAAGCTAGAAGGCAAATTGAGCATATATGCATTAGATCCTTGTTTTTAGATAATGGGAAAAGGACCAATAGCTTGAGCATATAACCTTTTGAATGAGTTTTTAAGGAATCTCTCAGGACAAATGTGAACCAAGACATAATCGCTAACTTAAAACTCTTGACTTCTACAAGGTGCATTGGCAACAAATTTGCAACTTTCATTACTTTAGGATAATTTTATGTCCTATTTTAGCATGTAAGTTATGAATATGTTGATCGAAGGAGTGAGTTAGTTCTGAGGCACGATAAATAAGTAGAAAGGCTACAAGGTCAATGGGGGTGCGAGGAGTATAGCCAAGGACAGTTTGAAATGTGCTTTTTCCGGTGGAGTGATTGATTGAGTTATTATACACAAATTATGCATTGGGTAAAGTTAAGTGCTAGTTTGACCATCAGTTTAGGCGTGAAAGGTTGAAGAGAACTTCAATGTTGTGCTAAATAGGTTCCATAAAAATTTTCAAAAGTAGCTAATAAATTTCACATCCCTATCAGACACTATGGTTAAGGGGCAAGCCATGTAATTTAATCATTTATCGAAAGAACAATTTAGCAATGTGTGAGGCATCGTCAGACTTATTACATGGGATAAAATGGTCATTTTTTAAAATCGATCAACAATAACCAAAATAGAGTCATTGCCATAGGTTGTTTCGCGAAGTCCAAGAATAAAATCTAAACTCACATTTTGTCATGGTGAATACGGAATGGGTATAGGCCATTATTGTGTTTGCAAATTTTGGTAACTTGACAGGTGTGAAATTGCGATACCACTTGAGTAACATCTCGCTTTAAAGAAGGCCAGTAAAATTTATCCTCGACTGATGCAATGGTCTTGTCTATTTTATTCGATCATGGTTTTTATCTTTTCTCCCCCCATTTTCTCTTTTTTTTTGTCTATTTATCACACTTTCTCATTTTTTTAGCTACAACAACAGTACCACTAAAATTTGAACGCTTGAAAGTTATCCAAAAAATAATAATAAAATAAAACAAAATGTGACTTTTAGGATATCTAAATAGTAAATGAGTGCACTTAATACAAGAGTACACTTAATACAAAAGGAGTCCCTAGAAAGACCAAAAGATTTTGTTTTTAAATTTTCACAAAACTCTTAGAATTTCTAGGCCAACTAATTGATGACTTTTTATTGATTTCTTTGCCTAGAATCAACTTTTCTGAAATCCTTTATAAAATTAGATGGTTCTCCATCACCTAAGATGCTTTTGAATCCCCTTAATTATAGATAACTTATTGGATCCTCATGCTTGCTTGTTATTGCATACATATATGGAATCACTGTGATGTAATTTGTTTTTTTTGTTCACTCATGGTAGTCTTACCCATATTTAGGCCCAAAATTAAGTGAACTGTGTAACATTTTTACAACATACAAAGTAACCTAGCGGTAGGATGGGCTTCTTGTGTTTTCTATTTTGCTTTCTTGTCATGCTTATTTGGGTTGATGAAAAGGGTTCCATTTTTTTCTCCCAGTTTGATGTTGTACCCCCAAAGATTGGCACATCTGCAAATTACACAAGCAAGAAGATGATGCCAGAGGAACAAGTCAAGAAAAGGAATGCTGGAACTGTCAAAATTAGTCCATGGACCCTTGCTCATCTTAATGCCGAAGAAGTTTCAAAAGCTGCTGCGGAGGCAAGGAAGAAATCCAAAATCCTGCAGCCAATTGTTAGACGAGAAGTTCTGCAGGGGCAAGACGCAGAGAACAATATTGGCAGAATTGTCCTGAGGCCTGATAACCCTAGTCGGACGAACAAAAGAGGAAGGATTCCAGTTGACCTTCCTATCGAACCTCTTGCAAAAGTTTCTGCTAGTGCAACCGACGGTAATGTCAGCGACCTTGTTCCTAAAACATCCACCAGTTTAGCACCCCTGCAGCTTGAAGCCCGTAGTGCTTTTTGGCCTAACAGGCCGATGCCATCAGCTAGAGTTATTGCTTCTTCTCCTGATAGTAGTTTGGACTCACCTGATCTACATCCATTTCGCATTTCCTCTTCGGGAACCGAGGAAGCACGAGGTCTTAATTCCATTTCCAACCCAGGCATTATCCCACCTAGGGGGATTCAGCGCTCAAGATCAACCAGTGATGGGTACGAAGCATCTGGTGGTGAAGACAGCGACCGGATTCCGTCAAGGATAGTCCACAGGTCATCCAACTGGGCTAGCATTGTCCTTGGCTCTGAACATAGTCAGATAGTGGATGATCTGAAGGCCTCATCCTCCGCAAGCTCGCAACTATACACTAGACCACAGTAATGCAACACGAGATCAGATACTTGATGCAAAGGCTCGACTTCCCGGCAGACCGATTGAATTTCCCCATAGAAAATGTGTTATTGAGTGGAGTTCCAACAATGGATGGAAATGATCGGAAGCTGATCTCTCTTACAAGAGATATTTTGATGCTGTGACTTGCAACTATTGCTTGGAATGTAATGGTGCCACCTCGACACGTGTTATTATCAGCTATCATGCTTCAACATATTCACCAGTTTCTCTGGTCTCAGTTCTATTATTGTATCTACCCTAATTTGGCATGTTTATTATCTTTGAATTGACATACTAAGCTTGACTGATGTGGTAGCACTTCTGAAATCTTGTAATGCCATTTTAAGGTTATCAATTTCTTTTTCTACTACACACGATATTAAGAATTGTGGGGTGGCTTGTATTATATTATTCTCTTTGCAGCATCATCGAAAATTGTTAAACACTTCTCTTATTTCTGATGTCACACCTCGAACACGATGTCGGTTCTTGAAAAGACCAGTTTGTAAGTCAACAAAATCTATTTTTATATAATCATATTGTTTTAATTTAAAATAAATATGTATGTTTCAATAATAATAATTACTGAATCTATCTTCATCTTGAATAATGCTATAGTTTTTATTCCCGATACTTCGTTACCTTAGAATTCAAAAAAAGTAACAATATACTAAATCAATATCAACAATTATAAGGATATATGTCATGCATGAGTAAAATATCAACCAAAAAGATTTACATATTAACAAGAGTGTTAACAAATAGCATAGGTATGCTTACAATAAATATTAATATTTTAATAAAAAATATGTATATCACATAACAATAGCAAGATCAAATTTATCACATGTCATACCTTTTTTCTTTTGTATTCTTTTCATATTACATGCCATATTATATATATATATATATATATATATATATAGTTATTTAATCCATGGTCAACTAGGATTAGAATTTTTAACAAAAAATAAAAATAGCAATTCCTAATTTACTAGTCCTAATATAATTAGGAAAAACTCAAAAACTAAATAGAAAAATATAAATTAATATCAAATTCCTAAAATTAAGGACTCCTATTTCTTGTCTCTCCAAAACAGTCTTACCTTCAACGCTAAGCAATAACGAATTCTGAAAACTTTTCCTCTAATTCTTTGTAAGACTCCAAAGTGGCATCTTCAATTGGTAAGTTGGCCCATTCAACAAGCACTTCAATGATAAAATATCTATGATGTACCATAACATGTTGATCAAGTATGATTTGAGGTAGGATTTGAACCTTATCAGTAGAAGAAATATTTGTCAAATGGTGTTGCACCACATCATCCTCAACTAACTTCTTTTTAAGATATGAAACATAAAAAACTAGATGTATCTTAGAGTTTGCTAGCAAGTCCAAATGATAAGCGACTGGGCTAGTACATTCCAATACCTTATAAGGCCCAAGGAATTGAGGAAATAGCTTTATAAAAGATCAGACCTTTATAGAAGTTTGTATGTAAGGCTGAAGTCAAAGAAAAACCTAATCGCCTACCATAAACTCCCGCTCACTAGAATGCTTATCAACTTGTTACTTCATTCTAGCTTGTGAGACTGCGATATTATCTCTTAAAAGTTCAATAATCTTACCCCTATCAAGTAATTCCTTATATACTTGATTAATCTTAGAAGAACCAAGCATATATTTTAAAATTGTGAGAGGAGGTCGATCATAAACTGTTTCAAAATGAGTCATTTTAGTAGAAGAGTAACAAGTGATATTATACCACCATTCTGCCCAAGAAGTAATTTCATCCATTTCATTGATTTATCATTGGTAAAACATCTGAGATATTTTTTAGACATTTGTTCACCACTTCAATCTGCTCATCTATTTGCATGTGATAAGTAGTACTTATATTCAATTGGATACCTTACAAACAAAAGATCTCCTTTCATAAGGTGCTAATAAAAACTTCTATCTCAATCACTAACAGTAGAACGTAGAATTCTCTATAACTTTATTATATTTTTAACAAAAGTACAAGCAACACTTGCAATAGTATAAGGATATTATATAGCACAAAAATAAGTATATTTTGTAAGATGATCCATAACTACAAAGATGATGGTTTTACCTTTGTAGCGTGACAAATGTGTTTGTATATATATGAAGAAATCCATAATAACCCGCAGTTATTGATGAATGAAACTCTTTCAAAATTATATTTTGGCAAAAATAATTTAGTGTCGAGATAATTTTCTACCCCTATAGCACAAATCTACAAGATCTCAACTATAATTAGAAATAGAAGTTGGATCTTTTTCTACCCCTATTTAGCATTTCACAATTAGAAATAGAAATAGCTACTAGTTCAGCTTGTTCTGGAAGGTGAGAAGTACATCTACAATTAAATTCTCACTCCCCTTCTTATAAATAATCTCGTAATCAAAACCCAATAGCTTAGTGACCCATTTTTACTGCTCTAAAGAAGAAACATTTTGCTCATGAAAATATTTCAAGCTTTTGTAATCGGTGCATATTTGAAATAATCAATCAATTAAGTTAGGCCTCCAATTAGTATTTGCATGAACAATGGCTAAATCTCCTTTTCATAAACAAATAAACTCAAATGAGATAAGGAAAGTGCATTACTGGTATAACTAATTGGACGACCCTCTTGCATTAATACAGCTCCAATACCCACTCTAAAAGTATCATATTTAATCATGAATAATTTATTAAAATCTAGTAAAGCAAAAACTAGCGTAGCAGTCATTGCATACTTTAGAGAACTAAAAACTTGAGTAACTTCTTCTGTCCACTTAAATATATTTTTCTTCAAAAGTGATGTCAAAGGAGCATTGATTTTGCCATAGTTCTCCATAAATTTTTGATAATAACTAATGAGTCCCAAGAATCCCTTTAGAGCCTTAATTGATTTTGGAATTAGCCAATCTTTTATTGTTTGGATTTTGGAAGGATCAATTGCAACACCCTATCAAGAAATAACATGGCCAAAATACTCCACCTTAGAT
Organism: Musa acuminata AAA Group; assembly: GCF_036884655.1. NCBI lineage: Eukaryota > Viridiplantae > Streptophyta > Magnoliopsida > Zingiberales > Musaceae > Musa > Musa acuminata. Next base: position 32,816,687 of record NC_088331.1, on the reverse strand, counting down.
TTCGAAAGCTACATTTTGGTTTCTTAATAAAAGGATAATGCTCATGAAGAAGGATAAAGATAATCTACAAATGTCATAAATGATTTTATAAAGATGGATATATATCATAATATCATAAAAGGATATCAAAACAAATTTATGAAGATGAACTTGAAAGATATCATTCATCAAACTATGAAAAGTAGACAGCGTATTGGTTAACCCAAAAGGTATTACCAAAAATTCATAGTGGCCATCATGCATTCTAAAGTAGTTTTCTAAATGTCGTCTTCATGTAGATGAATTTGGTGATAGCTAGACCGTAAATTTAGTTTAGTGAAAACTTATGCACCTCCCAATTCGTCAAATAACTTATCCATCACTAGAATAAGATACTTGTCTTTTATTGTAATATTATTAAGTGCTCAATAATCTACAAAAATCTACAAACATCCGTTAAAAACCATCCTTCTTCCTTACTAATAATATTGGAGAGAGTATGGATTAACACTAGCCTTTATGACCCTTGCTTTAATAATCTTCTTAACGATTTTCTCTATCTATGTCTTTTAAAAGTATCGATTGTTAGGATCAAGAGTACTAAGAAGGGGGGGGGGGGTGTGTGAATTAGTGCAGCGGAAAACTTTCGACGATTAAAACTGCGTTCGTACGATAAAAGCAATTTCGGTATGAAAGTTGATTCGTAAATCACTTTAACTTGTGATCAAGCGAGATGTAGTTAAAGCAAAGATATAAAGGTAGTTTACAGTTATGATGGAAATCAGAATGTAAGCGCAAACTGAAATATGATGTTCGTATGATAAAACTGATTTCCGTCTTAACGCCGATTCGAAAAATACTTAACTATGAAACACATTCGTAAATGAGCAGAAGATAGTAAGCTACTAAGGAGGTTTGCAGTAAAGATAAGATTCTCAAAGTAAATACAAACTGAGATTTAGAGTGGTTCGGTCAATCTTGACTTACATCCACTTTTGGCTTCCTCCACCAACGAGGTCACCGACGTCCACTAGAGGCCTTCCTTCAATAGGCGAAGGCCAACCACCCTTTTACAGTTTCACTCCTTTTGACGGGTTTAGGAGACAACCCTTGCAAAAAAATTTCTCCTCTCTTGAGAAATCAAAACTTGGAAGAAAAGAGGGAGAAGAACTTCTAGCTTTTACAACACTTTTGAGCTCTAACAATCACAGAGTAAGATTGGAGTTTTGCCCTTTCATGCAGGAAAGGGTGGGGTATATATAGGCCCCAAACTGGTTTGAATTTGGAGCTCAAAAATATCTTTTCTCGGATTTTCGGGGTCCTGACGGTACTACCTCTTGACTAGGGCGGTACAACCACCTGGCAGCTCGGAGACTAAGTCTCTAGGCGGTGCCACCGCCTGATAGGGGTGGTTGCACCGCCAAGTCTCGCTCAGAGACTGAGCCCAGATGGTGCCACCGCCTGACTGGGGCAGTTGCACCGCCTAGTCTCGCTCGGAGACTGAGCCCAGGCAGTGCCACCGCTTGTCAGGGGCGGTTGCACCGCCTAGTCTCACTCGGAGACTGAGCCTAGGCGGTGCCACCGCCTGACTGGGGCGGTTGCACTACCCAGCTTTCCTGGGAGACCATCTCTTGGGCGGTGCCATCGCCTAGCAATAATTCTGGTCCGAATGGGTTGATCCATTCGGCCCAATTTGGGTCTGTCAAGGACCCAATTGCCCCCAGATTAAGTTAACGGGATCACCTCCCATTCCTAACTTAATCTACATGCTAACTACGATATTTATTAAGACATTTACTACAACTTGCTCCGGTGCGTCAATCGCTTCTTTCGGCGAGCTTCCGATGAACTTCCGGCGAACATCCGATGAACCTTCGGTGATGCTCCAGCGGACTTCTGACAAACTCCTGGACTTGCGATGATCCACTTGGTGAGTTCTGATGAGCTTCTTTGGCAAGCTCCTGGACTTCTTGGATTTGTTCCTGTAGAACCTCCGATGACCGTCCGGACTTCCGTCAAACTCTTGAACTCCCAACGTGATCATAGTCTTGACTCTGGCGCAACTCCTACTACATGTCTTTCTTCCATCGTAGTTAATCCTGCACACTTATCTCAACATATGGATTAGATAACAAATGACAATTGACTTCATCATCAAAATCCGAGATTCAACAATCTCCCCCTTTTTTATGATGATAATCAATTGATAACGGAGTTAATCTTAACTCCCTCTATCTATATGCCATACTTGAGATAAGTCATTCTTGAATTCAAAGCCTTTGAATTCAAGAGACATATTAATAAGTTAAAATTATTTAACCTTATCAATACTCCCATCATGATTCCTATCATGATGTATCTCTCTGAAAATGATGTCAAGGCTTGACATCCATTTTCAAATTTCAAATGTGAATGATGGTAATGGTAGCAATTCATCATATGGTAAGATATCAACATGTAAAATTTTGAAGTAAGATTTTGATATCTTAACATGATGCACACATTTCAAATGTTTTAGCAATCATAGCATTTCATCACATGGTAAGATATCAACACGTAAAATTACGATGCAAGTTCTTGATATCTTAACATGATGCAAACATGACATAATGCAAATATAGCAATCATAGTTATCATCAATTCATATATTTTCGATGATGTAAGTATGACATAATCATATCATCAATACTCATAGCATCAATTCATATATCTCTCCCCCTTTGTCATCAACAAAAAGGAGAACGATATAAGCAAATTTTAAGTATAAGTGCGGTAATTATTCATGCCATAACTAGGTTCATGTCATTTTCCAACAGTGAGTGATAGGATACCAATTATGCAAATATCTCAAGGAAAATATGACATGGAGATAGCTTTGAATACTTCTTCCTTTTTATTTGTTATTATCTTTTTGCATAAAGGAGGAAGGCTATTTGTGATACGAGCTATTTATGAGTTTACTTTGAATGAAGTTAAAATAGATTAAATCATATTTCATTTTTACAAGGATCAAGATATGTATGTGAAACAAATCTTTGCAAGTAAAAACACTAACATCCATATTTCAAGAAGAAATTTACAAGCAGGAATTATCCATTTCTCAAAAAAAATATTTTTCACATGATAAGTGTATGAGAGATGTATTTGCTAGTTGATTCTATATGTCAAAAATAAATGATGAGAATCAAACTCGATATGACATATGCTTATTAAGTTCGGAAGAGGAAAATGTATCAAGAAAATCCGATTGTTAGGATACCACTAGTTAAGAGAATCCAAAAATTAAATTAACACTTTCATGCATTCGGACAAGACTATACTATAGATTTTCAAATACAATCATGAAGACAAAACATGCTTATTATTATGGAAATTTTTGTATTAATTTCCAACATATTATTTTAGGCATGTAATGGTAATCAAGTGATTTGATCATTCAATCAATAAAGTCCGAAAATTAATTTTAACAAGTTTATGCATTCTGACACATCAACATTCCTGATTCTCTTCTTATGAAATCAAATTGTTCTTCACTTAGAGGTTTTGTAAAAATATCAACTAGTTGATGCTTAGTATATATGAACTCTATGATTACATCATGATTAGTAACATGATCTCGTATAAAGTGATGTCTAATATCAATTTGTTTTGTTCTTGAGTGTTGAATGTGATTCTTTGTTAAACATATTGCACTTGTGTTATTACATTTAATGAGAATGTTTTTAAGATGGACTTTATAATCTTCTAAGGTGTTTTTCATCCACACAACTTGTGCACAACATGTACTAGCTGCAATATACTCAGCTTTGGTTGTTGATAGTGCAACCAAGTTTTGTTTCTTAGATGACCAGGAAATAAGGGAATGTCCCAAAAATTGACATGTTCCTTTTGTGCTTTTTCTATCTAGTCTACACCTAGCAAATTCTGCATCAGCATAAGCAATTAACTCAAAATTCTCAAATTTTGAATACCATAATCCTAGATTTGTGGTACCTTTAAGATATCTAAGTATTCTTTTAACCGCTTTGAGATGAGATATCTTAGGGTTCGATTGAAACCTAGCACAAAGACTTATACTGAACATGATATCTGGTCTAGTTATAGTGAGGTAAAGTAAACTTCCTATCATACCCCTATAAGTTTTTTGATCGAAGCTTTCTCCACTTTCATCAACTTCTAACTTAGTGGAGGTGCTCATAGGAGTGTTAATAGCTTTTGAGCTATCCATATTAAATCTTTTCAGTAGATCTAAAGCATATTTAGTTTGACTAATAAAGATGTCATTGCTTAGTTGCTTAATTTGTAAGCCTAAGAAAAAGGTTAATTCTCCCATCAAATTCATTTCAAATTCGAGACTCATGGTCGTAGCAAAAGATTAATAAAGAGATTCATTTGTAGAACCGAAGATAATATCATCAACATAAATCTGAACAATGAGAAAATTATTTTTAAAATTCTTGATAAACAATGTAGTATTTGTTGAATCTCGGATTTTGATGATGAAACTAATTTATTGTGTTTAGATGTTTAACTGCATTTTGAGTGATGCAGGTCTACTCGATCAGGATTAGACAGTTAACGCAGGAGGAATTGACGTTGCGCCGGAGGAGATCACATCAAGATATTGGACGGAAGAAGGTTTCGGACGTCGGGCATCGAGCCAAGGAGAGCGAAATTGTGCCAAGGATATCGGGGTTGCGGAGGTCAAACGCCGATTGGGCAACAAGCCGCAAGAGAGGATTATGCACCAAAGAATCGGACGAAGCGCCAACCAATGACGTGCCGGGCAACAAAATGTCAATTCGAGTTGTAATAATTGTCTAGATCGGAGTAGAGTTTGAGCTTGTGTGTGTAGGATTAACTACGATAACGACGAAGACATAAAGCAAAACAAAGTGTCAGAGTCAAGCACGAAGGATTCATTGCGAGTTCGAGAGTTCGACGGAAGTCCGAAGGTTCATCGGGAATGCTGCCGGAACTAGCCGAGAATGAGTAGGGAGCTTGCCGAAGGGTTTTTCGGAAGCTCGCCGGAAGGTTTGTTGGAAGTTCGCGGAGCTCACCGAGAAAGATAGGAGCTTGCCAAAGAAGCTCGTTGAAACTCGTTAAGATCAAATCATGAAGTCTAGGAGCTTGCCGGGAGTCCGCAGAATGGTTTCCGAGAGTTTATCGGAAAACCGTCGGAAGTTCGTCGGAAGCTCGCCGGAAGAAGTCTTGACTTACGGACTTTGTAATAGCTTAGAAAATGTCTTTAAATTCGTAGTTAGCACATTACTTAGGGTTAGGATTAGGTGTTAATCCTATAAACCAAGTAGGGGCCAATTGGGCTCTAGTTCGGACTGGTTTAGGCCAATTTTAGAGCCCAACCAGTGAGCTGAAATAGTGTAGGCGGTGGCACCGCTTGGCTGGGCGGTGGCACCGCCAGCATCGGGAACCCAAAGAGAATTCAAATTTTGGAGCCCAAATTTGAACCCTCTTGAGGCCTATAAATACCCCTCAAATTTCAGCTGAGACAACAACTTTTTGAGCAGCAATTGTTTGAGAGAAAGGTCTTAGAAAAGTCTTTGCTAGTCTTGTTTTCAATTTGCTAGTGTTCACCTCCTTCTTTCTTGCTGAAAATCTGTAAGAGAGTGAACCGCTTGTAAAAAGTTGTAAGAGGGGTATTTGCCCTTCCATTTCAAGAGATTTGCTAGTGGAAGGTGGGAGCCTCATCGAAGAGGGGCCTCGCAAGTGGATGTAGGTTATTTGACCGAACCACTGTAAAATTAGCGTGATTTCTGGTTTGCATTTACTTATTGTCATTTACATTACTACAAACCATTTGCACTTTAATGCTCTACTTCTTTGTCTCCGTCTTACTTATCTCTTTAAGTTAAAACGCAATCGAAATGGTTTCACACAAAAACGTTACTTTTATCGTACGAAGTTTTCGAAAGTGTTTAAATCGTCAAAAGTTTAACACACTTTACCGCTGTACTAATTCACCCCCCCCTCTTAGTGCCGCTTCGATCCTAACAATTGGTATCAGAGCCCGGTATTTCTCATTTCGGATTTACACCTGAGAGAAATGGCTCTTCATGGCTTTTAAGAGGGTTTATCGGTTGTTCGTCCATCGTTGTTTAACGGATTGGACTACACTTATTCGAAAACTCGAATGAGAGTTTTCTTGATTTCTATGAATTTGCATTTATGGAATATCGTTGAAAATGGTTTTCAACTTCCCTCTAAACCGATTAACGAATGGTTGGATTTGGAGAAGAAATATTTTTCTTTAAACGCAAAGGCTATGAATGCCTTATTTTGCGCTTTGGACAAAAATGAGTTCAATCGGATTTTTAGGTGCGAAACGACTTTCGATATTTAGCGAACACTTGAAATCACGCACGAGAGAACTAGTAGAGTCAAAGACTCGAAAGTTAACATTTTATTACATGATTTTGAGCTTTTTCAAATGCAACCAAGCGAGACTATAGGCAACATATACACCCGTTTCACGGATGTCGTCAATAATCTAAGAGTTCTTGGTAAATCTTTTTCAAATTTTGATCTCGTAAGCAAGATCTTAAGATCCCTTCCAAAAAGGTGGGATTCTAAAATAACCGCAATACAAGAAACAAAAGATTTAAATATTTTTTTACTTGAAGAACTAATTGGTTTGTTGATGACATATGAAATGGTGCACAATGCACATGATGAACAAAATCACCTTCCAAAGAATAGGAAGGATTTGGAACTCCGGACAAATGGATACCACTTAAGCAATGACTCAAGTGATGAGGACAATGATGAACTTGAATTTCGAACACTAAATCTTAATAAGTTTATTAAACAAAAATCTAAAATAAACAATGAACTTGAACGGAGGAAGAGGCCAAAGAAGAGGAAGGCAACCAAGGATGGATCAAGAACTTCCAAAGGTGAAACGACGAATTGGGCTTTGACGAGCTTCGACTACAAGGTAAGTAACTCAACTCTCTTGAATTATTTTAAAATTACATAATACTTTTCATGAGTTATTTTTAATTTAGTTTAGGGTTAATTACATGAAAATAAAAAGGTAGAAATCATGCTTATCATTCTAGTAATTTTGAAAACAATCATGAAAATTGTATGTTTATAATAAACAAAATGATTTTGACTAAAAATGCCTTATAAAATATGATATCATGCCTAATAAATTTATTTTTTGAAGCTATGCATGATGATGATGAGTTTTGGGTAATTTATAGTTTATTAATTATTGATGATTTCCATAATGATCTTTTACGATTTATGAATTATCGATTTATACCATGATGAAAGTTGCTTTCGAAAATGATGCACGGCTTTTGTATGCAAACTAAGCATGAAAAGATAGATTCACCTAAAAAGAAAAATGTATGACTACAACATATAACAAATGATTTTGGTTGAAATTACTTTATACTCAATGAAACTATCATTGATGAATATACTTTATGTTTAATAGTTTCTTTGGCTTATATACTCTATCATGATAAATATTTTGAAAATAAATGAAATCATGTTTGATTTGAAGTAATGCATAATGATCAGATGTATTTTTTGATTTGACATAAAAGTGACTTTAAAAAATGATGTATGTTTTGATTTGACATAAATGAAATAGGCATGCTTATATGAAATAGTGAAGTGTCATGCTTGACAACTGTATACTTAATGATACATAAAGTTGTAATAAAAATATTAATATTTTGAAACCATGTTTTAGTGTCATGCATATTGATCATGCTTAATAAATCTCGAAATTATGCATGATGAATCTTACGATTTATGGATTATTAATTTTTACCATAATGAAAGTACCTTATTGATCTTTGTTGAAATAAAACTCTTTCGGTTTTAAACATGATACATGTTTTTATTTGGCATAAATGAAACAAAATCATATGTTTTGAAACAATCGAAAAGAGGAAAATATTCTTGAAAATTATTTTGCTCAATCTTATTTTGATGAATCCATTTGTATCATCTTTGTGAATCTCTTGGATTTTGATAATGATTTTGATGATTTAAATTTGAATAAATTTTTATCGAAATCACGATCTTGATCTCTTGAAATTTATAACATGAAATCCTTTATGAATCAAGATCGTTTTCTATTTAAAAAAGAGATTTGTCGAAATGTTTCATAGTCTTTTAGTATTCATAATCTTGATAATTATGTTTTGAAACTTTATGTAAACCAAGAATGTTCATCATGATTCTCTCTTTGAATATTTAAAGAGGAGAACGTTCTAGATGAATCATGATTTTGATGATTGAATATTTGATGTGCATGAATTGAGATCTTGCTCTCCTACTATTCGATTTGCTATTCACCAAAAGGAAAACTAATTCTAATAAACCATGATATGCTATATGAATTTTATTGTATTCATGAAGTAATATCTCATCACTAATTTTTGTTTATATTCCTTCATGTGATGATATGAATATATGAAACATTTATGATTTGTAATGATGTACACAATACTTGTGCTTTCTAATTATGATGTGATGTATTACATATGATGTAAATCATGATTTAAAATACTATGAGTTGTTGCTAAAATGATGTATTATAAATATTGATTTAATGTTTTGTATCATGAATATTCTAAATGATGAATGTTTGGTATCATGATCAAAATGTTGACAAATAGTTAAAAATTTTAGTATTATGTATGATATCCTCATAATGTTGATCGATTTATTCAATATCGTGCATGAATGAATATAAGGTTTTTGAAAATGTGCATATTCTAATTTGAAAATATGATGATGCACAAATTAGATTGATACTTATCTTTGTCATAATTGATGTAAAGGGGTCTTCCCTTCTTTTTGACAATGACAAAGGGGGAGATAGCTAGCTTGCACAAGTCAAGAAGATGCAAAAACTTGATTGCTAGCTTGCCTATCTTAAGTAACAAAGATTGCTAACTTGCTTATTTCAAGCAAAAGTTGTCTTCTTAAGCATCACTATCTTGCCTATCTCAAGAAGCAAGACTTGCAACCTGCACATTACAATAGGAAGCGATAACTTACACACTTCAACAAGAAAGCTATCTTGTATTTGCTTTCGAAATTTTTGCTAGTTTGTATGTTGCAAAACTTGCTCACTTTTTCAAATACTTTGCTAGCTTGTACTTTGTAAAGGAAGTGAAAATAACACTTCTCAAAAGAGAAGAAAGAACTTATTATCTTGAACATCACAAAAATTTGCTACCTTGCATGATGTAAAATTTGCTAAGATCACTATCTCAAAAGAGTTGCTATCTCAAAAAAGGGCAAATATGCTATCTTGCCTATCTCAAAATACAAAACATGCTACGGAAGCAAAATTGCTAGCTCAAACATTGCAAAGGAAGCAAAAATTTGCTAGCTTGCAACTTGCATATCATGAAAATTGCTAGCTTGTAGTCTAAAGAGAAGCAATTAGTTGTTATCTCAAGAAAAGCAAACATGCTAAACTTACACATCTTTAATTGCTAGATTCTATGACTATAAAATTTGATACTATGTTTTTCATGCAATGTATGAAACTTTTTTCTCTAAACACATAAGAGTAGGAACTTCTCCTTTTTGTTGATGACAAAGGGGGAGAAGTATATTGATGACTTCATGCATTAAATTGAATATTTTATATATTTACACATGGTTTAAATGTTTATCAGAACATGTGATGAATGTTACTTGGATTTGGGATAATCCAAGTGTTTTATCAATGGTATATTGATAGGGGGAGTTTGGTTAAACTCCGGGGAGTTAAGGTTAACTTCGTTAGTCATCAATTACTTGTCATCATCAAAAAGGGGGAGATTGTTGAATCTCGGATTTTGATGATGAAACTAATTTATTGTGTTTAGATGTTTAACTGCATTTTGAGTGATGCAGGTCTACTCGATCAGGATTAGATAGTTAACGCAAGAGGAATTGACGTTGCGCCGGAGGAGATCACATCAAGATATTGGACGGCAGAAGGCTTCGGATTTCGGGCATCGGGCCAAGGAGAGCGAAATTGCGCCAAGGATATCGGGGTTGCGGAGGTCAACCGCCGATTGGGCAACAAGCCGCAAGAGAGGACGATGCACCGAAGAATCGGACGAAGCGCCAACCAATGACGTGTCGAGCAACATAATGTCAATTCGTGTTGTAATAATTGTCTAGATCGGAATAGAGTTTTAGCTTGTGTGCGCAGGATTAACTACAATAATGACGAAGACATAAAGCAAAACAAAGTGTCAGAGTCAAGCACGAAGGATTCATTGCGAGTTCGAGAGTTCGACGGAAGTCCGAAGGTTCGTCGGGAATGCTGCCGGAACTAGCCGAGAATGAGTAGGGAGCTTGCCGAAGGGTTTTTCGGAAGCTCGCCGGAAGGTTCGTTGGAAGTTCGCGGAGCTCACCGAGAAAGATAGGAGCTTGCCAAAGAAGCTCATTGGAACTCGTCAAGATCAAATCGTGAAGTCTAGGAGCTTGCCGGGAGTCCGCAGAATGGTTTCCGAGAGTTTATCGGAAAACCGTCGGAAGATCGCCGGAAGCTCGCCGGAAGAAGTCTTGACTTACGGACTTTGTAATAGCTTAGAAAATGTCTTTAAATTCATAGTTAGCACATTACTTAGGGTTAGGATTAGGTGTTAATCCTATAAACTAAGTAGGGGCCAATTGGGCTCTAGTTTGGACTGGTTTGGGCCAATTTTGGAGCCCAACCAGTGAGCTGAAATAGTGTAGGCGGTGGCACCGCTTAGCTGGGCGGTGGCACCGCCAGCATTGGGAACCCAAAGAGAATTCAAATTTTGGAGCCCAAATTTGAACCCTCTTAAGGCCTATAAATACCCCTCAAATCTCAACTGAGACAACAACTTTTTGAGCAGCAATTGTTTGAGAGAAAGGTCTTAGAAAAGTCTTTGCTAGTCTTGTTTTCAATTTGGTAGTGTTCACCTCCTTCTTTCTTGCTGAAAATCTGTAAGAGAGTGAACCGCTTGTAAAAAGTTGTAAGAGGGGTATTTGCCCTTCCATTTCAAGAGATTTGCTAGTGGAAGGTGGGAGTCTCATCAAAGAGGGGCCTCGCAAGTGGATGTAGGTCATTTGACCGACCCACTGTAAAATCGGCGTGATTTCTGGTTTGCATTTACTTATTGTCATTTACATTACTGCAAATCATTTGTACTTTAATGCTCTACTTCTTTATCTCCGTCTTACTTATCTCTTCAAGTTAAAACACAATCGAAACGGTTTCAAACGAAAACGTTACTTTTATCGTACGAAGTTTTCGAAAGTGTTTAAATTGTCAAAAGTTTATCACACTTTACCACTGCACTAATTCACCCCCCCCTTTTAGTGCCGCTCCGATCCTAACAGTATTAACCTTACCTTTTGTAAAATTATTTTCAATAAAAAAAGTACTAAGTCTATCATACCAAGCCTTTGGAGCTTGTTTTAAACTATAGAGAGCTTTAGTTAATTTAAATACATGATTAGGGAGGCTATTATTTTCAAATCCGGGAGGTTGTTCAACATAAACTTTTTCAGAAATAAAGCCATTAAGAAAAGCACTTTTAACATCCATTTGAAACAATTTAAAATTATTATTACTAGCATATGCAAGGAGCATCCTTATGGCTTTTAATCTAACCACAGGAGCGACGGTTTCTTCGTAATCGATTCCTTCTTCTTAGTTAATTTAAATACCAGATACTTAGTTGTTCGATTTGTAAGCCCAAAAAGAAAGTTAATTCTCCCATCAAACTCATTTCAAATTCAAGACTCATACTTTTAGCAAATGATTAACAAAGAGATTCATTCGTTGAACCGAAAATAATATCATCAACATAAATTTGAATAATAAGAAAATTATTTTCAAAATTTTTGATAAACAATGTAGTATCAACCTTGCCTTTAGAGAAATTATTTTCAATAAGAAATGAACTAAGTCTCTCATACCAAGCCTTTGGGCTTGTTTTAAACCATAGAGAGCTTTAGTCAGTTTAAACACATGATTAGGGAAACTATCATTCTCAAATCCGGGAGATTGTTCAACATAAACTTCTTCGGAAATAAAGCTATTAAGAAAAGCACTTTTAACATATATTTGAAACAACTTAAAATTATTACTACTAGCATAGGCAAGGAGCATCCTTATAGCTTCTAATCGAGCCATAGGAGCAAAGGTTTCTTCGTAATTGATACCTTCTTCTTGGTTAAAACCTTTGGCCACTAATCTAGCCTTCTTTATAACCACGATACCATATTCTTCTTGCTTGTTTCTAAAGACCCATTTAGTATCAATAACTAAATGGTCATTTGGCCTAGGAACAAGCTTCCACACCTCATTTCTCTCAAATTGATTTAACTCATCTTGCATTGCGATAATCCATGAATCATTTTTCATGGGTTCGTTAATACATTTAGGTTCAATTTGGGAGAGAAAAGCGACGTTGGCACGTAAATTTTTAAGAGAAGAATGTGTTTGAACCCCCTTAGATGTGTCTCCTAGGATTAGCTCCTTAGGATGAGCATCTACATACTTCCAATCCTTGGATAAGGATGTTTCGGAAGTGGATGCATCCAAGTTGTTAGTTAGAGAAGGGGTTTCATTTAAATTCAAAGAATTAAAATTAACATCATCATCAAAATCATTTTTCTTGATTTTGAAAATCTCATTGAAAAAACATGAATTGATTCTTCTATAATTAAAGTTCTTTTATTGAAGATACGAAAAGCTTTAAAAATCAAAGAATAATCAAGAAAAATTCCTTCATTGGATTTAGCATCAAATTTTTCTAAAGGATCTTTTTCATTCAAGATAAAACACTTACACCCAAAAACTTTAAAATATGAAACATTAGGTTTTTTATTGTTCCACAACTCATAGGAAGTTTTGGTGAGTAACGGTTTTACTAGAACTCTATTCAAAATATAGCATATAGTGTTTACGGCTTCGGCCCAAAAATATTTGGGTAGGCTATGTTCATTCAACATGGTTATTGTCATTTCTTATAAATTTTTATTCTTTCTTTCTACTACTCCATTTTGTTGAGGATTTCTTGGAGTATAGAAGTTGTGGTTATATCTATTAGATTCACAAAATTCTTGAAAATCATGATTTTGAAATTCACCACCGTGATCACTTCGAATTGATGAAATCATACAACCCTTTTCATTTTGAACAAGTTTACAAAACTTGGTGAAATATCTAAAGTATTCATTTTTATGTTTCAAATAATAAGTCCATGCGTATCTACTATAGTCATATATAATGACGAAGGCGTATTTGCTACCTCCTAGGCTTGATGTAGAGATTGGTCTGAACAAGTCCATATAGATCAATTGTAAGGGCCTAGATGTGCTTATTTGATTCTTAGATTTGAAACTACTCTTAATTTGTTTTCCTAATTGACAAGCATCACACACATTATCTTTGATGAACTTGATATGAGGAATTCCTCGTACAAGTTCTTTGGATGATATTTGAGTAATTAGTTTCATGCTAGCATGACCTAATCTCCTATACCAATGCCAAGCATCCTCATTCAAAACCGAGAAACACACTTCATTGCAAAGATCATTGATGTCAATGGTGTATATGTTATTTTGTTTTCATGCAATCATATACGTGTTTTTGTGTAGTTTTTCAATGATGCAAGCATTAGATTCGAATTTGACGATATATCCTTTCTCACATAATTGACTAATACTCAAGAGGTTATGTTTTAAACCATCAACTAACAAAACATCTTCAATAAAAAAGTTGGATTTGTTACCTATGGTTCCTTTGCCAATGATTTTACCCTTGTTGTTGTCTCCGAATGTGACATAGCCTTCGTCTATGCTAGTAAGCTTAGAGAATTGAAATGGATCTTCAGTCATATGCCTTGAGCATCCACTATCAAGGTACCATCTCTTGCTCCTAGCTTGTGATGGTGTATGTCTCTACAAGAAAGGATAATTTTTAGGTACCCATTTACTTTTGGGTGCCTCAAAAACTAATCTACATTGTTTATTATGTTATATAGAGTTTATCATAGTTTCTTTAGGAACCCAAATCAGTTTGTTCGGGCTAATTTTCTTGAATAGATAATGATACGTATTATGTCCATGTTTACAACAAAAGTTACATTTGCTTTGGTGCCGAACATGTAAGATAGGGCCTTTTATGAAGGTGGTTGGATTTTGGTGAGAACTTCTCATAAATCCGATTCCACTTCTTTTGGAAACGTGACCCTTATTTATAAGGATCATGTTCAAAGACTTGCTACCAACCTCGAATTTCTTCAAGGCGTCCTTAAGTAGCAAGTTCTCCTTTTGGAGAGTTTCTAGATCATGACATTTTTCACATTGAGCTAAACTATCATGATATTCAGTTTTTAATTTATCAAAATTGCTAACACGACTATCATGCTTATTTTTCAGCAATTTATATTTTCTACTAATTGTTTTACATTCATCAAATAAGTCATGGAAGGCATTTAATAATTCACCAAATAATAAATCTACATCAATTAAATTTGGTACCTCCTCTTCGATGGCCATTAAGGCGTAATGAGCAACTTGCTTGGTGTAAGACTCCACTTCTTCGGACGCGCTCGAGTCATCCCATATTGCTTTGAGCGCCTTCTTCTTTGATGTTCTCTTCTTGGCTTGGGGATAATCACTTTTGTAGTGTCCCGGCTTTTTGCACTCGTAGCAAATAACTTGGTCCTTTTTGGGTTCAAATTTATTTTTTGTGTCATTTTTAAACTTGTTTTTCTTAATGAATTTTTTGAATTTCCTTATTAGAAGTGTCAAGTCATTGTGACAGTTCTCATCACTTGAGTTTTCTCTCAAGTGGTCATCTAAAGTTCTGAGTGTCATATCCTTCCTGTTCTTTGGAAGGATATCTTCTTACTCTACATGAGTCTTGCAAGTCATTTCATAGGTCATTAATGACCCGATTAGTTCTTCAAGAGGGAAGTTGTTTAAGTCTTTAGCCTCTTGAATAGCAGTGACTTTAGGGTCCCAACTCTTAGGAAGGGATCTTAGAATCTTATTTACAAGCTCAAAATCCGAAAAACTTTTGTCGAGTCCTTTTAGACCATTGATGACATCCGTGAAACGGGTGTACATGTCGCCAATAGTCTCGCTCGATTTCATTCGGAAAAGTTCAAAAGATTGATTTTTCACTCTACTTGTGCCTTCGTGAGTCACTACAAGTGTATGCCAAATATCAAACGCGGTTTCACAAACTGAAACACGATTGAACTCTTTTTTATCAAGCGCACAAAATAAGGCATTCATAGCCTTTACATTAAGAGTGAAAGTCTTCTTCTCCAATTCATTTCAATCGATCATTGGAAGAGAAGACTTCGAAAATCCATTTTCGACAAGATTCTAAAGTTCAAAATCCATTGAAATAAGGAAGATCCTCATTCGGGTCTTCCAATAGGTGTAGTCCGTCCCATTGAACATGGGTGGACGTGTAATAGAGTGGCCCTCTTGGTTTCCGGCGTATACCATCTCTCTTAGGTATTAATCCATTTGAGAGTTAACCCCGCTTTGATACCAATTGTTAGGATCAAGAGCACTAGGGGGGGGGGGGGGGTGAATTAGTACAGCGAAAAACTTTCGACGATTAAAACTGCATTCATATGATAAAAGCAATTTCGGTATGAAAGTCGATTCGTAAATCACTTTAACTTGTGATCAAGCGAGATGCAGTTAAAGAAAAGATATAAAGGCAGTTTGTAGTTATGATGGAAATCAGAATGTAAGCGCAAATTGAAATATGATGTTCGTACGATAAAACTGATTTCTGTCTTAACATCGATTCAAAAAATACTTAACTATGAAACATGTTCGTAAATTATCAGAAGGCAATAAGCTACTGAGGAGGTTTGCAGTAAAGATAAGATGCTCAAAGTAAATGCAAACTGAGATTTAGAGTGGTTCAGTCAATCTTGACCTACATCCACTTTTGGCTTCCTCCACCAACGAGGTCACCGACGTCCACTAGAGGCCTTCCTTCAATAAGCGAAGGCCAACCACCCTTTTACATCGATATTGATAGAGTCAAACATTTGTTGATGCACTCCTAGGTAGTAAAGGAATTCGGTAATCATGTTATCGAAGAGGTAGAAGTCCTTATGGTTTTACAAATACAACCATAAATTCTCTGAACAATGATTGAATATTTTTATTTTATTTAGGTATTGTAGCTTCCTCTTTAATGATATGTAATTATATCAAAAATCCATGGTGTGCCTTTCAAAGAACCCTCTCTATTCTATGGCTAGTAATAGTTGTAGCCTTACTATCATGCTTTTTTCCTTTAGGATCACTTACTTTTCATTGATAAAAAAATTTATAATTAATTTAGAAAAAATTCAAGAGATACCGCCCATAGTTAATAGTTACTCAATTCCAAGCACAACCTTACAGTCCTCCAATGATAATAAGAAAAAATCTACGAATAATTCTTAGCATTGCATAGAAAGCTTCACTTTGGAACACTTACTATCACAAGTTAAAAGTCACCCATCAGTAACCTCTATCTCGAACTTATTATGATGTTCAATGCGATAGGTCAATCGCACAATAACCTTGCTATCCATAAAATTGTTATTGCTACTAGTAGCAATCAAAATAGTAACAGGTTGACGTTTCAAAAGCCCTTTAACTTTTAAAGTTTGAGGATTATAATAGTCAATTAATGCATGAATGGTATGTGTGATAGGTTCAATAATATCAATATCTTTATTATTATAGTGTACAGCCTAAATCTTTGGTTCCTCCTTAATTGGTTTCTCCCTACTCCACTTTTCATCACAATGCCAACACAAACCCTTTGTTGATCGTTCTTTGAGTTTCGCTTAGGTTAGTCTTCTAGTATTAGGATTCCAATTAGGAATGGTTAGACTAATTGACTTACTAGTCACCTATTTATTAACACTCCTAGTTCAGTGATTTTTAATGTTAATTTTTTCTTCATGACTATCAAAGTGCAAGGTTAGCAAGCCTTTGTTAGGATTGAGTCGACACTAAGAGGAGGAGAGGGGGAGGGGGGGGTGAATTAGTGCACCGGTAAAATTATATCAATTCTGAAAACTTCATATGATAAAAACTGATATTTGACAAAGCATGTGTAGGAAATATGTTTAACTTGAAAACATATGGAAGCATCGTGAAAGTAAAGCATTTTACAGTAAAGGTAAATTATGTTGAATCTCATATTTTGATGATGAAACCAATTGATAGTGTTTATGATTTGATCTATGTTTTGAGTGACGCAGGATGCTTTGATCAGGAAGAGACAATTAAAGCAGAAAGAATCATGTTGGGCCGGAGAAAAACATGTCAGAAGATTGGACGTCGAGCTGAAGGATCGATCGACGTATCGACAAAAGGCTACGGGCCATGAGTTCGGGCATCGGGCTAAGAAGAGTAGATTTTGCAATAAGGAAATTGGAGTTGCGGAGGTCAACTGGCCGATTGGGCAATAAGCCGTAAGAGAGGACGATCCGCCGAACAATCGGAAGAGGCGTCGATGAACCAATGACATGCCGAACAACATCTGATTAGCTTAGTATTAATTGTCTAGATCAAAGTAGGTTTTATGTATGTAGGATTAACTATAATAGTAAGGCATAAAGCAAAATGAAGTCCCGAAGTCAAAGACACGATTTTGTTGGGAGTTCGAGAGTTCATCGGAAATCCGGATGTTCGTCGGAAGTTCTACCGGAATTGATCGAGAAGTCCAGGAGCTTACCAAAGAAGCTCATCGGAACTCACCAAGAAGATCGTCACGAAATCTAGGAGCTTGCCAGGAGTCCACTGGAACATTGCCGAGAGATCAT
Organism: Musa acuminata AAA Group; assembly: GCF_036884655.1. Taxonomy (NCBI): domain Eukaryota; kingdom Viridiplantae; phylum Streptophyta; class Magnoliopsida; order Zingiberales; family Musaceae; genus Musa; species Musa acuminata. The sequence goes on along the minus strand of NC_088331.1, from coordinate 32,798,880 downwards.
CGGAAGTTCGCTAGAAGATCGTTGAAGGCTCGCTGGAAGAAACCTAGACTTACAGGCTTATTTAGCTTAGTAAATGTCTTAGATTTTGTAGTTAGCACATAACTAGCATTAGAATTGGGCCAACCTAATTAGGGACCAGTTGGTCCCATGTATGGACTATGTTGGGCCCAATGAAAGACCCAAACAGTGACCCAACAAGTGGCACCATCATGGCATAGTCTCCGAGACTATGTCAAGTGGTGGTACTGCCCAGACATAGTCTTCCAAGCAGTGGTACCGCCAGACTAGGCGGTGGTACCACCAAACTGGGCAGTGGTACTGCCTAGGGTCAGTGCTGCAGGCGATGGTACCGCCCAGCACAGGCGGTGGTACCATCAGGACCCGGGAAACCCAGGATGAGACCATTTTAGGCTCCAAGTTTAAATCAACTTGAGGCCTATAAATACCTCTCTCATCCCTGGTTAAACTACACACAACTAAGAGCAAAAAAGGAAAGAAAACTTTGTTTTAATTGTGTGAACTCCTCTCAAAGTTCTAAGTGTTAGAATAGTTTAAGAGAGGAGTAAGTGGGGGTGTAACGGTTATCTCCTAAACCCGATAAAAGGAGAAAGAGCTGTAAAAGGTGGTTGGTCTTCACCTACTGAAGGAAGACCAATAGTGGATGCCGATGGCCTTGACGGAAGAGGAATCAGTGGAGTGGATGTAGGTCACGATGACCGAACCACTATAAAAATCTGGTTTGTATTTCTTTTGAGCAATTTACTTTAACTGCAAACCACTTTACTTGCTTACTGCTTTCATTACGTTTACGATTACGCTTTCAAGTTAAGCATATTTTCGGGATCGGTTTTCAACGTATGAAAGAATTTTTAGAATCGACATGATTTCCCCCCTCTTAGTGCCGACTTGTTCCTAACAAATTGCACAAAAAAAATGCAAATCAGATTTTTATAGTGGTTCTGTCATCGTGACCTACATCCACTCTTGATTCCTCTTCACTCGAGGCCATCGGCTTCCACTACCCAATCTTCTTTCAATAGGTGAAGATCAACTACCTTTTTACACTTTCTCATTTTCACAAGTTTAGAAGACAACCTTTACACCTCTCTTTTACAAGGTTTCCCTCACACACCTCCCTTAGAACTCTCTCTAAGCTTTAGGAGGAGGGAACTCAACTTTCTAATAGGGTTTACAATTTTAGAATCATAGAGTTATGCTCAACTTTCTTGCTATTCCATGCAGGAATAGCTAGGGTATTTATAGACCCTAATTGGCTTTAAAAATAAAGCAAAAAAAAAAGGTCTCATCTTGGGTTTTTCGGGTCTTGGCAGTACCACCGCCTATGCTGGGCGATACCACTACCTACAGCACTAACTCTGGGCGGTACCACTGCCTAGTTTGGTGGTACCATCGCCTAGTCTAGCGGTACTACCGCTTGGAAGACTATGTATGGGCAGTACCATCGCCTGACACAGTCTTAGAGATTGTGCCACTGATGGTTCCACTAGTTTGGGTCATTGTTTGACCCTTTCACTTGGCCTAACATAGCCTAAACTTAGGCCCAATTAGCCTCTAATTGAGTTGGCCTAATTTTAACCTAATTATACCTAAAACCTACTTTGATCTAGACAATTATTACAAAGCTAAATCAAATATTATCCGACATGTCATTGGTACATCGACGTTGTTGAATCTCGGATTTTGATGATGAAGTCAATTGTAATTTGTTTGATCTAATCTATATGTTGACAAAAGTGTGCAGGATTAACTACGATAGTAGTAAGACATAAAGCAAGTGTTGTGTCGGAGTCAAGATCGAGATCACATTGGGTGTTCAAGAGTTCGTCGGAACTTCGGACGTTCATCGGAAGTTCTGTCGGAATCAACCGAGAAGTCCAGGAGCTTGCCAAAGATGCTCGTTGAAACTTGCCAAGAAGATCGTTGTAAAGTCTAGGAGCTTGCCAAGAGTCCATCGAAGCATTGCTGAGAGTTTGTCGGATGTTTGCTGGAAGAATGTCGGAAGCTCGCCGGAAGAGTAATTGACGCACCAGAACAAGAAGTGCTATGATCATGTATTAATTATCGTAGTTAAAGCATACATTAAGTTGGGATTGGGAGGTAATCCCACCAACTTAATTAAGGGCCAACTGGGCCCTTAATAGGGCTGATTTGGGCTAGATTGAACAGCCCAATCAACCCCTAAAAATATGGCCTACGGTGGCACCGCCTAGAAGACCTAGTCTCCTAGGTGGTCTGGGCGATGGAACCACCGGCAGTTATTGCTGCCAATGGTGGTGCCCCTTTCAGGCAATGGTACTGCCAGAGCTCGGTCTCTGAGCTCTATCAAGCAGTGGTACCACCCAGTGCCAGATTGCAGGTGGTAGTACCACCCAATAATGGCGGTGGTACCACCAGTACCCCGAAAATCCGGGATAATAAACTTTTTGGCTCCATCTTTAAAGCCATTGGGGCCTATAAAAACCTCACTCTTTTCTGCATGAAAGAGTACAAAAGCATTGAGATAATCTTGAATTGTTGGGGTGTAAAAGTGTCGTAAACAAGTGCTATAGTTCTCCTCCTCCCTTTCTAAGTTTTGAGGTCATTTAAGAGAGGTGTAAGACTTGTAAGGGATTTCTCCTAAACTCTAAAAAGGAGAAAGCACTGTAAGAGGTGATTGGTCTTTGCCTATTGAAGGAAGGCCTTTAGTGGACGCTAGTGACCTCGACGGAGGAGGAATCCGAAAGTGGATGTAGGTCACAAAGACTGAACCACTCTAAATTCTGGTTTGCTTTTCAATTTGTACAAGTTTCATTACTGCAAGCTACATTACCTTATTACTGCCTTCTCTACACTCACATACGCTTTTAAGTTAAACTCCTTACAAAACGATTTTCGTTGGAATCGATTTTAATCGAAACGTAGACTTTTGAAATCGCGAAAGTTTTCTACTGCACTAATTCACCCCCCCTCTTAGTGCCGCTCTTGATCCTAACAATTGATATCAGAGCAAGGTTCACTCTCGTTTGGTTTAAAACCCAAGAGAGATGGTATTTGCTGACAACCAAGAGGGTCATTCAATTACACGTCCGTCCATGTTCAATGGGATGGATTACACATATTGGAAGACTAGAATGAGGATCTTCCTAATTTTAATGGATTTCGAATTATGGAATATTGTAGAAAATGGGTTTCAAAAGTTTTCTCTTCCAATGAACGATTGGAATGAGTTGGAGAAGAAGACTTTCACTTTAAATGTCAAGACTATGAATGCCTTGTTTTGTGCATTAGATAAAAACGAGTTTAATCGAGTATCGATTTGTGAAATTGCTTTTAACATTTGGCACACACTCGAAGTAACTCATGAAGGCACTAGTAGAGTGAAAGAGTCAAAAATTAATCTTTTGATGCATTCTTATGAGTTATTTTGAATGAAACCAAGTGAGACCATTGGAGATATGTACACTCGATTTATAGATGTCGTCAATGGACTAAAAGGACTTAGTAAAAATTTCTCAAATTTTAAACTTGTTAATAAGATTTTAAGATCCCTACCAAAAAGTTGGGACCCTAAAGTAACGACCATTCAAGAGGCCAAAGATCTAAATATTTTTCCTCTTGAATAACTAATTGGGTCACTAATGACCTATGAAATAATATTTAAAGCTCATGAAGAGCTTGAGGACACTCTTTCAAAGAACAAGAAGGATATGACACTGAGAACACAAGAGACCACTTGAAAGAAAACTCAAGTGATGAGGATTTCGATGATGACATGACACTCTTAACAAAGAAGTTCAAAAGATTCATAAAAAGAAATAAATTTAAAAATGATACTAAAAATAAATTTGAACCTAAGAAAGAACAAGTGATATGTTATAAATGCAAAGAGGAGGCAACCAAAGAAGAAGGCTCTCAAAACTACATGGGACAACTCAAGTGTTTCCAAAGAAGAGGAGCCAACTAACATCGAGCAAGTTGCTCACTATGTGCTAATGGCTATTGGAGATAAGGTAACAAGTTCATTAGATGCAAATTTAATTTTCAATGAACTTTCAAGTGCTTTTCATGAATTGTTTGATGAATGTAGAATCTTGAGTAAAAAGTATAACTCTTTGAAAAAGGAACATGCTTCTCTTATTAGCGACTTTGATAGAGTAAAGACTGAGCATGAAAATAGCTTAGCTTCCTACACAAAATGCCATGAACTAGAAATACTTTAAAAGAAAAACTTGTTACACAAAGAAACCTTGAAGAAATTTGAGGTTGGTAGCAAGTCCTTGAACATGATTCTTGCTAATAAGGGTCACGTTCGTAAAAAAGGCGGAATCGAATTTATGAGTAGCTCTCACTAAAATCCAACCACCTTTATTAAAGGCACTACCTTGTACATATCACCTCATATCCAATGCAACTTTTGTTGCAAACTTGGACATATTACGTACAAATGTCCATTCAAGAGATATAGTCAATATAAATTGATTTGGGTTCATAAAAAAACCTCAAATGACTCAATGCAATATTAAGCTATGTAGATCAATTTTTGAGGTACCCAAGGTCAAATGGGTACCTAAAAATCATCTCTTTTTGTAAAAAAAATGCACCATCATAAGCTAGGAGCAAGAGATGATACTTTGATTTTGGATGCTCAAGGCTTATGACCAGAGATCTCAAATAACTCATAAAGCTCTCTAGCCAAAATAATAAAAAGGGGATCATAAGAATTAAAACTATTAGTTACAAAATGATACTTATAAGATCATAATGCAATAATTATTTGAAATCTTATGTGATAAACACTTGATCTTTATCTCTCAGAATTCATATGCATAAGTTCCTTTTCTCACTTCTTCTAGATTTCTAAATTTCTTGGATACATTCCCTCAATTTTTTTTCCAAATCGAATTCTATCCAACAAGATCATGAATTTGTTAAATTTCATTTTTAAACTTTTCTTGATTCTTTAGATCACTCTCTTAAATCATGATCTTATAGTATGCGCAATGAGCCATATGTATTTTTCCATATGAGTTGTTACGATGCTTGCATACAAATTTTATATGGTGAATCATGAAATTACAGTATACATTTTTTTTTATATATACGAGTTCTATATAATGTTTAAGTATGGTATGCATTTTATATGATGAACGTACAATCTTCAATACGAATCTTCTCCTCTTATGATGCAACTTTTACATGATGATGTAAATAAGGTTCTGTGCTTCACAACAATAAAAATCTTGCAAAATTAGAATCACCTATACTAGCAACACACACCAATGTGAGCAGTGCTCACTGCTTGTAGGCGGTGGCACCGCCCAACTAGCGGTAGCACCACTAGTTATCACAGGTGGCAAGCGGTAGCACCGCCCGCAACCTCTGCCCTATAAAAAGGCACTTAGGGCCGACGGTAGAACCGACCCCAAGCCCTCTTACATTCCTTCCTTATACCTTTAAACACCTCTCCACCCCTCATTCTCCTTGATCCTCCTCTAGAAACTCTAGGAAACCCTCCTCTTCTTCAAATCCAAGGATCAATCTCAATCTTTCAAGAAGATCACTGCAAGGGTAATTCTTAAACCTTTTCTTTCAATTTATTGATAGATCTTGCCTCTTATGTGTAGTTCTCTCATCATTTATATGTTTAGTCTCATGGCTTCTAGAAGATCCTCTAGGGACAAAGGAAAGAGGAGATTATATGAAAAATATGACTCCTTACTTTTCGATTCTAATCAACATGCCCTTAAATTTTCATCCATAGAGTCTAGGAATGTTCGTAAAGGTAAATATATTGATTTAGAGGAACTAAGTGACTTAGAACTCATTCAATGGTTTGCTAATCTAAACATTCTTCCAATCCTTCAAATAAGTGAACTCATCTACCCTAGGCTTGTTAGGCTATTTTACAATAATTTACATATAGATAAAAATGAAAGGGTATCTATCTATCTATTAGGATATCATATACCCATTACAGATAGAACAATTTATAACATCATAGGAATTTTGGTAAAAGAAAGAGAGTGTTATTTTAGAGGACAATTGGATGAAGAAACAGTTGGGACTACTTACGTTGATGCCTTAGTAACAAGTTTTGGTAATCCTAACTTAACGATTCTTCCAAAAAGCTATGAATATTTACTACCTTTAAGCACCAAAATACTTCATCATATCCTGATAAGTATCATTCTCCCAAAACAATATCATCATGATGAAGTAAGCCAAATGGAATTAGGTACCATGTATTGGATTATGAAAGGACATAACAATTGTTTTGGTTACCTAATCCAACAAAACATGATAGAACTATCAAAAAAGGACATGATGCTTCCATATGGTGACTTAATCACAAGACTACTCCATGCCTATGATATTGACATTCCACCCGAAGAAGAAGTTATAAAACTAGATAGATTTAGTATCATAAATAGAAATCTACTTCGATAGATGAGATGTACATTCAAAAATGATATATGGACTAGACTGCCTAGAAAGACTGATCCCCTCCAACCTGAACCAAAACCTGAAATACCAATTTTTAGGGATAATCAATCTCCTCCAACTGGTCCCTTTGAGGAATCACCTCTAGTAGAGCAAACACCTCCCTCATCTATCAATAACATAAAAACTCGGATGGATCATTTTGAACAACGCCAATATCAAATCTTAACTGAGTTGTAGTAGATTCACTAACAGTTTAATACTTTGTTTAGATATTTTAACTTACCACCACCTGAATGAGTAGTGGATGAAATCTCTCTATTGTATTATGCTTACTTTTATGTTGTAATCTTATGTTGATTACCTTGCTGTTTGTAATCTTGAAATGCTGCTTACTTTGATGCAAAAATTTCATTGTGATCTCTTTTATGTTGTAATCTTGTGTTGCCTATTCTGATGGTGAAATTCTGTGCTTACTTTGATAAATATATCACTCTAAGAATTATACTTGATAAATCTTTTAACTAAATAAATTCCTTGATACATTCAACTTTTGGTATTTATAACCTAACGCATTATTTGATGATCATTTGCGAAGTTAGGAATGTTAAATTGTCCGAATACATGAATTTGATGAATTTCTTTTCCGAACTATCTTCTTGAATTAAACTTTTATGAGTTTAATGTCATATCAAGTTTATTCCAAATCCTTGCTCCATCATATAATAATGTTGGATACATGGAATTCATTCATAAATGCATCTCTCACATATTTCACTCTTATGAATTTTTTTATGAGAAATATATTTGATGTGATCATTCATGAAATTTCTTTTATTCTTTTACATGAATTCTTTCTTAATGAAAGAAAATTTTATATGAATTTTTTAGTATGAGATGAACACTTGCAAGAGTGAGGATTTGATTTCACATGAATATCTTGATCCTTGTGAAAATTGAAGTATGATTTAATAAAACTCTTTTATCATTTTTGACTTGATTCAAATCATTTTACAAAGTTGATTTTTAATGGATTTCCTCCCTTCTTTCCTTCTTCATGCAAAGTCTTGATGAAAAAAAGGGGAGAAGTTGATGGAAGCTATTGCTTTAATGTTGATAACATTTAATGTTGAGAACTTTTAAATGATACCATATTATGAATGCTAGAAATATGATTGGTATTATTAAATACAAATTGAACTGTGGCATGAATCTTTACTTGCATTATTGAATTATTCTCCTTTTTGTTGATGACAAAGGGGGAGAAATGATACCAAAATATGGTAAATTGATGACAATATATACAATGTATCTTATTATAAATGCTTATGTGCTTATCATTTGAAACATATTGAAATATGACAAAAACATATCTTATCGTATCAAATTGATAAATGTCTTTCTCATAAGATATCATGAGTTGAAATATGACAAAAACATATCTTATCATATCAAATTGATAAATGTCTTTCATAAGATATCTAGAGCTTAACTTGTAATTTTAAAAATGATATCTTGCCATATAATGATGAATTGCTATCTTTGTCATCTTTCATATTTGAAATATCTTACTTAAAAATGGATGTCATGACTTGACATCAAACTTGGCATCGTATCTTGAGAATGTTAGATCATGATGTATATATTGATAAGTTTAAATGAATCTAACTTATCGGTTTGATACTTGAATTCAAAGGCTCTGAATTCAAGAGTGTCTTTTCTCAAGTATGGCATATAGATAGGGGGAGTTAAGATTAACTCCGTCATCAATTGATTATCATCATAAAAAAGGGAGAGATTATTGAATCTTGGATTTTGATGATGAAGTCAATTATAATTTGTTTGATCTAATATATATGTTGAGAAAAGTGTGTATGATTAACTATGATAGTAGTAAGACATAAAGAAGGTATTGTGCCGGAGTCAAGATCGAGATCACGTTCGGAGTTTGAGAGTTCGTCGGAAGTCCAGACATTTGTCAGAAGTTCTGCCGAAACCAACCGAGAAGTCCAAGAGCTTGCCAAAGATGCTCGTCGGAGCATGCCAAAGATGCTCATCGAAACTTGCCAAGAAGATTATCGTAAAGTCCAGGAGCTTGCCGGAGTCTACTGGAGCATTATCGAGAGTTCGTCGAATGTTCGCCGGAAGAACACCAAATGCTCGTCGGAAGAGCAATTGACGCACTGGAACAAGAAGTGCTATAATAATGTCTTAATTATTATAGTTAGAGCATAAATTAAGTAAGAATTGGGAGGTAATCCCACTAACTTAATTAGAGGCCAACTAGGCCCTTAATAGGGGTGATTTGGGCTAGATTGAATAGCCCAATCAGCCCTTAAAAACATGACCAGCGGTGGCACCGCCTAGAAGACCCAATCTCCCAGGTGGTTTGGATGATGGTACCACTGACAATTATTGCTGCCAACGATGGTACCACCCCTATCAGGCGGTGGTACCACCAGAGCTCGGTCTCCGAGCTTTGTCAGGCAGTGGTACCGCATAGTGTCAGACTGCAGGCAATAGTACTACCCAGTAATAGTGGTAGTACCGCTAGTACCTAAAAAATCCGAGATGAGACACTTTTTGACTCTATTTTTGAAGCCATTAAGGCCTATAAAAACCCTAACCTTTTTTATATAAAAGGGTACGAAAGCATTGAGATAGTCTTGAGTTGTTAGGGTATAAAAGTATTGGAAACAAGTGCTAGAGTTCTCCTTATCCCTTTCTAAGTTTTGAGATTATTCAAGAGAGGTGTGAGGCACCCAAAAGCACATGATAGAAAATACAGATCTGTTTATGAGGCACCCAAAAGAAAATGGGTTCCTAAAGATCATCCGTTCCTATAAAAACATTAAAAGTCTAGGCCGGAGCAAGAAATAATATTCTGCTCCTTGACTCTCAATGGTCATAAAATCAAAAAGGAACTCGCAACGCTTAAGTAACAAGTAATACAATACAATTAGAAACATATGATATCCAAATTCACATACCCCTGATCTTCAAAACCTGTTCATCTACGAATCAATTCTTGTAGAAACTAAACATGACACCAAACAAACATTCGTATACACCTTAAAAGATCTATCTTACGAAGAGCTTCTTCCTTAAATGAAAATTCACACGAAATCATGTGACAAACATCAATTGCTCTGAAACTCTCCTCAAGGCAAAGGCTCCCTAAATCAAAACATCCTAAAATGCTCACCTGCTGCAGGCGGTGGCACCTCTCCAGCTGGCGGTTGCACCTCCAGCCTTCACGGGTTGCCAGAGGTTGCACCGCTCCAGCCAGAGGTGCAACCGCCAGCAGCTCTGCCCCCTTAAAATCACGCTAGGGCCGGCTAAGGAACCGACCCCAACTCACCCCCATTCCCTCCTCTACTCTTCCAAGACTCCTCCATTCCCACTTCACTCCTCTAAGCCTTCCAAATACCTCCCATTTCAGAGCAAAACATCAAGAATCCTCCCTTCTCTTGAAGATTTCACAAAGGTATTCTCTAAGAAGCTCTTAAATTCTGTTTTGTTCTTCATTTTCTTTAGCTCATCATCATCCCTTTAAAACAGCAGTAGTAATGGGATCTAGAAGATCCTCAAGGGACAAGGGAAAGAGGAGAGTAGTAGAAGAGTTTGATCTCACTCTTTTTGATTCCAAAAACCATGCTGAAAAATTTCTCTCCTTCGAACTAAGAAGCATCAATAAGGGAAAATATGTAGATCTGAATGAACTAAGAGATGTAGAGACTATACATTGGTTTGCAAACCTAAATCTACTTCCCATTTTGCAGATCAACGAACCCATTTATCCTAGACTAGTTCGATTGTTTTACAACAACATGCAAAAAGATGATGAAGAAAGGATATCAACCTATCTCTTAGGACAACACATTTCAATCACTGATAGATTCATTTGTGATATAATAGGTATCCCCATGAAAAGCATAGGACTTTACTTCAAAGGATCATGGGATGAAAACACTATTGGAACATCTTACGTTGACGCCTTAGGAACAATCCTTGCCAATCCTAACATAGAATCTATTTCTAAAAGTTGTGAACATCTAATGCCTTTTAACACTAAGATACTTCATCATATCATGACTAGTATAATTCTTCCTAAGCAATTTCATCATGATGAAGTAAGTCAATTGGAATTAGGAATTATGTACCTAATTATGAAAGAACGTGACATTTGTCTTGGCTATCTGATCCAACAAAACATGTTGGAATTATCTACAAAAGATATGATGCTCCCATATGGTGGAATTATTACTAGAATAATGAAAGCTTACGACATTCAAATACCACTAGAAGAAGAAGTAATGAAATCAGATAGATACAGCATAATAAACAAAAATCTACTTCACCGACTGAGATGTCACTATAGAAACGGAAACTGGGTAAGAATGCCTAGAAGAACTAATCCCCCTGAACCTGAACCTGAACCAGAGCTAGAAACCCCAGTCTTTATGAGTACCCACTCTCCTCCAATCTGTCCCTTTGAGGAAACACATCCGGTTGAGCAGACTCACATCGAAGATATCGGGATTCGGATGGACCGATTTGAGCAACGACAAGAACGGCTTGAACTTCGACAAGATCAAATCCTTACCGAGCTACAACAAATCCATCGACAATTTGACTCTTTATTTAGGCACTTTAATCTTCCACCTCATGAATAAGCTTGTATAAACATCTGATGTTTTTGATATGACATGTTGTAAACTCCTTATGTTATTCATGAAGGACTTTGTCTTTATGATTACCTGATATGCTGTACATATGTTACCCTGATATGGTTATCTTTGTCTGTGTAAGCATATTTTGCAAACATCTCTTGTTGTTTATCTCGGTTTTTGCACTGAAACTAAAAAGGTTTAAAAACCTATGCCTTGAAAATATGAAGCAACATACCAATGTAAGTTGATAAGTCAGTAGTATGACATTGATATGGTAGCTATTGCTAATATGATTGCTATCATGCCATGTATCAAACAAAAATTTGCATCATACGAGCTGATATCTTACCATGTGATGCAATGCTACACTTGCTGAAATAAAAATCCTGCTATGCAATATGATATAATGCTGCACTTGAAATAATTGTGTTACTACAATTATTCGAATGCTATTACTACTACATGCCTTGACAACGCTTGATCAAATAACATGTTGCAAATTATGTGACAAATATTCTTAACCAAATGCATGTAAGAAGTTCATTTTTCGGGTTGTATGCTAAAAATGGGATGTTCCCGTACACTCTTATGAAAACTCGTTGGAAAATGACTTTCCTCCGTCAAGCAAAAACAATAAAGTGATATATGTGTCATGACTTCCTTTATATGCTTGATCATGCTTTTTGTTGATGACAAAGGGGGAGAAAAATATGAATTGATAAACACTATGTCATAAGCTGAACTGCCATAATCAAATCTATGTCATAGTTACAAATACTTGAGTGATGCTATAAACAATGTTATGCCATCCTTGCATCACCAAGAGATATGTGAACATGTACTATAGTTTGCATCATATCTTGATTTGATATTGTGAAGATAATGCAAACTTGCTAGAAAATCTCAAATGTAAGCATCATGTAAGAAGTCCTTCGTTGCTTTATTTGATTACATGATGATTAGTTACAAACACAATCATACAAACTTGTTGATGTATGTCATGCCTTGACATAATTCTTGAAGAGATACATCATGATAGGCATCATGATGGGAGCATTGATAAGTTTAACTGATCTAACTTATCAATGCGTCACTTGAATTCAAAGGTCTTGAATTCAAGGTTGACTTATCTCAACTATGGCATATAGATAGGGGGAGTTAAGGATAACTCCTTTATCAATTGATTGTCATCATCAAAAAGGGGGAGATTGTTGAATCTCGGATTTTGATGATGAAGTCAATTGTCATTTGTTATCTAATCTATGTGTTGAGATAAGTGTGCAGGATTAACTACGATGAGATTAAGACAAGCAGCAGGAGTTGCGCCGGAGTCAAGATCATGATCACGTTGGGAGTTCGAGAGTTCGACGGAAGTTCGGACGGTCGTCGGAGGTTCAGAGAGAACAGATCCGAGAAGTCCAGAAGCTTGCCAAGCGAAGCTCGTCGGAACTCGCCAAGTGGATCGTCGCAAAGTCCAGGAGTATACCGGATGTCCGCAGGAGGATCACCGAGGGTTATCGGTTGATCGACGGAAGTTGGCCGGAAACTCGCCGGAAGAAGCGATTGACGCATCGGAGCAAGCTGCAGGAGTTGTCTTAGAGATAATCGTAGTTAGCACGATGATTAAGCATGAAAATGGGAGGTGATCCCATTAGCTTAATCTTGGGGCAATTGGGCCCCTGAAAAGATTCAAAGTGGGTCGAATGGAGTGAACCATTCGGACCCTGATTGCACCAGGAGGTGCAACCGCCCCAGCCAGGAGGTGCAACCGCCTGGGCTGTGGGGCTGGGAGGTGCAACCGCCCCAGCCAGGAGGTGCAACCGCCAGGGGTGCACGGCTGGGAGGTGCAACCGCCCCAGCCAGGAGGTGCAACCGCCAGGGGTGCACGGCTGGGAGGTGCAACCGCCCCAGCCAGGAGGTGCAACCGCCAGGGTTGCAAGGCTGGGAGGTGCAACCGCTCCAGCCAAGAGGTTGCACCGCCAGAGCTCAAGTTCCGAGCTCTGCCAGGCGATGCAACCACCAAGCTCAGTCTTCGAGCTTTGGCAGTGTGGTGCATCAGCCTGAGCTCAGTCTCGAGCTTTGCCAGGTGATGCATTCACCAAGCTCAGTCTTCGAGCTATGGCAGAATGGTGCATCAGCTTGAGCTCAGTTTGGAGCTCTGCCAAGTGATGCAACCACCGAGCTCAGATTTCGAGCTCTGCCAGGTGATGCAACCACCAAGCTCAGTCTTCGAGCTCTGCCAGGTGATGCAACCATTGAGCTCAGTCTTCGAGCTCTGGCAGAGAAGAAGCAATCGGCAGAGCTCAGTCTTCGAGCTCTGCCAGGCGGTGCCACCTCTCCAGTTGAGAGGTGCAACCGCCTGATCCCAGAAATTCTGGGATTAGATCGATTTGATCGTTTTGAGCTCGAATTTTGAATTGGGTTGGGGCCTATAAATACCCCACCCATTCAGCACTGAAAAGATACAGACCTATACCGAAATTGTGATCTTTTCTGTGATTCTAAAGAGCTCAAAAGTGTTGTAAATCCTTGAGTCTCCTCCTTCTGTTCTTCAAGTTTTCAACTGTAAAGTGAGGAGAGAAAGGTCTGTAAAGGTTGTCTCCTAAGCCTGTCAAAAGGAGAGAAACTGTAAGAGGGAAGTTTGGCCTTCGCCCATTGAAGGAAGGCAGCTAGTTGACGTCGGCAACCTCATCGGTGGAGGAAGCCAAAAGTGGAGTAGGTCAAGGCTGACCGAACCACTCTAAATCTCTGGTTTGCGTTTAATTTCGAGCACTCTATCATTACTGCAAACCTCCCTCATCACTACTGCTCTCTGCGCTTTCACGAACAAGTTCTAAGTGCTGTTCTTCCAAATCTGCATTCAGACGTAAACTTGTATTTTCGTACATTACAGTTTACGTTTACGTTTGATTCTGCAGAACTGTTTTCCGCGCTTTTACGAACGAGCTTCCTTGCAGTTTACGCTTACATTTTAATCCTATTAATAACTGCAATCTGTCCTCTACGATTTTACGAACGAGTTTTAACATTTAGACGTAAAACTGCATTCGGACGTAAATCGGCTTTCTTCGCTCAATCATCAGATTTCAGTTTACGTTTACGTCTTGATTTCAACTGCATACTGCCTTCTGTGAATATACAAACGAGTTTCAAAGTTTAGACGCAAATCTGCGTTTAGACGTAAAACTGCGTTTAAACGTAAAACTGCGTTTAGACGTAAATCTGCGTTTAGACGTAAAACTACGTTCAGACGTAAAACTGCGTTTAAACGTAAAACTGCGTTTAAACGTAAATCTGCGTTTAGACGTAAAACTACGTTTAGACGTAAAACTGCGTTTAGACGCAAATCTGCGTTTAGACGTAAATCTGCATTTAGACGCAAAACTGCGCTTAGACGCAATCTGCGCTTAGACGCAAAACTGCGCTTAGACGCAATCTGCGCTTAGACGCAAACTGCACTTAGATACAAACTGAGAATTTGCTTTTGCATCATAATCGTTTTTGAACGAACGCAGCTTTTTGTTTTTAAATTATTATAAAATTTTCGCTGCACTAATTCACCCCCCCCCCTCTTAGTGCTCTTGATCCTAACAATTGGTAACAGAGCTCGGTTAACTCTCTGAAGGATTAAAACCCAAGAGAGATGGCATACGCCGGAAACCAAGAGGGGCATTCAATTACACGTCCACCCATGTTCAGTGGAACGGACTACACTTACTGGAAGACCCGAATGAGGATCTTTCTTATTTCTATGGATTTAGAACTGTGGAACCTTGTTGAAAATGGATTTTCAAAATCTTCTCTTCCAATGATCGATTGGAACGATTTGGAGAAGAAGACTTTCGCTCTTAATGCAAAGGCTATGAATGCCTTATTTTGCGCTCTTGATAAAAACGAGTTTAATCGTGTTTCAACGTGCGAAACTGCTTTTGATATTTGGCACACACTTGAAGTGACCCACGAGGGCACAAGTAGAGTGAAAGAGTCAAAAATCAATCTGTTGCTGCATTCTTTTGAACTTTTTCGAATGAAACCGAGTGAAACCATTGGCGACATGTTTACCCGTTTCACGGATGTCGTCAACGGTTTAAAAGGTCTCGGAAAGAGCTTTTCGGATTTTGAGCTTGTTAATAAGATACTAAGATCCCTTCCTAAGAGTTGGGATCCTAAAGTCACCGCCATTCAAGAGGCAAAAGATCTGCAAAATTTCCCTCTTGAAGAACTAATCGGGTCATTAATGACCTACGAAATGACCTGCAAAGCTCATGAAGAGCAGGAAGACATCCTTCCAAAGAACAGGAAGGATATGGCACTTAAGACTTCTGAATGCCACTTGAGAGAAAACTCAAGTGATGAGGATTGTGACGATGACTTGGCACTGTTGACAAGAAAGTTTAAAAAATTCTTCAAAAGAAACAAGTTTAAAAACGATATGAAAAATAAACTTGAACCTAAGAAGGACCAAGTGATCTGCTATGAATGTAAAAAGCCGGGACATTACAAAAGTGATTGTCCCCAAGTCAAGAAAAGAACAACAAAGAAGAAGGCGCTCCAAGCAACATGGGATGATTCAAGCGCATCCGAGGAAGAAGAATCCAACACCGAGCAAGTTGCTCATTACGCCTTTATGGCCATCGAAGGGGAGGTAACGGATTTATTAGATGCTGATTTATCTTTCGATGAATTATTAAATGCCTTCCATGATTTATTTGATGAATGCAAAGTTATAAATAGAAAATATAAGTTGCTAAAAAGGGTACATGATAATCTTACTTGTGAGTTTGATAAATTAAAAGTCAAACATCATGATAGTTTAAACTCATGTATCAAATGTCATGATTTAGAAACTATACAAAATGAAAACTTGCTGCTTAAGGACACCTTGAAGAAATTCGAGGTTGGTAGCAAGTCATTAAACATGATCCTTACAAACAAGGGTCATGCTCCCAAAAGAAGTGGGATAGGATTTGTGAGGAGTCCTCACCGAAATCCAACTACCTTTGTAAAAGGCCCCATCTTACACATTCAACACCAAACAAAGTGCAACTTTTGTTGCAAATCTGGACACAAGACACATTGTTGTCCATTCAAGAAAATAAGTCCAAACAAATTAATTTGGGTTCCTAAAGGAACCATGATAAACTCTATGCAACATGATAGAAAATACAGATCTGTTTATGAGGCACCCAAAAGCAAATGGGTTCCTAAAGATCATCCGTTCCTATAAAAACATTAAAAGTCTAGGCCGGAGCAAGAAATAATATTCTGCTCCTTGACTCTCAATGGTCATAAAATCAAAAAGGAACTCGCAACGCTTAAGTAACAAGTAATACAATACAATTAGAAACATATGATATCCAAATTCACATACCCCTGATCTTCAAAACCTGTTCATCTACGAATCAATTCTTGTAGAAACTAAACATGACACCAAACAAACATTCGTATACACCTTAAAAGATCTATCTTACGAAGAGCTTCTTCCTTAAATGAAAATTCACACGAAATCATGTGACAAACATCAATTGCTCTGAAACTCTCCTCAAGGCAAAGGCTCCCTAAATCAAAACATCCTAAAATGCTCACCTGCTGCAGGCGGTGGCACCTCTCCAGCTGGCGGTTGCACCTCCAGCCTTCACGGGTTGCCAGAGGTTGCACCGCTCCAGCCAGAGGTGCAACCGCCAGCAGCTCTGCCCCCTTAAAATCACGCTAGGGCCGGCTAAGGAACCGACCCCAACTCACCCCCATTCCCTCCTCTACTCTTCCAAGACTCCTCCATTCCCACTTCACTCCTCTAAGCCTTCCAAATACCTCCCATTTCAGAGCAAAACATCAAGAATCCTCCCTTCTCTTGAAGATTTCACAAAGGTATTCTCTAAGAAGCTCTTAAATTCTGTTTTGTTCTTCATTTTCTTTAGCTCATCATCATCCCTTTAAAACAGCAGTAGTAATGGGATCTAGAAGATCCTCAAGGGACAAGGGAAAGAGGAGAGTAGTAGAAGAGTTTGATCTCACTCTTTTTGATTCCAAAAACCATGCTGAAAAATTTCTCTCCTTCGAACTAAGAAGCATCAATAAGGGAAAATATGTAGATCTGAATGAACTAAGAGATGTAGAGACTATACATTGGTTTGCAAACCTAAATCTACTTCCCATTTTGCAGATCAACGAACCCATTTATCCTAGACTAGTTCGATTGTTTTACAACAACATGCAAAAAGATGATGAAGAAAGGATATCAACCTATCTCTTAGGACAACACATTTCAATCACTGATAGATTCATTTGTGATATAATAGGTATCCCCATGAAAAGCATAGGACTTTACTTCAAAGGATCATGGGATGAAAACACTATTGGAACATCTTACGTTGACGTCTTAGGAACAATCCTTGCCAATCCTAACATAGAATCTATTTCTAAAAGTTGTGAACATCTAATGCCTTTTAACACTAAGATACTTCATCATATCATGACTAGTATAATTCTTCCTAAGCAATTTCATCATGATGAAGTAAGTCAATTGGAATTAGGAATTATGTACCTAATTATGAAAGAACGTGACATTTGTCTTGGCTATCTGATCCAACAAAACATGTTGGAATTATCTACAAAAGATATGATGCTCCCATATGGTGGAATTATTACTAGAATAATGAAAGCTTACGACATTCAAATACCACTAGAAGAAGAAGTAATGAAATCAGATAGATACAGCATAATAAACAAAAATCTACTTCACCGACTGAGATGTCACTATAGAAACGGAAACTGGGTAAGAATGCCTAGAAGAACTAATCCCCCTGAACCTGAACCTGAACCAGAGCTAGAAACCCCAGTCTTTATGAGTACCCACTCTCCTCCAATCTGTCCCTTTGAGGAAACACATCCGGTTGAGCAGACTCACATCGAAGATATCGGGATTCGGATGGACCGATTTGAGCAACGACAAGAACGGCTTGAACTTCGACAAGATCAAATCCTTACCGAGCTACAACAAATCCATCGACAATTTGACTCTTTATTTAGGCACTTTAATCTTCCACCTCATGAATAAGCTTGTATAAACATCTGATGTTTTTGATATGACATGTTGTAAACTCCTTATGTTATTCATGAAGGACTTTGTCTTTATGATTACCTGATATGCTGTACATATGTTACCCTGATATGGTTATCTTTGTCTGTGTAAGCATATTTTGCAAACATCTCTTGTTGTTTATCTCGGTTTTTGCACTGAAACTAAAAAGGTTTAAAAACCTATGCCTTGAAAATATGAAGCAACATACCAATGTAAGTTGATAAGTCAGTAGTATGACATTGATATGGTAGCTATTGCTAATATGATTGCTATCATGCCATGTATCAAACAAAAATTTGCATCATACGAGCTGATATCTTACCATGTGATGCAATGCTACACTTGCTGAAATAAAAATCCTGCTATGCAATATGATATAATGCTGCACTTGAAATAATTGTGTTACTACAATTATTCGAATGCTATTACTACTACATGCCTTGACAACGCTTGATCAAATAACATGTTGCAAATTATGTGACAAATATTCTTAACCAAATGCATGTAAGAAGTTCATTTTTCGGGTTGTATGCTAAAAATGGGATGTTCCCGTACACTCTTATGAAAACTCGTTGGAAAATGACTTTCCTCCGTCAAGCAAAAACAATAAAGTGATATATGTGTCATGACTTCCTTTATATGCTTGATCATGCTTTTTGTTGATGACAAAGGGGGAGAAAAATATGAATTGATAAACACTATGTCATAAGCTGAACTGCCATAATCAAATCTATGTCATAGTTACAAATACTTGAGTGATGCTATAAACAATGTTATGCCATCCTTGCATCACCAAGAGATATGTGAACATGTACTATAGTTTGCATCATATCTTGATTTGATATTGTGAAGATAATGCAAACTTGCTAGAAAATCTCAAATGTAAGCATCATGTAAGAAGTCCTTCGTTGCTTTATTTGATTACATGATGATTAGTTACAAACACAATCATACAAACTTGTTGATGTATGTCATGCCTTGACATAATTCTTGAAGAGATACATCATGATAGGCATCATGATGGGAGCATTGATAAGTTTAACTGATCTAACTTATCAATGCGTCACTTGAATTCAAAGGTCTTGAATTCAAGGTTGACTTATCTCAACTATGGCATATAGATAGGGGGAGTTAAGGATAACTCCTTTATCAATTGATTGTCATCATCAAAAAGGGGGAGATTGTTGAATCTCGGATTTTGATGATGAAGTCAATTGTCATTTGTTATCTAATCTATGTGTTGAGATAAGTGTGCAGGATTAACTACGATGAGATTAAGACAAGCAGCAGGAGTTGCGCCGGAGTCAAGATCATGATCACGTTGGGAGTTCGAGAGTTCGACGGAAGTTCGGACGGTCGTCGGAGGTTCAGAGAGAACAGATCCGAGAAGTCCAGAAGCTTGCCAAGCGAAGCTCGTCGGAACTCGCCAAGTGGATCGTCGCAAAGTCCAGGAGTATACCGGATGTCCGCAGGAGGATCACCGAGGGTTATCGGTTGATCGACGGAAGTTGGCCGGAAACTCGCCGGAAGAAGCGATTGACGCATCGGAGCAAGCTGCAGGAGTTGTCTTAGAGATAATCGTAGTTAGCACGATGATTAAGCATGAAAATGGGAGGTGATCCCATTAGCTTAATCTTAGGGCAATTGGGCCCCTGAAAAGATTCAAAGTGGGTCGAATGGAGTGAACCATTCGGACCCTGATTGCACCAGGAGGTGCAACCGCCCCAGCCAGGAGGTGCAACCGCCTGGGCTGTGGGGCTGGGAGGTGCAACCGCCCCAGCCAGGAGGTGCAACCGCCAGGGGTGCACGGCTGGGAGGTGCAACCGCCCCAGCCAGGAGGTGCAACCGCCAGGGGTGCACGGCTGGGAGGTGCAACCGCCCCAGCCAGGAGGTGCAACCGCCAGGGTTGCAAGGCTGGGAGGTGCAACCGCTCCAGCCAAGAGGTTGCACCGCCAGAGCTCAAGTTCCGAGCTCTGCCAGGCGATGCAACCACCAAGCTCAGTCTTCGAGCTTTGGCAGTGTGGTGCATCAGCCTGAGCTCAGTCTCGAGCTTTGCCAGGTGATGCATTCACCAAGCTCAGTCTTCGAGCTATGGCAGAATGGTGCATCAGCTTGAGCTCAGTTTGGAGCTCTGCCAAGTGATGCAATCACCGAGCTCAGATTTCGAGCTCTGCCAGGTGATGCAACCACCAAGCTCAGTCTTCGAGCTCTGCCAGGTGATGCAACCATTGAGCTCAGTCTTCGAGCTCTGGCAGAGAAGAAGCAATCGGCAGAGCTTAGTCTTCGAGCTCTGCCAGGCGGTGCCACCTCTCCAGTTGAGAGGTGCAACCGCCTGATCCCAGAAATTCTGGGATTAGATCGATTTGATCGTTTTGAGCTCGAATTTTGAATTGGGTTGGGGCCTATAAATACCCCACCCATTCAGCACTGAAAAGATACAGACCTATACCGAAATTGTGATCTTTTCTGTGATTCTAAAGAGCTCAAAAGTGTTGTAAATCCTTGAGTCTCCTCCTTCTGTTCTTCAAGTTTTCAACTGTAAAGTGAGGAGAGAAAGGTCTGTAAAGGTTGTCTCCTAAGCCTGTCAAAAGGAGAGAAACTGTAAGAGGGAAGTTTGGCCTTCGCCCATTGAAGGAAGGCAGCTAGTTGACGTCGGCAACCTCATCGGTGGAGGAAGCCAAAAGTGGAGTAGGTCAAGGCTGACCGAACCACTCTAAATCTCTGGTTTGCGTTTAATTTCGAGCACTCTATCATTACTGCAAACCTCCCTCATCACTACTGCTCTCTGCGCTTTCACGAACAAGTTCTAAGTGCTGTTCTTCCAAATCTGCATTCAGACGTAAACTTGTATTTTCGTACATTACAGTTTACGTTTACGTTTGATTCTGCAGAACTGTTTTCCGCGCTTTTACGAACGAGCTTCCTTGCAGTTTACGCTTACATTTTAATCCTATTAATAACTGCAATCTGTCCTCTACGATTTTACGAACGAGTTTTAACATTTAGACGTAAAACTGCATTCGGACGTAAATCGGCTTTCTTCGCTCAATCATCAGATTTCAGTTTACGTTTACGTCTTGATTTCAACTGCATACTGCCTTCTGCGAATATACAAACGAGTTTCAAAGTTTAGACGCAAATCTGCGTTTAGACGTAAAACTGCGTTTAAACGTAAAACTGCGTTTAGACGTAAATCTGCGTTTAGACGTAAAACTACGTT
Source organism: Musa acuminata AAA Group (assembly GCF_036884655.1). Classification (NCBI taxonomy): domain Eukaryota; kingdom Viridiplantae; phylum Streptophyta; class Magnoliopsida; order Zingiberales; family Musaceae; genus Musa; species Musa acuminata. Next base: position 32,777,465 of record NC_088331.1, on the reverse strand, counting down.
CAGACGTAAAACTGCGTTTAAACGTAAAACTGCGTTTAAACGTAAATCTGCGTTTAGACGTAAAACTACGTTTAGACGTAAAACTGCGTTTAGACGCAAATCTGCGTTTAGACGTAAATCTGCATTTAGACGCAAAACTGCGCTTAGACGCAAAACTGCGCTTAGACGCAATCTGCGCTTAGACGCAAAACTGCGCTTAGACGCAATCTGCGCTTAGACGCAAACTGCACTTAGATACAAACTGAGAATTTGCTTTTGCATCATAATCGTTTTTGAACGAACGCAGCTTTTTGTTTTTAAATTATTATAAAATTTCCGCTGCACTAATTCACCCCCCCCCCTCTTAGTGCTCTTGATCCTAACAGGCACCGCCCAGCACCCGAGAGCCAAGCGGTGGCACCGCTTGGCTGGGCGGTGGCACCGCCTGTACACTGTCAGTGTCAGACATTGACAAGCGGTGGCACCGCCAGCATCAGGAACCAAAGAGAATTCAAATTTTGGAGCCCAAATTTGAATATTCTTGGGGCCTATAAATACCCCTCAATTCTCAGCTAAGATTACAACCTTTGAGAAGCAAGAGATTGAGATAAAAGTCTTAGCAAAGCCTTTAGCATATTTTTGTTTTCAATAGCTTGAGTGTTCACCTCCCACTTTCTCTTTGAAAATTTGTAAGAGTGTGAACCACTTGTAAAAGGTTGTAAGAGGAGTATTTGTCCTTCCCCTTCAAAGTGATTTGCTAGTGGAAGTTGGGAGCCTCATCGAAGAAGGCTTCGCAAGTGGATGTAGGTCGCATGACCGAACCACTATAAATCAGTTTGCGTTTATCTTATTGTCATTTATATTACTGCAAACCATCTTCACTTTGATGCTCTACTTTTTTGTCTCCTTCGTATGTATCCCTTCAAGTTAAAACGCAATCGAAACAGTTTCAAACGAAACGTTGCTTTTATCGTACGAAGTTTTCGAAAGTGTTTAAATCGTCAAAAGTTTATCGTACTTTACCGCTACACTAATTCACCCCCCCCCCTCTTAGTACCACTCCGATCCTAACAATTGGTATCAGAGCCCGATATTTCTCATTTTGGATTTACATCCGAGAGAAATAGCTCTTCATGGCTTTCAAGAGGGCTTATCGGTTGTTCGTCCACCGTTGTTTAACGGATTGGACTATACTTATTGGAAAACTCGAATGAGAGTTTTCTTGATTTCTATGAATTTGGATTTATGGAATATCGTTGAAAACGATTTTTAACTTCCCTCTAAACCGATGAACGAATAGTCGGATTTGGAGAAGAAGTATTTTTCTTTAAACGCAAAGGCTATGAATGTCTTATTTTGTGCTTTGGACAAAAATGAGTTCAATCAGATTTCTACATGCGAAACGACTTTTGATATTTGGCGAACACTTGAAATCACGCACGAGGGAACTAGTAGAGTAAAAGACTCGAAAGTTAACATTTTATTGCATGATTTTGAGCTTTTTCAAATGCAACCAAGCGAGACTATAGGCGACATGTACACCCGTTTCACGGATGTCGTCAATAATCTAAGAGTTCTTGGTAAATCTTTTTCGAATTTTGATCTCGTAAGCAAGATCTTAAGATCCCTTCCAAAAAGGTGGGATCCTAAAATAACCGCAATACAAGAAACAAAAGATTCAAATATTTTTTCACTTGAAGAACTAATTGGTTTGTTGATGACATATGAAATGGTGCACAATGCACATGATGAACAAAATCACCTTCCAAAGAACAGGAAGGATTTGGAACTCCGGACAAATGAATACCACTTGAGCAATGACTCAAGTGATGAGGACAATGATGAACTTGAACTTCGAACACTAAATCTTAATAAAAAAATTATTAAGATTTCATGTTTTTCAAAAATTATATCATGTTTTTCTTTTTAGCATCTTTGAAAAATTAAAAATTTGATCATGAAACGTATATTGCTAAGATTTCTGCATGTTATGTTTTGAAATGTTGAATGATGTATGCAATATTAGGGATGATAATTATATGATATGTGATAATGCTTAGGATTAATCCATGCATGTGTATCTTGATGATTTTATGTCATGCATGAGTTTTTGAAGAAAATGTTCATTTGAAACTCTCATTTTGGTCTAATTGTTTTTGAAGAATATGTTTTTGGTCTAATCGTTTTTATGACGAATTAAGATGATATTCTCATGACATATTAAGATGACATAGTGCATGTACATCTATGTATGAATTTCTTGATAGTCTTTTGATGATAGATGTGATATCATGATGTATTTGGTCTTGACGGTTTCATGACGAAACTTATATTTCGATTTTAAATGATGATACATGTTTTCACAAAATACTTGAATACCCTCACATGAAATAAATTGTATGAAATGGAAATAAATTTTCTATCCTATTGAGATTAATAAATTTATTTTACTAATCTTATGAATCTCATGAAAATATATATGATGATAAGCATGTGTTATTTTCATGAGTGTATTTGAAAAACATATGGCAAAACCATATCCAAATGCATGAAAGTGTTAAATTTCATTTTCGGATTCTCTTGATCAAAATTCATTTTTCGATCCTAAACGTTGATGCATGTTTTTATTTAACATAAATGAAAAAGCATGCTAATATGAAATCAATCACTTAAAATGAAATACTTAAAAAAAGGGGGAAAATATATTATCAATGAAATCATGAATCTACTTATGTTATGAATTTTGTGAACCATAAAAGTGATTTTGATGATTTGAATTTGAAATGAGTTTTATCAAAATCATGATATTGATTTCTTGGAATAACATGAGATTACCTTTGATGATCATTTTGATTATTATGATTCATGAAATTTTGGATTCATGACTTGGTCTTACATTTGTTTATGAGATGGTTGAAATCTTTGTACCTTTGAATTATTCCCTTCTCCTTTCAATTTTTGAATTTATGCATGTTATATGTTAAACATTTGAAACCATATTTTGTTTATCATGCATATCTAAGAAATGTTGATTTTATAAATTTAATGAGTTGAAAATAAATGATGATTTTTCTCTTGAATACAACTTGTGAATCTCATGAAAATAAACATGATGAATATTTTGAAAATAAATGAGTGTATCATGCATTTGGTCTTAATGATTTCTCTTGAACATACTTTTTGAAATCATACTTGATGATGAATATCAAGATATTAAAAGGATGTTATCATGGAATCATGCTTGATGATTCATTTTTTACCTTTCCGTCTTAAATGTTGACACTTGTTTTATTAAAGGTAAAGGCATGCTTATAAGAAGCAAATCACATGAATAGAAATTTATAAAAATGAAATGTGATCCTCTATCTTATCGTCTTTTCAATAAATATATACTTGTCATGTATGAATTTATTGAATGTTACATCTCCCTTAGTTCATTTTGTTCACCTAGATTTATTTACCAAAGAGGAGAATCTTCCGAATGAATGAAATGATACAAATGAATCACTTATCGATATATCTTTTTGAAATATCTTTTTAATGTAATGTTGATAATTTAAGATGCCTGTTGGAATTCATGACATGAGATAATTGAATCCTTGACTTACTCTTTATATGGCTTGAAAATAGATGTTTAAAATCTTGCTTGATGAGTTGTTTTATAAGATTTTGTCTTTACGTCTTGAACTTTCATGCTTGTCTTGATTTGGCATATAAAGACTAAGGCATGCTTAGATGAAAAAGAATCACTTAAAAACTATCTTTCCCATCTGATCGAGATTAATGATTTCATGATATTTTGTGAATCTTGAAATTGATTTTGATGACTTGATTATGAGTTTCAAGTTAAAGATTTGACTTAAATGAGTTTTATCTAAATCATAATCTTGATCTTGCAAAATTGGAATCACAAATAATATCTTTTGTTATTCATGAATTGATACTCACAATATGAAAGTATTGGTATTCATGACTTGAATTTGATTGAAACATTACATACTTAAATTAATCATTCTCCTATGTTTCAAAAATTCTTTAAATACCTTATGTGATGATTGAAAAATAATTTGCTTAATGATGAATCATGAATCATGACTTGATCTATGATATTACTATATTTTAATCATGATCCTTGGTTGTATAATTCTTTTGCTCTATTAAAAAGATTTGTCAAATGAATCATGTCCTTCTTGAATTTTCTTGATATCATGACATGAGTTTGTAATATGGCTTGTATAATGATTAAATTTTTTAGCCATTGATTTCTCTCTTCTTTTCGATAATGATAAAGGGGGAGTTAGTTTAATATTTCAAAGGAAGGAAAATTTGCTAGCTCGATCATTTCATTGAAAGAACTTGCTATCATGAACACTACCAATGAATTGCAAATCTTGCAATATATAAAGAGAAGCAAAGATTTACTATCTCGAAAGAAGCAAAAAAATGCAGAACTTAGAAAACTTGCAATATAATTGCTCTTGTCATGCTTTGTATCAAAAATATGTTGATATCCTTAAAAGAATCGCATTAAATTTTTTAGTGTATTGAAATGTATCACATGTATCGCAAATTAAAATTTTTGAGACTAGTATTATATCATGTTTAACAATTGATGTCTTTCATGACATGATTTCTTTGCATTGTTGTCTTGTATGTATCATGTGATGATTGAAATATTGATTAATGTAAATTCATAGTTTATGTAAAAGTCTAAATCATTGGTTCCTCTCTTTCTTTTCGGCAATGACATAAGGGGAGAAAGATTGCTAGCTCGATGCAAATGCTGGCTAGCTTGTACTCTTCCCTTCTTTTCGATAAAAACAAAGGGGAGAAAGCTTTTGCTAGTTAGAATATGTAAAGAAAAGCAAAGTGCAATCTTGCACAAGAAGCAAGTGTTGAACTGCCATGATTGAACTTAAGAATTTTGCTATGCTTTTGTGCTTATATGTTGTGATGAAAAGCTAGCTTGTATGTAGTAAAACTTGCATATAGTAAAAATTGCTAGCTTGTAGTCTAAAGAGAAGCAAACAGTTGCTATCTTAAGAAAAGCAAATATGCTAAAACTTGCACATCTTTAATTGCTAGGTTGCATGATGATAAAATTTGATACTATGTTTATCATGCAATGATTTAAACTTTTTATCTCTAAACACATAAGAGTAGGAACTTCTCCTTTTTGTTGATGACAAAGGGGGAGAAGTATGATGACATGACATGTTATGCATAAGTTTATGATGATATGTTGCTTGGATTCTTGAATCCAAGAGTTTCTATCAATAAGGCATATTGATACGGGGAGTTTGGTTAAACTCCGAGGAGTTAAGGTTAACTCCGTTAGTCATCAATTAGTTGTCATCATAGAAAAGGGGGAGATTATTGAATCTCGGATTTTGATGATGAAACTAATTGATTGAGTTTAGATGTTTAACTGTATTTTGAGTAATGTAGGTCTACTCGATCAGGATTAGATAGTTAACACAGGAGGAATTGACGTTACGTCGGAGGAGATCATGTTAGGATATAGGATGGTAGAAGGCTTCGAACGTCGGGCATCGGGCCAAGAGCGAAATTGCGCCAAGGATATCGGGGTTGCGGAGGTCAACCGCCAATTGGGCAACAAGCCGCAAGAGAGGACGATGCACTAAAGAATCGGACGAAACGCCAACCAATGACGTGCCGGGCAATAGAATGTCAATTTGTGTTATAATAATTGTCTAGATCGGAGTAGAGTTTTGGCTTGTGTGTGCAGGATTAACTATGATAACGATGAAGACATAAAGCGAAACAAAGTGTCGGAGTCAAGCGCGAAGGACTTATTGCGAGTTTGAGAGTTCGACGGAAGTCCGAAGGTTCGTCTGGAATGCTGCCGGAACTAGCCGAGATTGAGTAGGGAGCTTGCCGAAGGGTTTTTCGGAAGCTCGCCGGAAGGTTCGTTGGAAGTTCGCGGAGCTCACCAAGAAAGATCGGAGCTTGCCAAAGAAGCTTGTTGGAACTTGCCAAAATCAAATCGTGAAGTCTAGGAGCTTGCCGGGAGTCCGCAGAATGGTTTTCGAGAGTTTATCGGAAGACCGTCGAAAGTTCGCCGGAAGCTCGCCGAAAGAAGTCTTGACTTGCAGACTTTATAATAGCTTAGGAAATGTCTTTAAATTCGTAGTTAGCATGTTAATTAAGGTTAGGATTAGGTGTTAATCTTATAACCCAAGTAGGGGCCAACTAGGCCCAAAATTAGATTTGGTTTAGGCTGAACTTAAAGCTCAACCAGTGAACCGAAGGGTCTGGCTGTGGCACCGCCAGACTGGGCAATGGCACCGCCCAGCACCCGAGAGCCAAGCGATGGCACCGCTTGGCTGGGCGGTGGCACCGTCCAACACCCGAGAGCCAGGCGGTGGCACCGCTTGGTTGGGCGGTGGCACTGCCAGTACACTATCAGTGTCAGACACTAACAGGCGGTGGCACCGCCACTGACAGGCAGTGGCACCGCCAGCATCGGGAACCAAAGAGAATTCAAATTTTGGAGCCCAAATTTGAATCCTCTTGAGACCTATAAATACCCCTCAATTCTCAGCTGAGATTACAACCTTTACGAAGCAAGAGATTGAGATAAAAGTCTTAGCAAAGCCTTTAGCAAGTTTTTGTTTTCAATAGCTTGAGTGTTCACCTCCCACTTTATCTTTGAAAATTTGTAAGAGTGTGAACCACTTGTAAAATGTTGTAAGAGGGGTATTTGTCCTTCCCCTTCAAAGTGATTTGCTAGTGGAAGTTTGGAGCCTCATCGAAGAAGGCTTCGCAAGTGGATGTAGGTCGCATGACCGAACCACTATAAATCGGTTTGCGTTTATCTTATTGTCATTTATATTACTGCAAACCATCTTCACTTTGATGCTCTACTTCTTTGTCTCCTTCTTACGTATCTCTTTAAGTTAAAATGCAATCGAAACGGTTTCAAACGAAACGTTGCTTTTATCGTACGAAGTTTTCGAAAGTGTTTAAATCGTCAAAAGTTTATCGTACTTTACCGCTGCACTAATTCACCCCCCCCTCTTAGTGCCGCTCCGATCCTAACAAACCCGTGAAAAGAAGAAAGTGCTGGAAGAGGTGGTTGGTTTTCGCTTATTGAAGGAAGGCCTTTAGTGGACGCCGGTGACCTCGACGGAGGAGGAATCCGAAAGTGGTTGTAGGTCACAAAGATCGAACCACTCTAAATTCTAGTTTGCTTTTCAATTTGTGCAAGTTTCATTACTGCAAGCTACATTACCTTCTTATTGCCTTCTCTACACTCACGTATGCTTTCAAGTTAAACTCCATATGAAACAATTTTAGTCAGAATCAGTTTTAATTGAAACGTAGACTTTTGAAATCGCAAAAGTTTTCCACTACACTAATTCACCCTCCCTCTTAGTGTCGCTCTTGACCCTAACAGACGCTTTATCCTCTTTTACGGCCTATTTCCCAATCGGTAAGTTAACATCTGTAACTCCGATATTCTTAGTGTAATTTTCGCTCTTCTTAGCCCGATGCCCAAACCCATAGCCCGAAACTTTCTTTCAATACGTCGATCGATCCTCCGGCTTGACGTCCAATTTTTTGACATGTTCTACTCTGGCCCAATATGATTCTTCTTGCTTTTAATTGTCTCTCCCTGATCAAAGCTTCCTACATCACTCAAAGTGCAGATCAGATAAACACTATCAATTGGTTTCATCATCAAAATATGAGATTCAACAATCTCCCTCTTTTTGATGATGACAACCAATTGATGACAAAGTTAACCTTAACTCCCTCTATCAATATGTCATATTGATAGAACTTTGAATTTAAGTTGAATTCAAGTCAAAGCAATCATGATCACATCATATACAATACGTCATATACATCATCATAATAAAATCATGAGTATTACATTCATCATATGCATGATCATTATTATAAGTATCATCATGGTATCAAAATATCAAAGTATATTACATCCTACTATGCATGATTCAACTCATCATTTCATCTTCTCTCCCTTTGTCATCAACAAAAAGAAGAAGTGTATCTAGCAAGTTTTTGAGATATAATTTCAAATCATTGCATTTATCATCATGCAAGCTAGCAATTTTTTTTTAATAAAATTTTTACACCTTTTGATATATGTAAGATAGCATGTTTTTGCATCTACTTGAAACTTGCAAGCTAGCATTTTTACGTTTCTAGCAATTCTTTCTCTATGCAATTTGCAAACTAACAAATTTAGTAAGTTTTATATAATTTTGGAACATGCAAGCTAGCAAATTTTACACATATGAAAGTTGACAAAATTTTTGCATCTTTTGAGATAAGCAAGCTTTTTGCTTCTCTTTATCATGTACAAACTAGCAACTTTTTGCTTCTTCTTGAAATATGCAAGCTAGCAAAATTTGCTCCCCCTATGTCATTGTCAAATAGAAGAGAAGAATACAATATTGTAATTCTTTTCCCTTTTAGTAAATAACAAAAAGAAACATAGGAGTTCAAAAATAAGATCTTGATTTATAGAAAAATCTCATGTATCAAATATTGAGAAATCAAGATCATGATTTAGATAAAGAAAATAAATCTTAACCTATAAAGTATTCTCATAAGAAATGTCTAGTCATCATAATTATCACGTTGGGCATGATACTAAATCAATAAATTTTCAAATCAATATTACTTGGGTATGTATGATACCAAAACATAGTTTCAAGTCTTCAATATATAACATGCATAATTTCAAATCATTACATTTCATCCTTGCTTCATGCATGATACCAAAAATAAATCAATCATCACTATGAGCATATCATACATGATACTAAGACATTAAAATTTTTTAAGCATTTATCACTTCATGCATTAAATCAACATTTTGATTATGATACCAAACATTCATCATTTATTTTTTTCTCCTTTTTCATCAACAAAAAGAAGAATCATTCAACAATGCAAGTGTTTGAAAGCATGTCAAGTAAGTTTTACACCAATTTATCCAAGCTAGCAAAGCTATCTCCCTTAATGTGCAAGCTTGTAAGTTTTTCCTTTCTTAGCAATATAGTTTTCTGGAGATGTGCATACTAGCAATTTTTTCTCCCATTTTTCCATTGCAAATAAGAAAGAAGAAGAGAGGAATTGTATAATAGTGCAATTCATTTCCTTCTTACATTAATGCTCTAAGCATCACATAAATACAAAGGCAATCATAAAAAAATCATGATATGAAAGATGAAAGATCAAGAAAGATCAATTCGTGAATGATTCATTTAGATAAATCTCAATAAGAAGGAATGATACAAGAACACATAAGAGATCTTTCATCTTTCATAACATAAATAGATTCATTAATTTCTTATTGAAAAACCGATAAGATAGAGATAGAGAAATTTTCAAAATACATTCCCTTTTTAGTTGTTTCAATTTATGTGATTTGATTTCTTACCAGCATGCCCAAGTTTTTACACCAAATCAAAACATGCATCAACGTTAAACTCATTAAGCATAATCATCAAACATAATTTCATAAAGCATTTTCAATCAAAATCGAAAATCATCAATTTAAATACATATTATTTTTTCTTAAAAACATACATAGGATTAATCATTAGATTTAAATCTAACATTTTTTATATTTTCATAAAACATACAATTATCATTATCATTTTCAAAATTAGCTAGAAAAAAAAAAGCATGATCCCCTTTTATTTATTTATTTATTTATTTATGTTTTATATTTTATATAATAATTTAAAAATAATATATGAAATGCATCAAGTAATTTCAAAATAAAGCAAAGGGGTTTTGGTTACCTTATCATCAAAAGTCGTGAAGGCATAGTTTGCTACTTCACCTTTGTTGGTTTGTTCTTCATCTTCGAATGAACTTGATTCGTCCCAAGCCACTTTAAATACTTTCTTCTTCTTTGATAGCTTCTTCTTTTTAAGTTCATTTTTACTTTTTGACTCTTGTCTTAAGTACTTTTTTAAGTTTTATTGTGAGAAGTTTAAAGTCATCATCACTTGAGCTTTCGCTCGAGTGGTCATCTTGAGTTCTAAGTACCAAATCCTTTATATTCTTTGGAAAGTTGTTCTCGAGTTTTTTATGTACATTATACATCATTTCATAGGTCATCAAAGACTCAATAAGTTCTTCAATCGGAGAATGGTTTTGCTTTCATTCTTATATTGTCGTTACTTTTGAATCCCAATTTTTAGAAAATGATCGTAAAACTTTATTCATAAGTTCAAGATTCGAAAAACTTTTACCAAGAGCTTTTAGACTATTGACAACATCTGTAAAACAAGTGTGCATATCTCCAATAGTCTCGCTTAGTTCCATACAAAATAATTCAAAATCACGTGTCAAAATATTTATTTTAGAGTCTTTAACTCTACTAGTGCCTTCGTGTGTGATTTCGAGTGTGTGCCAAATATCAAAAGTAGAAACTCAATTGAATTCATTTTTGTCTAAGGCGTAAAATAGAGCATTCATAGCTTTAATATTTAAAGAAAAAGTCTTCTTCTTCAAATCATTCCAATCATTCATTGGAAGAGAAGACCTTTAAAGTATGTTTTTAATTATATTCCAAATATTAAAATCTAAAGAAATCAAGAAAATTCTCATTTGAGTTTTCCAATATGTATAGTCTGTCCCATTGAACATGGGAGGACGAATGATAGAGTGACCCTCTTGAAAGTCGAAAAGAGTCATTTCTTTTGGGTATTAAATCAAACAAGAAAAATATGGCTCTGATACCAATTGTTAGGATCGAGTCGTCACTAAGAAGGTAGGGTGAATTAGTGTAGTGGTAAAATTATGTCGATTCTGGAAACTTCGTACGATAAAAATCAATATCCAACAAAGCCCGTATAGGAAATATGTTTAACTTGAAAACATATGGAAGCATAGTGAAAGTAAAGCAGTTTGCAGTAAAGGTAAATTGCACAAAAGAAATGTAACCTAGATTTTTATAGTGGTTCGGTCATCGTGACATATATCCACTCTCGATTCCTCTTCACTCGAGGCCACCGGCTTCCATTACCCGATCTTCTTTCAATGGGCGAAGATCAACTACCCTTTTACACTTTATCCTTTCCATAGGTTTAGGAGATAATGTTTACACCCCTCTTTTACAAGGTTTCCCTCACACACCTCCCTTAGAAATCTCTCTAAGCTTTAGGAGGAGGGAACTCAACTTTCTAATAAGGTTTACAATTTTAGAATAATAGAGTTATGCTCAACTTTCTTGCTATTCCATGCAGGAATAGTTAGGGTATTTATATACCCCAATTGGCTTCAAAAATGAAGCTAAGAAAAGGTCTCAACCCGGGTTTCCCGGGTCCTGGCGGTACCACTACTTGTGTTGGGCAGTACCATCACTTGCAGCACTGACACTAGGCGGTACCACTACCCAGTCTAGCGATACCACCGCCTAACATAGTCTCGGAGACTATACCACCGATAGTTCCACCAATTTGGGTCATTATTTGTGCCTTTCACTTGGCCCAACATAGCCCAAACTTGGGCCCAATTGGTCCTTAATTGAGTTGGCCCAATTCCAACCTAATTGCGCCTAAAACCTACTTCGATCTAAATAATTATTATAAAGTTAAGTCAAATGTTGTTTGGCATGTCATTGGTACATCGACGCTTCGTTCGATTCTTCGACACATCATCCTCTTTTTTGGTCTATTGCCCAATCAGCTAGTTAACCTCAACAACTCTGATTTCCTTGGCGTAATTTCTACTCTTCTTGGCTCGATGCTCGAACCCATGATCCGAAGCCTTTTGTCGACACGTCAACCGATCCTCCAGCTCGATGTCCAATATTCTGACATGTTTTACTCCGACCCAACATTATTCTTTCGGCTTTTAATTATCTCTCCCTAATTGAAGCTTCCTGCATCACTCAAAGCGTAGATCAGATAAACACTATCAATTGGTTTCATCATCAAAATCTAAGATTCAATAGCCTTAACTTTATAACGAATATCTGAATTAAGACGTTCAATAAATATTTTTACTAATTACTTTTCGGACCTATCTTTAACCTGATTTGATAGTCGTTAAAATCGATTTTGATACTTTAATATAGTAGAAGTCTAATGAATCCAGCAAGCTGCCTATCAACATTCTCATGTTCGAATGGTCCAAAACGAACAAGAAACCTTTTCTTAAATTGCTTCTACGAGAGAACTCTATGATAAGTTTCATACCATTAAAGAACATCCCTATCTACTTAGTTAGATTGAAGCTAGTTTTTACTTTAAAATATTTTATAATTTTATGAAAGCAAAAAAATTTATCTGCTCTAAAAACTCAATCGGTCGATTCTCCATCTTTCCATCTAGAAAATTTCTCCATCTTTCCATCTAGAAAATTCTACTTTCATACGAGGATAGCTATTACTTGGTAACCTTTTCTTGTGACTTTAGATTTTATTGGTAGAAACCAAAATTTCATCTTGTTGATTTGTACTGAAACTCTAAAGTAAACTCTTTTTAAAACCATTTAGAGTTTCTTACCACCTTCTCTTAATTTTTATTTTCAAGGCTTCAAATTGAAATTTCAAAGAATTATTAATAGTCATTGCGCTCGGTCATAGATATACAATTCCTAAATTTTAATTTTGATTTTAGGTAGGGTTGTTTACTTGGTGTTGAAGGTGAAGTCGTCGTTGGTGACATGAGCGTTGGGCCCTATGGTAGCGTCGAAGAGTATATTGAGGAAACATTGCAAAAACTTTAGGAATACCGAGGAAATACTACAAGAACTTTAAGAATACTGTTTTGTTACCAAATGATGAAACTCTAGGGTTTTATCTAAGAAAATATATAGGGATTAATCGCTTCAAGGGGATCAACCTCCTTTTGATCACTTTGAGAGGGTCAACCTCCAAGTTGGCTAAAGACTTTGAGTTATATTTGATTGCTTGAAAAAAATAATTAAAGATATTATATATATATATATAGTTATTTAATTCTGACTAAGATTTTTAATAAAAATAAAAACAATAATTCTTAATTTACTATGGACTCTTAATATAATTAGGAAAAATTCAAAAACTCTCACAATAACTAGAAAAAATAAATAAGAAAATAAAATTTAATATCGAATCCCTAAAATTAAAAACTCCTAAAATTAAGGAAACCTAACGTATTAGTGAAAATCAATCCATTTTAGCAAAAAAAAAAAAAAATTCATAATTCTCTTACTAAAGCTACGGAGTAAAACTTTTTTTTTCATTGGTTTTGTTACATGTTATCTCTTCACTATTTCCCAGGTTATGATGCTTGTAATCCGTAATAAGGTATAAGCCTATGATTAAAAAAATTATCAAGAACCCAATTTAAAATTAAAATTATAAATATAATAAATATAACTTTTAAAAGATTAAAAGTTATATGCCACTCCAACTTATGCTTCGATCTCAATGAATCAAAACAAACATGTGCAGGACATGCATTCCTATTCATCAAAAATTATGTAATAGACATATGTTAATCTGCATACGTGTAAACCACAAATTTTCATTCATGTGCATCCATAAGTAGATAACATATTTGAATGCATGCATTTGCCTATCAAAGCACATACGAAGAACTCGGAGCATTTGAATTTGTAGACCCTAATAAGTGAATCTAAATATTTGACCAAATATAGTCGACTAGTTAATACTTCATCTAATATCTAATAAGATGGGTCACAATCCAATATTCTTTGCTTATAATCATGAGTTAGATATTTAATGAGTTCACCTATCTTGCTAAACTACATCGATTAGTTTAGTTATATTGAGTTATTTATAAACCCGCAATGTGTCTAAACTCTAAACCATGATTGTTAAGTAATCAAAAGTAGTTGATTACTGTTAACGAATCTTCCCAAGTATTTTAATTAGATAACTAACATTGATTGTTATCTAGTCAATGTGTTTAAATTTCATCTTCATTATTTATTCTTTGATAAAAAAATTAATTTAAATATGGAACGGATCTAAATTTGTTCATAGTATTTTAATTCAATTATTAACTAAACAATTTTTAGATTTTTAATTTAGACATAATTTTACAATTTAACTGTAACAAAGAGAGAGAATAAAGGAACATCTCTACCTATAATCACGTCTATAACAATGAAAAGCTATAAGCACGAATGTGACTAATGAATTGTTAGGCCATATGTAATGTGCATTCTCTTAGATCAGTCTTATATTTATATATATATATAGCCGAAATACCCAATTGGACTCAATTACAAGAGTAATATGTTAAGTAAACCATCACACAGATTATCAATAGATAAAACATTTTATTAGATAGACATGCTAGATTCAATTTTCACAAGTGAGATGAGATAAAAATGATATTTATTAAAAAAATTAATTAAACTAAGTAGAGGTAATTGCTGAGAAAAGAAAACAAATGCTTGAGGTGAGAACAAGTTTCAAATTTAATTTTAAGATTAACAATTTACTTAAAATATAACGTCAAAGTGGTTTCCAACTTCCATCTTATGGGTTGATAAATTCGTTAACAAAATTTATTTAAATTTTATAAGTGAAAGTGTTGTTCATGTGATTGATCCCAGTGAAAATAACTCTTGCCTGCCAAGACAATCATTCTTGCCAAGTGGTCTTATACTTAGTCGTTACATTAGTGCCATTACAAAGATTACAAATATGTTAGGACATCACTGTGTGTTAATCCTCACATATTATTTACTAAACCATGCATTATATCTTACAACTCGAGGAGGACATTAAATTTAAATGAAAGAAAAAGGACATGCTAAATAGTCCCACATTCGTTCAAGGGTATATTATTATTAGAAGCAAAAAAAACATTATTTATTGATACATTTAGTTGTTTGGTAAATATCTTATTATTATTTTATTAATAATATTAAAAATAATCATATAAAGTTTTCTTAATTTTTTTTTGTTAATGATGCTACACACAAAGTGGGCTTTAAGTAACCCGGCCCGTTTTCAGCCCGCGAGGCGCTGCGACTAGAAATGCAGGAGAGAGTGCGACGTCCATCTCGGAAAACCCTAACTTGTGCGACCGTCAAGCCGACGAAGGTACGGATTTGGTCTCATCTTCATGCGTTCTTTCTCGATCTTCTCTTGGTTCCTCGCTCTCGATTTTCGACCTAGGATGGATCCTCGACTCCACCAGTTGGTTGTTAACGTTTGGTATATGAATTGTATTACTGTGAACTTCTATGGAAAAGGAAATCTCCGGATTGGTCGCTGAGATCCCCAAGTTGGGGCTGATTGCTGCCCGTTTTCTACTTGTGTCGATTTCTCCTAAACCACCGCCTATTATTGCGGGGAAAATGTGATTTTTGTGAGGGATATATGTTGTCAGTCGGATGTTGGCGATTTTGTTGATTTTGCTTAGATAACCTAGTTTTTTTTTTTTCAAAAAAAGATGGATTCTGTCCTTTTGTTTCATCATAGCTGTGTAATCGATGCGAGGATCAAAATGATCTTACTTCTTGTGCGCTGAGGTAACAAATCTTTTGCCTTTGGAGTATCACAAAATGCTCACAGAGGTCAGAGTTATTCTCATTAGGTAAATTTTAATTGCTGAGACACTTGATATCACCAATTTTTTGCTAAAAATGATAATAGGAAATGAGAAATATTTTCTAGTATGTTTTGACCTTTTATTCAGCTGGGTCAGGTATTGAGCCGCGTAGCTTGAACTAAATCTTGTAGGATCAAAGTTATAGGTCAGCTAGGTTTGCAAATTGACATTGTGGATCAGCACAAGTCTTTTCATACATTATAACTATATTTAGTGAGACCAGTCTTAAAATCTCTCAGCTCATCCCTCATGTCTGGGTAAGGTCTGGTTGTGTTCACAATGTATTTGGAAAACACAGACACTCAAAAGAAGGAAAAAAAATTCTCTTTCATGATATTTCTAATCTGATTTTATTGACTACTTAGTGCCAAAATCTTATTCTACTTTGCACAAGCTGTTCAGTTCTAATTCAGTGTAAAAAGGGACTTTGAGTTAGGCAGCTGATGATCATAGCAAGTTCTTCTGGAATAACTGTAGAAATTTTCTTATATAAGCTGCATTTTGGCTGTCTAAAAACTCTCTTCCATGTTATTTCTAATTTGATATTGACTGCATAGGACCAAATTTTATTCTATGCACAAGCTCTTCAGTCCTAATTCTCGGTGAAAAGGACTTTGAGTTAGGCAGCTGATGGTCAGAGCAAATTCTGCTGGTATACTACAGAAAGTTCCTTATTGAAGCTGTTTTTGGCTGCCCCTATTAGCAAAATTTAATGTGAGACCTTTAATAAATTTAAATGGTTGGGAATATCCTTTTTTGAACCCAAAATATTTGTGATTTACTTTCTTGCCTGTTACATTTCCTTATTCTGACAAAGTTGTATTGGATTATACCTAACACTGGTATCTTGACTTGTCTAGTAATTTTAGGTTGGGTTATTAATTTGTTGGCTTTATTCGGGTATGGATCTTACCCAGTTCTTGTGGATTATGACATGTAGTTGAAACACCTTGTTTTCTATTAAATATGATGGGTGCTTACGACATGAAGTGAGCATAGCACTTATTTGACTTATCAAACACTTTTTAACCACACATTGCAATTTATATTTTGGAGGAACTTTGAATTCCCCGAGTATTTTAGATATGATTTCAAGTAATTTTTCATGCACTTTAACCACGCAAGCATTTTGTTGAGGATGAATTCATATGGTACTGTCAAAAGTTTGGCAACTGGGCTTGTCAACTAAGTGTTTAAATTTGGTTGTGTTGGTGGGACAAGGTTCGTTAACATTACAATAATTGGGATATTTAGTTTTTTTTCTCAAAAAAAGAAAAAAAGAGGGGTGAACGTTCACGGAATGCAGCAATAAAAGAAATGATAAGGTCAGGCTTGTGAGTTTATATTAATGGATGCTATCTGTAATTGGCAAAGTTAGATGCTGTATTTTGTATAATTTAGAATGGTCACTATGATTTGGTTGAGGTGCAGTTACTGTATTCAACAGGTTTGATCTCATAGAAGAACGTGATTCGTTGTGTTTGTGTTATAACCAATTGAAGATTCGGTCAGGTTGTTTATCTATTTAGTTGGCTGTTATCAATGTGATTTGACTTATTTAATACCCAAAATTGACATGAATTAACATGAACACTCATCCCTTGAAACTAGTGATGGAACACCTCGATTAGTCCCACATAGAAAGTGGACGAGACTAAGATTGACTTATAAGAGTATGATAGGGGTGCTACCATCAATTTTAGCCTAAGTATTTTGACTAGTGCTTTGGGTTCAATGAAGTTGACAGGTCAGTCTGGGTCGTAACGTTTGATATCAGAGTCGATCTAGTATTGGGGCATGGTGAGAGGGTTTAAATAGGGAGGGATTACCCATGGATGGAGTCAGAGGACTCATCGCTGCGTGGAGCCACCATTGAGCCACGTCTTATATGCGTCATGCTAGGATTTGATCTGGACTATGTTGGACTTTGATGAAGACATCAAGCTCTTATGTGGGAGAATTTGTAACATCCTGATTAGTCCCACATTGAAAGTGAGCAAGACTAGGATTGACTTGTAAGAGTCTGATAAGTGTACTACTATTAGCTTCAACTTAAGTATTTTAATTAGCGGTTTGGGCTCAACGAAGTTGATATTATTAGTTAGCTCATCAGACTTCAGTCATGACAAGTGAATTAAAATCTAGCTTATGTAGTCTGCTGCATTTACTCCATAATGTCTAAATTGGGTTCTTTTTTGTTTATATTTTAAGTTGTAACTTTGATGCTTTTGTGAATATGCACTTGGTTGGTCTAAGATGACATATTTATGACCTAGACCAGTATATGCACAGTCCAATCCCCAGTGACTCCACTTGTGGTGCAAAGGTCAAGTAAAAAAATGCCACTTGCTAACATAATGCAGAATTTGGAGTCTGGAATTGGAATCTTATTTTCTTCCAAGTAGTGTTTTTTCCCATGGAAGTGAAACAGCCATTGCATGAATTCTTATGGAAACATCGTATGGAGCTTTTGTAAATTCTATAAAAACTGGTGTCGTGAGATTGTTCAAGTTTTTAAGATAGAATTTGTGATGTTGAGTCATACACTGATGTATCATGAATGTGACCGTTATCTTGAGCTTGTATTCATGCGTACACTTAGTGCAACTGATATACTCCCATTATCAATTGCTTCCCGTATTCTTGGCTTTCTTCTACCTTTACATGCATATTGCCGCAGAATTTTAAAAGGGAGGGAGCAATATATCCTAGATGTGAAGAAATATTAAACGGAAATAGTTTGTTGTAAAAAGCTGCTCCTAAATGGAGTACATGGTTGTTAAACCTTCGTCTCATTCTTTTTTCCTTTTTTTGTCTGTAACCTCAACTTATGTTTAGTAAAATTGCTTTCCCTTCCTCATGGAGTATGACCTGTCTTGCAGTTTATTCCTTGATGCTGATAGATAGCATGGAAGACACCGAAACAGTTTCTAGTGGCATTGAATCAGCAGGAATGATGTTGGAACAGCTTGGGAAGGCATTTGCTGATCTGGAGTCTCACAAAGAATCATCTCTGCAAAGCAAGATCAAGTGGGATGAAATCAAAGAACATTTCCAGAGTCTGGAGAGATTGTTGAAGGATAAATTGGAGGAAGTAAAAGTGAAGAAGAAGGCTTTTGAGGAGAAGCAATCAGAAGCTCAGGCATTGATTGCAGAAAAGGAGGCTGCTGTTTCTGCAAAAGAACATGCTTCATTAGCTCGTCTCCAGGAGCTGAGGGACTCAGCTGTTTCAGCCATAGCAGAGGCACGTCACAAGTATAAGGTGGCATCTCCTGAGCCTATTGATGTCAGGGGAAGCAAAGAAAAAAAGGTAAGCACCTCTCCCAATGATATCAATGCACCAAATCCTGCTTCAGAGGAAAAAAATCCTGATAATGCATTATGCGAGGTCCGTCCTCGGTTGAAGCAACTTTGCCAACAGATGGATGCAAAGGGACTTCTGAAATTTATTTTAGAAAAGAAGAGGAACCTTGGCAGCCTACGTGAGGAACTTTCACTAGCGCTGAAATATGCAACTGAGCCAGCCCGTTTGGTGCTGGAGTCCTTAGAGGGCTTCTACCCTCTTGACCAATCTAATTCACCAGGGAATGAGGATAATACCCTTCAGGGCCTGCGCAGAAGCTGTCTTCTAGTGATGGAATCTGCTGCCCCTCTATTGGGGTCAACAGAGCAAGGTGTTAATCCTTTGAGCTCTGAAATTAAACAGCAGGCCAAAGAAATTGCTGATAAATGGATGCCGAAGTTGGCTGGTTTAAATTTAGATGCTTCTAATGGGTATTCATTGGAAGCACAAGCATTTCTGCAGCTCCTTGCTACTTTTAGCATTGCACCAGAATTTGATGAAGACGAACTTTGCAAGCTCGTCATAGCTGTCTCTCGTCGCAGGCAGGCACCTGAGTTTTGCCGTTCTCTTGGATTAACACACAAAACGCCAGGTTGGTATTTTGATAACTGGCCTCAAGAGTTCCAGTGACTTGGGCACTTCTTTGTTAGGTTGTCTTACAATGCTCCAAGAGGAGATGTGAGGTCAATGCAATAAGGATGGACTTCTTAAAAAAAATTAGAAATTAGTTCTTTGATATATTGTTGGTATCTTAATATCTGAGATGTGTTGTTCATGCAGGCCTTATTGAAGACCTGGTTAGCAAAGGGAGGCAAATTGATGCCGTCCACTTTGCACATGCCTTTCAGCTTACCGATCAGTTTCCTCCTGTCCCTTTGATGAAAGCATATCTAAGGGACTTGAAAGATGCCAAAGAAACTAATGAAGACACAAGCACTGCTGCTGTACAGGTGATTGCTACCTTTGGTCACCAACTGGATTAGAACTTGGAACTAGGATCATTCTAGTGGTAAAAGGAAACCTTTTTTTTTTTTTTCTATTGAGCAATTTGCACCCGTTTTCATTTCTTTTGAATTTCAATCTCTTCAGAAGGACTCTGCATCTGATGAGCTAGGTGCCATAAGGGCTGTCATTAAGTGTATCGAGGAGTACAAGCTCCAAGAAGAGTATCCTCTGGATCCCCTCCAGAAACAAGTTGCTCAGCTTGAAAAGGCTAAAGCTGACAAGAAACGAGGTGGAGATACTGCAAAATTCCAACCAAAAAGGCCTCGTGCAAGTGGAGGTTATGTTCCTCGTAGGCATGCTGGTGCTGTCAATAACTGGCAGCGCCCACCCTTGGCTTTTGATCATAGGGCTCCGTATGCTGGTGGTGCCGAAAGGTATGCTTACAACGTACCACCAGCCTACGAAGCACCACCGGTACATGCTGCATATGGGCAACAAGCACACCCTCAGAGAGCATACCACTATCCAGATGAGCGAGGCCCCTCTGTGCCCTATGGCGGTGCCACATCGAACTATGGAAGCTACACAAACACTACCTTGCATTCTGCTTCGAACAACTATGCTAATTATATGGGCCCTGGAGTGCCATCTGCTTCGTCAACCTATGGGGGATACACTGGCACTAGTTATCAGCCCCCACACCAGTCTTATATGTGAAGGTGATCACCAGACACCCAGGATGTAGTAGCTGCTAGATGAACATTTTAGAATAGGTAATCGAAATATGGCAGCAAGCACATGTTATCTGATGGATGCAATCTTGAACTCACTTTCTGACCCTTCTGACGGTCAAATTTATTTCCTGGATCTTGTGATGTAACCGTGTATGGTATAGTAGTTCTCTTGTTCCGTGCTTCTCGAGTCTCAGAGCATGAGTTGTTGGTTGATTAAAGTGTGCTTGCAATCCATTTAGGTCATTGATAGCAGCAGAGACATGCTTGAACAGCCATAAATCACCATGGGATTGTCCAGGAGTAATACTCCTTTCGAGAGTCGTGTTACACAGGAAAACCATAAATTAGCTCAGTTGAAGATTTGCCGGGTGAAAGTGATTCAAACGATTTGCCGATGCCACGTTCTTGATTTAGATGCACTGAGATAGATTGAAGCTCTTTCTCATGAGTTTCTAAACTCATATTCTCCCCTATTTCATTCCATTTCATTCTCATACTCTTTTAAATTACATCAAACTCATTTTTTCTTATATTTACACTCTTCTAAACTCTACAAAGTAATGATT
Source organism: Musa acuminata AAA Group (assembly GCF_036884655.1). NCBI lineage: Eukaryota > Viridiplantae > Streptophyta > Magnoliopsida > Zingiberales > Musaceae > Musa > Musa acuminata. Next base: position 32,756,311 of record NC_088331.1, on the reverse strand, counting down.
TATGAATTGATAATTTAAATGAGTTTTCTGTAAATAATTCAATATTTACATTAGAGCAATCCGTAACGAATCAAAATACGAATCTTGTACAAGGCTATTCCTCAAAAATTTTAAAAAAATATTATACTATTTTTACCTAATTTATATTAGTTTTGCTAAATTTATACTATTACTATATTTATTACTAACTTAAAAATCATATCTTAACTTTTTTTATTTTCAGATATTTTCGGAAGATTTTAATCCTAAATTAGGTGTACCACTCGATATATCCTAGCCCTAGCGTACTGCAAGAGTACATAGTTCTATACCGTACCGAGTGAAGCTCAAAACTTTTGTACGATATGAGATTTCAATCTTGCTTGATATTAATACATAAAAGAGTTCCCAAAGTATCAAAACTTAATGCATGTTGAACACACAATTGATTGGATCTTGAGTCAAATTGGTAATGTACATCATCTTGTTTTTAACCTAGGAAAGAAGTTTTTCCTTGATAAAGGATAAGGGACGAAGGTAAATTTTGATTAAAATTTATAGGATGACTCAACCTAAGGTAAATAAGATATATACATCAAAGTTTTAGGTATGAAATTTATAAATTGATGTTTGAAACATAAATTTATTACTAATAGATCAATATTTTAGATGTAAGAGAAACTTAAGATGATGTCTCAAACTCTTATATTAAATAAATGAGATATATATATTGGGGTTAAGGTTCATTTTAACTTGTATGGTTTTGGTCATGGATCATTTAAGTCCTTGTGGTTTACTCGTATATAAAATAACCTCTATATTTTAAAAAATATAACATAATGTCTGAATTAATAGACATTAGAGTCTGTGACATGCTGATCCATAATAAACTATTAATATAATAATATATAATTTAATTAAAAAAAAAGTCATTTTAGCCTATGTAGTTTTAGTCATGAATCACTTAAGCCCTTATGATTTTATTTGTCTAAAATAACCCCTATATTTTTAAAAATATAACATATAAGCCTCTCTCGTTAAGTCTGAGTTGACAGATTTTAGAGTTTGCTTACGTGATATGCTGACTCATAATAAATCATTAATATAATGACGTGTGTAATTTAAGTTTAAAAAAATATCTATCTTGTCGAGGAAGATGAAGCAATAGAGGCTATAGCGTTGGATGAAGGCGGAGAGGCAGAGGTGTAAGGGGCCGGAGGCGGAGGTGAAGGAGAGCTGGACCACCATGTCGTAGGCGTGATTAGGTGAGGGCATAAGAGAGGATGAAGTGTGAGGTGATGGGGATGAAGACACCGAGGAGGAGGAAAATAGATCATGAGACTATTGGATGCCTAACGAATGATTGGTTGATGCACATCTACCTGAGATAAGACTATAAGCTCTTGAGCTTGTCGTCAACGCGGGAGAGACTATGTGCATACAATGCTCTACGAGGCAACAACGACTCGATGCTATTGCTGATGGTTGCTCTCACAACGATCCCTCCTCCCGTCATTGATGGTGGTTTTAATTTTTTAATTTAAATTATATATATTATTATATTAATAATTTATTATGAATCAGTATGTTACATAAGCAAATTTTAACTTCTATTAACATAGATTTTATAAGAGGGGCTTATATATTATGTTTTTAAAAATATATAAGTTATTTTAAACACGAGCAAAACCATAAGAGCTTAAATAGTCTATCATCAAAACCATAATTACTAAAATATATTTTTTTTTTAAATTTAAATTATATATATCATTATATTAATAGTTTATTATGAATCAACATGTCACGTAAGAAGACTTCAACATCTGTTAACTCAAACTTGATTGGAAGAGCTTATATACTATGTTTTTAAAAATATAGATATTATTTTAGACGTAAGTAAACTATATGGATTTAAGTGATCAATGACTAAAACCATTAGAACTAAAATAAATCTTAACCCTATATATTACCACCAACAAACATATTATACTTGTAAAAACTTTGAAGATCGAGGATGCTCAAATTAAGGGTGATTTAGGTATAATGCACTATATTAATATTTTAGATGTGAAAATTTTATAAATTGAGATTTCAATTCTTAACATAAAGGTGAATCAAGGATATCACCGCCTGAAGAGAAAAAAAAAAACTTCATTTAGCTGAAAAGAAAAAGGATCGAACAAAACTAAGTATCACAGAAAGATTTTGTTTTGTAAAGCGACTTCCATAATATAGTCCAAACAAAGTAAGGACAAGACAGTCTCCTACAAGTACATTCCTCGCTGGCAAAACCCGAGTGCTACATTTATTTACCACCATATAATGTATAGATATGGTAACAGCAACAGCAGGTGATTCCGGCTCACGGGCATTTGGGCTTCCTGTTCTTGCCCTCGGTGACCTCGTCCCTGTAGCAAGGGCACTCAACCTTGTTCCCGTAGGTCCCCGAAGGCACACACTTGCAATCCTCGAAGCACACCCCGCAGTAGCGCAGGCACAGGTCTATCACGCCGGCCTTGGCGCATCTCACTTTGCACTTGGACTCGCAGAAGGCTGAAGCAAGGAGAAAAGGAGGTGCAGGAAGCCACACGAGTACCATCAAACACCAACAAGTCAAATATTTTATTTGTTATAGGACTTGCAGATTTTTCAACACATCAATTTCTTTTGTGCTATCTCAAAGTCCCAGGAAGCAATATATGCTTCATCCCTTTCAAAGATTTCCTACTGTCCACCGTCTACTGCGTGCAATTAACAGTTATAGAGTCACGATAAGAGGACTGATGACAATGATATAAGAAGAAAATAAATCGATCAGAAACAAAAGGCATATTATGTAACAGTTATTATTAAATATATTTAATAATAATGTAATCATTCTCATTAAGATTCATAATTCATTATCATGAATTTCTTCATTAATTATGGTTTAAATGATTTCAATTTTTTATTCTTTATACATAAAACTGTTATTATTAAATTAAATATTTAATATCATTAAAGTTTTTCGTTATAGTCCAAACGTTACAAATTTGAATTAATTCTTGAACGTTATGAATTGGTGATAATAAATGTTCTTGATGGGAGAACATCTATATATATATGAGGATTTTAGTCCCTGAACTCAATCATCTCTTTGAAGCGAAAGACTTTCTTACACCATCTAAAGCGAGAGTTTTGAATCGAGAAGTGCCAAAGTTCAAGAAGAAACCTCTGCAGAAATTTTTCACAATAATGGCTGGAGGTATGCAATTTTGTTTCCGCATCAGTTTTTTATTGTGTTTCTATTATAATGATTTAGAAACACAAGTTGATTTCAACGATTTCTAACATTTGGTATCAGAGTATTTTGACCTCTACCTTGATACGAAAGAGTTTTCATTTTTATGCCATGAAAATGATTTGATTTTGGTTTCTTCTTGGAAACTTCTTGATATATTTTATTGAAAATCATGAGGAAATATCATTTTCAACATTTTAGTCGATAAAATACTCATATTATGTATGCATATTTATTTATATAAAATTATACCTATGAGCAATTTTTTTATGTTTAAAATGTCTAGTGATCCATATAATCTTAATTAATTAAGAATTAGCCACAGCATCATTAATTAATTAAAATTATATATAAAGTTAAAATAAGGATCACATAAGTAATTAGACATCATATTGTGACTAATTATATTTCATATAATAATTGTTATCCCATAGGATCTTTTATTATATTTAATATAATTAATCAGGATAAAATATCAGATTACTTTCATAATTTACCCATAGGGATTATGAATTGGAATATAATTTGATAGTTTTATCATAAAGACCATATGAATCTATTTGAATTAAAAATTTAGCCCACAGGCAATTTTTATGACATGAGATTCATATTTTTGGCATGTTTCACATTGGTAAAACATGTAATTTAGTATATTAAGCTTCAAATTTTGACATAAGCATTTTGATTTTATGCAGTTTCTCAAACTATTAATTTCTCTGATATTCGATGTGATATTCCCGAACTTAATGGTGATAACTATAAGATATGGAAGGAGAGGGTTCTCCTCCATTTAGGATGGATGGATATCGATTATGCTATCAGGAAAAACGAACCACCTATAGTCACTAATGCCAGCACTCCAACTGAGATCACGTTAGATGAGCGATGGGAGCGATCCAATCGGCTCAGCGTGATGTTTATCAAAACTAAGATGACTGTTGGCATACGTGGTTCTGTTGACCAGCATGAAAATGTCCGAGACTTGCTAAAAGCTATTGATGAACAATTCGTCACTTCAGATAAGGCACTAGCAAGTACCCTAATAATGAAATTCTCATCCCTTAGACTCTCCAACATAAAGGGTGTACGTGAGCACATAATGTAAATGCAAGATATTACGGCTCAACTTAAGAAACTTGAGGTTAATATGTCATAATCCTTCCTGGTGCACTATATTCTGAACACCCTTCCACCTTAATATGGTCCTTTTAAAATTTCATACAATACACATAAGGACAAATGGTCAATCAATGAATTAATGACCATATGTGTTTAAGAAGAAGAGAGGCTAGTGATGGAATTGGGTGAGAGTGCATTGGTAGTAACCACTCGCGGGAAGAACAAAATTGACAAACATCAAGCCAATCAGAAAGCTCATCAGTAGGGAAAAGGTAAAATACCACTCCAAGTTGATATCAAGAAAGAAGCAAGGTGTTTCTTTTGTAAAAGAAAGGGACACATGAAGAAGGAATGCACGAAATTCCAATAGTGGCTTGAAAAAAAAGGTAAACTAACCTTATATGTATGTTATGAATCTAATATAGTCAATGTTAATATTAACACCTGGTGGATTGACTCTGGATCAATAATCCATATTGCAAACTCTTTGCAGGGTATACAAAACCTAAGGAAGCCAGTGGGAAGTGAGCAAAGCATCTTATCAGGAAATAAGATGGGCTCACATATATAGGCAATTGGAACATGCATTTTAACTTTAAGTAGTGGTTTTGTTTTAAAATTGGAAAGAACCTTTTATGTACCAAGTTTCTCACGAAACTTAATTTCTGTTTCCAAACTCGTACCATTTGGGTATTTCTTTAATTTTAAAGACACATCATTTTGTTTATTACATAAATATGATTGTGTTGGGAATGGTGTTTTGTTTGATGGTCTTTACCGTATTTTATTATAAAATGATAATACTCAAAGTTCACCTATAACTAGCAATCTCCCACTTGACCTAAAGTCAATCACCTGTGTCTGATCCCCATCAGACCCTTGTGATGCTTAAAAACAATCTGAAACAATGGTTTTGTCAGTGGATTTATAATGTTATCTTCAGGTAAAACTTTTTCACTACTACATCTCCTCGGACAATAATCTCTATGATTAGGTGGAACTTCCTCAGAACGTGCTTAGACTTCTAATGAGACTTGGGTTCCTTTGCTTGAGTAATAGCCCAATTGTTGTCGCAATATAATAGAATCGGCTCCTCGCTGCCCGACATGACTTCTAGATCTACGATAAACTTTTTCATCCACTCCCTCCTTTGTTATCTATACTGTAGCAATTTACTTTGCCTATATGGTTGAGCCAACAGTAGTATCTTGCTTGAAACTCTTCCAACATACTGCTCCTTCATTTAGGGTGAACAAATACCTTGAATTAGACTTGCTGTTATCGATGTCGGACTGAAAACTCGAGTCCGTGTAGCCCTCAATCTAGAGGCTACTACCTCTATATACTAGTAAAAGATCCTTAGTCCTTCTTAAGTACTTAAGGATGTACTTTATTGCTTTCCAATGCTCCAAGTTTGGATCTGCTTAATACTTGCTCGTGACACTTAGTGCATGTGCTATATCAGGCATGGTACATGACATGACATACATGATAGACCCTATCGCTGAGACATAGGATATCCTATCCATGTTCGTCCTTTCTTTAGGAGTCTTTGGGGACATACTCCTAGAAAGTGATATCTCATATCTTATCGATATGAGACATCTCTTGAAATTTTTCATGCCAAACCTTTTATAAAATTTTCCATGCCAAACCTTTTGACAATGGTGTCTATGTACCTAGACTAGGATAAACCAAGCATCCTCTTAAATCTATTTCTATAGATCCGAATCCCCAAAATATAGGATGCTTCCTCTTAAGTCCTACATGGAGAAATGTCTAGATAACAAAGTCTTTACTATGGAGAGCATTCTTATATCATTCCCAATAATCATGATGTCATCCACATATAGCACCAAAAAGGTGATAGCACTCCCACTTACCTTCCTATACACACAAGACTCATATTCGTTCTTAACGAAATCATAAGATCTGATTGCATCATCAAATTTTATGTTCTAACTTCAGGAAGCTTGCTTTAGTCTATAGATGGACCTAAACAATCTACACACCTTATCTGGAATGTCCTTGGACATAAATCCCTCAAGCTATATCATATACACCTCCTCCTCGAGTTTACCATTGAGGAACGTAGTTTTCATATCCATTTGTCATATCTCATAATCATAGTGTGTTGTAATAGCTAATAGAATTCAGATGGATTATATAGAATCCATTTCAGAATTCATGGCTTCTTACTACTTCCCGAAGTATATACTTATAATAGCCTCATCGTAGGTCTGAGGATCAATATCCTCAACATCATCTGCTCTAATATGTCCCACATATCTCTTAGGAGAATGAGATACTCTACCAGACCTACGTAAAGCCGAAACCTATGTGCTAGGTACCTGAACAGACTCAAGCTGTGGAGTGGTGCTTGAGCTAGGTTCTCCAACCTCGCTCAACTCTATCACACTCCCACTATCTCCATCATGAATGCGTTCCTTCTTAAGGAACACTACTCTCTTGGCTATAAAGACTTTTTGGTCCTTAGGGTGATAGAAAAAATACTCACAAGTTTCTTTGGGGTATCTCACGAACTTGCACCACTCCATCCTAGATTCTAACTTGTCAAGGTTATGTCACTTAACTTGGGTAGGGCTGTTGAATCTTGGAATTTGATGATAAAGTCAATTGTCATTTGTTATCTAATCCATATGTTGAGATAAGTGTGCAAGATTAACTACAATGAAAGTAAGACATGCAGCAAGAGTTGCACCGGAGTCAAGACTATAATCACGTTGGGAGTTCAAGAGTTCGACGGAAGTCCGGACGATCGTCGGAGGTTCTACGGGAACAAATCCGAGAAGTCCAAGAGCTTGCCAAAAGAAGCTCGTCGGAACTCGCCAAGTGGATCGTCGCAAGTCCAGGAGTTTGTCGGAAGTCCGCAAGAACATCACCAAGGGTTCATCGGATGATCGATGGAAGTTCGCCGGAAGCTCGCCGGAAGAAGCGATTGACGCACCGGAGCAAGTTGCAGTAAATGTCTTAAGAAATATCGTAGTTAGCACGATGATTAAGTTAGAAATGAGAGGTGATCCCATTAACTTAATCTTGGGGCAATTGGGCCCTTGACAGACCCAAATTGGGCCGAATGGATCAGCCTATTCGGACCCATATTTCTTGGCCAGCAGTGGTACCACCTGGGTGCACCGCCCAGGGCTCAGTCTCTGAGCTAGGCTGGGCGGTGCAACCGCCCCTGATAGGCGGTGGAACTGCCTAAGCTTGGTCTCCGAGCTCTACCAAGCGATGCAACCGCCCCTGATAGGAGGTGGCACCGCCTAGAGGCTCAGTCTTCGAGCTCTGCCAAGCAATGCAATCGCCCCTAATAGGAGGTGGCACTGCCCAGAGGCTCAGTCTCCGAGCTCTGCCAGGCGGTGCAACCGCCCCAGTCAGGCGGTGCAACCGCCAAACCCTGGAATTTCGGGAGATGACAGTTTTGAGCTCGGAATTCAAACTAGTTTGGGGTCTATAAATACCCCACCCTTTCAGCAATGAAAGGGCACCCCAAAAGCATCGACATCCTAATCTTACTTTGTGATTTTTAGAGCTTAAAAGTGTAGTATGAGTTAAAAGTTCTCCTTCCTCTTTTTTTCTAAGTTTTGATCTGTCAAGAGAGGAAAGAAAATTCTGTAAGGGTTGTCTCCTAAGCCCGTCAAAAGGAGTGAAACTGTAAAAGGGTGGTTGGCCTTTGCCTATTGAAGGAAGGCCTCTAGTGAACGTCGGTGACCTCGTTGGTGGAGGAAGCCAAAAGTGGATGTAGGTCAAGATTGACCGAACCACTCTAAATCTCGGTTTGCATTTACTTTGAGTATCTTATCTTTACTGCAAACCTCCTTAGTAGCTTACTGCCTTCTGCTCATTTACGAACGTGTTTCATAGTTAAGTATTTTTCGAATCGGCGTTAAGACGGAAATCAGTTTTATCGTACGAATATCATATTTTAGTTTGCGCTTACATTCTGATTTACATCATAACTGCAAACTGCCTTTATATCTTTGCTTTAACTGCATCTCATTTGATCACAAGTTAAAGTGATTTACGAATTGGCTTTCATACCGAAATCACTTTTATCGTATAAACATCGTATTCCAGTTTGCTATTACATTCTGTTGTCTATCTTAACTACAAACTGCTTCTATATATTTGCTTTAACTACATCTTGCTTGATCATAAGTTAAAGTGATTTACGAATCGACTTTCTTACCAAAATTACTTTTATCGTACGAATGCTGTTTTAATCGTCGAAAGTTTTCCGCTGCACTAATTCACCCCCCCCCCCCCCCCCCCCTCTTAGTGTTCTTGATCCTAACAATTGGTATTAGAGTGGGGTTAACTCTCAAACGGATTAAATCCCAAGAGAGATGACATACTGTCACGGACTTAGTTGGTTTTGCCTAAGTCGTGCGGCACCCTTGCGTGTCCGTCCGCAAAGGTCAACCTCCCCGAAGTCTCCCATGTCCCTTAGGACCCAAGAAAGAGAGAGAACGAGTTAGAGAAAACGCCACAATCGGGATCCACAAGCAAACATCTCCGAAAAACACTTCATAGACAATGCAAATTCCAAACAGACTTTACAAGCTCTGAACAGTTGCACAACAAAGGGTAAAATGATCCATTACATACCGAAAATCTCTCGCACGTGTCCACATGACACAACTTTTATTTACAAGCCTAAAGAGGCCACTAACCCAACTAAGATGAGACTATTATACCTTCGGCCGCCCCTCTACATGCTGTACAAGGCATGAACATGCCAAAAGACACGGACATACATAAGCATTACATCAAACATCCTGTTTCGAAGTTTGTCCGTGACATTCTCCCCCACTTATACCTTCGACGTCCTCGTTGAAGCCTTTGTCGACAGTGCAACTCCTCGCCTTTGTTGAGTCTTCAATCTTCTGCTCCAGCTACAATGCGCCTCTTGGCTCCTAGCTGCTCTCCGCTGCTATTTTTGAGTAGTCGAACCTTTGATCTGCCATGCTGCTTCAACTCACCAATGACTCTGACTCTGGTGTGGGGTTGGCTGAGTTGTGTTGATCCTTGTTGATTCCTGTGGATCCCCCAGATGAAGGAAAAGACCATCCTTACTACGCCAGTCTCTCAAATTTCTCATGCTGCTTGAACTGGTTGGATGCTTGTTGGAGCTTTAACGAGCATCGTCTCGCGAACTTCTGATGTTTTGGGTCCTTCCTCCACAAAATTTGCTCATTAACTCTTCTTTCACTTAGTTGTCACATCCAAGTAGGTTCGCATCACTTCCGCTTTCGATTGGCATTTCGTTGGGAAATGAAGCAGACAATCTACTCTCAGTAGCACTGATCACCGTTGGTGAGGATTTGACAACTATTGTCTTCCATTATCTTCGAAGGGTCTTTGAACTTGCAGAGCTCCTCTGCTGGATAGATAAGAGAATTGGGGTACTCGGTTTCGCCCATTCTCTTAAGAGTTGAGAAGGCAAAGGTTACTTGACTTCGCCCGCCTCCTCGAGGTTGTACTCCATGCATCGAGCTGGTTACTGGCCTCGCCTACTCTTTGTTCACACTTCTGAAGCACTTGAAGTGTTTGCACTCCTTGTGTTGAGTTAGCTACTGTGATTCACCTTCTCAATGCCATCAAACTTCTGGAATGCAGGAAGTTTTCACCCCAACTTGAAGTAATTCTCTCATAGGTTTGGTCGCTTCTGGGATTGTACCGTCTTCTCCATCAACCCTGCCGCCTACTCCACTGAGTATCAAAGGTATAATACCGTGTACTGCCTGCTTCGTTCCTTGGTTATGCACTCTTGCATGACCCGAAGTCCTTCACTTTCGGCTATCTTGATGAGAAGCTCATTGACACCGGTCTTACGAAGTTCCTCGGCCTCTGCCCTTCAGCCTTGTTTCGGTACTTGGAGATTGCCTCTGCATGCTCCACCTCCTCGGCCCCTTTCACGACCAAGCGCTCTCCCTCATGAGAGCAAGGGATCAATGACTTTCATGGAAGTCCCGCCTCTACGGTACCATGGCGTTGCCATGCCCATGGCCCTACTATCTGTCGCCTCGCATCTGCATCCCTTTTCTTCATGATCAGTAGATATGTCTCTGTGGCACTCCTTTGAGTCCACCTCCATTCTAACTAATACTTGATTTTGGGTAGCTAAGTCCCTCTGGACTCGTCGTCGCTTCCTCGCCCCTTTCGACCCCCTGCTTCAACACCTCTGTGTTCTCCAAGCAGTCCATTTGGTCGATGGAAAGACAGACTACAACTCCCATGCATTGCCTCTGCCATCACGATGTAGGGTTTGCACCGATTCTATTCTCCTTAGCTTTCTTAGTAGCAACGTTCGCTTACTCGACCTTGTCCTCTGACTTGCCGGGCTCCCTTAAGCGAATATAAGCTTTGGAGCAGTCCAACTCTCCAGCTGCTTCGATCATACCTCTGCATGATCAAGTCCCTCCCATGGAACTCACTGGTACTTGCATCTGAACTTTTCCCTTGGTGGAACCCAGCCCCCATATGCTAATGACCAAAGTTTTCATCCGATGCAAAATTCGATGCACGCACGGAAGACCCGCCTCTGTGGTACTATGGCCTTCACTCCTTGAATCCATAGCCCTTCTTGCCGTCGTGTTGTTCACCAAAGTGGAGCTTCCAGTAGCTCCCGATCATACCTCCGTATGATCTAGCCCCTCATGGGACTATGTCGTGTGTATCGTATTGCCACGAACTGTTCCACCACAATCCGCTGCACCATGTCGCCTCCTGGTGACATATCTATTGCATTCTGATCCTTATGGAATAAACTCGAATTGTGAACCCTCCATGTGTGGCCTCTGCCAATACATCGCAGGGTTTCTTCCACCTTCGATTTTGTTCGCTCCTTTGGCAATCGACCTTCATCCACCCACTCTTGGGTCACACCGCTCTAGGACAGTCCGTCGCCTAGTAGCTCCCGAAGCCCACCGACTTCACTGTAATTTGTGCACCATTGTCTGGATCCTGGGCCTCTACCCCTACCAGCATAATCTCCACTGCGCACCGCTTCCTTCATGGCAACTTGAATGGCAACACTGTGGCATATTCTTCAAGAGTACCTGCCTCTGCGTCCTCTTGCCCCGTGCTAAGGCCTTCTGAACCCAACTTCGCCTCCGCAAATTGAGTCACCTTAGTTCCTCCATCAAATGCTCCTCCGAGATAAGGTGCATGTGCCCAGAAGCTCCCTTCGTCTTTGGCACCATGCAAGATGAGTCCGCTTCGTTAGAATGAAGGACCCATGGAACAACATGATCCTACTCTTGTCTCTGCAAGAGTTCATGTCCTTGACCTCTATCTAAGGAAAGCACTGTGCCTCTGCTCCATGTTCCAACTTCTATGCTGGCTCCCTTCATGCGGCTTGGGCACTTCGCCAAGTTACACCCAAGTTGCTCCGCTCCTCGTTTTTGCATTGAGTTGATGGTGGCCCTCGCGCCCACCATTCCACGGGTCAGCCCTACCTTGAGTCTGATATCTATATCGACTCCAAGTGTGCCTTCATTTAAGTTGCTTTGGGTCGCTCCCCCACTTGATCTCGCAATGCATCCACCAATATATTCTCTCAAGCGAGATCATGTGACGACTCCTCGCCGCTTGCTCAGTCCATCGAGCTTCGTGGAGTTGTTGTTTGTTGAGATACTCCTCCTCAACATGTGAGATTCGTCCTACATGATTCTCCCTCTAGAGAGCCGGGACTTATCCCTCCTGGATAACTGTCTCATTTGAGCAACATCTCTCTTCGTTTCGGAGACCACCATCTCCTTGGACTACTCCGATCTGCTGAACAAACTGTGCATTGATCTGCCTCCTGCAAACGCACTTGCTAGATTGCGACTCCACGTCAATACAGCTCCCGCTGCACCACTCAAGGACTAGCAACATGCTGAACTCATTGCACACTTCAGCCTCCTACGGATGTATCCTTCACATGCCGACGAGAAAGTTTCAATGCTCCATGGCGCCGAGTTTTGGTCGCCTTGGGATGGCCACGAACATTCCATCGTCCGCATACAAGCCCATGCATGAGTACCAAATTCTTCAAGTTAGCAATTCCCCTCACCTCTGTGAGCTTTGTATAACTCTTTTGGTCGTTGAGCAACTCATTCCACCTTGCATGGTCTCATCCTTTACCAAGCGCCTCGCTTAGCTTAAGCACCATCAAGTATAGTTGTCAACGTTGAGCCATAGCTCAAACTCAGCCATCCCAACCTTTGTACGCTCCAAATTCTTCCAAGCTTGCCTGTTCTCGTGGTGCCTTTTGCGCGAAGGGTTGGCCATTCCTTTGAATGCCAATGTCAGATGCCCGCTCCTCCGAGTGACTCATTTTCCCTACATCTCCATGCCCGTTTTCCCCCAAACGGTCGCGCGTGTGCTGACTGCCCTCAACGCAGCCCTGCTAGGTCCCCCACGTTTGCATGCTAAGTGTTTCTATGAGTGCTTGTCCCGCTCTGATACCATCTGTCACAGACTTAGCTGGTTTTGCCTAAGTCGTGCGGCACCCTTGCGTGTCCGTCCGCAAAGGTCAGCCTCCCCGAAGTCTCCCATGTCCCTTAAGACCCAAGAAAGAGAGAGAACGAGTTAGAGAAAACGCCACAATCGGGATCCGCAAGCAAACATCTCCGAAAAACACTTCATAGACAATGCAAATTCCAAACATACTTTACAAGCTCTGAACAGTTGCACAACAAAGGGTAAAATTATCCATTACAAACCGAAAATCTCTCGCACGTGTCCACATGACACAACTTTTATTTACAAGCCTAAAGAGGCCACCAACCCAACTAAGATGGGACTATTATGCCTTCGGCCGCCTCTCTACATGCTGTACAAGGCATGAATATGCCAAAAGACACAGACATACATAAGCATTACATCAAACATCCTGTTTCGAAGTTTGTCCGTGACAATACGCTGGAAACCAAGAGGGCCACTCTTTTACACGTCCACCCATATTCAATGGGACGGACTACACCTATTGGAAGACCCGAATGAGGATCTTCCTTATTTCAATGGATTTTGAACTTTGGAATCTTGTCGAAAATGGATTTTCGAAGTCTTCTCTTCCAATGATCGATTGGAATGAATTGGAGAAGAAAACTTTCGCTCTTAATGCAAAGGCTATGAATGCCTTATTTTCTGCGCTTGATAAAAATGAGTTCAATTGTGTTTCGGTTTGTGAAACTGCATTTGATATTTGGCATACACTCAAAAGTGACTCACGAAGGCACAAGTAGAGTGAAAGAGTTAAAAATCAATCTTTTGATACATTCTTTTGAACTTTTTCGAATGAAACCGAGCGAGACTATTGCCGACATGTACACCCGTTTCACGGATGTCGTCAATGGTCTAAAAGGACTCGACAAAAGTTTTTCGGATTTTGAGCTCGTAAAAAAGATTCTAAGATCCCTTCCTAAGAGTTGGGACCCTAAAGTCACTGCTATTCAAGATGCTAAAGATTTAAACAACTTCCCTCTTGAAGAACTAATCGGGTCATTAATGACCTATGAAATGACTTGCAAGGCTCATGAAGAGCAAGAAGACATCCTTCCAAAGAATAGGAAGGATATGACACTTAGAACTTTAGATGACCACTTGAGAGAAAACTCAAGTGATGAGGACTGTGACGATGACTTGGCACTTCTAACAAGGAAATTCAAAAAATTCATTAAGAGAAACAAGTTTAAAAATGACACAAAAAAATAAACTTGAACCAAAAAAGGACCAAGTTATTTGCTACGAGTGCAAAAAGCCGAGACACTACAAAAGTGATTGTCCCTAAAGCCAAGAAGAGAACATCAAAGAAGAAGGCGCTTAGAGCAACGTGGGATGTCTCGAGCGCGTCCGAAGAAGAGGAGTCCAACACCGAGCAAGTTGCTCATTACGCCTTAATGGCTATCGGAGAAGAGGTAACAAATTTAATTGATGCAGATTTATTCTTTGATGAATTATTAAATGTCTTCCATGACTTATTTGATGAATGCAAAACAATTAGTAGAAAATATAAATTACTGAAAAATAAGCATGATAGTCTTGTTAGCAATTTTGATAAATTAAAAACTAAATATCATGATAGTTTAGCTCAATGTGAAAAATGTCATGATCTAGAAACTCTCCAAAAGGAGAACTTGCTACTTAAGGATGCCTTAAAGAAGTTCGCGGTTGGTAGCAAGTCTTTGAACATGATCCTTACAAATAAGGGCCACGTTCCCAAAAGAAGTGGAATCGAATTTGTGAGAAGTCCTCACTAAAATCCAACCACCTTCATAAAAGACCCTATCTTACATGTTCGGCACCAAAGTAAATACAACTTTTGTTACAAACATGGACATAAAACGTATCTTGTCCATTTAAGAAAATTAGCCCGAACAAACTGATTTGGGTTCCTAAAGGAACCATGATAAACTCTATGCAACATAATAAACAATGTAAATCAGTTTTTGAGGCACTCAAAAGTAAATGGGTACCTAAAAATTATCCTTTCTTATAGAGACATACACCATCACGAGCTAGGAGCAAGAGATGGTACTTTGATAGTGGATGCTCAAGGCATATGACTGGAGATCCATCTCAATTCTCTAAGCTCACTAGCATAGACGAAGACTATGTCACCTTCAGAGACAACAAGGGTAAAATCATTGGCAAAGGAACCATATGTAACAAATCCAACTTCTTTATTGAAGATGTTTTGTTAGTTGATGGTTTAAAACATAACCTCTTGAGTATTAGTCAATTATGTGATAAAGGATATATCGTCAAATTCGAATCTAATGCTTGGATCATTGAAAAACCACACAAAAACACATCTATGATTGCATTAAAACAGAATAACGTATACACCATTGACATCAATGATCTTTGCAATGAAATATGTTTCTCGGTTTTGAACGAGGATGCTTGGCTTTGGCATAGGAGATTAGGTCATGATAGCATAAAACTAATCACTCAAATATTATCCAAAGAACTTGTACGAGGAATTCCTCATATCAAGTTAATCAAAGATAATGTGTGTGATGCTTGTCAATTAGGAAAACAAATTAAGGGTAGTTTCAAATCTAAGAATCAAATAAGCACCTCTAGGCCCTTATAATTGATCCATATTGACTTGTTCGGACCAATCTCTACATCAAGCCTAGGAGGTAGCAAATACGCCTTCGTCATTGTAGATAACTATAGTAGATACACATGGACTTATTTCTTGAAACACAAAAATGAATGCTTTAGATATTTCACCAAGTTTTGTAAACTTGTTCAAAATGAAAAGGACTTTATGATTTCATCAATTCGAAGTGATCATGGTGATGAATTTCAAAACCATGATTTCTAAGAATTTTGTAAATCTAATAGATACAACCATAACTTCTCTACTCCAAGAAATCCTCAACAAAATGGAATAGTAGAAAGAAAGAATAGAAATTTACAAGAAATGACAAGAACCATGTTGAATGAACATAGCCTACCCAAATATTTTTGGGCCGAAGCCGTAAACACTGCATGCTATATTTTAAATAGAGTTCTAGTAAGACCCTTACTCACCAAAACTCCCTATGAGTTGTGGAATAATAAAAAACCTAATGTTTCATATTTTAAAGCTTTTGGGTGTAAGTGTTTTATCTTGAATGAAAAAGATGCCTTAGGAAAATTTGATGCTAAATCCGATAAAGGAATTTTTCTTGGTTATTCTTCGGTTTCTAAATCTTTTCGTATATTCAATAAAAGAACTTTAATTATAGAAGAATCCATTCATGTTATTTTCAATGAGATTTCCGAATCAAGAAAAATGATTTTGATGATGATGTTTATTTCGATTCTTTGAATTTAAATGAAACCCCTTCTCCATCTAGCAACTTGGATGCATCCACTTCCGAAACACCCTTACCCAAGGATTGGAAGTATGTAGATGCTCATCCTAAGGAGCTAATCCTAGGAGACACGTCTAAGGGGATTCAAACACGTTCTTTTCTTAAAAATTTTTGTGCCAGCGCCGCTTTTCTCTCCCAAATCGAACCTAAATGTATTGACGAAGCCATGAAAGATGATTCATGGATTATCACAATGCAAGATGAGTTAAATCAATTTGAGAGAAATGAGGTGTGGCAGCTTGTTCCTAGGCCAAATGACCATTTAGTTATTGGTACTAAATGGGTCTTTAGAAACAAGCAAGATGAATCTGGTATCATGGTTAGAAACAAGGCTAGATTAGTGGCCAAAGGTTTCAACCAAGAAGAATGTATCGATTACGAAGAAACCTTCGCTCCTATGGCTAGATTAGAAGCCATAAGGATGCTCATTGCCTATGCTAGTAATAATAATTTTAAATTATTTCAAATGGATGTTAAAAACGCTTTTCTTAATGGCTTTATTTCTGAAGAAGTTTATGTTGAACAACCTCCCGGATTTGAAAATAATAGCCTCCATAATCATGTATTTAAATTAACTAAAGGTTTCTATGGTTTAAAACAAGCCCCAAGGGCTTGGTATGATAGACTTAGTACATTTCTTATTGAAAATAATTTCACAAAAGGCAAGGTCGATACTACATTGTTTATCAAAAATTTTAAAAATAATTTTCTCATTGTTCAGATTTATGTTGATGATATTATCTTTAGTTCTACGAATAAATATCTTTGTGAATATTTTGCTGAAACCATGAGTCTCGAATTTGAAATGAGTTTTATAAGAGAATTTATCTTTTTTTAGGCTTATAAATTAAGCAACTAAGCAATGACATCTTTATTAGTCAAACTAAATATGCCTTAGATTTGCTAAAAAGATTTAATATGAATAGCTCAAAAGCTATTAACACTCCTATGAGCACCTCCACTAAGTTAGAAGTTGATGAAAGTGGAGAAAGCTTCGATCAAAAAACTTATAGGGGTATGATAGGAAGTTTACTTTACCTAACTGCAACTAGAGCAGATATCATGTTCAGTGTAGGACTTTGTGCTAGGTTTCAATCGAACCCTAAGATATCTCTGTTGAATCTCGGATTTTGATGATGAAACTAATTGATTGTGTTTAGATGTTTAACTGCATTTTGAGTGATGCAGGTCTACTCGATCAGGATTAGACAGTTAACGCATGAGGAATTGACATTGTGCGGAAGGAGATCACATTAGGATATTGGATGGCAGAAGGCTTCGGACGTCGGGCATCGGGCCAAGAGCGGAATTGTGCCAAGGATATCGGGGTTGCGGAGGTCAACCGTCGATTGGGCAACAAGCCGCAAGAGAGGACGATGCGCCGAAGAATCGGACGAAGTGCCAACCAATGACGTGTCGGGCAACAGAATGTCAATTCACTTTATAATAATTGTCTAGATCGGAGTAGAGTTTTGGCTTGTGTGTGCAGGATTAACTACGATAACGACGAAGACATAAAGCAAAACAAAGTGTCGGAGTCAAGCACGAAGGATTTGTTGTGAGTTCGAGAGTTCGACGAAAGTCCGAAGGTTCGTCGGGAATGCTGCCGGAACTAGCCGAGAATGAGTAGGGAGCTTGCCGAAGGGTTTTTTGGAAGCTCGCCGGAAGGTTCGTTGGAAGTTCGCGGAGCTCACCGAGAAAGATCGGAGCTTACCGAAGAAGCTCATTGGAATTCGCCAAGATCAAATCGTGAAGTCTAGGAGCTTGCCGGGAGTCCGTAGAATAGTTTCCGAGAGTTCGTCGGAAGATCGTCGGAAGTTCGCCGGAAGCTCGCCGGAAAAAGTCTTGACTTGCGGACCTTGTAATAGCTTAAAAAATGTCTTTAAATTCGTAGTTAGCACTTTAATTAGGGTTAGGATTAGGTGTTAATCCTATAACTCAAGTAGGGGCCAATTGGGCCCGAGTTCGGACTGGTTTGGGCCAAGTTTAGAGCCCAACCAGTGAGCTGAAATAGTGTAGGCGGTGGCACCGCCTAGAACCCGAGAACCAAGCGGTGGGACCGCTTGGCTGGGCGGTGGCACCGCCCAGCACCTGAGAACCAGGCAGTGGCACCGCTAGTACACTGTCAGTGTCAGACACTGACAAGTGGTGGCACCGCCACTGACAGGCGATGGCACCGCCAGCATCGGGAATCAAAGAGAATTCAAATTTTGGAGCCCAAATTTGAATCCTCTCGAGGCCTATAAATACCCCTCAATTCTCAGTTGAGAATATAACCTTTGAGAAGCAAGAGATTGAGATAAAAGTCTTAGCAAAGCCTTTAGCAAGTTTTTGTTTTCAATAGCTTGAGTGTTCACCTCCCTCTTTCTCTTTGAAAATTTGTAAGAGTGTGAACCACTTGTAAAAGGTTGTAAGAGGGGTATTTGTGCTTCCCCTTCAAAGTGATTTGCTAGTGGAAGTTGGGAGCCTCTTCGAAGAAGGCTTCGCAAGTGGATGTAGGTCATTTTGACCGAACCACTTTAAATTGGTGTGTTCTCTGGTTTGCATTTACTTATTACTATTTACCTTCCTGCAAACCTTCATATGATCTTTACTTCCTCATTACTTTTGCTGCACACCTTTACGAACACGCTTTCAAGATAAACACTTCCGAGTTCGTTTTTTTATCGTACGAAAGATTTTTCCAAAACTGAAGTTTTAATCCGCTGCACTAATTCACCCCCCCCCCCTCTTATTGCCGCTTCGATCCTAACAATTGGTATCAGAGCCCGGTATTTCTCATTTTGGATTTACACCCGAGAGAAATGGCTCTTCATGGCTTTCAAGAGGGCTTATCGGTTGTTCGTCCACCGTTGTTTAACGGATTGGACTACACTTATTGGAAAACTCGAATGAGAGTTTTCTTAATTTCTATGAATTTGGATTTATGGAATATCGTTGAAAACGGTTTTCAACTTCCCTCTAAACCAATGAACGAATGGTCGGATTTAGAGAAGAAGTATTTTTCTTTAAACGCAAAGGCTATGAATGCCTTATTTTGCGCTTTGGACAAAAATGAGTTCAATCGGATTTCTACGTGCGAAACGACTTTTGATATTTGGTGAACACTTAAAATCACGCACGAGGGAACTAGTAGAGTCAAAGACTTGAAAGTTAACATTTTATTGCATGATTTTGAGCTTTTTCGAATGCAACCAAGCGAGACTATAGGCGACATGTACACCCGTTTCACGGATGTCGTCAATAATCTAAGAGTTCTTGGTAAATCTTTTTCGAATTTTGATCTCGTAAGCTAGATCTTAAGATCCCTTCCAAAAAGGTGGGATCCTAAAATAACTGCAATACAAGAAACAAAAGATTTAAATATTTTTTCACTTGAAGAACTAATTAGTTCGTTAATGACATATGAAATGGTACACAATGCACATGATGAACATGATGAACGAAATCACCTTCCAAAGAATAGGAAGGATTTGGAACTCTGAACAAATGAATACCACTTGAGCGATGACTCAAGTGATGAGGACAATGATGAACTTGAACTTCGAACACTAAATCTTAATAAGTTTATTAAATATAAATTTAAAATAAACAATGAACTTGAACGGAGGAAGAGGCTAAAGAAGAGGAAGGCAACCAAGGATTAATCAAGAACTTCCAAAAGTGAAACGGCGAATTGGGCTTTGACGGGCTTCGACTACAAGGTAAGTAACTCAACTCTCTTGAATTATTTTGAAATTACTTGAAGTCTTTCATGAGTGCTTAATTTAAAATAGGAAATAAAAATTTATTTTTTAAAAATTATATCATGTTTTTCTTTTTTGCATCTTTGAAAATTTTAAAATTTGATCATGAAAAGTATATTGCTAAGGTTTCATGCATGTTATGTTTTGAAATGTTGAATGATGTATGCAACATTAGGGATGATAATTATACGATATGTGATAGTGCTTAGGATTAATCTATGCATGTGTATCTTGATGATTTTACACTATTACATGCCTTAATAACATGTTAGAAATTATGTGTTTTGGATACAAAAATATCCATGATCATGAGCATTTTTAACTTCATGATTGAATTTGAAAATCTATAGCAAAACCATGTCCGAATGCATGAAAGTGTTAAATTTTATTTTCGAATTTTTTTGATCCTAACAATTCATTTTTGAGAATCTATTGATCTTGATGGTTTTATGATGAAATTCATTTTTCGATCCTAAACGTTGATTCATGTTTTTATTTAACATAAATGAAAAAACATGCTAACATGAAATCAATCACTTAAAATGAAATACCTAAAAAAGAAAAAATATATTATTAATGAAATCATGAATCTACTTATTTTATGAATTTTGTGAACCATAAAAATGATTTTTGGTGATTTGAATTTGAATGAGTTTTATCCAAAATCATAATCTTGATTTCGTGATATTTACAAATTAAGATTTGTTATGAATCAAGATTTTTTCATTAATCGATCTCCTAAGATTTTCTTTTGATTAATTACGAGTAGATTTTTTTCAAAAAGAAATCATGTCTTTTGGTATTCACATGTTCTAATCTTTCATGATATGATTTTTATACAATTCCTTGTATTCATGAAATGTTTATCGCATCACCCAATTACTTTCTTCTTGATATTCCTTATGTGGTGATATAAAATTATGCATGAAATACTCTTGATATTATTTTGATGCATACAAATGAAAAGTTATGATTATGAATGGTAGGATGAAATTTGACAAGTTAATACCATCATGAAACATTTATGATTTGAAATTATGCATGCAATTGCTTTTTATTGTGATGATATATTCAATATGAAAAATGGTATCATACATGAAAATAGTGATAAATATTTTGAAAATAAATGTTTATATCATGTTAGATGATTTTACATTTTGTGCATGATGAGTTATAGTGATGATTGAAACAATGATTGAAATAATATGAATGATGATTTGGAATCATGCATATAATGATGAGTTTATATGTTTTGAAAATATATATGATGATTTGGTATTATGCATGCAATAATGATGCACGCAGTGATGAAATATTCATGATAAAATTATTATTTTGATATTCATAACTTGAATCTTCCTTTCGTTTTGCCAATGACAAAGGGAGAGAAAGAGTTGCTAATGCTATCTTGAATTGATGTAAAGGGTATCTCAAAGAGAAATTAGCTACCTTGCACAAGTCAAGAAAATGTAAAAACTTGCTTACTTTCTTGCACATCTAAAGAAAAGATACAAATGTAACACTTGCCAAATTGTTTGCTTGCCCCATGTAAAACATGGTCCCTTGCTAGTTTGGTATTTTGCTAAGGAAGCAAAAATGACACTTCTCAAAAGAGAAGAAAGAGCTTGCTTTCTTGAACATCTTTAATTTGCTAGCTAGCATGATATACAATTTACTATCTTGAACATTACAAATAAATACTATCATGCACATTATTTGCTAGCTTCTATGTAGTAAAACTTGCATATCGTAAAAGTTGCTAGCTTGTAGAGAAGCAAAGAATTGTTATCTCGAAAGAAGCAAAAAATGCAAAACTTAGAAAACTTGCAATATAATTGCTCTTGCCATGCTTTGTATCAAAAATAGGTTGATATCCTTAAAAGCATCGTATTAAATTTTTTAGTGTATCGCAATGTATCACATGTATCGTAAATTAAAATTTTTGAGACTATTATCATATTATGTTCTACAATTGATATCTTTCATTGATATGATAAATTATCATCTCATTATATATCACATAATGATATCATGATTTGCGATTGTATCATGTGATCCTTGGTGAATTTTCACATTGATATCCTTCATAAAATGATTTCTTTGCATTATTATCTTGTATGCATCATGTGATGATTGAAATATTGATTGATGCAAAGTTGATGTAAAAGTCTAAATCATTGGTTCCTCTCCTTCTTTTTGACATTGACAAAAGGGGGAGAAAGTTATTACTAGCTTGCACACTTAAATGAAGAATTTGCTAGCTCGATAATTGTAATGAAGAAATTTGCTATATCAAACATCATAAATATTGTTACTTGCAAAGAAAAGCAAAGTGCAATCTTGCACAAAAATTCAAGTGTTGAATTGCCATGATTAAACTTAAGAATCTTGGTATGCTTTTGTGCTTATATGTTGTGATGAAAATCTAGCTTCATGTTATAAAAACTTGAATATATTTTAAAATAGCTAGAGCTACTTCTCCTTTTTGTTGATGACATAGGGGGAGAAGTATATTGATGACTTCATGCGTTGAATTGAATATTTTATATATATTTGCATGATGGTTTAAATATTTTTCATAACATGTAATGAATGTTACTTGGATTTGGGATAATCCAAGTGTTTTATCAATGACATATTGATTGGGGGAGTTTGGTTAAACTCCGGGGAGTTAAGGTTAACTCTGTTAGTCATCATAAAAAAGGGGGCGATTGTTGAATCTCGAATTTTGATGATGAAACTAATTGATTGTGTTTAGATGTTTAACTGCATTTTGAGTGATGCAGGTCTACTCGATCAGGATTAGACAGTTAACGCAGGAGGAATTGACATTGTGCCAGAGGAGATCACGTTAGGATATTGGATGGCAGAAGGCTTCGGACGTCGGGCATCGGGCCAAGAGCGGAATTGCGCCAAGGATATCGGGGTTGCGGAGGTCAACCGTCGATTGGGCAACAAGCCGCAAGAGAGGACGATGCGTCGAAGAATCGGATGAAGTGCCAACCAATGACGTGTCGGGCAACAGAATGTCAATTCGCTTTGTAATAATTGTCTAGATCGGAGTAGAGTTTTGGCTTGTGTGTGCAGGATTAACTACGATAACGACGAAGACATAAAGCGAAACAAAGTGTCGGAGTCAAGCACGAAGGATTTGTTGTGAGTTCAAGAGTTCGACGAAAGTCCGAAGGTTCGTCGGGAATGCTGCTGGAACTATCCGAGAATGAGTAGGGAGCTTGCCGAAGGGTTTTTCGGAAGCTCGCCGGAAGGTTCGTTGGAAGTTCGCGGAGCTCGTCGAGAAAGATCGGTGCTTGCCGAAGAAGCTCATTGTTACTCGCCAAGATCAAATCATGTAGTCTAGGAGCTTACCGGGAGTCCGTAGAATGGTTTCCGAGAGTTCGTCGGAAGACCGTTGGAAGTTCGCCGGAAGCTCGCCGGAAAAAGTCTTGACTTGCGGACCTTGTAATAGCTTAGAAAATGTCTTTAAATTCGTAGTTAGCATGTTAATTAGGGTTAGGATTAGGTGTTAATCCTATAACTCAAGTAGGGGCCAATTGGGCCTGAGTTTGGACTGGTTTGGGCCAAGTTTAGAGCCCAACTAGTGAGCTGAAATAGTGTAGGCGATGGCACCACCAGATTAGGCGGTGGCACCGTCTAGAACCCGAGAACCAAGCGGTGGCACCGCTTGGCTGGGCGGTGGCACCGCCCAGCACCCGAGAGCCAGGCAGTGGCACCGCCAGTACACTGTCAGTGTCAGACACTAACAGGCGATGGCACCGCCACTGACATGCGGTGGCACCGCCAGCATCGGGAACCAAAGAGAATTCAAATTTTGGAGCCCAAATTTGAATCCTCTTGAGGCCTATAAATACCCCTCAATTCTCAACTGAGAATATAACCTTTGAGAAGCAAGAGATTGAGATAAAAGTCTTAGCAAAGCCTTTAGCAAGTTTTTGTTTTCAATAGCTTGAGTGTTCACCTCCCTCTTTCTCTTTGAAAATTTGTAAGAGTGTGAACCACTTGTAAAAGGTTGTAAGAGGGGTATTTGTGCTTCCCCTTCAAAGTGATTTGCTAGTGGAAGTTGGGAGCCTCTTCGAAGAAGGCTTCGCAAGTGGATGTAGGTCATTTTGACCGAACCACTTTAAATCGGTGTGTTCTCTGGTTTGCATTTACTTATTGCTATTTACCTTACTGCAAATCTTCATATGTGCTTTACTTCCTCATTACTTTTGCTGCACACCTTTACGAACACGCTTTTAAGATAAGCACTTCCGAGTTCGGTTTTTTATCGTACGAAAGATTTTTCCAAAACCGAAGTTTTAATCCGCTGCACTAATTCACCCCCCCCTCTTAGTGCTGCTCCGATCCTAACAATCTCATCTTAAAGCGGTTAAAAGAATACTTAGATATCTTAAAGGTACCATAAATCTAGGATTATGGTATCCAAAATCTGAGAATTTTGAGTTAATTACATATGCTGATGCAGATTTTGTTGGGTGTAGATTAGATAGAAAAAGCATATCAGGATCATGTCAATTTTTGAGACATTCCCTTGTTTTCTGGTCATCTAAGAAACAAAACTCGGTTGCACTATCAACAACCGAAGCTGAGTATATTGCAGCTAGTGCATGCTGTGCACAAGTTATGTAGATAAAAAACACCTTAGAAGATTATAAAGTCCATCTTAAAAACATTCCCATTAAATGTGATAACACAAGTGCAATATGTTTAACAAAGAATCTCATTCAACACTCAAGAACAAAACATATTGATATTATACATCACTTTATACGAGATCATGTCACTAATCATGATGTAATCATAGAGTTCATTGATACTAAGCATCAACTAGCTGATATTTTTATAAAACCTCTAAGTGAAGAACAATTTGATTTCATTAGAAGAGAATTAGGAATATTAATGTGTCCGAATGCATAAACTTGTTAAAATTATTTTTCGGACTTTATTGATTGAATGATCAAATCACTTGATTGCCATTATATGCCTAAAATAACATGTTGAAAATTAATACAAAAATTTTCATAACAATGAGCATGTTTTGTCTTCATGATTGTATTTGAAAATCTATAGTATAGTCTTGTCTGAATGCATGAAAGTGTTAATTTCATTTTCGGATTCTCTTAACTAGTGGTATCCTAACAATCAGATTTTCTCGATACATTATCCTCTTCCGAACTTAATAAGCATATGTCATATCGAGTTTGATTCTCATCATTGATTTTTGACATATGGAATCAACTAACAAGTACATCTCTCATACACTTATCATGTGAAAAATATTTTTTTTGAAATGGATTTAATGAAATGATTCCTGCTTGTAAATTCCTTCTTGAAATATAGATGATAGTGTTTTTACTTGCAAGGATTTGTTTCATATATATATCTTGATCCTTGCAAAAATGAAGTATGATTTAATCTCTCATCGATTTTAACTTCATTCAAAGTAACTCATAAATAGCTGGTATCACAAATAGCCTTCTTCTTTCATGCAAAAAGATAATAACAAATAAAAAGGAAGAAGTATTCAAAGCTATCTCCATGTCATGTTTTCCTTGAGATGTTTGCATAATTGGTATCCTATCACTCACTGTTAGAAAATGACATGAACCTAGTTATGGCATGAATAATTACCGAACTTATGCTTAAAATTTGCTTATATCGTTCTCGTTTTTGTTGATGACAAAGGGGGAGAAATATATAAATTGATGCTATGAGTATTGATTATGCCATGCTTGCATCATCGAAAATATATGAATTGATGATAACTATGATTGCCATATTTGCATTATGCCATGTTTGCATCATTTTAAGATATCAAGAACTTGCATCGTAATTTGAAATGCTGATATCTTACCATGTGATGAAATGCTATGATTGCTAAAACACTTGAAATGTGTGCATCATGTTAAGATATCAAAATCTTACTTCAAAATTTTACATGTTGATATCTTACCATATGATGAATTGCTATCATTAGAAGCAGTTAAAGCAACAGAATGTAATAGCAAATATATAGAAGCAGTTTGCAGTTAAGATAGACAATAGAATGTAATAGCAAACGGGAATACGATGTTCGTACGATAAAAGCAATTTTGGTATGAAAGTCGATTCGTAAATCACTTTAACAAGGGCAGCCCCAAATCTTAATAACCTTAAGTTCAAGCTTCTTCCCTTTCCATATCTCATATGGTGTAGACACCACCGACTTTGCTGAAATTCTGTTCAGAAGGGAAGCTACGATCTCTTTGGCGTATCCCTAGAATGAGATGGGTAGGTCAGCGAAACTTATCATGGACTATACCATGTCTAACAATGTGTGATTCCTCCTCTCGGATACACCATTGAGCTAATGTGTATAGGAGGTGTCTATTAGGACAGAATCCCATGGTCCTTGAGGAATTGATTGAACTTTGTACACAAGTACTTACCTCCTCGATCTGATCGAAGAGTCTTGATACTCTTTCCAGTTTGGTTCTCCACTTCATTCTTATACTCCCTAAATTTATTGAAGGCCTCAAACTTATATTTCATTAAGTACACATATCCATATCGTGAGAAATCATCAATAAAAGTAATTAAGTAGGAGTAACCACCTACGAATGAGTTGACATGGGACTGCATACATCACTATGTATAAGTTCCAATAACTCAGTGACTCTTTCTCTAATTCCACTAAATAGAGAGTTGATTAGTTTTCCATGAAGGTAAGGCTCGTAGGTTGCATATGACTCATAGTCAAATGAATCTAGGCATCCATCCTTTAGCAACTTTTGAATCCTTCCATCATGGATATAACCTAGCCTACAATGTCATATGTATGCATTGTTCACCTTATCTTGTTTCCTTTTAGACTCACTTACATTCATGATGTGTAATAGTGTTCAGCATAAGCAAACCATTATACAGTGTTACTTTCGTTATGATCTTATCATCTAATAATATTATTCTCAAAAACTACTTTATATCAACTAATTGTCAAATATGAAATAAAAATAATATTTTTGATAATATGATAAACAAAATAGCATGCATCCAATGTGATAATAGCTCCACCAAGCATATGCAGGGTGACATCGCTAAC
The DNA here is from genome assembly GCF_036884655.1 of Musa acuminata AAA Group. Lineage (NCBI taxonomy): Eukaryota > Viridiplantae > Streptophyta > Magnoliopsida > Zingiberales > Musaceae > Musa > Musa acuminata. Next base: position 32,729,209 of record NC_088331.1, on the reverse strand, counting down.
AGCCACTACAATATCTTTTGCTTTATTACCCATCTTGAGGTCTATCTCACCTCTCATCAATCTCCTAGGTTTTGCCAAAACTTGCAACGAATTACATATGTGATAAGCACTGCCAATGTCCAATACCCATGTGTTATCATAAGAGTTTGACAAATGAAGATTGATCATGAATGTACTTGAAGCTTCTCCAAGCTTCTGTTTCACCTTCTCTACAAGGTACTATTTGTAGTTCCTCTTCTAATGCTTGTCTTTGTTGCAGTGGAAGCACTGACCTTTGTCCTTTACCGAGTCTTTCTTAGCAACCTTTGCTTTACCCGGTCTGCTCTTGTCCTTACCCTTCTTAAGAGACTTTTATGCCTTCCTTTTCTTTCTGGTCTCACTAGTGTAGAGAATCGGCTTCTCTTTTTTGATAGTGCTCTCTACCTCCCTTAATATATTGAGGAGCTCAGGGAGAGTCACTTCAAGCTTTTTATTTTAAAATTCATTATGAATTGAGAAAATGAATCTGGTAGGGACTAAAACAAAAGATCCATATATAGATTATCCTATAGGACCATTCATAGACCTGTGAATTTCTATATCCATTCAATCATCTTTAGGACATGATTTTGAACCAATGTCCCCTCAATCATCCTAGCGTGAAAGAGACTCTTGGATATCTCATATCATTGAGTCATTCTCTATTCCTCAAACAGTTTGTGAATATGTAGGAGAATGAATATGGCATCCATCTTTTAATGTTGTCTCTATAACTCAGGAGTCATGAAGCCCAATATGTAATACTAAGAAAGAGTGGAGTTATTTATGTACTTCATGTAGCGAGTGACCTCATCCTCGCTTGCCCTTTCCTCGGGCGTAAGCATCACTATATCAAGGACATACACGATTTTTTCTATCGTGAGTACAATTATCAAGTTGTAGAATCCAATCCATATAATTTGGGCTAGTGAGGCGATTGATATCAAGTATGCCACGGTTACCGACTTAATATTATCGAGAGAGGGGATTTTAATTTGGTCACCTAGTATGACATATCACACACATATATATTTAATATATATCTACATCGCATGCAAATATATATATATATATATATATATATATATATATATATATATATATATATATATATATATATATATATCTAGTAGGTGTATAGGCAATCACACATCACATGAGTAATCATAGGGCAAATATATATATATATATATATATATATATATATATATATATATATATATATATCTAGTAGGTGTATAGGCAATCACACATCACATGAGTAATCACACCAGATGATCATAGACCATAACCTAATGTGATCAGGCCCAAGCTAGTGGACCCAATTACTCACATCAAGATCTATGTGTGCAGCGACATATCTTCATGCCCTATAAACGTCCATCTCGTCATCGTCGGTTCCGTCGGCATCTCGTTGCATCTTCATGCATTGCGATCGTCCGTCTTGGCCTTGTGGGTTCTGCTATCGCTTCCACGCTCTCGCTGTGCCTCCTCTATAATTATAACTTAATCATAGGCACGCAGACCAAACAATAAATGATAAATAAATTAGTGGCTCACAAGCCCCACTAATAGTAGTAGTAGACGGTCCATGATCATCCGTTCACATCATGTAGGACTTCTATAATAGTAGTAGTAGTAGTAGTAGTAGTAGTAGTAGTAGTAGTAGTAGTAGTATGGGTTCTGCTATCGCTTCCACGCTCTCGCTGTGCCTCCTCTATAATTATAACTTAATCATAGGCACGCAGACCAAACAATAAATGATAAATAAATTAGTGGCTCACAAGCCCCACTAATAGTAGTAGTAGACGGTCCATCGTTGCATCTTCATGCATTGCGATCGTCCATCTTGGCCTTGTGGGTTCTGCTATCGCTTCCACGCTCTCGCTGTGCCTCCTCTATAATTATAACTTAATCATAGGCACGCAGACCAAACAATAAATGATAAATAAATTAGTGGCTCACAAGCCCCACTAATAGTAGTAGTAGACGGTCCATGATCATCCGTTCACATCATGTAGGACTTCTATAATAGTAGTAGTAGTAGTAGTAGTAGTAGTAGTAGTATGGGTTCTGCTATCGCTTCCACGCTCTCGCTGTGCCTCCTCTATAATTATAACTTAATCATAGGCACGCAGACCAAACAATAAATGATAAATAAATTAGTGGCTCACAAGCCCCACTAATAGTAGTAGTAGACGGTCCATGATCATCCGTTCACATCATGTAGGACTTCTATAATAGTAGTAGTAGTAGTAGTAGTAGTAGTAGTATGGGTTCTGCTATCGCTTCCACGCTCTCGCTGTGCCTCCTCTATAATTATAACTTAATCATAGGCATGCAGACCAAACAATAAATGATAAATAAATTAGTGGCTCACAAGCCCCACTAATAGTAGTAGTAGACGGTCCATGATCATCCGTTCACATCATGTAGGACTTCTATAATAGTAGTAGTAGTAGTAGTAGTAGTAGTAGTAATAATAATAATAATAATAATAATAAAAATAAATTAAATTATTTAATTAATTATTCTGTAATATTTTGGGAACCCTATCATAGGGTGCCCCCATATGGCAAGTAGTTCCTTAAGTGGTTAAGAAATCTCAACAATTAAGGACTCCCTTGTGGCTAGGAATCCTAGACCATAGGGCTGCCTTGTGTGGCTATGAAACCCTAGCCACTAATGAGTCTCTTGCAGCCAGGAAACCATGGTTGTAGGGCAGCCTTTCGCGGCTAGGAAAACTAGCCGCTTGCTTGCCCTTTGCGGCTAGGAGTCCTGGCCGCGAGGGGCTTCCTAGCCGCTTGTGGTGCCCCTATAGCCAGGGAAACCCTGGTTGTAGGGCATCCTTTAGCAGTTAGGAAAACTGGCTGCTTGCTTGCCCTTTGCGGCCATGAGTCCTGGTCGCCAAGGGCTTCCTAGCCGCTTGTGGTGACCAGGAAACCTGGCTATAGGGGATGTCAACTCCCAAGCCGAGACCCCCTTTGATTCTCTCGACCTTGCTGCCTTTGGCCAAGTTGAGAGTAACATGGTGTGCTCTCAGTTAAGGCTGCAAGCAACCTTCAGCTAAACCATAGGGCAACAATAGTTGCTGCCCTTTTCCCTTTGTTTTGTGATAACATATTTGGCGACAAAACATTGAATTAAAACACCTTTTAACAAGGAGAAGACATGCAGTTCAGATCTCAAAAACTACGACAAAAATTACAGCAATCACGCAAAACAATTTTTACGCGATTGAACACAACACACAGTTTAAAAACTAATCTTTTGCATGAGCAACCTGGCTCTGATACCACTGTAGAGAAATCTAGGGGTGACATCACATGTGCAACGAAAGAATAAAAAACAAACATCTCATATTTCCCAAAATGATGTTCGTCGTCGTGCGAAGATTGGTGTACAAAAACCCACAAAACCGAAAAACTACATGTATAAGCAAGATTGTATTACCTAAGGAGATCGTGTATCCCTGAAAACATATAGATCTGTAGGAGAGGATGAAGGAGGTCAATTGTCCTCTTCTCTAGCGGTAATCCATACGGTAGGGGCTATAAAGATGCTCCTCAAATTGCTACACAATCCTCCTCGCTATGTGCACCACACAATCAAAAAGGGGCTGTCCCTTCTTGTTGTCCTCACACCCCAAATAAGAGCTGTAGGATGAGGAGAAGAGGGAGAGAGGAGAATATGAGATGGTAGCCAAAAAGAATCTAGTGTTGAATCTCAGATTTTGATGATGAAATCAATTAATGAATTAATGATCTAATCCATGTGTTGAGATAAGTGATGCGAGACTAACTACGATCGTGAAAAAGGTAAAATAATTAAAGAAGAATCGAATGTTAGGTCGAAATCAATGATCGAGCATCGGGCCGGATGAATCGGGGGATACATTGAAGGATCAGATGATGCAGTAAAAGCTCACCGAAAGTTCGCTGGGAGGTCATCGAAAGCTCACCAGAAGTTCGTTTGGAGTTCGTGCTATTTATAGGTGCCCTACAAACCAATCACGTGAGTGATGTCACGTGTGACATGATACGCATTCTTTTTGCTTATTATATTTTGAAAATTTACCACTTTATATTGCTTGTTGCATATATACATATATATGTGATGTCCGTGGATCTATGCAATGAGAATTAGATCGTGATGAGATCACGATAATGAGACCGATTCACCTTTAAACACAAACCCTAAATAATTCTGGTCATAGGTTATTCGAAAGGGATATCGAGATAACTGGACAGATTGGTGTGCTATATACCCCTTCATATGATGGAGGTAGCTGGTCTCATAGTTGCTCGTGTAGGGACACTAGGGCTATAGTGCAAGTGCTCATTGGAGAATGAGTTCACTTATTGATTCGCTCATAGAATGTTGGATGGTTAATGACATCTCATTGTCAAAAAACTATTTTGTTGTCCTAATGGTGTACCTAGTCCTTAGACTTGAGACACTATGGATATCCTGTATTAGTACTCCACTCATTGATACTAGACTTATAGGCTTCGAAGTTTCAAATCTAACAAAGTCGGTCATCGGGAGTGACAACCAACCTTACGATGAATATTGAGTGTCAATAGAGGATCATCCACTCTCGGTGTCATGAGAGGAATATCTCATGTGTTCTTGCTCAAACAAATCTCTAGCTGGGGTCATTCGAATTAAGAGAGAAAGAGTTCTTTGAAAGAATTCGATTAGAGCAAGACTTGAGTAGAAACTATATGGGCCTGACAGCACCATGCCCGGTATACGATTTCTAAGCTATTAGATGGATGGTGGCACTCGTAGGGGCAACTATCGCTCGCGGGTGAGCCGCCTACGAGGATGGCACCCGCAGGGGCGCCTGCCCGAGGGGCAGTGCCATTTGCGGGTGCTGCGCCCAACTATAGGGGTGGCGCCCCCTCCCCCCAGTGTAGTGGCCGCCGCCGGTAAGGTGGTGGTAGCCGCAATACAAAGGCAAGGAAAGGGTAGCAGGATTTTTTAGCAAAGAGATAATTTTGCCTCTGTGAATTTGAGAAATTTCACCTTTTATCCATTTTGTCTAAATTATCAAAATGCCCTTCGTAACTCAAAAAATTTCCTACATATCCCTAATTTCAAAAAAATATTAGTTAATTAAATGGTTTAATTAACTATTATTATTTATCTAGTAGTTCTATATTATGATATGTACATGTGATGTATGATGTGGACGGATGATAATGGACTGTATGATATGTTCATGTGATTATTATTATTGGGGCTTGCGAGCCTCTAATTTTATTCTCGTTTATTGTCGGGCATGTGTGCCTATAATTAAGTTGTAGTCATACAAGGAGACGTAATGGGAGCACGGAAGCGATAGCAGGACCCACGAGGTCGAGACAAACGATCGCGACGCATGGAGATGTGTCGAGATACCAAAGGAACCGACGAGGATGAGATGGATGATCACAGGGTCTGGAGATGCGTTTTTGCACACATAGATCTTGATGTGAGTGATTAGGCCCACTGGCTCGGACCTGATCACATTAGGTTGTAGTCCATGATCATCTGGTTTGATTGCTCATGTGATGTGTGCTTGTTTGTATACCTACTAGATATGTATATATATTTGTATGCGATGTAGATATATATTAAATATGTATGTGTGTGATATGTCATATTAGGAGAACAAATCAAAATCCCTTCTCTAGACAATACTAAATCAATAAGCGTGAAGCAATTAGATTAACCCATGTGGCCTTCCATCGTTATAGGTAGGGGCCAATTTTCGACGTAGGTTGAGTGAGTCGAGTCCCTCGAGGCTCACCTATATCACGATTCGCTATCTTGCCTATAACATAGAGATGTCACCGGTGACTTGAGAACATGATATGCTTAGTCGAGTCCCTCAAGGGTATATCATTGAATCAAACTCGCATTGTAATGATAGTATTGACTTAACCAAATATTATGGTTAGTCGAGTCCCTTGAGACCATGGTGTTTTAGAGGCCAAATAAGATGGGAATCATAAGGAGTTGTGATCGGCAAGAGTTGCCTATCTTTTGGGCTTAGTATGATTGGTCAAGTCTCTCGAGGTTACACTAAGACGTAGATTGGATCCTAATCCCCACTAGAAGTCTACCGGAGACTTCTGTTTCATGTGCTGAGGGTGTCGCATGACTCACTAGAAAAATAATGGGAGTAAATTAAGATAGAAATCCATATTTTGATTGTTTATTTTTTCACAAAATCTACATGTTATTTATTTTTGTTGCATCTTTATTTTCAGAAAATGTCAGTTTCAAATCCCTTACATGATATACTTGATGTCAACTGCCTCACTGGTCCGAATTATACGGATTGGTTTTGCAATTTGAGAATTGTTCTCACAGTAGAAAAAACTGCGTACGTTCTTGATATAGTGATGTCTATGCCCGAGGAAGCGACAAGCAAAGATGAGATTTCTCGCTACGTGAAGTATATAAATGACTCCACTCTTGCTTAGTGTTACATGTTGGGCTCCATGACTCCTAAGTTACAGAGACATCATAAAAAGATGGATGCAAAATCCATTCTCCTACATATCTGCAAACTATTTGAGGAACAACGAAGGACTCAGCGATATGAGATATCCAAGAGCCTCTTTCATGCTAGGATGATTGAGGGAACACCGATTTAGAACCATGTCCTGAAGATGATTGAGTAGATAGAGAAACTCACAAGTCTAGGAATGGTCCTAAAGGATAACCTATGTGTGGATCTTGTGCTTTAGCCCTTACAAGATTCCTTCTCATAGTTCATAATAAATTTTAATACGAACAAGCTTGAGGTGACTCTTCTTGAACTCCTCAATATGTTGAGGGAGGTAGAGAGCACTATAAAAAAAGAGAAGCCAGTTCTCTATACTAGTGAAACTAGAAAGAAAAGGAAAGAAGAAAAGTCCCTTAAGAAGGGCAAGGGCAAGGGCAAACAGAGTAAAGCAAAGGTTGCTAAGAAAGATCAGACAAAGGATAAATGCCAATGCTTCCACTATGGCAAAAATGAGCATTGGAAGAGGAACCACAAAGAGTACCTTGCAGAAAGGGCAAACCAAAAGCTTGGAGAAGCTTCAAGTATATTCATAATCAGTCTCCATTTGTCAAACTCTTATGATAACACATGAGTATTGGATATCGGCAGTGCTTATCATATTTATAATTTGTTGCAAGTTCTAACAAGACCTAGGAGATCGACGAGAGACAAGATGGACCTCAAGATGGGTAATGGAACAAATGCATATCTCAAAAACTTGCTAGATGCACTTCTCCTTTTTATTGATGACAAAGGGGGAGAAGATATGATGATGAGTTGAATCATGCATGGTAGGATGTACTTTTATATTTTAAAACATTGCATGATTTTTTGAATCTAAAGGTTCTATCAATATGACATATTGATAGGGGGAGTTTAATTTAAACTTCGTCATCAATTGATTGTTATCATAAAAAGGAGGAGATTGTTGAATCTCGGATATTGATGATGAAATCAATTAATGAGTTTATGATATAATCTACGTTTTGAGTGACGCAAGACTAGCTTCGATCAAGGAGAGGCAAATTGATTGAAGTATGAGCTATCAGATGTTGGGCTGGAATTGAACATATCAAGAGATTGAACGTTGGGCCAAAGGATCGATCAACGTGCCGGTAGAAGGACTTCGTGTCGTGAGTTCGGACATCAAGCCGAAGGATCTGACATTGCACCAAGAAGATCGGAAGTTGCGAAAGTCAACATGTCGATTGGGCAATACGCCGAAGGAGAGGACAAAGCGTTGAAGGATCGGACGAAGCATCGGAAGAACCACTGACATGTCGGACAACGTATGATTCGTGCTTTGTAATAATTTTTCTAGATCGAGTTAGTTTAGGTTTAATTGAGTCGGTATTGGGATGAAACAATACCAACTCAATTAGGGGCCCATTGGGCTTAAGTTGGGGTTGTTTTAGGCCAAGTGAGGCCCATGAAGCAGCCCTCAATAGGCCCAAGCGGTGACTCGGCCTCCCAGGATGTCTGGTAGTGCTACCCCCCAGACCGATGGTGGTACCACCCAGACATAGTCTTCAAGATTGTGTTAGGCGGTGGTACCGCCTAATGTTAGACTAACAGGCGGTGGTACCGCTAGTTTGTCACGGACTTAGCTGGTTTTGTTGAATCTCATATTTTGATGATGAAACTACTTGATATATGTTTATGATTTAATCTGCGTTTTGAGTGACGCAGGGTGCTTCGATCAGGATGAGACAATTAAAGCAGGAACATCATGTTGTGTCGGAGGAACATGTCAGAAGATTGGACGTCGGGCCAGTGGATTGGTCGACGTATCGACAGAAGGCTTCGGGTCGTGGACTCGGGCATCGGGCCAAGAAGAGCAGGTATTGTGCCAAGGATATCAGAGTTGCGGAGTCAACTGGCCGATTGGACAATAGGCTGCAAACGAGGACGATGCGCCGAAGAATCGAACGAAGCATCGAGGGACCAATGACATGCCAGACAACTTGGTTAATTGCTTAGGATTAATTGTCTCGATCGAAGTTTTGTTTTAATTGTGCAGGATTAACTATGATAACGATGAAGACATAAAGCAAAACAAAGTGTCAGAGTCAAGCGCGAAGGATTTGTTGCGAGTTCGAGAGTTCGACGGAAGTCCGAAGGTTCATCGGGAATGCTACCGGAGCTCGCCGAGAAAGATCGGAGGTTGCCGAAGAAGCTCATTGGAACTCGCTAAGATCAAATCGTGAAGTCTAGGAGCTTGCCAGGAGTCCACAGAATGGTTTCCGAGAGTTCATCGGAAGACCGCCGGAAGTTTGCCGGAAGCTCGCTAGAAGAAGTCTTGACTTGCGGACTTTGTAATAGCTTAGAAAATGTCTTTAAATTCATAGTTAGCACGTTAATTAGGGTTAGGATTAGGTGTTAATCCTATAACCCAAGTAGGGGCCAATTAGGCTCAAGTTCGGACTGGTTTGGGCCAAGTTTGGATCCAAACCAAGTGAGCTGAAATAGTAAAAGAGGTGGCACCGCCAGGGTTGGAGGTGGCACCGCCCAGGCTATGTCTCCCAGCGAGACTGGGAGGTGCAACCGCCCCAGCCAAGAGGTGCAACCGCCTAGGGCTCAGTCTCCGAGCGAGACTGGGCGGTGCAACCTCCTCTGTCAGGAGGTAGCACCACCAGAGCTCAAGTTTCGAGCTCTGCCAAGCGGTGCAACCTCTCCAATCAGGAGGTGCAACCGCCTGAGCTCGGTCTTCAAGCTCTGGCAGAGAGGTGCAACCGCCTCTGACAGAGGTGGCACCGCCCAGAGGCTCAGTCTTCGAGCTCTGCCAGGCGGTGCTACCTCTCCAGTTAGGAGGTGCAACCGCCTGATCCCGGAATTCCGGGATTTGATCGTTTTGAGCTCCAAATTTGAAATGGGTTGGGGCCTATAAATACCCCACCCATTCAGCACAGAAAGAACACAGACCTACACCGAAATCTTGATTCTTTCTGTGATTCTAAGAGCTCAAAATTGTTGTAAAGCCTTTAAGTCTCCTCCTTTTGTTCTTTAAGCTTTTGAATTGTAAAGTGAGGAGAGAAAAGTTCTGTAAGGGTTGTCTCCTGAGCCCATCAAAAGGAGTGAAACTGTAAAAGGGCAGTTGGCCTTCGCCCATTGAAGGAAGGCAGCTAGTTGACGTCGGTGACCTCGTCGGAGGAGGAAGCCAAAAGTGGAGTAGGTCAAGACTGACCGAACCACTCTAAATCTCTGGTTTGCTTTTATTTCGAGTACCTTATCATTACTGCAAACCTCCTACATAACTACTGCTCTCTGCGCCTTTACGAACAAGTTCTAAGTGCTGATCTTTTCGAATCTGCATTCAGACGTAAATCTGTGTTTTTCGTACGATCAGCTTACGTTTGTGTTTTGATTCTGCAAAACTGTCTTCTGCGCTTTTATGAACTAGCTTCTAAGTTTAGATCCCTTTGAAACTGTTTTAGACGCAAACTACATTTAGACGTAAAACTGCGTTTAGACGCAAACTGCGTTTAGACGTAAAACTGTGTTTAGACGTAAACTGAGTTTAGACGCAAAACTGTGTTTAGACGCAAACTGCACAAACTGTGTTTAGACATAAAACTGTGTTTTAGACGTAAACTACTTTTAGACGCAAACTGCGTTTAGACGTAAAATTGCGTTTAGACGTAAACTGAGTTTAGACGCAAAACTACGTTTAGACGTAAAACTCTGTTTAGACGCAAAACTGCGTTTTGACGCAAATTGTATTTAGACGCAAAATCAGTTTAGACGTAAATTGTGCTTAGACGTAAACTGCGCTTAATCTTAAGTAATCTTAGAATCAACTTTTACATCGAAATCGTTTTTATCGAACGAACGCAGCTTTCGTTTTTAAATCGCTGAAAGATTTCCGCTGCACTAATTCACCCCCCCTCTTAGTGCTCTCGATCCTAACAGGTTTTGCCTAAGTCATGCGGCACCCTTGCGTGTCCGTCCGCAAAGGTCAGCCTCCCCGAAGCCTCCCATTATCACTTAGGACCGACAAAAGAGAGAACGGGTTAGAGAGAACGCCTCAATCGGGATCCACAAGCAAACATCTCCGGAAAACACTTCATAGACAATGCAAATTACAAACAGACTTTACAAGCTCTGAACAGTGGCACAACAAAGGGTAAAAGGGTCCATTACAGACCGAAAATCTCTCGCACGTGTCCACATGACACAACCTTTATTTACAAGCCTAATGAGGCCACCAACCCAACTAAAATGGGACTATTAAGCCTTCGGCCGCCCCTTTACATGCTGTACAAGGCATGAATATGCCAAAAGACACGGACATACATAAGCATTACGTCAAGCACTCTTGCGTGACCCGAAGTCCTTCACTTTCGGCTATCTTGATGAGAAGCACATTGACACCGGTCTTACGAAGTTCTTCGGCCTCTGCCCTTCAGCCTTGTCTCGGTACTTGGAGATTGCCTCTGCATGCTCCACCTCCTCGGCCCCTTTCATGACCAAACGCTCTCCCTCCGTGAGAGCAAGGGATCAATGACTTTCACGGAAGTCCCGCCTCTACGGTACCATGGCGCTGCCATGCCCATGGCCCTACTATCCGTCGCCTCGCATCTGCATCCCTTTTCTTCACGATCAGTAGATATGTCTTTGTGGCACTCCTCTGAGTCCACCTCCATTCTAACTGATGCTTGATTTTGGGTAGCTAAGTCCCTCTGGACTCGTCGTCGCTTCCTCGCCCCTTTCGACCCCCCCTGCTTCAACACCTCTGTGTTCTCCAAGCAGTCTGTTTGGTCGATGGAGAGACAGATTGCAACTCCCATGCATGGCCTCTGCCATCACGTTGTAGGGTTTGCACCAATTATGTTCTCCTTAGCTTCCTTGGTAGCAACGTTCGCTTACTCGGCCTTGTCCTCTAACTTGCCGGGCTCCCTTAAGCGAATATGAGCTCTGGAGTAGTCCAACTCTCCAGCTACTTCGATCATACCTTTGCACGATCAAGTTCCTCCCATGGAACTCACTGGTACTTGCATTCGAACTTTTCCCTTGGTGGAACCCAGCCCCCATATGCTGATGACCAAGGTTTTCATTCGATGCAAAATTCGATGCACGCACGGAAGACCCACCTCTGCGGTACCATGGCCTGCACTCCTTGAATCCATAGCCCTTCTTACCGTCGTGTTTTTCACCGAAGTGGAGCTCCCAGTAACTCCCGATCATACCTCCATATGATCTAGTCCCTCCCGGGACTCTGTCGTGTGTATCGCATTGCCACGAACTGTTCCACCACGATCCGCTGCACCATGTCGCCTCCTGGTGACATCTCCATTGCATTCTGATCATTGTGGAATAAACTCGAATTGTAAACCCTCCATGTGTGGCCTCTGCCAATACATCGCAGGGTCTCCTCCACCTTCGATTTTGTTCGCTCCTTTGGCAAACGACCTTCATCCACCCACTCTTGGGTCACACCTAGATGAAGCACCGCTCTAGGATAGTCCGTCGCCTATGTAGCTCCCGAAGTCCACCGACTTCACTGTAATTTGTGCACCATTGTCTGGATCCTGGGCCTTTGCCCCTACCAGCATAATCTCCGCTGCGCACTGCTTCCTTCATAGCAACTCGAATGGCAACACTGTGGCATATTCTTCAAGAGTACCCGCCTCTGCGTCCTCTTGCCTCATGCTAAGGCCTTCTGTACTCAACTTCACCTCTGCAAATTGAGTCGCCTTAGTTCCTCCATCAAATGCTTCTCCGAGATAAGGTGCATGTGCCCAGAAGCACCCTTCGTCTTTGGCACCATGCAAGATGAGTCCGCTCCGTTAGAAAGAAAGACCCATGGAACAACATGATCCTACTCTTACCTCTGCAAGAGTTCATGTCCTTGACCTCTGTCTAAGAAAAGCACTGTGCCTCTGCTCCATGTTCCAACTTCTATGCTGGCTCCCTTCATGCGGCTTGGGTACTTCGCCAAGTTACACCCAAGTTGCTCCGCTCCTCATTTTTGCATTGAGACGATGGTGGCCCTCGCGCCCACCATTCCACGGGTCAGCCCACCCTTGAGTCTGATCTCTATATCGACTCCATGTGTGCCTTCATTTAAGTTGCTTTGGGTCGCTCCCCCACTTGATCTCGCAATGCATCAACCAATGCATTCTCTCAAGCGAGATCATGCGACGACTCCTCGCCGCTTGCTCAGTCCATCTAGCTTCGTGGAGTTGTTGTTTGTTGAGGTACTCCTCCTCAACATGTGAGGTCCGTCTCACATGATTCTCCCTCTAGAGAGCCGGGACTTATCCCTCCTGGATAACTGTCCCATTGGAGCAATATCTCCCTTCGTTTCGGAGACCACCATCCCCTTGGACTACTCTGATCTGCTGAACAAACTATGCATTGTTTTGCCTCCTGAAACGCACTTGCTAGATTGCAACTCCCCGTCAATACAGCCCCCGCTACGCCCCTCAAGGCCTAGCAACATGCTGAACTCGTTGCACACTTCAGCCTCCTACAGACGTATCCTTCACATGCCGAAGAGAAAGTTTCAATGCTCCATGGCGCCGAGTCTCGGTCGCCCCTTGGGATGGCCACGAACATTCCATCGTCCGCATACAAGCCCATGCATGAGTACCAAATTCTTCGAGATAGCAATTCCCCTCACCTCTGTGAGCTTTACATAACTCTTTTGGTCATTGAGCAACTCATTCCACCTTGCATGGTCTCATTCTTGCCAAGCGCCTCGCTTGCCTAGAGCACCATCATCAAGTATAGTTGTCAACGTTGAGCCGTAGCTCAAACTCAGCCATCCCAACCTTTGTGCGCTCCACATTCTTCTAAGCTTGCCTGTTCTCGTGGTGCCTCTTGCGCGAAGGGTTGGCCATTCCTCTGAATGCCAATCTCAGATGCCCGCTCCTCTGAGCGACTCCTTTTTCTTACATCTCCATGCCCGTTTTCCCCCCAAACGGTCGCGCGTGTGCTAATTGCCCTCAACGCAGTCCCGCTAGGTCCCCCACGTTTGCATGTCAAGTGTTTCTATGAGTGCTTGTCCCGCTCTGATACCATGTGTCACGGACTTAGCTGGTTTTGCCTAAGTCGTGCGGCACCCTTGCATGTCCGTCCGCAAAGGTCAGCCTCCCCGAAGCCTCCCATTGTCACTTAGGACCGACAAAAGAGACAACGGGTTAGAGAGAACGCCTCAATCGGGATCCACAAGCAAACATCTCTGGAAAACACTTCATAGACAATGCAAATTACAAACAGACTTTACAAGCTCTGAACAGTGGCACAACAAAGGGTAAAAGGGTCCATTACAGATCGAAAATCTCTCGCACGTGTCCACATGACACAACCTTTATTTACAAGCCTAAAGAGGCCACCAACCCAACTAAAATGGGACTATTAAGCCTTCGGCCGCCCCTTTACATGCTGTACAAGGCATGAACATGCCAAAAGACACGGACATACATAAGCATTACGTCAAATACCTTGTTTAGAAGTTTGTCCGTGACAAGTTGTCAGTTTGTTAGGCGGTGGTACCGCCCAGTATTTGGGCTGGTACTGTCAATATCCCGAAAACCTAGGATGAGATCGTTTTGGCTCCAAATTAAATCCATTTGGGGCCTATAAAAACCCCACTTATCTCTTCTTAGAAAACATAAACTGAGAACAAAAATTAGGGATAATGCTATTGTAATCTTATGAGAATTCCTCTCCTCTAGCCCTAAGTGTTGATTTTAGTTTAAAAGAGGGGTGAGTGGGTTGTAAAGATTATCTCCTGAATATGTGAAAAGGAGAAAAGAGTTGTACAAGGGTAATTGATCTTCGCCCATTGAAGAAAGACTGTTAGTGGATACCGATGGCCTCAACGGAGGAGAAATCGGGAGTGGACCTAAGTCACGACGACCGAACCACTATAAAATTAGTATACACTTTCTTGTTACTCTTCAAGAAAATCGGGAGTGGACCTTAATTGCTTATCACTCTTATTCTAAGTCAAGCACACTTTCAATATCTTTTCCGATACGTTTTTATCAAGTCGAAAGTTTCGAATTGACTTAATTTTTGTGATAGCACTAACTCACCCTCCCTCTTAGTGTCATTCATGACCCCAACATTTACCTACATTATAGATATCTTGATCCATATGAACTCCAATCCTTCAATCGATGATTTATAAGTATTGCTCGACTTTAAAATCATCTTTGAATACTTTCTTGAACTCATCACTTGTTATAATCAACATATGTCTAAGATAAGCCATTTGAAAATGCTTGTCCATATTGACCTTACGAAGGACGACTTAAAGTGATTCCACTCTTACTATGATTTCATTCACTGTATCCCAAAATATAGAAAAAATAATAATCTTTTTTATCTTTTTTTATTGCTTGATTTTGAATATCTAGAATTAGACCATTCTTGTGAGATGATTATTGTCTTAAAGTTTTACCTCTTTTGTTATATTGGCTTTAATAGAATAAAATTTGTAGCAAACCAAGTGACTTTAGGTTTTAATATATCATTATTTATATACTTTTGCATCTAGTGGACCCAATGATAATTATATATAAATTTTGTGATCGACTCTACTCGAGATAATTATATATAAATTTTGATAATAATTTGCTAAAATCCTTTGGTATTAGATCTATACAATGAGCTGAATATAAAGTTTAGAATCATATTTTCTGTTTTTCATCAATTGTAAATTAGCCTTCTTGAAATTGACTTCATTGTCAATGACGATATGGACAATGTCCTATGGCCCGATCTCCTCAACTATGGTGTCCATTATGTTTTTAATATAGTTTACATCTTGAATATTATTAGAAGCATTAACTGACTTGTGAAAAATCATCCGTCTATAACTATACATAAGAAAATTGATAATACTCATTCTTGTTAGCTAGTCCTTTTTCACCGTATAAATATGTTAAACACTATAATAGATATTAAAGACCCATTAAGTGACTAACTTAAAAAAAATTAATATTAAATATACTAATCATAATATTAAAGGCCTTAATTACTCCCTAATTAATATTACTATACCATAAAAATATATCAAATAATATATTAGGAATTAAGTTATTAACCATAATCATCTCATAAATTTATAAAAATCTAGAAAGAAACCTCTTGATTATAGTGTTCTTCCCCTTAATTTTTTAAAATTAATCTCCCAAATTTGATTCAATCCATAAATCATAAATTTATTAAATTTAAGAGAGTGAAAATATGAGAATGAGAAATAAAAATATACGTAAAAAAAAAAGTTTAAAAGAGTTAAAAAAATTTAAAAAGTGAAATAAGTTGAAAGAGAGGGTGGAGATAAGGTTTAAATGATTTTCTGATTCAAATAGTCTAATTAACGATTTGAAATAGGGTAATCTCAACCATTGATCGGTAACAGTTAAAATTCGTTCATTACCAATTAGTATATGTTAATAATAATCAAATTTTGATTATTATCAATCGGTATAGATCCTGTATTATTTACTATAACACTAATTTTCTATCAAACCAATATATATCATCTATATTGAGTGATACAATTCAAACGATAAACCTTGATACAATGCACCATTTGTTTATGCTGACAAGCTCATATGTGGTAACTTTTGATCAGTTGATCAGTGAAAACAGTTATATTAACGTTTGCTCTGTGAGCTTTTGATCAGTTGATCAGTGAAAACAGTTGTAAGTCTTTTCCTTTACAAAAATACTGAATGATATTAACGTTTGCTCTGTGAGCTTTTGACTCTGATTCTTTCGAACTTCAAAATATTTTTTTGTGATTATTTTATGCTGGTGTCAGAACGTCTTCTTCGATTATTCACGATTATGCTAAAAAAATAATTATATCTTGAGTGGTTATCTCGATGAACACTTGTACGGGGCTAAAGAATATGGTTAAGGATAACATTCGTGTGCCTAAGACTTCTATTTTGAAACTTCTATCAATTGTTTACGTATTTATTACATGTTGACTTTTTAATCAAAGTTTGATTTGTATGTTTCAACCAACAATTTAGTCATTTTATAAATGAAATTTTTTTTTTTTTAACATTTGATGGCCAAGTGAGGTAGGCTAGGAATTTTAGGCCTTGTTTTAATTACCAGCTAGATGTCAACCTACGGTTCCAAGTGATCAACATCAACAATAGTTACTTCAAATATACATACTCGTTTCCAATGGCTTGTACATGCAAAAATTAGTTTCCATAAATCACTAGCACTAAGCTTCAAGCCCCTAAACCTTGATATATTTCAACAATAATACAACCATAAAGTTTCTAATGTCTACTCTTGAGTTAACTATGTCGTAACATATTAAATGCACGATTTTTTACCAAATACTTTGGTTGTCCATAAATGTTAAGTTTTTCAAAGATCTTTCTTGTGCAGAAATATGTTTGTTGAGTAAAACTACTCGTAGGTATGATAAGTAATTCTTACAACATAAACATGTAAAAAAGGTGTATATATAAAGAAAGTGGCAGATATAACCTCCATAAGTTCAAAAATACATCAGAATCCGTCAATGTTGGATACAAGACTTTGAAATATGTACAATCAACCTATTCAAATATGGAGTCTACGAGTGCTGATCAATAATAATATCAAGTAGCTTTATGATTTATTTATTTTCTAAACTTTAAATAATATTTTTTGAGCTAAGAATCAAATAAGAGTTTATTTGATATTTATATATTTATTAAGAGTCCAAGTCCCGATGAATTTTGGGTGGAACTCTATAAATATAGATATATCTGCTTCTTTTTAACTATCAATGAAATATTATTATAGTCTTTTGACAAATACTAAGAGGTTGATCCCTTAGAAGTGATCAAGGAGACCGATCCCCTTGAAGTGATAATCCATTTGTTAGGAACGAGTCGATACTAATGGGGGGGGGATGAATTAGTGCAGTAGGAAAAATTATGTCGGTTCGAAATCTCTCGTTTGGTTAAAGCCGATTTCGGAAATATACTTAAAATTAAAAGCGTACAGAAGAGCATAGTGGACATCCACTCAGTTGATTCCTCTTCCGTCGAGGCCACCGACATCCATTATCGGTCTTCCTTCAATATGCAAAGACCAACCACCTTTTACAATTATTTCTCCTTTTACCGGGTTTAGAAGATAACCCTTACAAGTACTCACTCCTCATAAACAGAATTCTAAACTGAGACTAGAGGAGAAGTTCTCTCAAGTGATTGCAACAGCGTTTTTCCACTTTTAAGCTCTCTGTGTTTGTGTTTTTTAACCAGGGATGAGAGGGGTATCTATAGGCCTCAAGTGGATTCAAATTTGAAGAATAAAAATGTCTCATCCCGGGTTTCCCGTGCCCTAGCGGTACCACCACCTGCAGCACTGACACTGGGCGGTACCACCACCCAGTCTAGCATTTTTCTCCGGCCCAACATGATTCTTCCTGCTTCAACTATCTCTCCTTGATCGAAGCTTCCTACGTCAATCAAAACGTAGATTAAATCATAAATACTATCAATTGGTTTCATCACCAAAATCTGAGATTCAACAATCTCTCCCTTTTTGATGATGACAATCAATTGATAACGGAGTTAACCTTAACTCTCGGAGTTTAAACAAACTCCCCTATCAATATGCCATATTGATAGAACTCTTGGATTCAAAAATCCAAGCAACATATTATCATAAACTTATGCATAACATCATACTTCTCCCCCTTTGTCATCAACAAAAAAAAGAAGTGCAACTTTTAAGTGTTTGAGATATAAGCTTTACAACATTGCATAATAAACATAATCTCAAGTTTTATCATCATTACAGTTTATAAGCTAGCAAATTTAACAAATATCACATTATATTAGAACATGCAAGCTACCAGATTTTATATCACTTTACAATGTGTATAATCACCAAATCATCATTAACTTTAAATATGTGTAAGATTGTAAATTTTGCAAGTTTGAAATTTTTGTTTCTCTTTTGAGATGAGCAAGCTAGCCTATTTTTGCATCTTCTTGAATTGTGCAAGCTAGCAAATCTTTCTTTTTAAGATGTGCACACTAGCAAATCTTTCTCCCCCTTTGTCATTGGCAAAATGAGGGGAATAATAAAACAATGGTGTAATTTATTTTCTTTTATATCAATTTTTAAATTATGATAAATAAAGTGTCATTCTTATTGGAATATGCCAAGATAAACCTTGAATTCAAATTGAATTCAAGTTAAAGCAATTTTAATCATGATTCACATAATAAGCAATACATCATATCATCATAATAAAATCATAAGTATTGCATGCATCGTTCCAAATCATAAATATTTCATATTATGATGGTATCAAATATCAAGAAATCAAGATGATGATTCATATAAGAAATATCATAAGTTATAATCGAGAGAAAATTCATCATTCATTTTTAACTTATTCAATTTGTCAAATCAACATTTCTAAGGTATGCATGATTTCAAATCTTCAACATATAATATGCATAATTTTAAAAATTAAAAGGAGAAGGGAAGAATTCAAAGATACAAAGATTTCAACCATCTCATAAACAAATGAAAGATCAAGTTGTTGAATCTCAGATTTTGATAATGAAATCAATTGTCATTTGTTATCTAATCTATATGTTGAGATAAGTGTGCAGGATTAACTACGATGATAATAAGATATGCAATAGGAGTTGCGTCGGAGTCAAGACAATGATCACGTTGGGAGTTCGAGAGTTCGACGGAAGTTCGGACAGTCGTTGGAGGTTCTGCGGGAACAAATCCGAGAAGTCCATGAGCTTGCCAAAGAAGCTCGTCGGAACTCGCCAAGTGGATCGTCGCAAGTCCAGGAGTTTTCCGGAAGTCCGTAGGAGCATCACCGAGGGTTCATCGGATGATCGACGGAAGTTCGCCGGAAGCTCACCGGAAGAAGCGATCGACGCACCGGAGCAAGTTGTAGTAAATATCTTAGGAAAAATCGTAGTTAGCACAATGATTAAGTTGGAAATGGGAGGTGATCCCATTAACTTAATCTTGGGGCAATTGGGCCCCTGAAAAACCCAAATTGGGCCGAATGGATCAACCCATTCAGACCCTGATTTTTGCTAGGCGGTTGAAGAGCCCAAGCCAGGAGGTGGCACCGCCTGGGCTAAGTCTACGAGCGAGACTAGGCGGTGCAACCGCCCCAGCTAGGAGGTGGCACCGCTTGGGCTCAGTCTCCGAGCGAGACTGGGCGGTGCAACCTCCCCTGACAGAGGTGGCACCGCCTGGGCTCAGACTGAGCTCTGGCTGAGCGGTGCAACTGCCTTAGTCAGGAGGTGGCACCGCCTGAGCTCGGTCTTCGAGCTCTAGCAGGAGGTGCAACCGCCCCTGACAAGAGGTGGCACCGCCCAAAGGCTCAGTCTTCGAGCTCTGCTAGGCGGTGCAACCGCTCCAGTCAGGAGGTGCAACCGCCATATCCCGAAATTCCGGGAATTGACAGTTTTGAGCTCCAAATTCAAACTGGGTTAGGGCGTATAAATACCCCACCCATTCAGCACTGAAAGGGCACTGAATATACACCGAAATCCTGATCTTGTTCTGTGATTTTTAGAGCTCAAAATTGTTGTAAAGGCCAAAAGTTCTTCTCCCTCTTTTCTTCCAAGTTCTAAGCTTTAAAGAGAGGAGAGAAAATTCTATAAGGGTTGTCTCCTAAGCCCGTCAAAAGGAGTGAAACTGTAAAAGGGTGGTTGGCCTTCGCCTATTGAAGGAATGCCTCTAGTTGATGTCGGTGACCTCGTCGGTGGAGGAAGCCAAAAGTGGAGTAGGTCAAGATTGATCGAACCACTCTAAATCTCGGTTTGCATTTACTTTGAGCATATTATCTTTACTGCAAACCTCCTCTAAAGCTTACTGCTTTCTGCACATATACGATCGGGTTTCAAGCTTTGCACTTTCCGAATCGGCGTTTAGACGTAAAACAGTTTCATCGTACGATCATCATATTTCTGTTTGCGTTTACGTTTTGATTTCTATCATAACTGCAAACTGCTTTTATATCCTTGCTTAAACTGCATCTCGCTTAATCAAGTGATTTACGAATCAACATTTAGACGTAAATCAATGTTTTCGTACGAATATCATATTTCAATTTGCGCCTACTATCTGATTAGAATCATAACTGCAAACTGCATTTGTATCTTTGCTGCATCTCGCTTAAACAAAAGTTAAAGTGATTTACGAATCGACTTTCTTACCAAAATTACTTTTAACGAACGAACGTAGTTTTTATTTTTCGTAGAAGGTTTTCCGCTGCACTAATTCACCCCCCCCTCTTAGTGCTCTTGATCCTAACAATTGGTATCAGAGCGGGGTTAACTCTCAAACGGATTAAAACCCAAGAGAGATGGCATACGCCAGAAACCAAGAGGGTCATTCTATTACACGTCCACCCATATTCAATGGGATGGACTACACCTATTGGAAGACTCGAATGAGGATCTTTCTTATTTCTATGGATTTTGAACTTTGAAATCTTATCGAAAATGGATTTTTGAAGTCTTCTCTTCCGATGATCGATTGGAATGAATTGGAGAAGAAGGCTTTCGCTCTTAATGCAAAGGCTATGAATGCCTTATTTTGTGCGCTTGATAAAAACGAGTTCAACCGTGTTTCGGTCTGTGAAACCGCATTTGATATTTGGCACACACTCGAAGTGACTCACGAAGGCACAAGTAGAGTGAAAGAGTCAAAAATCAATCTTTTGTTACATTCTTTCGAACTTTTCCGGATGAAACCGAGTGAGACTATTGGCGACATGTTTCCCCGTTTCACGGATGTCGTCAACGATCTAAAAGGACTCGAAAAAAGTTTTTCGAATTTTGAGCTCGTAAATAAGATTCTAAGATCCGTTCCTAAGAGTTGGGATCCTAAAGTCACAGCTATTCAAGAGGCGAAAGATCTAAAGAACTTCCCTCTTGAAGAACTAATCGGGTCATTAATGACCTACGAGATGACTTGCAAAGCTCATGAAGAGCAAGAAGACATCCTTCTAAAGAACAAGAAGGATATGACACTTAGAACTTCAGAAGACCACTTGAGAGAAAACTCAAGTGATGAGGACTGTGACGATGACTTGGCACTTCTAACAAGAAAATTTAAAAAATTCATTAAAAGAAACAAATTTAAGAATAACACAAAAAATAAACTTGAACCCAAGAAGGACCAAGTTATTTGCTATGAGTGCAAAAAGCCGGGACACTACAAGAGTGATTGTCCCAAAGTCAAAAAGAGAACATCAAAGAAGAAGGCGCTCAAAGCAACATAGGATGACTCGAGTGCGTCCGAAGAAGAGGAGTCCAACACCGAGCAAGTTGCTCATTACGCCTTAATGGCCATCGGAGAGGAGGTAACAAATTTAATAGATGCAGATTTATCATTTGATGAATTATTAAATACCTTCCATGACTTATTTGATGAATGCAAGATTATTAGTAGAAAATACAAATTGTTAAGAAAGGAGCATGATAGTCTTACTTGTAATTTCGATAAGTTAAAAGCTGAATATCATGATAGTTTAGGTTCATGCATAAAATGCCATGATCTAGAAACTCTCCAAACGGAAAACTTGCTACTTAAGGACACCTCGAAGAAATTCGAGGTTGGTAGCAAGTCCTTGAACATGATCCTTGCAAACAAGGGTCACGTTCCCAAAAGAAGTGGAATCGGATTTGTGAGAAGTCCTCACCAAAATCCAACCATCTTCATAAAAGGCCCTATCTTACATGTTCGACATCAAGACAAATGTAACTTTTGTTGCAAACTTGGACACAAAACGCATTATTGTCCATTCAAGAAAATTAGTCCAAACAAATTAATTTGGGTTCCTAAAGGAACCATGATAAATTCTATGCAACATGATAAACAATGTAGATCTATTTTTGAGGCACCCAAAAGCAAATGGGTACCTAAAGATCATCCTTTCTTGTAAAGACATAAAACAATTTAAGCTGGGAGCAAGAAATAATATCTTGCTATTTGGATTCTCGATATTCATGACCCGAGATCCAAAAAGAACTCGTGTTGCTCTCTAGCCTAAATAACAGAAGAGGATTAGAAGGTTAAAATTACAAATGTGATATAGATACAATCCTATTTGATCTCTCAGAATTGGAAACCCATGATTCTCACTTCACATATCATCTAGATTTTCAAACTCATTGATTTCATCCGTTCGTTATTTTCAAATCCAACTATATCATGAACTTACTAAGTTTGTCATAAACTTGCAAGGCTTACCAACCTGAACAATCTGTCACAAACATGTACACGACATTTAGAGTATGCACATCACAAGATCTATCTTGATCATGCAAAATTTCTTATCTTACAATGAAAATTCTTACGTAATTACGTAAGTAAAGTTGATTGCTCTGAATAAAAAATCTTCTCAAGTCAAAAACATTCAAATCAAATCACGCTGCGGTCAGAACAAGTGCTCACCGCCTGCAGGCGGTGGCACCGCCCCAGCTGGAGGTAGCACCTCCGGCTGTCACGTGTTTCAAGCGGTTGCACCGCCCCAGCCAGCGGTGCAATCGCCCGTAATTCTGCCTCTTTTTAACCCGAGCTAGGGCCGGCGGTGGAACCGACCCCAACTCACTCCCTTCCCCTCTTTACTCTTCCAAAGCTTCGCCACCTCCATTTCACCCCTCATAGCATCCCAAATACTCCTCATTTTGAAGCAAAAGATCAACAATCTCTCCTTCTATTGAAGATCTCACTAAGGTATTCTCTAAGAACCCCTTAAATTCTGTTTTTGATTCATTTACTCTTGCTCATTACTATCCTCTTAAATAGCAGTAGTTATGGGGTCTAGAAGATCCTCAAGGGACAAAGGGAAGAGGAGATTAGTGGAAGATTTTGATCTTACCCTTTTCAATAAGGGAAAACATGTAGATTTAAATGAACTAAGAGACTTAGAGACAATCCAATGGTTTACAAACTTAGATCTACTCTCTATTTTATAAATTAGTGAACCCATCTATCCAAGACTTGTTAGATTGTTTTACAACAATATATAAGTAGATGAAGAAGAACGAATGTCTACCTATCTCCTAGGACAACACATCTCCATTACGGATAAATTCATTTGCAACATGATAGGTATTCCAATAAAAAATAGAGGACTTTACTTTAGAAAATCATGGGATGATGAAACTGTTGGGACAACGTATGTTGAAGCCTTAGGAACAATTTTCGCCAATCCCAACTTAGCATTTGTTCCTAAAAGTTGTGAACATCTACTGCCACTAAACACTAAGGTACTTCATCATATCCTAACTAGCATCATTCTCCCTAAACAATACCATCTTGATGAAGTAAGCCAATTAGAATTATGAACTATGTATTGGATCATGAAAGGACATGACATCTGCCATGGTTATCTTATCCAGCAAAACATGTTAGAACTATCTAAGAAAGACATGATGCTTCCATATTGTGGTATAATCACTAGAATACTGAAAGCCTACGATATTCCAATACCACCGGAAGAAGAAGTAATAAAAGTAGATAGGTTTAGCATAATAAACAAAAATCTACTTCACCGATTAAGATGCGTTTATAGAAACGGTAACTGGGTTAGAATGCCTAGAAGAACTGATCCCCCTCAACTTGAACCAGAATTGGAAACACCAGTCTTTAGGGGTACTCAATCTCCTCCGATCTGTCCCTTTGAGGAAACAGATTCATTTGAGCAAGCTACTGCATCATCTATCGAAGATATTGGGATTCGGATGGACTGATTTGAACAAAGACAAGAACGACTTGAACATCGACAAGATCAAATCCTATCTGAGCTGCAGCAAATTCATCGACAATTTGACTCTTTATTTAGGCACTTTAATTTTTCACCCCCTGAATGAGCTTGTATGTGAACACAATCACCTATTGTTATTGTAAACTCTTTATGTTACTCATCACAATGCCCTGTGCCTTATCTTTGATATGGTTACCTGATGTATTTGTTTATGAGCAGAGTTACAAACATCACACATTGTTTAATCTCGTTACTCACTATCGGATTTTACATTTAAATTAAATGTTTTGGTTTCCATGATAAATATGATTTGAGAAAATGATATACTAATGCAGTTGATGCGTCATATTGCCATAATATTAAACATCAACTAGCTGATATTTCTACAAAACCTCTAAGTGAAGAACAATTTGATTTCATAAGAAGAAAATTAGGAATATTGATGTGTCCGAATACATAAACTAGTTAAAATTATTTTTCGGACTTTATTGAATGATCAAATCACTTGATTGTCATTACATGCCTAAATAACATGTTGGAAATTATGTGCATGTTTTGTCTTCATTTTGAAAATCAATAGCATAGTCTTGTCCGAATGCATGAAAGTGTTAATTTCATTTTCGGATTCGCTTAACAATTGGTATCCTAACAATCGGATTTTCTCATACACTTATGAAAAATATTTTTCTGAAATGGATTTGATGAAATAATTTCTGCTTATAAATTCCATCTTGAAATATGGATAATAGTGTTTTTACTTGCAAAGACTTGTTTCACATACATATCTTGATCCTTGTAAAAATGAAGCATTATTTAATCTCTCATCGATTTTAACTTCACTCAAAGTAAAATCACAAATAGCCTTCCTCCTTCATACAAAAAGATTATAACAAATAAAAAGGAAAGAAGTATTCAAAGCAATCTATGTATCATGCTTTCCTTTATATGCTTGGAAAATAACATGTAAAGGCATGAACAACTATAACATTTATGCTCAAAATTCGCTTATTGTTCTCCTACTATCACAATTACCATGCTTTTTGTTGATGACAAAGGGGGAGAAATATATGAGTATTAATGCCATGCTTGCATCACCAAGAGATATATGAATTGATGCTATGATTGCTATAATTTGCATTATGCCTTATTTGTATCATGTAATGATATCAAAATCTTACTTCGCAGTTTTACATGTTGATATCTTACAATATGATGAATTGCTACTATTACCATCATTCAAACCTGTTATGTAAAATTTGAAAATGAATGTTAAGCCTTGACATCATATTTAGAGAGAAACATCATGATGGGAATCATGATGGGAGTATTGATAAGTTTAAATGATTTTAACTTATCAATATGTCTCTTGAATTCAAAGGTTTTGAATTCAAGAATGACATATCTCAAGTATGGCATATAGACAGGGGGAGTTAAGGTTAACTCCATTATCAATTGATTGTCATCATAAAAAAGGGGGAGATTGTTGAATCTCGGATTTTGATAATGAAGTCAATTGTTATTTGTTATCTAATCTATATGTTGAGATAAGTGTGCAGGATTAACTACGATGAAAATAAGATATGCAACAGGAGTTACACCGGAGTCAAGACAATGATCACGTTGGGAGTTCGAGAGTTCGAGAGTTCGACGGAAGTTCGAACAGTCGTCGGAGGTTCTGCGGGAACAAATCCGAGAAGTCTATGAGCTTGCCAAAGAAGCTCGTCAGAACTCGCCAAGTGGATCGTCGCAAGTCCAGGAGTTTTCCGGAAGTCCGCAGGAGCATCACCGAGGGTTCATCGAATGATCGACGGAAGTTCGCCGGAAGCTCGACGGAAGAAGCGATTGACGCACCGGAGCAAGTTGCAGTAAATATCTTAGGAAAAATCATAGTTAGCACAATGATTAAGTTGGAAATGGGAGGTGATCCCATTAACTTAATCTTGGGACAATTGGGCCCCTGAAAAACCCAAATTGGGCCGAATGGATCAACCCATTCGGACCCTGATTTCTGCCAGGCGGTTGAACCGCCCAAGCCAGGAGGTGGCACCGCCTGGGCTAAGTCTCCAAGCGAGACTGGGCGGTGCAACCACCCCAGCCAGGAGGTGCCACCGCCTGGGCTCAGTCTCCGAGTGAGACTGGGCGGTGCAACCTCCCTTGACAGAGGTGGCACCGCCTGGGCTCGGTCTCCGAGCTCTAGCTGAGCGGTGCAACCGCCTCGGTCAGGAGGTGGCACAGCTTGAGCTCGGTCTTCGAGCTCTGGCAGGAGGTGCAACCACCCCTGACAAGAGGTGGCACCGCCCAAAGGCTCAGTCTTCGAGCTCTGCTAGGCGGTGCAACCGCTCCAGTCAGGAGGTGCAACCGCCAGATCCCGGAATTCCGGGAATTGACAGTTTTGAGCTCCAAATTCAAACTGGGTTGGGGCCTATAAATTCCCCACCCATTCAGCACTGAAAGGGCATTGAATATACACTGAAATCCTGATCTTGTTCTGTGATTTTTAGAGCTCAAAATTGTTGTAAAAGCCAAAAGTTCTTCTCCCTCTTTTCTTCCAAGTTATGAGCTTTAAAGAGAGGAGAGAAAATTCTGTAAGGGTTGTCTCCTAAGCCCGTCAAAAGGAGTGAAACTGTAAAAGGGTGGTTGGCCTTTGCCTATTGAAGGAATGCCTCTAGTTGACGTCGGTGACCTTGTCGGTGGAGGAAGCCAAAAGTGGAGTAGGTCAAGATTGACCGAACCACTCTAAATCTCGGTTTACATTTACTTTGAGCATATTATCTTTCCTGCAAACCTCCTCTAAAGCTTACTGCTTTCTACACATATACGATCGGGTTTCAAGCTTTGCACTTTCCGAATCGGCGTTTAGACGTAAAACAGTTTCATCGTACGATCATCATATTTCTGTTTGCGTTTACGTTTTGATTTCTATCATAACTGCAAACTGCCTTTATATCCTTGCTTAAACTACATCTCGCTTAATCAAGTGATTTACGAATCAGCATTTAGACGTAAATCAGTGTTTTCGTACGAATATCATATTTCAGTTTGCACCTACTATCTGATTAGAATCATAATTGCAAACTGCATTTGTATCTTTGCTACATCTCGCTTAAACAAAAGTTAAAGTGATTTACGAATCGGCTTTCTTACCAAAATCATTTTTAACGAACGAACGCAGTTTTTATTTTTCGTAGAAGGTTTTCCGCTGCACTAATTCACCCCCCCTCCCCTTCTTAGTGCTCTTGATCCTAACACAAGTCATAGTCAAGAATCCAAAATTCCATGAATCATTTCGATAAATCTCCTTTTAAATAATCAAAATAATCTTCAAAATCACTTTTCGGAAAATTCAATGAAGGCAACGTAAATAGATTCACATGAGAACTCGATTCAGGCATAATGTCTCGATTTTTCATGAATGCCACAAGACATGATTTATTTTAACAAATCTCTTCTTTTATAAATGGATAAAAAAACATAAGAGATCAAATGATATAATATCTTGATTCATGCATAAGAAATCTCAAGTTATAAATCTCAAAAAATCAAGATAAAACTTATTTAAATTCAAATCATCAAATCAAGATCATTTTCAAGAGATTACTTACGATAGATTCATCACCAAGAATCACTTATTGAAAAATCGAAAAACTTTAGAGGTATTTTCAAGAAAACATGCATTCTCCCTTTTTGTTTTAATCTAAGTGATTTGATTTCATACAAGCATGCTTTTATCTTTTTATGCCAAACAATAATATGCATCATCGTTTAAAACGAAAAAGAACTTTCATAAAGGCAAAGATCGATAATCCATCATCATGCATAATTTTGAAAGACAAACTCATTAAGCATGATCTCAAATCATCATTACATTATTTTATTAAAACATCAAGCATGGTTTAATTGAACATATGACATCTTCAATTAAAATTGAAAAGCAATACGGAATCATCAAAATACACATTCTTGTTTCTTAAACACATATGTAAGATTAATCTTACTAGGTGTGCAATTATTAAATTTATATCTAACATTTTATTGCATTATCATAAAACATGCAGTTGCCATGATCTTTTTCAAAATTACTAGAAAGATAAGCATTATCCTAAAACTTTTAACATTTTCATTATATCTTTAAACATATAATTAAAATATATATATATATATATAATTTTCTTAAACTAAATTAAAAATAACTCATGAAAAATATCAAGTAATTTCAAAATAAACTAAGGGGATTTTGATTATCTCGTCGTCGAAAGTCGATAAGGCGTAGTTTGCCACCTCGCATTTGTTGATTTTCTCTTCGTCTTCGGATGAGTTCGATTCGTCCCAAAGTACTTCCTTCTTCTTACGTTCATAGTAGGTAATTGCGTTCTTTTTAAGTTTATTTTTGTTCTTCAAATCTTATTTCATGAACTTTTTAAATTTCATAGTGAGGAGTTTGAGTTCACCATCACTTGAGCTTATGCTCTAATGGTCTTTAATTATTCTAAGTCTGAAATCCTTCCTGTTCTTTGGAAGGTTGTTCTCATATTCGTTTTGTGCCAAACAATTCATTTCATAGGTCATTAAAGACCCGATAAGTTCTTCGAGTGGAAACTTGTTTAAGTCTTTTGCCTCTTGTATGGCAGTTACTTTTGAATCCCAATTCTTATGAAGAGAACGTAAAATTTTGTTTACAAGTTCAAAATCCAAAAAACTTTTACCAAGAGCTTTTAGACTATTAACGACATTCGTAAAACGGGTGTACATATCTCCAATAGTCTTGCTTGGTTCCATATGAAACAATTCAAAATGATGTATTAAAAGATTGACTTTAGACTCTTTAACTCTATTCATGCCTTCATGTGTGTTTTCAAGAGTGTGCCAAATATCGAAAGCCGTTTCGCATATAGAAATTCGATTGAATTCATTTTTGTCTAAGGCGCAAAATAAGACATTCATAACCTTTGCATTTAAAGCGAAGGTCTTCTTCTCCAACTCATTCCAATCGTTCATTGGAAGAGAATGACTTTTGAAAACCAAATTCGACTATATTCCATAAATCGAGATTCAACGAAAGCAAGAAAACTCTCATTCGAGTTTTCCAATATGTGTAGTCTATCCTATTGAACATGGGAGGACGAACAAAAGAGTGACCCTCTTGAAAGCCGAAAAGAGCAATTTCTCTTTGGGTGTTAAACCAAATGAGAAAAACATAGCTCTGATACCAACTGTTAGGAACGAGTCGACAATAAGAGGGGAGGGGGGTGAAGGGAGTGAATTAGTGTAGCGGTAAAAATTACATCGGTTCGAAATCTCTCGTTCGATTAAAGCCGATTTCGGAAAGATACTTAAAATTGAAAGTGTACAAAAAAGCGTAGTGGATGTAAAGTAAGTAAGTTTGCAATAAAGGTAAATTGCACAAATAGAGATGCAAATTGAGTTTACAGTGATTCGGTCGTCATGACCTATATCCACTCCACCGATTCCTCTTCTGTCGAGGTCACCGGCATCCACTATCGGTCTTCCTTCAATAGATGAAGACCAACCACCTTTTACAGCTCTTTCTCCTTTTACCGGGTTTAGGAGATAACCCTTATAAGCACTCACTCCTCCTAACCAGAATTCTAAACTTAGACTAGAGAAGGGGATCTCTCAAGTGATTGCAATAGTGTTTTCCCACTTTTAAGCTCTTTGTGCTTGTGTTTTTTAACCAGGGATGAGAGGGGTATTTATAGGCCTCAAGTGGATTCAAACTTTGAGCCTAAAAATGTCTCATCCCGGGATTCTCGTGCCCTGGTGGTACCATCGCCTACAGCACTAACACTGGGCGGTACCACCGCTTGGGAGATTGTGTCTGGGTGGTACCATCGCCTAACACTAACACTGGGCGGTACCACCTCCCAGACTAGCGGTACCACTACCTAACACAATCTCGAAGACTGTGCCACGACGGTGTCACCTGTTGGGTCACTGTTTAGGCCTTTCATTGGACCCAACATAGTCCATACATGGGCCCAACTGGCCCCTAATTGGGTTGGCCCAATTCCAATCCCAATTACGTGCTAACTATGAATTCTAAGGCATATACTAAGCAAATCCGTTCCGGTTAGTCTAGTTTTTTTTCGACGAGCTTCCGGTGATCTTCCGACGATCTTTCGGGAATGTTCCAACGGACTCCCAGCAAGCTCTTGGATTTCACGACGATCTTCTTGGTGAGTTCCGACGAGCTTCTTTGGCAAGCTCCTGGACTTCTTGGTCAATTCCGGCAAAACTTCCGACGAACTCTCGAACTCTTAACGAAATCACGTCCTTGACTTCGAGACCTCATTTTGCTTTATGCTTTGCTATCATAGTTAATCTTGCACACATAAAAACCTACTTCGATCTAGACAATTATTACAAAGCTTTGAATCAAGTTGCTCGGCATGTCATTGGGTTATTGACGCTTCGTCTGATTCTTCAACGCATCATCCTCTCTTGCGGCCTATTGCCCAATCGGCCAATTAACCTCCGCAATTCTAATATCCTTTGGCATAATATCTGCTTTTCTTAGCTCGATGCCCGAAACCATGGCCTAAAGCCTTCTGTCGATATGTCGATCGATCCTTCGATGTGACATCCAATCTTTTGACATTTTTCTCTGGCTCAATATGATTCTTCCTACTTTAATTGTCTCTCCTTAATCGAAGCTTCCTACGTCACTCAAAACATAGATTAAATCATAAATACTACCAATTGGCTTCATCATTAAAATCCGAGATTCAACACCATTTTCTCCCTCTTCTTCTATGATAAAACCCTAGGGTTCTTATCATTTAGTATTAGAGTAGCAATCCTCGGCGTTCTCATTGTAATTTCTCACAATACTTCATCGCAACTATCATCATCTTAAAAAAAAAAGAATAAAAGAATAAAAGAAAGAAAGAAAAGAGGTGAAGCAAGGCAACTCACCATCCTGCTCAGCGAGAAAGGGCCACCGGTGCTACTTACCGGCCAACGACCACCGTAGCCTGCCTCCTAGCCACGACCCTTGTTGCCTCCCCTTGGGTCGTAGTCGTGGCCGCTCGATCATCCCTCTTCGCAGCTACCGAAATAGGGCAACTCCCCACAACTGCCGTAGTCGCCGCTATTTCCTCAACCTCCCGCGATCCCTCAACGTCGCTAACGTCTCCTTCCACGGTGCGATAGAAACAAAGCAACCTCTACATCTTCTACCGTAGCCGTCGGTCACTGTTGTTTCCTCCCCTCTTCGCTACTGACATCGACAACAATCGCCTCCCAGTCACACCCTAAACATTGCCTCGGTCGATGCCGACCTCCCAACCGCAATCGTCACTACCTCCCCTTCGGTTGCAGCCGCAGTCGCTCGCAACGACGCTTTTGCCTTTAACCGCGCACGCAACGACCGTAGTGAGCTCTCACGCTACTCTCAGCATTCACTTCATCGGTAGCCTCGCAGCGATCCCTCATGCCCTCAATGCCACTCCCAATCGCGCCACCACTGTTGCCTCCTAGCCTCGATAGTAGCATCTTCCTCACAGCGACCACAACGAGCCCTCACGCTGCTCTCAGTGTCCGCTTCCTCGGTAGCTTCACTATTCCTCACGCCCTTAACACTACCTCGAGCCAAGCTTCACAACAGCCGCACCAAATAGGACAGTGCTGATGCCCTTAACTAGACAACAGAAACAAGAGCCAAGGATTACAGATCTACAATCCTATACAATGGCTATCGATAATTCAGTGAAAGCTCAACTAGAAGCCTTGGAAACAAAAATTGAGAACCGGTTGTAAGAAACATTTAATGATTTCAAAAAGAGCCTACTAGAGAGCTTCAGTGAGCTTCAACAAGATAAAAGTTCAAGTCCTACATTGAACTGACCTGGAGACACTGAAAAAGGGAACCAAGAACAGGACAAAAGCTACCCCCGCATGAAGGTGAAATTTTCAAGATGGGAAGATGGAAATCCAACCAGTTGGATCTCTACAGTAGAAATTTTTTTTCGTTTACACAGAACTCCAAAAGAATCCAAGGTAGAAATAGCTTCAATCCAACTAGATGGATATGCGATACAATGTTATGATTGGTACAAAGCTTGCCATGGGGTTCCCTCGTGAGAACAATTCAAGAGAGGGCTTCTCGTTTACTTTAGACCATCTGAATATGAGAATGTTGATGGGCAACTCGCTAAAATTCATTAGATTTCTACAGTGCTAGAATATTAGAGCAGATTTGAACGATTATCAAATCAAGCTAGAGATTGACCTGAACAACAACTAGTAGGAACATTTATTAAAGAACTTAATCCAGATATTTAGTATGAAGTCAAAGCTCACTATCCCCACACTATGACAGTTGCAATCTTATTTGCATGTTTGCATGAGAAAAAAATCAGTAGGGAAAATCGTCGAAACAAAAGTAACAACAAACAGATTATTAGTAAGCCACTCGCACCATCTAGTCTTAACTAAAACCCTAACACCTGAAGAACTCAAGGAAAGATCAACAAAGGGTTTGTGTTGGCACTATAATGAAAAGTGGAGTACGGAGCACTAATGTAAACAAGGGCAACTTCTAATGATTGAACCAATTGGAGAGGAATTTAAAGCGAATAATGTGAACTTCGACCATGAAGATATGGATTCTGATAAAGATGTTGGACCTATCATACATATAGTGCATGCACTAGCCGGTTACTATAACCTGCAAGTTATGAAAGTTGGAGGAACTTTAGAACATCAGCATGTTACAATTTTGATTGATACTAGTAGCACTAATAATTTTGTGGACAGTAAGGTTGCTGACGGATTGGCTTACCACATTGAAGGCTATGACAAATTCAAAGTAAAGTTCCTTAATAGACAAATTTTAACTTGTGATAGCAAATGTTCGAAAGTAAAATTGATTATACAGGGCCAAGAGTTGCTTGTGGACTTTTTTTTGCTACCTTTGGAAGCCTTCGAAGTAGTGCTCGGAATTGAATGATTATCAACCCTAGGTCATGTTTCATGAAATTTTTCTAAACTAATCATGAAGTTTTTTATTAATGGAAAGCAGGTGATCCTAATGGAAGACATGGAAGTAAGGTCACAACTGCCACTAGCCATCGGATGGAGAGGGTTCTTCATAAAACTACAATGACTACTACACCGAAAGACCGACCTATTGCTTATACTTTCAAGAAGTGGAGACCATACTTACTTGATCAACGGGTTGTGATGCATTGTAGATATCCTATGACTAAAGTGTTGAATGAGAAGCTCCCCGAGTTTGATGCTACTCAACCTTGAGGATAAGACTGATTTGAAGGAGGAGGAATTATTAGGATCCTTTTATTTTCTGAGCTTTGAATAATGTTTTATTGAGTTTATCTAATTCAGTAAGAGTCAGAGATTTATTTAATATTTATTTATTTATTAAGAGTTCAAGTCCTGATAGACTGTAGATGGAACTCTACGAATAGAGATATATATATTTCTTTTTAAATATCAATGAAATATTATTTCAATCTTTTGACAAACCCTAAGAGGCCGATCCCATCGAAGTGATCATCCATTTTCTCTCTTTTCTTCTATGATAAAACCTTAGGGGTCTTATCAGACTACCACAAATGTTCTTTAAGTATTTTGATCTCCCTCTCTTTATATGCAGAAAGAAGCCCAGAAAAGTTATCTAGTTGAATCAAGTAATAAAATCAATTTAGCCACTCTCTCAAGAAAAAAACATGCCAGCGCAAAACGATGACTCCCAAGGGGTTTTTGCAGGGTCAATATATACAGCGTTAGTCTTACCCCTAAGAGGAAATTTTTATAGCTCAAAACGTTGCATAGACTAACCTTACCATGACACCAATACTCGTCGGTTTTGCTCTAAAGCTAGGTATTATTCCATCAAATGACAAGGATAATGGTAGATAAACACAACAATAATTTTAAGAAAAGATGGGAGAAGAACATTTTCATCTTGAAGGATATTGGAAAGAAAATCTCTGATTATTGAAAATCATTAATAAAAAATAGATTGCTAAGAAAAGATTGAAAAAAGATGAACAATGAGCCAATAATTTTTAACCAAAGAGAATGATTTGTAATAACTTGCCACTATGTAATAAAAAAGTTCAATCATAAATCCAAGATCATTATGCAATCAAAGATTTAGAGTATAAAACAATATGTACTTGTTTGTTTAAAGGAATGGGGGATATCTTTCAACAACAACAAGAAAGCCATAAAGCATCAATTATTTAAAGTTAATTACATAGATTGTTTACCGTTATTGAGAGATACGTAGAAAGTTATATATTTAATTAAGAATATTTAAATCTCAATTTATAACTTTTATTAAAATCTTTTCGGATCTTCTTTATCTGATAACATATTTTTATATCCAGTTAAAGCTAAATAGCAAAAAGAATTGCAAAAGAATTGTGACAATAAGAAGAAATACCAAGAGAAGAAATGCAAAAAGAAGTATGAGAAAAAAAATCAAATGAACAACTGATGCTACTCTGCATTGTATGCACCAATGACCGGACAATAAGAATTGTGACAATACAAGAGAACTTGTAGTCTTTCATTATGGCTAGAGAGAACTAGAGATAAGCAGACTGATAGAAGATTATAAAAGTATCAGGTGTCAGATCCACTTTATAAGGTAGGAAAAGCAATCCTTTGTTTTCTAGTGTTGCTTTATCAACTGCAAAACTTCATAGAAGCAATCATATAATCTCTAACATGTTTTGCAAAGAAGAAAAAAAAAAATCTAAGATATTTAATTATTTCATGAAGACCAATGGAATTCCTTGACTTAATCTTCAAGTCATGCCGATTGCAAGAATCATGTTATGGATGGGCAGCTAGCAACCTGTCTAGTGAGTATTGTTTCAGCAGTTATGTTTCATAGTCAAGATTTTTCAACTTCATTATTCTGGTGATGAACTTCACATGATGCATGCATACATAAGCTCCAGATTGTCAACCAAAGTATAGCACAGGTGCAACAATTTGATGCAATAAAAGACTTTTTTGGCTTCACAAGGAGTAGCACACTAGACATCCATGAATGAGAAAATACCTTGCTTTTCTTAACAGGCTTCAGGATCTTGATGATGCACTGCTCGTTATTGGTTACATCTATGCCTTCAAAGACCTCACTGTACTTCCCTCTTCCAACCTTCCGCACACAATCTCATAAACATCCTGACTCCTGAAGAAAATAATAGTTTTTGAAGATCATTCAGTATATTCCTTTTATCATCATGGTGGATACGAAAGATCCAAAAGGAATGTAATAAACAAATTGTGGCTCTTGACAAACAATTTGCTGTACTCACCAATTAGTGACCATTTTAGCAAAAATACTTAGAAGATGCTATAAATTTGCATATACTATGGATGTGTTTAAGAATCTAGAAAGAAAACTAAATTGGTGATGGATGAACAAGGCTTCTTCCAAAACAGGAACCAAGGATTGTAAAATACATGCACCCTTATCCCTGGACAGAGAAGTTATTTCTGTGTTTCAAAACCTTGATACTCGCATTGTGATAAACAAATCACCAAGATTTACTTTCTGACTAAGATGGTGCACATGATATCAAATTACATACAATAAACTGAAAAATGATTAGTTTGGTAATTGTGCACAATTCCTTCAAGAAAATCACTGCCACACATGCCTCCATACCAATGTATCATCAATATCCCAATTATTTGTGGCCAGCTACATGGATCTTACATGGATGTTTCTGATGTTGAACTCTGTTAAGGGCCATATTACTTGTCCAACAGCTACAGAGTACAGAATATGTTCTTAAGGAAACAACCTTACCATAATCATGAAAGGAAACCTTAAACATAAAAATGGAAGAATTAACCATTTATTACATCTTCAGGTGGAAGACAAAAACCAGTGCAGCACTAAACCTAAACATCATTGCATCAACAATGAGAGGGTGCTATTATTGCTGAATAACAATGCTCTATTTTCATTTTCAATGCAATAATTTTGCAGATCTTCCCTTATAACATTAAGGAATAGCTAAAAGGATGGAGCAACCAGATAAAAGTAATAGAACCAATGAAATAAATGTACCAAGCAGCAAAAGAAAAGCTGCCAACATGCAGCTGATTGTAGGAGCGGGAAGCAAACATTGCAGTGGATGCTCGGAAGGAGTCATTACATATTACGAAACATCGTACATCAAACATGTAGGAGCCGAAAAGTGGTTCGCAACAGAAGAATCTACCGGGAACAAGAGTATCAACATCATCCTTTAGCATCTCCAAACTGCACGAGCATGAAGATCTGCTAGAAACCCTGGAATGAACATATCTAACATAAGCATCGGAGCCAAACCAGGAAAATTGCTGCTTTCAGCCTCGCCTTCGTTCCTTTTTAATAGTCGTACTACATATTCGATCATCCACTTTTTCCTCTTGAGACCAGCTTCTATTTCCCTGAAACCCTTCGTTGAATTCATGCTCATAACATTGCTTTCTCCCACACAAATTCAGCAAAAGAGGGTAGAAAAGGAGAGATCGCTAGGCACAGAAAAACCGTAGACATCTAAACGGGCAGAAGTACGAAGCAAAACTCATCAAACCAAGGCATCATAACAACATCCGCCACTAGGGGTGGGAGAATCCGGGTCATACCCCCAATGGACAGTGAGCGACACGTAATCCCAGTACTCCTTGGGGCGGACGACGTTGACGTCAGCGTACGCTCGGGCTTTCGACATGGCGCGTCCGCCCCTCTCCTCCGAGATCTCGCCGATGGCAAAGGGGAGATCCGAAGAGGAGAGAGAGAGGAGGCATGCCCGTTGCGAAGGCGGTGGAGAGGAAAAGAGCCAAGCGGGGAAGGGGCGTTCGCGTCGTGGAGTGTGCGCCGTTGTCTCGAGTGAAGAGATGATGGCAAAAGGACAAGGATACCCACGAACTTGATCCGAACCCGAATCAGTCGGATATTTGAACCCGATTAAAAAACTCCAAATCCGATATGAACGGATTAGATGGTTCATCAATCGTGGTTTACCTCATGTAGTCCGTCCATTAGCGATCAGATTAGGAAACGAGGATTGAGGTTTGTTGGATTAAGATAGTTTTATTTGGTTCTTTTAACCCTAAGCAAATGCAGCCGGCAACATTATGGCACAAGTGTTTGTTAAAATACCCTGTTTCATTTGGTTCTTTTAACGCTAAAAAAATGCGGCCGGCATTACTATCACACAAGTGTTTGTTAAAATACCCCTTCGTAGAAGATTGCAGGCAAAAGAATCTACACATTTGCAAAGAAGCTTCAGAGATTACAGTGTACACATCTTGGATTTCATTGACCTCTGAGTTAATCTTCCGTTGCTGCATTCATCGACAGATGTGGAAGAAGACAAATGTACAGTAGAAGCTGATTTTTTCTGAACAAAATCATTTCATCGTACATTTGATAACCAACGTGGCAAGCATACTCTCCGATTGTACTTGAAGTACTGCACTAGTGCCTCTGGAAAACAAAGTTTAGTGGATCATGTGTTGGGCCCAAATTGGGCCGAAGTATACAACAAGGATTTGAGTCTAACACCGGTCGTCGGGCCCCACCCGATCCTATCCATTCATACCCTCTTATCTGGCCCAATAGGAATTAATGATCTAATTATCCTATCAGAACATATGATAATTAATATCATAACTGATCTACTATTGAATATTATCAGACACGAATTAGAAATAATGAGAATGAGACGAGGAGCATGTCAAATCCTTGAGTGCATTTTAATGAAACGTCTGCATAGAATAAGCATGGATTCTTAATCTCACCATGTGAATAGATCACCGCAAAATCTACAAGTAAAAAACACCAACTAATATTACTCTTTCTTATCCATTGATTTTTTAAAAATAATAAATAAATCAAGTTACCTATTGATCGGATAATCTCACTATTACATAATGCTAGGTCCGATATGGTACTTGTTCTTATACCAAGTAAGGGATTTGGGACAAATATCTCCCATCGAATAAATTAATTTATAATGATGCTCATCCTCAATGGATCATGATAACAACTTATTAATATTTTGAGATCGATCGATTAATTTGAACATTAAATACTTATATGTGTTAGACTAAGATTGATCGTCATTAGGATTTATTTTATTGAAGCTATTGCCATAATCCATCTAATATTTAAGATGTTGGTGCTTTAATTTCCACATCTTTTCCCCTCTCCAATAAATCAAAGCCAATTTTTATCCTCTCCTCGCCCTTGTAAATTGCAATAAGTTATTCTTGAAATATTCTACATGTAGTCAGCTTACTCTTTATCGTCACTTCCTACTATTCACAATCTTTTACTATTTATAATCTTAAAAAGATTAATATAGATAATATTATATTATTCATAATCTCTCTAGGTTTATTTTTTACCTTTTATTTTTTTGCCTATTCCTCACAGCCGTTGCTGGCGAGCCCTACTTCTTCTTCTTCCACAGGCTCTCTTCAGTGCCTGTGCATCATAGTAGACAATTTGTAAAGATATAAAGTATGATATTTTATAAATTAATATAATTGACTTAAAAGATAATATCTTTTAGCTATTACGTACATAATTTTAAAAATATTAAATTATTATCATAAATATCAAAAATTATTTCACACCTCTTCTTTTATTTTTCGTTCATTTCATTTCATCATCGGATTTTTTTTGTCATTTTATGTCACCTCATCTGATTAAGAGGAAAAAGAAAAGAAGAAGAAAAAAAGATTATTAGTAAATAGTAAATAAAATTATTAAAATTAAATTATAAGTTAAAAAATATATGTATATTTATAAAAGGATAATTTAGAAATATTTAAATTCTTAATATCGATCGTAAATGACTGGATGAGTTGAAAATAGTATATTAATGCAAAGTTTCATATAAGCCCTCCACATATGCAAAATTACACATGTCGTGGCTCATCCAAGTCGAATGATAATTGTTAATATATGCAAATATGCATTTATACTCCTGTTTTGTTTATTTTTTGTTTTTGGCTCCGATCCACGTTGTCGTATGCTGTTCTCCGATTCCAATTTGGAATTTGTAATAATAAAAAATTAGGGTTTTCTTTTTTCTACCCAAAATTCTGTGCCTCTCGTTTCCTTCCCTCTTCCGCGTTGGTTTCCGCTCTCTGCATAGGATTTCTTCTCACCGATTGTCCCTGCCCCGAGCAATTCCGATCACCACATGGCTTTGCGCTTATGCGATCTAGTTGAACCCGTGGATTCCAGCTGCTATATCGCGAATCTCGCATCCCATCCGTCTTCAGCCTCCGACTCCTGTTGTTGTTTGTTTACCTACGCTTCTATTCGGATTCGTCGCGAAAGACGCTGGTTTTGACGTTCCTTGGTTTTCGCCATGGGAAAGAGTGAGTGGTTCCCGCGATTCTCGTGTTAGATGCTTAGTTCTTACCTCTTTGACTGTTGATTTATGAAAAAGATCGGACTTTTGGGATGGGGGTATGTCAAATTTGTGTTTTTGATTCGAAATTGGCTGTTATTTTGCTTTAATTTGGAATTGGTTATGCTGGAAAAGAAAGGGAAGGGTTTTGATGGCGATCTTCATCATGCAGGTCAACGGCGCAAGGCTGGCGGCGATCAGTTCGATAGCAGCGATGCTGACAGCGTGAGCTCCATTTCGACGGGCTTGTTGGAGCTGGCTAACGACACCGAGTGCCTGAACTCCCAGGAATTTGAACTAGAGAAGTATATTGATGACCTCTATGAAAAGAGGTACTTTTTATCTTTTGTATAATAAATTTTCACGGCCAAAAGTGAACCTTTTCCCTATTTTTCCTGCTTATTTGTTTGTTCTCTTGGGTTGCAAGTTTTATTTATTATGCCAATGAGCACGAACATATTTCACGGCCAAAAACTACTTCGTGTTGCCACTAAATCTAAGTTCAGCATCACATTTTCTTGATATTTCATTATTTGGATTCAGATTACTGTGTGCTAGACCATCCATATTCAATATGGGGACCTATATAAGGAGATAAAACACAAGTTTAATAAAAAAGATTACAGACGATGAGTTCCTTTTTGCATATTAGGAAACAAGGTCCTAGTTGTTGTGGCACCAGATAGACTTCTGGAGGAGATCTGTGAGGAAAATATTTCTTAGACTGTGTTGAATATCCTGTGTTATCCTGCTTTGTGACAGATTAAATAATGAATTTTAATGTAGCTTTCATTGTTTGGTATACATGTTATATGTAATTTTTCTAACTATGGAAATTCATTAAAAATATAGATATCATTTTGTCCTACTCTTGTATCTATTTCATTAAAAATAGAGCCTTTTGCTACTTATAAATATATAGACATCTTTTTTGTACTATAGAAATTCATCAAAATTATAGCCTTCTGCTACTTATAAAGATATAGACATCTTTTTGTACTACTCTTGTATCTATTTCTCAAAATATTTCAGATGGAGATTGATTCCTTGTATCAAATTGAAATGATCTTCACATAATTACTGTGCTAATGGCTGCAGATGATATTTAGTTAGTTTCATATTTGCTTGACCTTGAATACTTACTATTCATGCTTTTTAGATGAAGTAAAAGGATATTAGCTAGAGTCTAGCTAATATCTAGCTACTAGGTATGCCAGACATGCTGGGTTTTATTTCATTTATTTTGCTTGTTTTTTAAGATATGCATTTTAACTAATGTACAATGTGAACTCATTATTTTATGCTCTTTATAGCACCAGCATTTCCTCTATTTTCAATCTTGTTTTCTTGTTGGAAGTGGCTGTATGATGACTGTTAAAATTAATAAACAATAATATCTTGACAATTGTTGCCATATTTCAGTTTGTATGTGGTACTCTTTTATTTTATGCTGATGTTCTATGTTGTGGAGATTTTCAAATTCAAATTTTCAGCTAATTAAACTTCTGGATTTCATCTTGAAGGGGATCTACAAGAGAGAAGGCTTTGTCTGGGCTTGTCGATGCATTTGAAGGGCATGTTCTTCTTAAATTTGTTGAAAACAAGTGAGTTTATTTTTAATAGGCTTACATGATGTGCTGAACTGATAGTATAGCTGTCAAGTGAATGACCAGACATTATTGTATCTTCTTCCTAAGCACCTAATATCAAGTATATTAATGTAAGACTAATTATGCTTCCTGATGATTCATTCCAGAATTATCTGATCAGCTGATAATAGAAGTGATAATGGAAGTTTATAGTACCAAAATGTTCTCTTATATTTAAATCATTGATTTTGCAGTTTTTTGTTTTACATATTTACATTATTCTAACTAATTCTGTGATTATTTTCTTGGAAAGATTAATTTGGTCTTAACATCTTAAGATTTTCCACTGGTTTTGAGATTCACCTGTCCTCTTGAAATCCACATCT
This sequence comes from Musa acuminata AAA Group, assembly GCF_036884655.1. NCBI lineage: Eukaryota > Viridiplantae > Streptophyta > Magnoliopsida > Zingiberales > Musaceae > Musa > Musa acuminata. The sequence continues at coordinate 32,687,513 of NC_088331.1, read as the reverse complement.
TATCCAACTTTTTATTCATTTGTTTCAGAAAAAAAAGAACTTTTGAAACCAAGCTTATAAATAAAAACACAGTTTATTTCATATAATTATAATAAAGTTGAACTTATCTACTCAATTTTAACTCATTTTTCAGAAATGATCAAGATGATGTTACCTTTGGGTTCTCTGATATATGTGTTTGTAATCTAACATTTCTTGCTTGTATATGGTTGGCTGCAGATTTATTACGTTATTAAATCAGTACATTAATTCAATTAAGAGAGGTTCTACAAAGGAGGCTTGTTTAGCTTCTCGTGCCATTGGTATCCTTCAATCCTTCATCCATAAACTATGCAGTTGATGCTTATCTAGCTGCTGGTGTACCTAACCTATGTTTTCATTTCAAGGATTGCTTGCCATTACTGTTGGTGCAGAAAATAACGCCCATGAGATAATGGAAGAATCAGTCTCCCATCTCTCCCAGGCCCTTATATCTGGGTCTGATGCACAGAAAAAATCATCTGTATGGTTATAACTATAAATTCTAAATCTTGTTACTGTTTCTCTCCGTTGCTTTGCTAATTCTCATACTTAATATATTCTGAATCTGTTAAATGCCACTCTAGGTACTTGATTGCCTGGCTGTTGTAACTTTTATTGGTGCAATTGATCTGGCTGAAACTGAAATATCGCTGAAAGCGATGTGGCAAGTGATATATCCGAAGTCAGGTCCCAATGTATGTGAGCATGTTGTTGTTTTAGAAAATTATTTGTTTAGAACTTCCTTTTAATTGATTCGGTTTTTGATCAAGTTAACCCTTGCTATGCTGTGTATTCAGATTCACAATAATTTCATTTCTACATTCAGGTTGGGCTAGTGAAGAAACTTCCCTCCACTGTACTTGCAGTGGCAATATCTGCATGGTCATTTCTTCTTACAACCATTAGTGGTTGGAGAATCAATCCTGATAATTGGAAGGAGTACGTTAAATTAGTTCTGAAATCTGTTTTATTGTCTTATTTTGACTATTTGGTTGAACATAAATTGTGTCAATATCTGATTCTCTCCAGGTCAGTTGCATTCCTTTCCACTCTTTTAGAAGATAATGACCGTTCTGTTCGTGTTGCTGCTGGGGAAGCAATAGCACTTTTCTTTGAGTTAGGGATATTGGACTTACACCGGAGTGATCACATTGATATCGACAGCCTTAACCATGAAGTTTTAAAACATGGAATGCTTACATATATGCAATCGATGAAGGCAAAGATTTTGGCTAAAGCCAATGATCTCTCTGTTGAAGCTGGAGGTAAAGGAACTGACAAAAAAAATCTCAATGACCAGCGAGACTTGTTTCAGAAAATCTTGGATTATGTTCAGGTACTTCTTTTGCATTGATGCTGTTTATCTTGTGATGTATCATATCAATTGGTCTTATTTTTTGAAACTCGCTTGTTGTGTATCAGACTGGAGAATGTCCAGAGATTTCATTGAAGATATCAAGCAAGCATGGCCTCCTCAGGGCTTCAACATGGACTCAAACAATACGAGTACTGGATTTTCTTTTTGTTGTTAATTTTACTAGTAAAGTATGATAATGATGAATGTGATTGTCTATTTGTCGGACAGCTTAATTTTTTGAAGCGTTTTCTTGGGAGAGGCTTCCTCAAGCATGCCCAGGTTGTAAATCCATCTTGTTTAATCTCATCATCAGAACAAAATAACTGTATAATTACTTATCTGTCATTTTGAGTGTACAGGATAATGAGCTGCTTCATGATCTTTTTAACTTCGAACAAGATAAGACAGTTAGTCTATCAAGCATAGAAAAGGTTAGTTTTGAAAACAATGTTCTATAAAATATTTTATGGTTGTTTCTTATTTTTCTTCTATTCTGTTCGATTTTTGTAAAGTTATCAAATTCTTGCATGATGTAGTTACAAGAATATGAAGGTTCAATTTCAGCCCAACATCATCTTTTCATGTTTGAACCTGCATGTTAAAAATGAGTGATTTTGTTCTGGGGATAATACTATGGACTGGAACAAGGATTTCGACACTGAAATGTTAATTAGATGTCATTTTATCAACATCCAAGACAGTATTTCTTAACAATTAACATGCTACAGTTCAGAGGGTTCCCTTTAACATTTTGTGTGTGATGGCATAGCTGCGAACTCAGCATTCATTTTGTGTGTGTATATGTGTGTGTGTGTGTGTGTGTCTAATGGTCATTTTGATGCTGGAAATGTTTCTTACAATTTTAGTATTACTCTTAAGGAGATTTTGTTTCAATTTGGTTGTGGTTTATCTTTGATTTCTTAAAGATGGATGCAATGCTTAAAATACCATCTTTAGTATGTACAAATCGGTAATTACTGGTCTGACAACCAATTGAGACATGGACTGGATGATTTTGTTCAGTTCGGTCTATTATCTGCTGTATCGTTCGGTAAACTCATCATACCTGGTTTACCAGGCCTGTCAATAGCTAAGTACTGAATTATACTGGGCTGTAATCCTACCAACTGATACT